>NC_092381.1:34965310-35636094 GCF_030028105.1 Mobula birostris
AAATACTTATTCAGCTCATCTGGCATTTCATTGCCCCCCATTACTGCCACGCCAGCATCATTTTCCTGTGGTCCGATATCTACTCTCACATCTCTCTTACACTTCATGTATCAGAAGAAACTTCAGGTTTCCTCTTTAATATTATTGGCTAGCTTACCTTCATATTTCATCTTTTTCTTCTTAATTACTTTTTTAGTTGTCTTTTGTTGGGTTTTTCAAAACTTTCCAGACCTTGAACTTCCCACTAATTTTTGCTCTACTATATGCCTTCTTGTTGGCTTCTATGTTGGCTTCAACTTCTCTTGTTAGCCATGATTGTGTCATCTTGCCTTTAGAATACTACTTTCTCTTTGGCATGTATAATTCCTGCACCTTCCAAATTGCTTCCAAAAATTTCAGCTATTGCTGCTCTGCTGTCATCCCTGCCACTGTTCTTTTCCAATCAATTTCGGTCAGCTCTTCTCTCATGCCTCTGTAATTCCCTTTACTCCACTGTAAAACTGATGCATCTGATGTTAGGTTCTCCTCAAACTGCAGGATGAATTGTATCATATTATGATCGCTTACTCCTAAGGGTTCCTTTACCTTAAGCTCGCTAATCAATTTAGGCTCATTGCACATCACCCAGTCCAGAATAGTTGATCCCCTAGTGGGCTCAACCTTGAGCTTCTCTAAAAAGTAATCTCATAGGCATTCTAGAAATTCCCCCTCTTGGAACCAGCATCAACCTGATTTTCCCAATCTACTTGCATATTGAAATCCCCCATGACTGTCATAACATTGCCCTTTTGGCATTCATTTGCTACCTCCCATTGTAATTTGTAGACCACATCTTTACTACTGTTTGGGGACTGTATATAACTCCAATCAGGGTCTTTTTATGTTTGTAGTTCCTTAGCTCTACGCACAACGATTCAACACTTTCTGACCCCTGCACTGGTTCAATTCTACACAGCACCATTATAGAGTAGGAGACGGGGAGATACTCACCATTAAATGGGCCATGGAGGAATGGAGACATTGGCTAATGGGGAACACTGAACCCTTGCTGACCTGGACTGATCACTAGAACCTCATCTATTCAACAGACCCACCAGCTGAACCCACGTCAGGCTCCTTGTGCCCACTGCTTCGAGCAAATCGACTTCACCTCATGCCAACTCAGCTCCAAGAACACTAGGCAGCCGAAATGAAGATCGATTCTCAGCATATCATTCCATCCATGCAGATCCCTGTCCTGATCATTTGGGATCTTGTGAACCAGATCCTGCAGCAAGAGTCTGCTCTGACCTACACACCTGACATACCAGCAGGTATGTGCCAGCAGCCTTATGCTCTGAGGCACTTCAATGGGCCTACTCCTCACTCCCCTGTGGCCATCCACACACATGATGGACCCTGAATGTCCTGTGACATGGTTCTGGTGGCCCGCCATGATCACCAATATACGTCAGTTTATCACTGCCCTCAGTTTCCCCAGTCCTATTCCTCCACCAGAAGCCCCCTGGGCTCCTGCAGCCACTCCCAGTCCCATGATGCCTGTGGTCCCACATCGTCATGGATTTAATCACAGGTTTCCCACATTCCGATGTGGCCACAGTGATCATGACAGTGGTGGACCAGTTCTCTGGGGCAGCCCACTTCATTGCTCTCCCCAGACTTCCACCAGGCACTGAAACGGTGGACCTAGTTCTCCGGTATGTAGTTCGCCTGTAGTTTCCTCAGGATGTTGTGTCAGACCGGGACACACAATTCATCTCCCGCTTCTGGCAAGCCTTCTGCATCCTCCTCCGCACCTCAGTGAGTTTGTCCTGTGGCTATCATCCACAGACAAACAGTCAAGAAGAGCTAATCAGCCAAGTGAAGAAGTTTCTGCAAAGTTTCTTTAACTCTTCCACAAGGAAGAAGGACCTGCTCTGGGCCGAACTGTCCCACAATCTGAACACCTCCTCTGCTATGGCTATGTTATCCTCTTAAGCGTTTCAGGACTACCAACCATCATTGTTCCCTATGGTAGAGGGGCAATGGTGGAGGTCCCATTCACCACCGCTCTTGTTTGCTGCGACTGGAATGCTTGAAAGAGGGCACAGGGGGCCATCCTAGCTGCCAACCATGCCTATTGCCACCAGGCCAACTGCTAGCATTGCCCAGCCAGACTACTCTGGCCTAGGAACCGTGTCTTGCTGTCCGCCCAAGATCTGCCCCTGCACATTGACTCCCACAAGCTCTCACCCAGCTCACTGGTCTCTAAGACTAGCCATCACATAAATTCAATCACTTACCATCTCCAGCTGTTCCCACTCCTCAGGATCACACGTACAATCCATGTGCCCTGCCTCAAGCCCGTTGTCCACCAACCACTCAATGTACTTGAGCCTGCACCTCTAGCATGGTGGAATGTGGTCCAGAGTACACAGATGACCAGTGGGTGGATTCACATCGTTGTGGACAGGGTGTGCAGTGTCTGGTCGACTGGGAAGGGTATAGCCTAGAAGAGGGGTCTTGGGTGCTGTTCAGTTTCATCTAGGATTCCAACGCCCATTAAGGAGTTCTACTGGACCTTCCAGATTGTCCTGGGCCGTTGGGTGCCAGGTGTTGGAGGAGTGGAGTCCTGTCAGGCCTCTCCCAGTCTCCATCCAGCTATCAGGAATCACCTGCCACTCATTTCCAATTCATCACCTGCAACCTATTCAAACCCAGACCTCATCCACAGTCCTCTTTCACCCATCAAACCAGCCAGCCTCAACCAGTTGCTCCTGACTTTCTCTTGCCTTGTTATTTTAAGTATCAGTTCTCTCTTGTTTTGTTGCTCCTCATACTTTATTGTTTTGTAGTTTATTATTTAAAAAGATCACTCACCATTAAACTGTCTCTGCCGCTCTGCATTTGTGTCAAGCCTCTTCTATATTTCCTGACATGTAGCTGTTCATTTTGTACCAGAACACTGCTGACTAACAAGATAATAAAAGAGTTTAAGTTAGGACACTCTACTCTTACATTACGGTATATTAACCCGAAGAGTGGAATAAGAAGTAGGTGGCTCTGATGTTCTTAACCTTATTTCTAACATAGTGAACAATGCAAGTTTTTAACTGAAGAATAATATTGATTTACAATGTATTTTGTTTGTGACTTTCTGATAGACAGTCTTCTTTTGTAGATTAAGTTTGTCCCGGCCATCTCATCAGAAACCAAGCACTTCTTCCCAAAGCATCAAATTCCAGCCTCAATGTTGGAAAGTGAAGTACCTCTGAAAACAAGGTAATTCATCCTGTTTTTGGGTCGTGGATCAATGATGAAAATCTTTGGTTCAGAGGTCTGTAGTAAATCTGAAATTTGTATAAAGGGGGAAATGCATATTTTGTAAGTAAACAATATCCTGCATAGATTTTCACCTTAAGTTTGTGTAATTTGCAGCAGAAGAATAAATGGTGTGCTACTACTCAGCGCAAAAGATATTAAAACAAAGTTTTAGGTGATTTATCAATGCAGAAGATAAGGAAATATATATGTGACCCTCAGGCTCGGCCAGCACGTGTTCGTCCAGGAGAAAACAACATCTGGCCCGGCCAAACTGAGAAATCTCATTTGTGTGGATGCTGCATGATGTGTTGCCCAGTTACAAATCCACACTGCAAAATATCAGACAGTACACCATATGCGGTAAAATGATTGCACTTTATAAATAACACACACAAAAAATGCTGGTGAATGCAGCAGGCCAGGCAGCATCTATAGGAAGAGGTACAGTCGACATTTCGGGCCGAGACCCTTCGTCCTGACTTGAATATCCAGCATCTGCAGATTTCCTTGTATTTGCGTGAACTTTATAAATCTTAATCTGGATAGAGGGTTAGTAAAGAAAGTAAAAAGTAAAAGGGCCCATTTTAGGGAAAAAAGTCTATTGTGAATCATTGGAGCTCACTGATACGGCTATTCATCAACCATCAACCTCCTCTGAGCATCGTTGACCCTTGAACCCTCGCTCCTCAGTCCACTCCGTCCGGTGGTCTTCTGACTCTCACCATTCGCGTCCTCTCTCTCCATTGCTCCCTGACGAAAGACTGTGAAAAACCCAGCTCCCAGACACACAAGAGAGAACAACGTTTCTCCCATTGGATAACATACATTCCAAAGACCCGTTATCTCTAGCCATAACCCAAACATTGCTGCTGCAGATAAAGCATTACCTTAACAGTGGAACATTACATAGAAGCCATTACATTAGCCTTAGCAGTGAAACCTTACAGTGTGTTACATATAATATTGCTTAGGCGTGGAGAAGATAGCCCATCAAGACTTTACCAGCTCTTTTGAAGAGAAACCTTTTAAAGAGAGTAAATTTCTCTTTTAAGTCAGTGACCAGTGGTGTTCAGTCCTCATCATCTCACTATAGGAAAGATATGGAAGCCTTAGAGAGGGTGCAGAGGAGATTTAAGTATAATAAAACAACCTTAATTGCACAAAATTATCTACATCATAGCTCTCATCACATCAGTCTGATAGATCTCTTTGGTGCTATCTTCGAAGACTTCATATCCTTCAAAATGTGATACACAAAACTGGTAACAATATTCTACCTTTGTCTAAGCCAGTGCCTTATGACTAAAGCTCATAATGTAGTGACAAAATATGTTATTGGACCTCAGAACTAAGAAGAGGGTAGCATTACTTTTCTGATCCGTTTGATCTGGATGTATTTAATCTGGATGAATTTGTTGACCCTAATAATAGCCATTATCCTAGAAGTTAAAAGAAGTACAGAAAATTAGCTTGGATATCTGGTGTTTCAGAAGTGGAGATATCTCCAGTGTACTAATAACTTACATTTAGTCAATTGCCTGTCTGCTCTAAAAACATGAAATCTGGTACAGGGATTTGCTTAGAGGCTGAACTTGTGGTGTTACCACTGAGGGCTGTAGAGGCCAAGTCACTGAACATTTTTAATTGACGGATATCTTTATAGGTGTAAAAGGCATCAAGGGGTATCGGGAGAGTGTGAATATTGTATCCCTGCAGCATCCGGTGACTCTGTGATCTCTGACTTGGAGGCTGACATCAGAACATCTTTCAAGATGGTGTATCCTCGCAAGGCATCAGGCCCTGATGCTGTACCTGGTAGGGCTCTGAAAATCTGTGCCTACCAACTGACAGGAGTGTTCAACAACATTTTCAATCTCTGGCTGCTGCAGTCAGAGGTTCCCACCTCCTTCAAAAGGGTGACAATCATACCAGTGTCCAAGAAGACCAGGGTGAAATACCCCAGCGACCAGTTGCACTCACATCTACTGTGATGAAGTGCTTTGCGAGATTGGTCATGGCTAGAATCAACTCCAGTCTAGGGAAGAACTTGGACCCGTTGCAATTTGCCTATCGCCACAATAGTCTACAGTGGTTGCGATCTCACTGGCTCTGCACTTGGCCTTGGGTCACCTGGACAATAGTAGTACTTACACCAGGCGGCTGTTTATTGACTACAGCTCAGCGTAAAACACAAACATACCCTCAGTACTAATCAACAAGCTCCAAAACATGGGCCTCTGTACCTCCCTCTGCAACTGGATCCTTCACTTCCTCACCAGACAACCACCGTCTGTACGGATCAAAGAAAAACATCTTCATGCTGACGGTCAACGCTGGCACACCTCAAGGATGGGTGCTTAGCCCACTGTCCTGCTCTCCACACCCATGACTGTGTGGCTAACCACAGTCCAAACGCCATGTATAAATACACCGACAACTCAACTATTGTTGGCCAAATTTCAGATGGCGATGAGGAGGCGTACAGGAGTGAGATGGATCAGCTGGTAAAGTGGTGTCACAGCAACAACCTTGCAATCAATGCCAGTAAGTCCAAGGAGTTGATTGTGGACTTCAGTCCTCATCAAGGGATCAGAGGTGGAAAGAGTGAGCAGTTTCAAGTTCCTGAGTGTTGACATCTGAGGATCTATCCTGGGTTGGACATATTGATGCAATTACAAAGAAGGTATGACAGCGGCTATATTTCATTAGGCGTTTGAGTAGGATTGATATGTCACCAAACACACTTGCAAATGTCTATAGATACACGGTAGGGAGCATTCTAACTGGGTGCATCACCGTCTGGTATGGAGGGGCCACTGCAGAGGATCAGAAAAAGCTGCAGTAAGTTGTAAACTCAACCAGCTCCATCATGGACATCCAGGAAACTTCAAAAGGCATTGCCTCTAATAGGCAGCATCCATCATTAAGAATCAGCCAGGACATACCAGCTTCTCATTTTTACCATCAAGGAGGAGGTACAGGAGGCTGAAGACACACTCTCAATGTTTCAAGGACCGCTTCTTAAAATGGATTTCCGAATGGACAATGAACCCATAAACGCCTCCTCAGTCATTTTTCCTCTTTTTGCTCTACTTATTTAATGTATTTAAAATATATATAAATATATCTTATTTTAATTTATAGTTTTTATTATTATGTATTATAATGTACTGCTGCCACAAAACAACAAATTTCATGATATATGCCAGTGATATTAAACCTGATTCTGATTATTAATACAAGGATTCACTGTGATTGTATAAAATTGGAGAAGCCAGGTCAGGGGCCAATGATGATACTTCTGACTCTAGATTTCTATAACATGAAGAATTAGTAGCTCAGAATTCCTAATCAAAACCCTGCAAATGCATTCCACTTCCTTAAGTGGCTCAGGATTTGTTTATACCCGTCTAGATCTTGAACATTACTTACTTTTGATATATAGACAGTCCGGGTATTATTGACAATTTTGCTTTTACCAGATTAGGTTTGCTGCTCTTTGGTCTATTGTGGATTAATCTAATATATAGATTAACTTTATTCATTGTATTTTGTATTCTTCATTTAGCTCATTCGTTCAAAGCCTAAGTGCCTTGCTTTCTCCATCTGGGTTCACTCACTCTAGCAACCAGCCTTTTTCTCTTTTCTTTGATTTGGAGATACTGCATGGTAATGGGCCCTTCTGTCCCAATAAGGCCCCACTGCCCAACTACACCCATGTGACCAATGACCCATGACCCTACTAATCCGTACGCCTTTTGAATGTAGGAGGAAACTGGAGCACACGGAGGAAACTCATGCTGTCATGGGGGGACATACAAACTCCTTATAGACAGTGATGGAACTGAATCCGTGTCATTGGTGCTGTAATAACGTCACACCAACTGCTGTGTTGCCATGCTTTTAACTTTTCCTGCACTGAAGATAATTTCTGCATCTAATGATAGAGTTGGTTACAGTAGTCTGGGCAATGAATATCTCAGTACTTAGTCTCTTAGTTACTGGAGAATAGCCAATAAAATAAACTAAGAAAACATCTAATAGAAGTCTGGATAGGCCACATTTGGAGTATTGCATTCACTTCATGTTGTCCCTTTGTAGAAAAGATGTGGAGGCTCTGGAGAGCGTACAGAAGAGATTTACCAAGATGATGGCTGGATTAGAGTGATATGTTATATAAGAGGTTGTAAAAATGTGGATTCTTTTCTCAGGAGTGTCTGAAGATGAGGGAGCCCTGATGGGAGTTGTAAAAAAGCCATAGATAGAGTAGGCAGCCAGATATATTTTTCCTGAGGTGAGGGGGCAGGGGTAATTTTGAAGGAGATGTGTGGGCCACTTCATTTTTTTAAACCCAGTAATGGTTTCCTGAAATGTCGAGATGGCAGTGATAGAATAGAAGTGATCAAAAGGCTCTTAGATAGCACACGGATGTGCAGAGAGTGGAGGGATCTGAGCATTGTATAGGCAGAAAGATTTAGCTCAGTTAAGACACTTAAATACCAGTTTAATTTGTTTTATCCAATGTGGCCTGTTCCTGTGCTATACTATTCTATGTTCTATATAACTAAGTTACTTTGTTCCTGAAATAATTCAGATTAGAAAAAAACATTTGCTAGAGTGGCTTTTTCTGCAGATACAAACAACGCCTGTAAGCTTCAACACTGAAACATTGCATCAGCAAACCCAGGCCAGTCCCTCACATTGTTCTGCTACCAACCTATATTGCATAAGTGCTGACTGTCTTTCTCTTTCAGCTCCCAGACTCCATATACCTTCTGTGATCAGGCCACACAGTATGAGCAAACTCTTCATAATGATGAGAACCACCTCACAGTAGGCAGTGACCTCCCAAGTGTGCACTCCCCTCTCACCTCACTCCAACCAGAACAGCTGGACGGAGAGGGTCACTCATCCCTGAAGGCAGAAGTTCTGGTCCACAGAGACTCTGGGAACGAAGGAGAAATTTGCTCCATCTGGAATGACATAACAGTTTCTGATGGAAAGTGAGTTCTCCTTCTCAAAGTGTTCTTTACATTAAATGCACCTCACCCCACCTACCTACCTTCACCCTCACCCGGTCACCTGCCAGTTTGTACTCCTTCCCCTCCCACCACTTCCTTATTCCGGCTTCTTTCCCCTTCCTTTCCAGTCCTGATGAAGGGTCTGGGTCTGAAACAAAAGTTATTTATTCCTCTCCATAGAAGCTGCCTGACTTGCTGAGTTCCTCCAGCATTTTGTGGGTGTTAAACATCATTTCCCTTTTCTCCTGGTTGTGCATCTTGCTAAATGCACACCAGTTTCTGACTAAGCCTGAACCACTTACCATATTCAAATTATTATTTTTTTTTTAGCGTGTCGCACCAGACAGTCAGCCATTCTTGTCTGGCACGTGGTGTCAGGATTGGCCTCCTTTCGGATTAACCAGGTCACAATATGAACGTTCCTGGCTCGGCCCTTTATTTTTTTTTTACGAGGTCAATTGGCTAGCTTGACGCTCAACCCAGCACGGATGGAAAGCGTGCTCGGGGGGTGAGGGGGGGGTGGCCCGACTTGGATTCGAACTCAGGAACCTTCGCTCTGGAGTCCGGCGCTGATGTCATTGCGTCACCAGCCAGCCAAGATTCAAATTGACTGTTAAAGGTGTGAAATTCAGGGGGAAGAAACTAATTTCAAAAACAAAAGGTGGCTTAATCACTTCATGCTTAGGAAATGTTACATATGACATTGATAATAATATTGAAAGAGACCTTTATTAAGATCGCTACTTCAAATTTAGAGTTTGAAAATTCCGAAATAATCAATTCCAGCCAGTAATTATTCTCACTGTTGTATTTTAAAGTCTGGGATGCGTTTTCACAGTTCAGAAGCAGGAGTCATTTCCAAAAGGAATTTGAGTATTCCTTGTGGGGGTCGACTAATATTGCCCGTAAGTCTGTGAGTTTGGTATTTAAAGAAGATGTGGGACTTGAATTAGCATACACTCTTGAGACCCAAAGCATATTTCTATCCATCACACACAAATTTATTTAGTCATATCCTAGCGAGATATCAACTAACAAATTCAAAATTCATGAAGTTTCATTGACTTTCCTCTGTCCATTTACAGAAATGCAGGAGGGTTCACAACAGCTCCACTTGCCACCTTCCAAGAGGACAACGGAATGGTCAGTTCGTCTTCCTCGAACAACTTGTTCCTTCTCGGCTACAAGTCATCTTGTTCCAGAGGCGAAGGACAGAGCCACCCAATTCGGAGCGAAAGTGCCACCTGTGACAGCCCGAGTCTGCGTACCCAGCCAACTGCCAGTGTCTCTGGGGGTAACCACAGAGATGTCGCAAGCACTGAGCGATCAACACCCGAGGAGAGTCAGAAAAGAGGGGGCCATATGGAAGATGAAATGTTTTATGGGATATGCGATGAAAGGAATCATATTTTTGAGGAATTTGAACAAGAAGTACACTGCACTGAAATTCCCATGTAAAGTACACATCGACTTCTGTTATTTATTAATTCTTGAAGTTTTAAACAAATATCCCCTCCCCTTGAAAATGTAAGAAATTTCAGGGATTTTTTCAAAACATCTTCAGAATTCTCTGTTAGCGATACATATTATAATGTTACATTTCGCAATAAGAATTTGCCTTGCAAAATGTTGATGTTGTGCAATGTACTGACTGATCAGATTTGATTGTGGAGATTAAACAGAATATATTAGTTTTTTGTAACAGATTCACATCATGTTTGCATAAGGAAGTGAGGAAAAAAATCATAACAGTGAAACCTTGGGTAGAAATGGAAAGCATTGAATGTCCAGGTGTTATTATGCCATGAGTGACTTAGTTACAATTTATTATAGAAACTGAAGGTTGGCATTTTGGCCTGAAGTTCTTTCTTTACTAATTGATAGGGCTAAAAATTGCAAAACAATGATAATAACTCTAGTTAGCATCCCTGAACTGCAGCAAAGTCTAATTCAATTGTTAATTAAAATAAACTGGCAAAATTGAAGTTTTTAAAACTTATTTACAGCTCAAGATCTGATAGGAGCAGTATCTGAATATGCCTTGAAGTGAGTGAATTGCCACCTCAGATGGCATTTAGCCCATGAGACAAAGGAGCAGAATTAGGCCTTTCGGGCCATCAGATCAGCTCGGTCATTCCATCATGTCTGATTTATTATCTCTCTCAACCCCATTCTCCTGCCTTCTCCCCATAACCTTTGATGCCCTGACGAAGCAAGAATCTATCAACCTCCTCTTTAAATATACTCAAAGGCTTTGCCTTCACAGCATCTGTGGCAATAAATTCCACAGATACATTACTCTGGCTAAAGAAATTCCTCTACATCCCTGTTCGAAATGGATCTCCCTATGTTCTGAGAACTCGCCCACTATAGGAAACGTACTCTCCACATTCACTCTATCTAGGTCATTCAATATTCAGTGAGTTTCAGTGAGACTCCCCCCATTCTTCGCTCTTCCTGCATTAACCCTTTTACCTGGAATAATTCTCGCGAACCCTTTCCAAAGGCAGCACATAATTTCTTAGATAAAGGGGCCAGTACTCCAGAGGTGCAGTTTAACCAGTGCCTTATAAAGCCTCAGCACTACATCTTTGTTGTTATTGTATATTTTTAAGACCATAAGACACTGGAGCACCATTAGGCCATTCAGCCCATCAAGTCTGCTGCAACATTTGATCATGGCTAATACATTTCCCTCTCAACCCCTTTCTTGTGCCTAGACTCACCCTTAACCTTCCATGCCCTGGCTTATCAAACCCTGCCTTAAAACACTCAGTGACCTCTCCTTCACAGCTGCGTGTGGCAACAAAATCCCTGGCTAAAGAAATACCTCCTCACCTCTGTTCTAAATGGGTGTCCCTTTATTCTGAGGTTGTGCCTTCTTGTCCTAGACTCCCCCACAGTAGGAAACATCTTCTCCATATCCACTTTTATCTTGGCCTTTCAACATTCAAAAGGTTTCAGTGAGATCCCCCCGTCATTTCATTTCCGGAATCATTTTCGTGAACCTCCTTTGAACCCTCTCCACATGTCAGCACATCCTTTCTTAGATAAGGGACCCAAAGCTGCTCAGATTACTCCAGGTGAGGCCTCACCAGTGCCTTATAAAGCCTCAGCATTACATCCTTGTTTTTATATTCTTTTCCTCCCGATATGAATACTAAGAGTGCAGTTGCCTTCCTAACCACTGACCCTACCTGCAAGTTAACCTTTAGGGAACCAGTTAGTTAACCATGAGGACTCCCAAGTCTCTTTGCACTTCAGATCTTTTAATTTTCTCCCTGTTTAGAATATTGTCTATGCTTTTATTCCTTTACCAAAGAGCATGACCATATACTTCTAGGCACAGTATTCCATCTTGGTCCATTCTCCTAATCTGTCTAAGCCTTTCTGTGTCCTCCCTGTTTCCTCAACACTATCTGCCTCTCTACCTTTCTTTGTATCATTTGCAAACTTAGCCACAAAGCCATCAATTCTGTCATCCAAAGCATTGACATGCAACTTCGAAAGCAGCAGTCCCAAAACTGACCCCTGCAGAACACCGCTAGTCACTGGCAGACAATCAGAGAAGGCTCTCTTTATTCCCACTCTTTGCCTCCTGCCAAGTAGACGATGCTCTATCCATGCTAGTGTATTTCCTGTAATACCCTGGGCTCTTATCTTGCTAAGTAGCCTCATGTGTGTCACCTTGTCAAATAGCTTTTGAAAATCCAAATACACAACATCCACCAATTCTCTTTTGTTTGCCCTGCTTATTATTTCCTCGAAGAATTCCGACAGATCTGTCAGGCAAGATTTTCCCTTAAGGAAACCATACTGAATTTGGCCCATTTTATCATGTGCCTCCAAGTACCTTCAAACCTCATCCTTAGTAATTGACTCCAACTGGCCTATAATTTGCTTTCTTTTGCCTCTCTCCCTTCTTGAAGAGTGGAGGGACATTTGCAATTTTTCATTCTGGAGTAATGCCAAAATCTAGTGATTCTTGAAAGACTATTACTAAAGCCTCTTCAACTACTTCTTTCAGAACCCTCGTGTGTAGACCATCTGGTCCAGGGGACTTATCTACCTTCATACCTTGCAGCTTCCCAAGCAGCTCTCCCTAGAAATTGCAACTGTACTCATTTCTGCCCAGTGACACATTTGAATGTTTGGCATACTGTAAGTGTCTTCCACAGTGAAGACTAATGCAAAATACTTATTCAGTTCATCCACGATTTACTTGTCCCCCATTACTATCTCTCCAGTGTCATTTTTCAGCAGTTCAATATCTATTCTCACCTCTCTTTTATTCTTTATATATCTAAAAAAACTTTTGCTATCTTCTTTAATATTATTGGCTAGCTTGCCTTCATATTTCATCTTTTCGTTCCTTATAGCTTTTTTAGTTGCCTTCTGTTGGTTTGTAAAAGCTTCCCAATCCTCTAACTTCCACTAATTTTTGCTCCAGCATATGCCCTCTCTTTTTGATTTTATGTTGGCTTTGACGTCCCTTGTAAGCCACAGTCATGTCATCCTTCCTTTAGAATATTTCCTCTTTTTCTTCCTTGGGATATATCTATCCTGTGCCTTTGAAATTGCTATCAGCAACTCTAGCCACTGCTTCTCTGCTGTCATCACTGCTAGTGTTCCCTTCTAATCAACTTCATCAACTCCTCTCTCATGCCTCTGTAATTCCCTTTACTCCACTGTAATACTGATACACCTGACTTTAGCTTCTTCCACTCAAATTGAAGGGTGAATTCTATCATATTATGACCACTGGCTCCTAACGTTTCTTTACCTTAAGCTCCCTAATCATCTCTGGTTCATTACACAAAACCTAATACAGAATTGTTCATTCCCATAGTGGGCTCAACCACAAACTGCTCTAAAAAGCCACCTTGTAGCCATTTTACAAATTCTCTCTCTTGGAATGCAAAATCAGCACCAACCTGATTTTCCCAGTCTACTTGCATACTGAAACCTCCCCCCACCCCCATGACTAATATAACATTGTTCTTTTGCCATGCATTTTTTATCTCCAGTTGTAATTTGTAGCCCACATCCTGGCTACTGTTTGGAGGCCTGTATATAACTCCCATCAGGGTCTTTTTACCCTTGCAGTTCCTTAACTCTACCAACAACAATTCCACGTCTATGTCACCTCTTTCCAAGGATTTGATTTAATTTTTTACCAATAGAACCAACACCACCCCCTTTCCAGACCTGCCTGTCCTTTCAATACATGCGTATCCTTGGATGTTAAACTTCCAACTATCATCTTCTTTCAGCCACAACTCACCACAATGTCATACCTGCCAACCTCTAACTGCGTTACAAGATCATTTACCTTATTTTGTATATAGCTTACATTCTAATATAAAGCCTTCTGTCCTGTAGTTGTCACCCTTTTTGATTTTGTTCCCGTTACACTGCAAATCATTCCAGCAACTGCAAGTTTTGCCCTATCTGCCTGTCCTTCCCGACAGTCTCTCGACAAACTGCCCCTGCTTGTACACCAACTGCCCCATCGTCAGCCCTACCGCTCAGTTTCCCATCCCCCTCCAAACTAGTTTAAACACCCCCCCAGTAGTTCCAGTAGCCAGCCCACAAGGATATTTGTCCCCCTGGGGTTCAGGTGTAATGCGTCCCTTTTGTACAGGTCATATTTTACCCAAAGATCCAGAAATCTGAAACTCTACACCAGTACCTCAGCCATGTATTCATCTGCCAAATCATCCTATATTTACCCTCACTGGCAGGTGGCACAGGAAGCAATCCAGAGATTCTCACCCTGGAGGTCCTGCTTTTCAGCTTTCTGCCTAACTCCCTATATTCTCTCTTCAGGACCTCCTCCCTTTTCATACCTATGTCATTGGTGCCAATATGTACCAAGACTTCCGGCTGCTCACCCTGCCTCTTTAGAATGCTGTGGACCCAATTCAAGACACCCCTGACCCTGGCACCTGGGAGGAAACATACCAACCAGGTGTCTCTGTCATGTCCGCAGAATCTCGCGTCTACTCCTCTAACTATTACATCCTCTATCACTGCTGCAGTCCTCTTCTCCCCCCACCTTCCCTTTTGAGCCTCAGCACCAGAGATCCGGTTGCTATGGCTTCCCCAGTGGTTTCTCCTCCCCACCCAAAAGTATCCAAAACGGTATACTTATTACTGAGGGGATCGGCCACAGGGGTACCCTGCACTGGCTGCCCATTTCCTGACAGTCACCAGGTACCTGTCTCCTCCAGCTTCTGGTTAACCACCTCCCTGTAGCTTCTCCTCACCTCCTCCGTTTCCTTTCAGAGCCAAAGGTCATCGAACTGCAGCTCCAGTTCCTCAACATGTTCTTTGAGGAGCTGCAGCTGATGTGGTTATCTAGGAGACTGGAGTTCTCACAGAATTCACACAACGAACACAACATGGCCCCTAGAACCATCCTCTTTGCACTAACTATACACTAACAGGGGAAGAATGAAGTAGGAGGAACTTACCAGATACTTACCTTCCCCAGCCTGTTCTTACCGAAGCCTGATGAGCCAAAGCCTCCCCACTCCAACACTGGTCCACTCACACAACTGCCGTTCCACTTGTCCCTGCCTTATTTTTATTTTCCCTAGCCGATGAATCACAATCTGATTGGTCCACTTGGAAATGCCGGAAGCCCATGAACGCCCCTTTGTAAATCTCTCTCACTGAACTGTGAGTAGCTTCTCTCTCATTCCCAGTGTGACTGGGCCACCAGAACAATGCTGAAATCCTGAGAATGCTCCTTGTTAAATCTCACTCACCAACCTGTGAGTTGTCTCCTCTCGCTCCCAATTCAACTCAACTGCCAGAAAAATTCTAGTTCTCTCAAAATGTTAGCATTGCATTTGTCATCTTTATCACTGACTCAACCTGTAAGTTAACAGCAAGGGAATTCTGCACAAGGACACCCAAGTCCCTTTGCATCGTTGATTTTTTAATTTATGGATAATCCACGTTGCTGGGTCAGGAGTCTTGTGAAGGTCAGACCGGACAAGGATAGCAAATTTCCTCACTTGATGGTAATTGAAATGGGCTTTTATGATAATGTGGTAGTTCTTGAGGTTATCATTACCAATACCCTTTTTTCCATTTCTTCCTTCATAACTACAGAAATTGTGTCCTTTGGTCTTGAAATTATTATTTGATCACTTTGCAATTCATAGATAAACATTAAACAATGAACAGCCATATTTCTCTCTCCTCCCCTGGGAGGTCATAGAAAATTCCTTCTTTTTTATTGCCACCAATACAAGGCCACAAGCGAATTTTTTTTATGCTTCCTGTCTCAATTTTATGATTGGAATCAGTAACTAATGTTATTTATTTGTAAAAATCGGAAAATATTGGAAATGCTCTGCAGGTCTGGCAGCATCGTTGGAGAGAAAAACACACTTAACATTTGAACTCAATTACCCTGCTTCAAAAATTAAAAATAGGTGGCATTGGTGGTGGGCTGGTTTCGGGGGTTTGAAGAGAACAAAGGGAACCTCTCTCATTGGGTGGATACCAAAGAAAGGCAGATGACACAGATTACAGTTGCCCACTAGAGGGCGCTGAAGGACAATTAATGGCAACTAATCAGAATCAGGTTTATTTAGAATTAGAATCATAAATAAGGTGTAAAAGGAGAGTAAACAGAAGAGTGAATAAATAATCCTATTGGAACTGTGAGGTGCAGAACACAGCAGTTGCTAAAAATCTGTTAGCTTTAACATCAACTGCTGGGAAAATGTTAGGAGCTGTTATAACATATGTTACAGCAGAGCATGGGAAAAAAATTCAAGGCGATCAGACTTATTATGGCTTTATGAAGGGAAATCACGTTTAACCCATTTATTTGAGTACCTTAAGATACAATGAGTACTGTGTCACAGGGATCGGTGCTGGGGCCTCAGCATTCTATATAAATGACTGTTAGGTTGCTGATGACATAAAGATAGATTGCGTGGGGGTAGGGAGAATATATGTATTCCTTCCAACACTGTACACACCGTAGCTGCAGTGCCTACCATTCTCAAAATGTCTGGCAATTATGGAGAGGATGTCAGAGGCAAGATTTTATTTTACAGAGAACAGTGGATTTTACAGAGAATGTGGAATGCGCTGCCAGGGGTTAAGTGACCTTTAGGGTCATTTAAGAAACTTTTAGATAGGCAGATGGATGATTGGAAAATGGAGGTCTGAGTAGGAGGGACGGGTTGGATTGATCTTTGAGTAGGTTAAAAAGTCAGCACATTATAGGCCGAAGGGCTCGTACTTCTGTACTGTTCTATGTAATTGACTAGGCAACTCCAACAGCTCCTCCCAAACCGTGTCTAGTACCACCAAGGTCAAGGAAGGGTTGAGCATAGGAATACTGGATTCCCCTTGAAGCAGCATGGTAGCCTGAGTTGAAAATATTATTCCTTATCCATGGAATGCCCTTTACAACAACACCGAGGGAGTACCTTAAACAGAAAGACTACCTTTGTTCAAGAAGGCAGCTCGCCACACCGTTCACAAGGGCAGTTAGGGATGGACGATAAAATTCCGGTCTTGCCTGCATCTACTGGACTCTGAAATAATGAATAACAACAAAACTACAATAGTAAATAAATCATGGAGAGGGTTGAAGGAGATTACGAGGGATGTAAGACCATAAGACATAGGAGTAGAATTAGGCCATTCAGCCCATCGAGTCTGCTCTGCCATTCCATCATGGCAGATCCTAGATCCACTCAACCCCCAAACACCTGCCTTCTCACCATTTCCTTTGAGGCCCTGACTGATCAGGAAATGATCAACTTCTGCCTTAAATATACCCATGGACTTGGCCTCCACTACAGTCTGTGGCAGCGCATTCCACAAATTCCCTACTGTCTGGCTAAAAAAATTCCTCCTTATCTCTGTTCTAAAAGGTCACCTTTCAATTTGGAGGCTGTGCCCTCTAGTTCTGGATACCTCCATCAGAGGGAAAGTCCTCTCCACATCTACTCTACCTAGTCCTTTCAACATTTGGTAACTTTCAATGAAATCCCCACACATTCTTCTAAATTTCAGTAAGTACAGGCCCAAAGCTGCCAAACACTCCTCATATGTTAACCCCTTCGTTCCTGGAATTATCCTCATGAACCTCCTCTGGACTCTCTCCAATGACAATACATCCTTTCTGAGATATGGGGCCCAAAACTGTTGACAATACTTCAAGTGCAGTCTGACAAGTGTCTTATAAAGCTACATAACTACATTGGCTCAGAGAACGCACAAAGTTCTGAAATTATATCAATATTTTTTGGGAAATATAAAATTTTCCATTTTGACACAACAAAATGAAAAGAAAACATATTGCCTAAATCATATGTTATTGCAAAATTCAGAGGTGCAAGATTTTGAAAAGGACATGCAGGTTCAGCAAGTAATTAGGAAAACTAATAGAAGGTTTCACAAAGGACGTAGGAAGAAGAGTATTTTAGTATTTTGAAAGAAGACACAGATTCTGGGTAAGAAAGGGAATGAAAATATGCCATGGGGAGATGGGAATGCAAAGTGTGGTTACAATCAGTTCAGCCGTGATTTACAGAGTAGCCTTGAGGACTGAGCGGCCTACTCTAGCTCCAAAGTCATATAGTTATTTTGAACAAAGATCATCAAACCCAAACATTAACTTGGTTTCTCTACCCGCAGATGCTGCCAGACCTTCTGAGTATCTCTACAGTTTGTTTTATTTCAGATTTCCTACACTTGCAGTTTTTTGGTATCAATTCTATCTCAGTCCCAATTCGCCAAAAGTCACATGTTGTTGGAATGGAAAATCCCAACTTATTTTTTAAAATTTTCTTTCTATTACTTAAGTATAGCTGTTGTTCTGTTGCATTTAGTATAACATGTTCTATTTTGATCGGAACTGAATGAAGAGAAAATGAAGTCACCCAGGCTAGTTTATACTTTTAGAGAGTTATATTAAACAAGCTGAAAACACCTGCATGTTAAAATCAAACGGTTAATTGGGAGAGTGTGACATTATGCAAATAAAATGCACTTCAAATATTCTTCACTTTATTTACCTGAAGGTTTTATGGTATTAATTTTTCAATATGGTTTCATGTCATTGGAATGTCAGGCTGCCTACTAAAAAGCCATGAGAAAGTAAGTGCTATGGGAGATATTGCTTGTCATCTGTAATATAGAAAGAGAAGTGCAAGAAAATGAAAATGCACATGCAAAGGGATAGGAAGTGAGCATATTGTTTATCCAGCCTCACCCACTGGGAGTTAGTAGTAGATGGACCTCCCTTTTGAAAACTTCCTTAAGAATATTCACTTTGAAAAAAAGGAAATAACTTTGCCTTTGAGCAGTGTGAAGCATCTCAGGATGCGTTGCTACATTAAATGTTTCATGAAAACAAGGGACTACTGTTTTGCAAGTTAAGTTAATACCATATTAAGTTAATACGAAAACCAATTTCTGTCGGGATCAATGAAGTATGACTATGACTATGACTATGACTATTTAAAACCCTTCATTCTCCTATTGTTTGCTGGTTTATTTTCCTAGCTAGCTGTCACCTTCTAGCTAGCCTCCTCCCCTCACCCCCCCCCAACCTTTTTATTCTGGCATCTTCCCCTTCCTCCTCAGTCCTGATGAAGGGTCTTGGTATTTCCATAGATGCTGCCTGACCTGTTGAGTTCCTCCACCACTTTGTGTTTGTTGCGTTGAGATAAGTTGTCATTCTGATCAGTCTTCAGGTCCTTCTCCAGCGGCACAATGTCCCTCACTGTATGGAGATGCCAAATCCACAATATCCCTCACCGTATGGAGATGCCAAAACAGGATGCAATATTCCAAACAGGTTAAACTCCTTCCGCCACTCCACCAGGGATAGGGTTCCTCTTGTCCTCACCTACCACCCACCAGCCTTCATGTCCAGCATATAATTTCCACTATCTCCAACAGGAACCTACCACCAAGCACATCTCTCCCGCTGCCTACTTGCTGCTTTCTGCAAGAATTGCTCCCTATTCGACTCCCTGGTCCATTTGTCCCTCCCCACTGATCTCCATCTCCCTCGCAGCACTTACCCATGCAAATGGACCAAGTGCTACACCTGCCCCTACACCACCTCCCTCACTACCATTCAGGGCCCCAAACAGTCCTTCCAGGTGAGGCAACACCTCACCTGTGAGTTTTTTGGGTCATCTACCATATCCGATGATCCCGGTGTGGCCTCCTGTATATCAGTGAGAGTCGATGTAGATTGGGAGCCCGCTTCGCTGAGCTCCTACGCCCTGTCCACCAGAAAAAGCAAGGTCTCCCAGTGGCCACCCATCTTAATTCTACTTCCCATTCCGACAAGTCAGTCCATGGCCTCTTCTACAGTCGTGATGAGGCCACACCCAGGTTGGAGGAACAACACCTTGTATTCGTTTGGGTAGCCTCCAAACTGATGGCATGAAAATCGATTTCTCAAACATCCGGTAATGTACACCACCCCGCCCCCCCACCTACCGTGCTCTCCTTCACCATTCCCCATCTCCTTTTCCCTCTCTCAATTTATCTCCTTACCTGCCCATCACCACCTCCTGGTGCTCCTCCCCCTTTTCTTTCTTCCATGGCCTTCTGTTCTCTCCTATCAGATTCCACCTTCTCCAGCCCTGTATCCCATTCACCAATCAACTTTCCAGCTCTTTACTTCATCCCTCCCCTTCCCAGTTTCACCTATCATCTGGCGTATCTTCCTCCCCTCCCTGCACCTTCTTTCTCTGACTCATCTTTTTTTCTCCAGTCCTGATGAAGGGTCTTGCCCCAAAATGTCAGCTGTACTCTTTTCCATAGAATGCTGCCTGGGCCAACGAATTTCTCCAGTATTTTATGTGTTTTGCTTGGATTTCCAGCACCTGCAGATTTTCTCCTGTTAGTAATTCTAAATATGAAACTGCAAGGTGAGAATTTCAATTTAATCCAGGCAAAAAGTGCAGCATCCACTTTTATCAGAAAATTGGAAACATATAAGTAAATCATTGGGAGAAAAATGTTCTCAGCTTCCCTGCTGGAAAATATGGCACTCTCTTTCACAGGCAGTGATTTGCAAGAGTACTGCTTACACCTGCAGTCACTAAAGAAGGATTTTCAGAATCAATCGAAGAAATTGAACAATCTGGAAATTCCAGATTGGATAATTAATCCAATTCTTTGCAAGGTGGAAAAACAGGAAGAAAGCTTGCAAGAAGAAATTATCAAAATTCAGAATGAAGAAGAAGCAAAATTGCTTTTCAAAAATGTCACCTTTGTGGTATGTGGCTACACTGTCACATGAAGTTTCCTGGTCTTTGTAAAAGAGCCAAACTGCTCTTCATTGCATTTTATTTCCATCCTCCTACCTTGTTGAAAGAGGCTTCAGCGTAGTGAACCACATACTCACAAACAACAGAAACCCCATGGACATTGTTATGCATAGGGACTTAAGGCTTTTGCTGTCACAACTTGAACCAGATATTTCAACTCTTGCTCAAATCTATCAAGCTCAACGAGCACAGTGATATCGAAGCTACTGTACAGTGCACAGGTACTGTGTAAGCTAGGTTTAAAGAGAAATAAAAATTTAAAGCAGAATCATTTTTCTCATATTAAAATATGATAGACATGTTTTTACACTATGGGAGCGCCAGAAAGTGTAATGTGCCTAAGAAGGGCTTTGGCAAGTATGAAGGTGCTTTCAGAGGGTGTTGGGTTAAAAAAGGTTGGGAAACACTGGGTTAGATCCTCAGAGATCTTGATACCCAGGACCTTGAAACTGCTGTCTCTACTTCTGACCCCTCTATGAGGATTGGCTTGTGATCCCTCGTCCTACCCTTTCTGAAGTCCACAATCAGCTCTTTGGTCTCACTGGCGCTGAGTGTAGAGGAAGTGGTTGAGGCCAATATAATTCCAATTTTTAAAAGAGTTTTAGGCAGGTTCATGGTTCAAGTTCAGTTTATTGTCATTCAACTGTACACATGTTGAAGCAATGTTCCTCCACACCAATGTGGACTACGCATTTAATTCATACACATAACACATAAAATAATATTATTACAAATAAATAACAAATAATAAAGTGCATATACAAGTTAAAAATACAGTTTAACACTACTGGGACTTTATATTACGAGAACATATGATGAGATTCATACATGGTGGCAGGGAGTTCAAAGTCTTACAGCCTGGAGGAAGAAGCTGTTTTCCATCCTAACAGTTCTTGTCCTAATGCTACGATACCTTCTGCCTGAAGGTAGGGGGTCAAAGAGATTGTTGGATGGATGGGATGGATCATTGACAATACTAAGGGCCCTGTCTAAGCACACCCAATAAATATCTCTGATGGGTGGAAGAGAGACCCTGATGGTCGTCTCAGCAGTCCTCACAATCCTTTGGAGGGACCTGTGGCCAGATGCCTTGCAATTCCCGAACCGCACTGTGATGCAGCTCCTGAGGATATTCCCTTAAAAATTGATTAAAATGAGGGTGGGGGGGGGGGGAGAGGAAGCTTATTTGCCTCAATCTCCTCAGGAACTGGAGACGCTGCTGTGTTTTCTTGACCAAAGAGGTGATACTGAGGGACCGGGTGAGATTGTCTGTTATGTACACTCCGAGAAACTCTGTGCTCCTGACTCTCTCCCTGGAGGAGCCACGTATGTGCAGTGTGGAGTGGTCAGCCTGAGCTTTCAAGGACAACCCAATCCAATGAGGACAGTTTGCCCACCAGCTCCTGAAGGATGATTGTATTAAACGCCGAGTATTTACAAAGATACAAGCAAATGAGGGCAAATGAGACTTAGCTCAGGAAGGCTCCTTGGTTGGACCAAAGGCCTGTTTCCATGCTGTATAACTCCAATACTCTTCTATGGAGTGAAGAGCTCCAGATTACACTGTAATATTGATGCACCAAAAGTATTTGCCAAAAACATATAAGTGTCAGACAAGATTAACACTGTATAAATTTTATTTTTACATTACACTTGTAACACTCCAAAAACACTCCAATATCTTGTGGTCTAAAAAGTGAATTAGGCTCAGAGAGCACAGAAAGAGATCAGTCCAGACCATAGTATCATTACCAGATTTTGGATACTATCCAACTAGTGTCACATTTCACAATGGTGTCTTCTTGACAATAGAAAAGCATATTTTGTGACTATTTTGCAGAACACCTGCATTCCGTGCACAGGAGGGGGGTGGGGGGAGGGAAGTGGATGATCCTGAATTTCCTGTTAGATGCTTCTTTAATTCTCCATCCTGTGATCTCCTGCACTGTTCTAATAATGTACTGTGTAATGATTTGATCTGTATGAACAGCATACAAGAGTACCTTGTTACATGTGAGAGTAATAAACCAATTCCAATATAGTCTTGAGGAACAACAGCTTGTTTCCCATCTGGACAAAATGTTGTTTTCCAGCTTCAATATCAAATTTGACAACTTCAGGTAACTCACCTTTTCTGTCTGTATCAAACATAACCAATCAATCTATGATAATCGTTTGGTTTTTATCTCTCCATCAGCACGACCTGACTTGCTGGGCATGTTCTACATGACTGCAATTTGCAATTTTTAAATTCATTGGTTTGCATTCTTGATCCTTGACTGAGGAGAAGAGGAGAAGATGGCGGCGTGACGCAGCTCGCCATCTGTCATCTGTCAAGTAGGGTGCCGTGCACAATCCTGATTTAATGGAGACAGACGTGAGAGCACAGAGGAACATCTGGTGAAACTTCTGAAATGCCTGCTTTGCTGCTGCTACTGTGTGGTCCAGAAGCTCCGGAGGGGAAGGCCCCGAGTGCTCAGCTTTGCTTGTTGCTCAGCGGCCGGGGCAGGGTCGAAGCACTCGGCAGAGGATGGTGCTCAGAGAGGCTGTGTCGGAGGGCTGGTCGGAGGCTAGAAGTTTTCGGATGGACTCAGAATCCACTGCGGTTGGGTGCTTCCAGTGGTGCTGCATCGGCAAGTTTGCAGCGCTTGGAGGTTCATGGCAGGGAGAGTTTCTCCCTTCTACCGTCTGCATGAGATGATGAGTCTATCGGGACTTGAGACTTTTTTCTAACCGTGCCCATGGTCTGCTCTTTATCAAATTACTGTATTGCTTTGCACTGTTGTAACTATATGTTATAATTATGCGGTTTTGTCAGTTTTAGTCTTGGTTTGTCCTGTGTTTCTGTGATATCACTCTGGAGGAACATTGTATCATTTTTTAATGTATGCATTTCTAAATGACAATAAACGAGGACTGAGTGCCCTCATAATCTAATTTCATTTTTATGTTCCTTTGTTCAGACGTTCTCTCTCTAACTGCCCCAATGATAAACTATAATATCTCATTCACAACCTAGCTGGGCCTCGCCATAACTGAGACATTACCTTTGCCCAACCCTTTCCTCCTTCAGTCCTTCAGTGTCTCAAATCCAACGTTCCCTCTCCTTCCCAGTCCCAAGAAAGGGATCTTCACCTGAAATATTAGCCCTATTTTATTTTTCCTCTGAGGCTGCCTGACCTGCTGACTGCTTTCAGCATTTTCTATTTCCATTTCAAATTTCCCGCATCTGCAGTGTTCTGATTTTCACTCCCATTCTAACATTCTCCATACCATCATCATTGAAAACTCACATGTCCCAGTGTCATTAATGCATTTGCCTCAATCGGTCGCAAGAAACACAATACATATACACACCAACGACATTGTCATTCCCTCACAGGTAGTATCACAAAGTATCAGATTATTAACGTTAACATTTCTATGTGATAAGTTCATCACAAGGTTACATGTGAGCTTTGATTGCTTATCAATTCCACTACATAACTTAATGAGTTTCAATCGTGCTTGTTCACCTGCACAACAAACAGTGCTGTGAGCCCGGGCAAATATCCTGTGTTTAATTTCCTCCTGGCTAGTGCAAGGTCACAGGTCAATTAGACAATTAAAGTGAGTTTCGAACAACCCACTCAAGTGTGTGAATATTTCTTCTGAAGCCAGGACCCAGGTTGTATGCAGCACGCTGCATGCTTTATTTTGTGTCTGATGTTTCTCTGGAACACGTTTGCTCCTAGGGAATTCCCCTCCCCACTGTCAGGCATGGTAAAACCTCTCAACCTTGTAGAAAGAATTGGTTGTGAAACACATTCCGACAATACCACAGAAAATATAAGAACTTGGTCAGAAGAGCACGTGATTTTGCAGGCTAGTCTAAGTGCTTTTGAGGTTACCTTTGAATTTAAGGTTGATGATGTGTTTCAAAAACATTTTTATTTTTTGTTTTTCACTATTCACTCCCTCATGGCACTGGAGGTATTCTGGGTCCTTGCCCAATGGTCAGCTCTTCCCAGCCAGCACAAAAGAGTACCTGATTATAGTCATTTAGTAAAGGAACCACTTAGGTGTACAGAAGACTACCTACAACAGTGTGCAAAGGCCTTGGGCACATATATATAGCAAGGGAGCCTAAGACTTTTGCACAGCACTGTAGTAATTTTATGTATTGCACTGTAAAGCTATGCAAAAAAAACCCCCAAATTTCACGACATGTGTGAGTGATGATAAACTTAATTTGGATATGGTTCTCTCTTGTGGAGTGAGTGGGAAGGGGGCAGGAAGAGGGGAGGGAGCGGGAAGCATCTGAAAGACATGCTGTAGTGATCAATAGACAAATTGTTTGGAATCAAATGATCTTGCCTGGTGTCTCAGGGCTGAGTGTGTCTGCACCTGTAGCACCCCCGCCCCAGCACTCCTGTGCCACCTGTCCCCCACCCCTCCTCCCTTACCATCCCAACATGCTTTGCTCCCGCCAGATTTACAAACTCCCTCTCTGCCCCACATTGACAAATACAGTACACTATATAGAAGTGTACAGAACAAAACTGGCAGAAGCAATACTTCATCAGTTTAACAATCAGAGAGAATTAAATTGAAATTACAACACAGAAATGTGTCATTTGGTTCTGTGTCCCACACATAATAACATTAATCATACCGTTCTGTTCCTTAACATTTCAAAACTGTAAATCACTTCCACTAATATAGCCATGATGAAACAGATATTAAACCCCACACAATTCGTAATTACTTCAGTCTAATTTCCATTCACTGAATTCCACCCCCTTTGAATGGGATGTTTTTAAAATACCTGACACATAAAAATCCTCAATCAGAATAGCAAAATACAATATCAACAGTTTGTACTTTTGACGATGGAAATAAAGTTCAAAGTTCTGAGTAAACTGATTATTAAAGTACATACATATCACCATATACAACCCTGAGATTTGTGTATTATCAGAGTACGTATATATCACCATATACAGCACTGAGATTTATTATCAGAGTACGTATATATCACCATATACAGCCCTGAAACTTGTTTATTATCAGAGTACGTATATATCACCATATACAGCCCTGAGATTTATTATCAGAGTATGTATATATCACCATATACAACCCTGAGATGTGTTTGTTTTGTGGTATACTCAGTATACCCAATAGCCATAATAGAATCAACGAAAGACCACACCCTACAGGGAGGACAACCAGTGCGCAAAAGACAAACTATGCAAATACAAAAGAAAAGCAAACAAACAAACAAATAAATAAATAAGGGAAAATATCGAGAAAATAAGGTGAAGAGTCTTTAAAAGTAAGTCCGCGGGTTGTAGGAACAGTTCAGTGAAGGGGAAAGGGGGCAAGTGAAGTTATCCCCTCGGGTTCAAGAGCCTGTGGTTGAGGGGTAGTGGCAGTGTTAGTCCTGACGCTCCTGTAAGAATTCATGGCCTGGGTAGGAGGTGGGGGGGGGGGGGTGGTCACTGATGATGGTTGCTGCATTCCCATGACACCACTCCGTGTAGATGTGTTCAATGGTGGGGAGGACTTTACCCACAATGGACTGGGCCATATCCAGTATTCTTTTTAAATTTTAGATGTCATGCCAAATCTTCGCAAACTTCAAAGGAAATAGAGGCATTGCTGTGCTTTCTTCACAATTGCAGTTGCTGGGCACAGGAAAGGTCCTCTGAAATGAACACCGAGGAAGTTAAAGTTGCTGACCCTCTCTACTTCTGATCCCCCAATGAGGGCTGGCTCGTGGATCTCTGGTTTCCTCCTGCTGAAGTCAATAATCAGCTCCTTAGATCTTGCTGACATTGAGTAAGAAGTTGTTATTGTGGCACCACTGTCAGATTTTCAATCTCCTTCCTATATGCTGATTCATTAGCACCATTGTTTTGGCCAACAACAGTGGTGTCGTCAGCAAACTTCAAAAGATTTTAAATGTTACATTGACCCTTTGTGATCCTCAAAGTTGAAAAATATTTCCTGCCCAAGCTAAAGTTCCTGAAGTGACTTTAATACATTTAAAGGTGGAAGATTAGACACGTGACCAGCAGATGCTTTGCCCATCACTTTTCATTAAACTGAAATAAATGCATTAACACCAATTTATATTGAAGTAATTACAGAATGTACTACTGAGCTAATTGTATTTTTGACAGTCAATCATTTTCCAGAGCTGTATCCCAGTACAGTTTTAGCTTACAGCAGCACCTACGTGTTGTTGAGCTGTTACTGCAAGTTTAGAATTTTGATTTACCTTAATTCTGAGCCATTATGTTCTCCCCCTCCCTGTAACCCAACTTTCAGTTGTTGGATCACCATTTTGGAAAGTGTACATTTTGATTCACTGTTGGTATACGGAAAGTGGTTCTATAGGTGCTAATGAGCAATACGGGTGTTTCTGAATTTAAGGAGTCACAGAATCCGTTGACAGCAAATCACCAGGAGGGATTGTAATGAGAAGGATGAAAACATGCTGGAGGACCATTTGTTGGTAGGATAGACAGATGGTTAATAATCAGAATATATTGCAAAAAAATCTGAAATTATCCACATTTGATGCAAAGACAAGGAAGACTAACTTGAATGTTTTAATAAATGGAACAAGAATGCAGATTAACATTATATAATGTGGATAAGATTGCTGAAGAGAAACTGAATTCTTGCTTCTTTACATAGAGGCAAATTGGCTTCAAAACCCAAGATGGCCTCTGTGGTGTAGGGTCTTATTTAAAAGGGATGCAGGCAAGAACCGTGCAAAAACTAGCACAGCTTTATGGGGATGTTACCCAAGATGAGGAATTGTTGCATTTTGCATCAGTAATTTTTCCTACAAATTCCTGTGTCCATTTTTATTTTGGAAGTTTTTAAAAATGTATTCATTTACGCGATGTGGGCATCACCAGCTGAGCCAGCCTCTATTGCCCATCCTAGTTGCCCTTGGGCAGGTGGTGATGAGCTGCCTTCTTGAACCTGCAGTCCCTGAGGTGTAGGTACACCCACAGTGCTGTTAGGGAGGGAATTCCATGATTTTGACTCAGCGACAGTGAAGGAATGGTGATATCTTTCTAAGTCAGGATGGTGAATGACTTGGAGGGGGATTTCCATGTGGTGGTGTTCCCGGGTATCTGCTATTCTCATCCTTCGAGATGGTAGTGGTTGTGGGTCTGGAAGGTGCCTAAGAACTTTGGTGTGTTGTTGCAATGCATCTTGTAGATAGTACACACTGCTGCAACTGTTTGTCAATAGTGGAGGGATTGGATGCTTGTGGAAGGGGTACCTGCTTTGTACTGGATGGTGTCAAGCTTCTTGAGTATTGATGGAGCTGCATTCATCCAGGCGAGTGGTGAGTATTCCATTACACTCCTGACCTGAGCATTGTAGATGGTGGACAGGCTTTGGGGAGT
The DNA here is from genome assembly GCF_030028105.1 of Mobula birostris. NCBI lineage: Eukaryota > Metazoa > Chordata > Chondrichthyes > Myliobatiformes > Myliobatidae > Mobula > Mobula birostris. The sequence goes on from NC_092381.1 coordinate 34,993,382, forward strand.
CAGGAGGTGAGTTACACGCTGCATGATTTCTAGCCTTTGACCTGCTCTGGTAGCCATGGAGTTTATATGGCCAGACCAGTTCAGTTTCCTGTCAATGGTAACCCCCAGGATGTTGATAGTAGGGGATTCAGAGATGGTGATACTACTGAATGTCAAGGGACGATGGTTAGAGCCTCTCTTGTTGAAGTTAGACATTGCCTGGCACTTATGTGGCTCAAAAGTTACTTGCCACTTGTCAGCCCAAGCCTGGATATTGTCCAGATCCTGCTGCATTTGGGTATGAACTGCTTCACTATCTGAGAAGTCACAAATAGTGCAGAACATTGTACGGATACCTGCAAATATCCCCACTTCTGACCTTATGACGGAAGGAAGGTCATTGATGAAGCAGCTGAAGAGGATTGGTCCTAGGACACTTCCCTGAGGAACTCCTGCACTGATGTCCTGAGGATAGATGATTGACCTCTAACCATCACAACCATCTTCCTTTCTGTCAGGTATGATTCCAACCAGCAGAGGGCTTTCCTCCTAATTTCCATTTACTCCATTTTCGTTAGGACACCTTGATGCCATATTCGGTCAAATGCTGCCTTGATGTTGAGGGCTGTCACTCTCACCTCACCTCTGGTATTTAGCTCTTTGGTCCATGTTTGGACGAAGGAGGTGATGAGGTCAGGAGCTGAGTGGCCTTGACAGAACCCAAACTGGCATCCGTAATCAGGTTATTGCCGAGTAATGTTGCATGATAGCACTGTTGACGAGCCCTTCCATTACTTTGCTCATGATTGAGAGTAGGATAATAGGGCAGTAATTGGCTGGGTTGGACTTGTCCTAAGCAATCTTAGCATCAAAGCAATCTTGACATGTGTACCTTCTACCCATATTTATCAAAATCCTTTATGAAATATCTTCAATCACCACATTGTGCTTGAGTGAGTGGATTTTCTTCCCTATTTCAGTGATTAACTGGATTAACAGCGAGGTGTGTACCAGATTACTTCAGGCTGTTTCAGATAGATGGCAGCTCCTGTGCACGGTATCCAACACTGTAACACAGTATAACTGGTGCAAAAGCAATGAAGGCATGGCAATGAGAGCTGGACTAAAACTGGAAATATGGAAAGGATGTGGTCTTCATAACTGTTAATTTTAACATCAAGTAAACTCAAAATAAAACTTGGTATTCTTAATTAATTCTTTGGTTCAAAGTCTGAGGGAAGTGCTAACAGTGTCATTTTTCTCTACTGTATATCACTGGAGATCTCAGTATTTTTGTTAGGTTTAAAACCTAAACATCTTAGATCCTGGGAGCGGGCGTTTGCTATCTGTCACAGGCTTTCAGCAGAGGCAACCATTTGTACTGAAAACAGCAAATGTCTTTTCAGGAGGATGCACTTAGACAGACTGTTCTCAGTGCCGTGTACAAAGTGAACATGGACAGCTCATCCATCAGTCATTCAAGGAGTCAGACACAAGGCTTACAACATTTGACTCAGATTCGTTTATATCATATCCACTTTAATAACAAATGACTGAAACACAGGAAAATAAATTGAATCTTTGCCTGTTGCTACTTGGCATGTATCCCAATGTGCAAGTGGTGTCGTCTGAGCTTTGATACCATGAGGGCCAATTTTGACCCATTGTAAGAGAGAGAAAAGAAACAACAATCTTCGAGGTGTGCAGGTTAGCTACCTAACAGGTTTTTAAACTGTCTGGTTTCATCAAAGCCTTGCAGCTTCTGACAGAAAATGACACCCGTCCAGCAGGGGAAGATGAAAAGTGGGCACCAGTTATCTGCCAGCAACACAAGCATTCCACAATGGGTGTCGTGTCTCGTGTGAGGGGTTTGCTGGCAGGATGGAGGAAGGAGAAACACAAGCCTATGCTGCTCTTGTATTGGTCCTAGAGGGATGTTCCTGCCCCTTTTGATGACACCAATGAATGTTCACCTTGAACTCTACTCTAGAGGTCCTTACTAGTATTGACAATTGAGGTTTTCGCTTGTCCAGTGGAAATCTGATTCATGGTTAAAAGCTAAATGAGTAAAATAGCCAATTGGCTAGAAATGAAGCTATTTTATTCCATCCCCTGCACACTCTTCTCTTCATGATTGGAGAATGTTAAAAATTCCTTTAAAATACTTCAAATCCTTCTATGACTAAAATATATGTAAGTTAATCAGCTAATTGTCACAGGTAGATAAGATCATAAAAATAAACTTTTCGCACATTGGCTTTCATTAATCATTGCATTGAATACAGGAGTGAGATGATCTGTTGAAATTGTATAAGACTTTAGTGAGACCTAACTTGGAGTATTGTCTGCAGTTTGGTCAACTACCTATCAGAAAGATGTAGATAAGATTGAAAGAGCACAGAGAAAATTTACAAGGATGTTGCCAGGACTTGAGGACCTGAGTTAAAGGGAAAAGTTGAATAGTTAGGACTTTATTCCCTGGAACATAGAAGATTGAGGGGAGATTTGATAGAGGTACAGGTATACAAAATTATGAGGGGTGGGGATAGGTAAATGCAGGCAGGCTTTTTCACCTGAGGCTGGGTAAGAACTCAACTGGAGGTCATGGGTTAAGGATGAAAGGTGAAATGTTTAAGGGGAACACAACAGGTAACTGCTTCACTCTGAAAATTGTCAGAGCGTGGAATGAGCTGCCAGCACAAGTGGTAGACGTGAGGTCGATTTCAACATTTAAGATAAATTCGGCTAGGTACATAGATGAGAAGGGTATGGAGGGCTATGGTCTGGGTGCAGGTGGATGGGATTGGACAGATTAATGGTCCGTCACACGTGAAATGGGCTGAAGGGCCTGTTTCTGTGATGTAGTATTCTATGACTCTAATGACATATAATGTACAAATGAAATCTAGTTATACATTAACCAAAATATATAGCATCTTCCTTAAAATTAGGACAAAAACAAAAATTTTAGTCTAAATGCCCCTTTATCTCCTTTGACTTGTAGAAACCTGCTCAATATCGGAAACATCTTCAAAAGGTGACGCCTAACCCCTACCAGCCAGGAGATGTCCTCTTCTCATCACTACGATCAAAGATGAGGTGCAAGAGGCTGAAAACACACAATCAACATTTTAGTAACAGTTTGTTCCTTCCCCTCTACCATTAATGTTTCCGAATAGACAATGATCCCATGAAAGTGACCTCGCTATTTTTGCACTACCTATTTAATGTTTAAAATATTTTATGAATTGCACTGTATTGCTGCCACAAAACAACAGATTTCATGACTTATGTCAGTGATAATAAAACTTCTGATTCTGATTCAGAGGAACCTTACTGTCTCCTTTTCTTGCCTCAGAAACAACTTGATCTGACAGCAGAGTCAAGGAACTGAAGGGCCAAACTATTTGGCTCAGGTCTAACTATGTAGAAGTTTTTAAAAAACTAGTTCTGTTTTTACACTATTTTTAATTTAGCTATTTAACATACATATATGCCTACTGTAATTGATTTATTTTTTTCTATATTATCATGTCATGCATTCTACTGCTGCCACTAAGTTAATAAATTTCATGAGATATGCCGGTGATATTAAACCTGATTCTGAAATATAACCCAGGACTTACAATCATTAATACCTATTTTTTTTCTGTAAGAGGCTTGTCTTGGTTTTTCTGTAATCATGCGCTTGCTAATAAGATATAGATTTTGTTTTTTCTTATCAAAATTCCATCCTTCGGGAGGTTTGCTGATTAGAAAAGTCAGGCTAGTTACTGTGTAAATATTATGCAGGCTTATTGGGTAAAAGGTTTATAAACTAAATTGCAGCACGATGTATTTCCCATTTACAGTATATCAACAGAGATGTTCCTTTGTTACATCCTGAAACACTACCCAAGAATGCTCTGTGTAAAGATGTTGCTCAGTTGCCCTGTCAGGCCCTGAGAGGAGTGTGTGTGCATGTAACACTACTCTACCTGATGTGACTGTTACAAGTAACTGCGCTGACAAAGTCTTGAGGTTATGGCATTATATTCAGATACAAAAATCAGGGCATCAGCCTCCTGCTGGATGCACCTTGGAGAAGCAGCTTATATCTCGAACTTGAGGGACTGAGCTACAGGGAAAGGCAAGACAGACTGGGCCTTTACTCTTTGGAGTGTGTGATTCTGAGGGCTGATATCACAGGAAGGATACAAAAGCATGAGTGACACTAATAGGATGAGGAGACTATTTTCCAAGATTGGGAATCGAAAGCACTTGGAGGGGTAATTTTTATTTCTTTTGCACAATGGGTGGTAGATATGGAAATAGCTGCCAGGGAAAGTGATTGAGACCGGTACTAAACACATTGATGAACGAAGGGCAGTAGATGTAGTGTAAATGGATTTCGGACATAGAATAGTACAGCACAGTACAGGCCCTTCAGCCCACGATGTTGTGCCGACCCTCAAACCCTGCCTCCCATATAACCTCCCACCTTAAATTCCTCCATATACCTGTCTAGTAATCTCTTAATCTAGTAATTTCAGCAAGGCATTTGACAAGGTCCCCCATGCAAGGCTTATTGAGAAAGTAAGGAGGCATGGATTGCTTTGTGGATCCAGAACTGGCTTGCCCACAGAAGGCAAAGCATGGTTGTAGATGGGTCATATTCTGCATGGAGGTCGGTCACCAGTGGTGTGCCTCAGGGATCTGTTCTGGGACCCCAACTCTTCGTGATTTTTATAAATGACCTGGATGAAGAAGTGGAGGGATGGGTTAGTAAATTTGCTGATGACACAAACGTTGGAGGTGTTGTGGATCATGTGGAGGGCTGTCAGAGGTTACAGAGGGACATTGATAGGATGCAAAAATGGCCTGAGATGTGGCAGATGGAGTTCAACCCAGATAAGAGTGAGGTGGTTCATTTTGGTAGGTCAAATATGATGACAGAATATAATATTAATGGTAAGGCTCTCGGCAGTGTGGAGGATCAGAGGGATCTTGGGGTCCAAGTTCACAGGACACTCAAAGCTGCTGCCCAGGTTGACTCTGTGGTTAAAAAAGCATAAGGTGCATTGGCCTCCACCAATCGTGGGATTGAGTTTAGGTAATGTTGCAGCTATATTGGACCCTGGTCAGACCCCATTTGGAGTACTGTGCTCAGTTCTGGTCACCTCACTATAGGAAGGATGTGGTAACTATAGAAAAGGTGCAGAGGAGATTTACAAGGATGTTGCCTGGATTGGGGAGCATGCCTTATGAGAATAGGTTGAGTGAACCCGGCCTTTTTTCCTTGCAGTGATGGAGGATGAGAGGTTACCTGATAGAGGTGTACGGGATGATGAGAGGCATTGATCGTGTGGATAGTCAGAGGCTTTTTCCCAGGGCTGAAATGCCTAGCATGGGAAGGCATAGTTTTAAGGTGCTTGGAAGTACATACAGAGGAGATATCAGGGGTAAGTTTTTTTTATGCAGAGAGTGGTGAGTGCGTGGAATGGGCTGCCGGTGACGGTGGTGGAGGTGGATACGACAGGGTCTTTTAAGAGACTTCTGGACAAGTATATGGAACTCAGAAAAATAGAGGGCTATGGGTAACCCTCGGTAATTTCACAGGCAGGGACATGTTTGGCACAGCTTTGTGGGCCGAAGGGCCTGTATTGTGCTGTAGGTTTTCTCTGTTTCTATGTACATTAGCTAGATACATATAGCATGTGAACAGCTGTGTGGGCGACAAGAGAAGGCTGAGAGTCGAGGGCTGGGAAATAAATTGTTTCCACCTTGTTCAGCATGGAAACAGATGGACTGAAGGGCCTTTCTCCATTCGTACAACTATGACTCTTCCCGTTGTGACAGCATGGGAGGAGTCTGCAGTGAATATGTGCTGGGCTAACTTTGAACATCACTGACAATGCACTGCTTTAGAGTAACTATTTAGAATTAGTAATGGATTAGAAGAAACATGTTAAAAAAGGTGTACGCCTTTATCAATCAGGGCACTGAGATTGGGTATTGGGACATGATGTTGCAATTGTACGAGTGAATGATGAGGCTGCTCTGGAGTACTGTGTATAGGCTTCATCACCATGTTATAGCAAACAATGTAGAAAAGACTTACAAGAATGGCGCTGGGGCAAAAGAACCTGAATTATAGGGAGGAGTTGGCCAGGCAAGATCTTTATTCTTTGGAACATAGGAACCTTAATGACATCTTTAATAGTACGAGAGGCATAAATAAGTTGGGCAGGAAATGCCTTTCCCCAGGGTATGAGAGCCCAAAAGTGGATTCAGGCCAAGAGGAGCAAGATTTAAAGGAACCTGAGGGGCAACTCTTTCCACTGAGAGGGTGGCAAGTCCATGGAGTGAGCTGTCAGAGGAAGTTATTGAGACTGGTACAACAGTATCATTTAAGAAGCACTTGGATAGGTACAGAGAGGGAAGAAGCTTAGAGGGATTGGGGCCAAACACAGAAAATTACGACTAGCTAGATGAGTAATGTGGTTGAAGGGCTGAAGAGTGTGATTCGATGCTGTACTGGTCTGTGACCTCATGATCTATCAGGCAACAAGACCCCTACAAATGAGGATGTAGCGGTTAAACATCTGTAGTGTTGAGACAGTGTTAACGTTTCAAGTAAGAGACCACGTGAATTTGGGCCATCTGTAGCATTTTGAGTTTCATGCAGGTGGTCATCTTAGTTTGCCTGAGGGAACTCTTCCAAATGAACTGCTCTTCATTTGGCTCTGCAAAAACAAAAAGACTGACATTCAAAAAGAAAAAAAAAATCTGCAGATGCTTCAAGTGCAAGATCAAAATGGAAAATATTGGGAACACTCACAGCAGGTCAGGTAGCACCTATGGAGACAATGTTTCAATGACCCTGCATCAGAATAGCTAAAGTGAAAAGTGATAGAGAGGGTGGAGGTAGGATCTACAACTCCAGTTCAGGGAATCTGTCAGATAGGGAGCGGCCAGAATTATTAAGGTGATTGGATGTGTATAGAACCTTCTTATTGACAGATTAATGAGAGGAATTAAAGAATTAAAAAAAAGATGTGAAATACAGGTGGCAGCTATTACTGCACATGAAATAAACAGCACATCAGAATGTATCTGTGAATAAGTATATAAACATAAAACAACAACAAGGTTTTCAATAAGTACAAATAGCTTCACAAGGTAATAAACCAAATGTTATTTGGAAGATACAAACTCTCCTGGCATGCAAAATATTTTGTAGAGCTAAAATAACAGCAACTAGAATATAGGACAAATTGTCTATTTAAATACATATACCTATTCTTTTCAGGAGGAATGAAAAATTTTTCTCCCCACAAAATAAAATTGCTTTATTGAAACTATCAAACAATTAATCTTTCATTATGTGTAAAGCACTTACTGAAAGCCCATGGTAATCTGTTGATCTGAGTTTCAATACATTTCATGGAACCTTCAAACTTGTGTGCAGATGCATTGCCCACAGAGCTACAATAGAAATTGATTTCCCAAAGGAATATTCACCGTAAAGGGGATATCTAAACATAACTTTGACCTTCATTCAGACATTGGCTCCAAATCTCCATTCTGTCATTATCCAGCTTCATTTTCTGTTCCTTCCTGAGACTGGTCTTGAGAATTAAAACTTTCCATCTCCTTTTCTGAGCCTCGAACAGAATGCTGCCCACAAGTCAAGAGGTTGTCAACTGGGATGAGAAAGCAACTTGCAATCAACATCCCTCCTCCAGCAAGCAAGAACCCAGTGCTGTAATCTTTAGTCCAGTCCACCACTAACCCTGCAACAGAAGAGTGAACAGCAGTCCAAAATAAGCTAGTTTTGTGCTTTGTCTGGATACAAGAGGAAATTAATAGTCATCAATTCTGTTAAATACCTTGTGGCAGTAAATCTGTTAAATCCCTTTTTTCTCTTTAAACTCTCATTCTAACAGCTCTCACTTATGACATTACTGCAACATTTAAAAGCAATAATAGTGGCTTTAACAAACAAAAGCCCCCTAAGGCGACTGTCAAGTGAAATGTCAGAAATATTTGTCTCTCGTAGTGAGACATCATACAGATGATGGAAAGCATTCTCAAAGAGGCAGATTCTAAATATGGATCTTAAAAAGTAGAGGTCAGAATCAGATTTAGTGTCACTGGCATATGTTGTGAAATCTGTTTAACGTTGTGGCTGTAGTACAATGTAATACATAATAATAGAGGGAAAAAACTGAATTACAGTAAGAAGGAGGGCACGTCCCGAGTGGTGGAGGTCCTTAATAATGGACACTGCCTTTCTGAGGCACCGCTCCTTGAAGATGTCTTGGAAACTACGGAGGCTAGTGCTCACGATGGAGCTGCCTAATTTTACAACTCCCTGCAACTTACTTCGATCCTGTGCAGTAGCCCCATCCCCAAACCAGACAATGATCCAGCCAATTAGAATGCTCTCCATGGTACATCTGTAGAAATTTGCGAGTGTTTTAGGTGACATACCAAGTCTCCTCAAACTTCTAATGAAATAAAGCCACTACCTCACCTTCTTGAAAGCTGCATCCATATGCTGAGGTGGAATAGAAGTTAGAAGAGAGGTTCTAAAGCAGGGATGCTCAAACTTTTTTATGCCATGGACTATTACCGTTAAGCAAAGTAGGGAGCTGCTGTTCTAGAGGGTGAGTCAACAAAGTTCTAGTGCTGACTAAATTTTTGTGTGTGGTATACATCCAGAAATTTCACTTCAAAACTAGGCATGGAAAAGATGTAAATTTGCTTTGGCTCTTATGTCATGGGATTTGTGATAAAATGCTGAAGGGATTTCAAGCCCACTGTCCATTATAGGAGACAGAAGTCTATAATGAGTTGCTCTTCTGATAAGTATACAAAAACACTGGAAACGCACAGCAGGTCAGACAAAATAGATCTGTGGTTGCGTCAGTGCAGATTTACTCCCAAGTACAATTCTAGATATTCAAGTTTTATTTCATGTATACAAGGATCCAGGTTAAGTGGTTTTTGGCAACAGTACCTGTGACGTGCAATGAACAAACTGAATGGGTTAAAGTATTCTGTAAACGTCTTCTGTCCCAAGAAAGCCAGGCACCTTTTGATATATTAACTGCTCAAACGCCAATCTTAAATTTAGGATACAGTGTCCACAATGACCGTTTCATGAAGCGATGAGCAGTTGTACTAAAATTCTTCATCTACAGAACACTAAAAGTTCAGAAATTCCCCATTCAGACAGAGTTTCTGTCTGACAGCTGGTCTTTACGGCTCTGAAAGGAAGGTTGGTGCTTGGAACAGAGGGCAAATTTGGCAATGTAGGTCCCATGTTGATGTGCCTCATTAAAAGAAGATTTAACTGTTGATATGGACTGTTGTGTTGCATGTATGAGGATTCCATTCCATAAACCGTTTATGCTGGAATGCACAAAAACCCCAGACAAGCTGTATTAATGCTACTTCATATTTCAATAATGTGTTTATATATCACTTTCATTCAAGTAAAGCATCTGTAAAATTTCTTTTCTAAAATTCAATTCAGATAAATAAGATGTTGATAATTGTGTTCAGAAAGTTTAACACCCTGACTAGCTCTGGGGAAGTTAGAATTTTATCCCATCAGTTTCCGGTTTTATTTTCTATGCGTTTTTGGACCGCCTAATCAGTTCTTGATACAGGGTAAATATCTCAAACACAGCAGATCATCTTCAATATTATAAAAATATAAACAACTGCGGATATTACATCCAATTCCCAATGCATGCTCACTAGATATTGAAACTTAACAGCTTTTGTTAATAAAGATAAATAGAATGGCAATTTCTGATTACGCAACTTCAACTGAAAAATGAATTTTGACAATCTGATAATTCTAAAGATTTCATTCTGTTAAACCTACAAGAATATTATGCAGCATCTGGGAATGAAAAATGTTTAGGGAAATCCCCTTATCAGTAAATTTTCAATTAAGGTCAGGAGGGTGAGTAACAAAATGTTCTGTACCTGTGAAAGAGTAGTTTTCCAACTAGAATATGGTAACACTAGTTTTCAACGTTCGTTCTGGCTACATTGGTGACAATTTGCTGTTGAATCATGAGCATGATATCAAAAGCATTTCTTTTTAAAAAGTGGAAATATTTTACACAACATCTCGTCTTTTTCATCAATGCTTCCAATTTGCAAATGCAAAACAATTTACCAGGTTCATAATTCAAAAGGATCTTAGAAATGCCAAATATAGTTCTAACTTTTTTTTTCACACACTAACTGGAAATCGGATATATTAAACTATAGTTTTGGGTTAAGTATGTGAGACTTTGACAAACAGGCCACATCAGTCATTTTTGGGCCACCCATAGCATGTCTCACCATGTTCCAATCCAATCTAATCCAATGATTTTCTTAAAAATTCTCTTCTTGTCAATTAAGACAACAAACATCTTCCCCCAGCAATCAAAAGCCAATCACATATGGTGTAATACATATCAATGAGTAACATTGACAATCAAATTAAATGAATGGCAACAGTATTCACCAATCAAGCATTTTCTGAACTAATTTCTCAAAATGAGGGGAGATTTGATAGAGTTATACAAAATTATGAGTATAGAACAAGCTGCCAGCAGAAGTGGTAGATGAGGGTTTGATTGCCAAGTTTAAGATATTTTTGCTTAAATCAACGGATGGAAGGGGTATGGAGGACTGTGGTCTAGGTATAGGTCAATGGGTCTAGGCAGAATAACAAGTTGGCATGGTCTAGATGGGCTGACAGGCCTGCTTCTGTTGTAGTGCACTATGATTCTATATGGTCAGGTGACAACTAACTTCTATGGAAGACAGGTTACCTGCATACAAAGTGACTGTACAATTTCAATCACCAATGCATCTACAGCAGCCGCAGTATCAATAGCAAAAGAAGATAATGAAACAGCGCTGATGTGTAAGGCAAGACAATAAAAATCCTTCTTAAAACAACAATAACCCCCCCCCCCAGACATTTAGCACCTATCATTGCAGATACAGAACTAATGGAAACTAAAAGCAGATATTAAAGAACATTACCTGCCAGGGGTGGTCCTACAAGGCATCCAATACTCCGGAAGAACATAAGTATTCCTAGTGCATTGCTCAGATTCTTAACTCCCACCAGATCAGTTATTAGTGTGACGAGAAGAGCCATAGTAGTCCCAACGAAGAATCCACATCCACAACTGAAGACAATGAGTGAGGCATAATTCTTAGCTAATGGGAAAAACAATGTAAGTATACTTAAAATAGTAGTCACTATTATTGTAAGGCGGACTGATGTCAAAAGCCGCATATTGGCAAACCAACCGCATCCAACTCTTCCAACGAGGTCAGAAGCTGACCAGTAAGACATCAAAAAAGCTGCTTTGAAATCCTCAATCCCAATACTTTGGGCATGAGGAACTAAATAGATTGTAGGAACCAATAGGCCCATCACAGAGAAAAGCCCAAAAAAGGTCAAATAAATTAACTTTGGCTCCTTCAGACAAGCCAGGTCTTTAAAATAAGCAGACGAACAACATGAATCTTTTCTGAGATTAATGGTAAATAATGGTGCAGGTTTCTGACATCGCCTCTGTAAGGGCCTCATTAGAGCTCCACAGACACAGATGTTCAGGTGGATTCCCCCAATGATCATCAGTGTTTGTTGCCAGGACATGGTGTTGATAAGCCACTGGTAGAACGGTGTGACGATGAAGAGGAAGATGCTGTCTCCAGCACTGGACAAGGCATTTGCTAACGGCCTCCGGTCTGTGAAGTACTGATTGACCAAACTTACAGAGGATATCCAAGCAAGTCCATTCCCCAACCCTAAAGGAAATTTAAAAAAATACAAATTGACAAGTCAAGAAATTCACAGTAACCAAAAATATATAACATTATGCTCAGAAACCCTGAAAGATCCTACAATATCAGTTTCCACAATTTTGTCTCAGTCTTCACATGGGCTGGTCAGGTTTCTGACAGACCTACACAAGGTCACCTCTGGTTTGGTCACATATCCCAAAATTAATTTTAGTTAGAGATACAATACGGTAACAGACCCTTCCAGCCCAACAAGCCCATGCTGCCCAACTGCACTCTGGTAACCAATGAACCTACTAACCACACTTCTTTGGAATATGGGAGGAAACTGGAGCACCTGGAGGAAACCTGGACATTCACAGGGAGAATGTATAGACTCCTTATAGTCAGTGGTAGAATTGAACCCCAGGTCATTGGCTGGAATCACGTTAAGCTAACTGTTATGCTATTGTGCCACCCCAAAGCAGTGAGGTCCCGCCAAGATATAGAGTTGGATCACTGGATTCAAAGTCCAGACTGTAAATAGTTAATGTAAAGGAGTGTTGCAGATTTAACTTGCCCATACAATTTATTGTTTTAATACATTTCCTATAAAGTCATCATTAGTGACAACCTCACAAGACCGAGAAGCCTCAACTCCTCCCCCCCAAACTAGATTTACATCTCAATATCAGAATTACAACTACTGTTAAGAACTATATCACAGAGTTGTACAACACAGAACTGATCCGACACCCCGCTACATTACATCCACAGCTACCTTTCTGTCTATCTACACTAATTCTATTGCCTGTACTAGTTCCATATCCTTCAGTGCCTTGTCTATTTAAGTGTCTGCTTAGATGTCTCTAAAATGAAGTGACATTTAGTTGTAGGATTAAATGTCACTGTGTGTCAATAACCATCAGCTTGCAAAGTATTTCCTGCTTAATTAGGATCTGATGACACTTGGACATAAAGCCCATAGCTACCAGACTGGGTGTGCAGAGAAGGGGCCAATTTTAGGCAAAAGCCTCAATAATCTATGTGCCCCAGGTGCATCTGCCCATGACAGTACTGATGGTGAAGATCACTGCATGATCCCATGGGAATAAAATTCTGCCTTGACTCTACCTGGCATTATCGCCATTCTAAATAGAGCAGATCGAAACTTAGCATCCATGAGGCACTGTGAACCATCAATAGCAGCACTGTATTCCAGCACAATCTGTAAAAACAAGGCTCAATATGTGCCTTACATCACTATAACAATCAAGCCAGACTACTCTTGGTTTAATGAACAGCAAGAGTACCCAACATAATGCTCCACTCTCTTGACCCTGCAACACAAGACTATAAATTTCTGCTAAACTGCTAAAGCAGAATTTTATAAAAAGCCAACAGACGATAGACAATAGGTGCAGGAGTAGGCCATTTGGCCCTTCGAGCCAGCACCGCCATTCACTGTGATCATGGCTGATCATCCACAATCAGTACCCCATTCCTGCCTTCTCCCCATATCCCTTGACTCCACTATCATTAAGGGCTCTATCTAACTCTTACTTGAAAGCATCCAGAGAATTGGCCTCCACTGCCTTCTGGGGCAGAGCATTCCACAGATCCACAACTCTCTGGGTGAAAAAGTTTTTCCTCAACTCCATTCTAAATTGTCTACCCCTTATTCTCAAATTGTGGCCTCTGGTTCTGGACTCCCCCAACATCGGGAACATGTTTCCTGCCTCTAGCCTGTCCAATCCCTTAATAATTTTATATGTTTCAATTAGATCCCCTCTCATCCTTCTAAATTCCAGTATATACAAGCCCAGTCCCTCCAATCTTTCGACATATGACTGTCCTGCCATCCCAGGAATTAACCTTGTGAACCTATGCTGCACTCCCTCGATAGCAAGAATCCTCAAATTTGGAGACCAAGACTGCACACAGTACTCCAGGTGTAGTCTCATCATGACCCTGTAGAGCTGCAGAAGGACCTCTTTGCTCTTATACTCAATTCCCCTTGTTATGAAGGCCAGCATGCCATTAGCTTTCTTCACTGCCTGCTGTACTTGCATGCTTGCTTTCAGTGACTGATGTACAAGAACACCCAGATCTCATTGTACTTCCCTTCTTCCTAACTTGACTCCATTTAGATAATAATCTGCCTTCCTGTTCTTACCACCAAAGTGGATAAACTCACACTTATCCACATTAAACTGCATCTGCCATGCATCTGCCCACTCACCCAGCCTGTCCACAGTCACCCTGCATTCTCATAACATCCTCCTCACATTTCACACTGCCACCAAGCTTTGTGTCATTGGCAAATTTGCTAATGTTACTTTTAATTCTCTCATCTAAATCATTAATATATATTGTAAACAGCTGCAGTACCCCACTGGTCACTGCCTGCCATTCCGAAAAGGACCCACTAATCGCTACTCTTTGTTTTCTGTCAGCCAGCCAATTTTCAATCCATGTCAGTACTCTGCCCCCAATACCATGTGCCGTAATTTTGCCCACTAATCTCCTATGTGGGACTTTATCAAAGGCTTTCTGAAAGTCCAGATACACTACATCCACTGGCTCTCCCTTGTCCATTTTCATAGTTACATCCTCAAAAAATTCCAGAAGATTAGGCAAGCACGATGTCCCCTTCGTAAATCCATGCTGACTCAGACCGATCCTGTTACTGCTATCCAGATGTGTCATAATTTCATCTTTTATAATTGACTCCAGCATCTTTCCCACCACTGACATCAGGCTAACCAGTCTATAATTCCCTGTTTTCTCTCTTCCTCCCTTCTTGAAGAGAGGGACAACATTAGCCACCCTCCAATCCACAGGAACTGATCCTGAATCTATAGAACATTGGAAAATGATTACCAATGCGTCCACGATTTCTAAAGCCACCTCCTTAAGTACCCTGGGATGCAGACCATCAGGTCCCAGGGACTGATCAGCCTTCAGACCCAACAGTCTATGCAACACCATTTCCTGCTTAATATAAATGATGAACAAGGACACCAAGATCTCGTTGTACTTCCCTTTTTCCTAACTTGACACCATTCAAATAGTAATCTGCCTTCCTGTTCTTGCCACCAAAGTGGATAACCTCACATTTATCCACATTAAATTGCATCTGCCATGCATCTGCCCACTCACCCAACCTGTCCAAGTCATCTCGTATTATCTCAACATCCTCCGCACATTTCACACTGCCACCCAGCTTTGTGCCATCTGCAAATTTACTAATGTTACTTTTAATCCCTTCATCCAAATCATTAATTTATATTGTAAATAGCTGTGGTCCCAGCATCGAGCCTTGCAGTACCCCACTAATCACCGCCTGCCATTCAGAAATGGACCCGTTCATCCCTGCTCTTTGTTTCCTGTCTGCCAACCAATTTACGATCCATGTCAGTACCCTACCTCCGATACCATGTGCTCTAATTTTGCCCACTAATCTCCTACGTGGGACCTTATCAAAGGCTTTCTGAAAGTCCAGGTACACTACATCCACTGGCTCTCCCTTGTCCATTTTCATAAAAATTCCAGAAGATTAGTCAAGCATGATTTCCCCTTCGTAAATCCATGCTGACTCTGACTGATCCTGTTACTGCTATCCAAATGTGCCGCTATTTCATCCTTTATAATTGACTCCAGCATCTTCCCCATCACTGATGTCAGGCTAACTGATCTATAATTCCCTGTTTTCTCTCTCCCTTCTTTCTTAAAAAGTGGGATAACATTAGCAACCCTCTTGTCCTCAGGAACTGATCCTGAATCTACAGAACATTGGAAAATAATTACCAATGCATCCACGATTTCTAGAGTCACCTCCTTAAGTACCCTGGGGTACAGACCATCAGGCCCCGGGGATTTATCAGCCTTCAATCCCATCAGTCTACCCAACATCATTTTCTGCCTAATGTGAATTTCCTTCAGTTCCTCTGTTACCCTTGGTCCTCTGGCCACTATTACATTTGGGAGATTGTTCATCTTCCCTAGTGAAGACAGATCCAAAGTACCTGTTCAACTCGTCTGCTATTTCCTTGTTCCCCATAATAAATTCACCCGTTTGTGTCTTCAAGGGCCCAACTTTGGTCTTAACTAATTTTTTCCTCTTCACATACCTAAAGAAGCTTTTACCATCCTCCTTTACATTCTTGGCTAGCTTGCCTTCATATCTCATCTTTTCTCCCCGTATTGCCTTTTTAGTTATCCTCTGTTGCTCTTTAAAAGTTTCCCAATCCTCTGGCTTCCCGCACATCTTTGCTAAGTTATACTTCTTCTCTTTCATTTTTACACTATCCTTGACTTCCCTTGTCAGCCACAGTCACCCCTTACTCCCCTTAGAATCTTTCTTCCTCTTTGGAATGAACTGATCTTTCAGCTTCTGTATTATTCCCAGAAATACCTGCCGATGTTGTTCCACTCTCATCCCTGCTAGGGTATCTTTCCAGACAACTTTGGGCAGCTCCTCCCTCATGGTTCTATAGTCCCCTCTGTTCAACTATAATACTGACACTTCCGATTTTCCCTTCTCCCTCTCAAATTGTAGTTTAAAACTTATCATATTATGGTCACTACCTCCTAATGACTCCTTTACCTCGAGTTCCCTTATCAAATCCGGTTCATTACACAACACTAAATCCAGAATTGCCTTCTCCCTGGTAGGCTCCAGTACAAGTTGCTCTAAGAATCCATCTCGGAGGCACTCCACAAACTCCCTTTCTTGGGGTCCAGTACCAACCTGCTTTTCCCAGTCTACCTGCATGTTGAAATCTCCCATAACAACCGTAGTATTACCTTTGCAACATGCCAATTTTAACTCTTGATTTAACTTGCACCCTATATCCAGGCAATTTCTCCAAATAAAATCCAAGAACGGCAACCCAGTCACACCCAGTTATAAATATGGAGGGCATTTAAACATGAGGAGGTGGGGAGGTGGTAGGGGTTCCTTGTGGATTCTCCATGCCTAATTCTGCTCCTCTGTTTTATGGTCTTATCGAGAAGGCAGGTGTACGGGGTTGAGTAGGATCCTGGATCAGCCATAATGGAATGGTGGAGAAGACGATGGGCTGAATGGCCTACTCCTGCTCCTATGTCTTATGGTAATACAGAATCAACTATTTCTCGCAGTCTTTGAAGTCCACACTATAAAAGTAACCTGACGCTAATCTGATTCCATCCATTTGGCACTAAGAAATGCTAACCATAATAGATACAGCAAAGGGCACAGGTCCAGCCATTTGTGGTTCTGAAGACTTGGTGCTTCAGAAATAAGAACACCGCCAGCAAAAACGTTCCCACAGAGATCTAACAATGGTATCTACTTGATAGAGTTCAGAACAGTCGTGCTCCCAAAAAGCAGAACAATCAAATCAATCGCTTCATTTGCGATTATCAGCCAAATGAAAGTTAGTGTTATCAGTAGCATCAACATTGTTAATAAATAGTACACACTCATCAATCACCTCTTCAAAGATACTTAGTTTGGAATCTATCAGAATCATTCAGCTGCCAATTTTATTACAACTTCAGTCCAAATTCAGATATAAAGAGCCAAATCACAAGCATGCAATGAGAGTGACGTCAAAGCAACACTTGACTTGGTGTGACATCAAGAACTCAGGAGAGGTGAGGGAATTTATTCTGGGAGGGGGGGAGGTGGAGGGAGGGGAATGTACCCATATCAAACTTGCAGAAGATGACATCTCAGCCCCAGGACTATGCTGTGGAGCACCTCAGGGAAGTGCCTTTGCCAATGACCTTCCTCCAGTAAAAATTATGTTAGCTGATAATCGATTACACTCAGGCAATTCCATTCACAACTCTCCAGAAAATTAAGTCATCCACATGACATACAACAATATCTGAATGGCATTCAGACATGGGCTGGTGTGGCATGCAACTATCAACAACAGGTGCCAGTTAAAACCCACTTCCAACAAAGGCCAGTCCAAGCACATCAAATTCAATGGGAATGCTGGCATATTATTCCCCCTTGGGCAGTTGCAGGAGGAACTGAGAGGCTGAGCAACCCACAGCAGATGATCCACACCTCGTATCTCACAGCTTTTCCACCACCCACAAGTCCGTGGTTTGCTGGTATGCTCTCCCCTTGCCCGGATGTATGCAGCGGCAACAGCGTCGAGTTCAGCACCATCCAGGACAAAAACAACCTATGTCGTGCTGCCTCAACATTACACTCCCTCCACCTCATCTGCAGTGTCACCTCAGCAACCCGGCAACGCCTCCTGCATCAACCTCTCTTGACAATGTATCCAAATGGAATGCATGGGATTCCTTCATACTGCCTGTGGGAGCACTTTCACAACATGGTTGCAATAGTTCACGGTGGGAGCTGACTACACCCTGCTCCAAGGACATTTAGATGGGTGATAAATGTTGGCCAAATCAGTGACACATGCACCCCACAAATTAAGATAAAAAGTGATGAAGATAAAATTCAACTACATCAACATATGATAAACAATCCTACTAGAGTTATGCTTGTTATAAACCCAGAGTGCCAAAGAGTTCAAATGACAGTGTTATCTGAATATCAGCTTCATGCATACAACCACTACTGCAAGTTTAACTCATTCCATTACCTAGGAGAAAACCTATGGTGATATACATCCAGCTTAGACTGAAGGCAAAGGATCCAAGAAACAGCCCGAGCATGGAGAATATACCACCAATCATAGTGATGACTCTGTGGGACAGCTTGAGATTGAGTACGCTGGCTAATGGAGCTGCAGGAACAACAAAGAAATGGTTAGGTAGCATTGCTTTCCACAAACTAACCGTGAGACAACTTTTAGTTTAAAATTAAGAACGAAATTTAAAATTACTGATGATTAACTTAACTGAGTTGGTGAGGATTAATCAGGAGTGCAAACATGAATTATTTCAGAAGATGACAGGCTGCTTTAATCATGGGGTTTCACTAATACACTTCTCAGCTTTGGTTTCAATCTAATCTCATTCCTACTGTGAACATGTCTAAAATGTATTAAAAAACAACACTTATCTGATTTGATTATTTATGCTGTGGAACAGGCTCTTCTGCCCCACCAAGCCATGTCACCCAGCTACCCACTCATTTAACCCTAATCACAGGACAACTTACCATGACCCAATTAATCTATCAAGCTGTATACCTTTCAATTGTGGGAACAAACCAGAGCGCCAGGAGGAAATGTTCCCGCTCATGGGAAGGGCATACAAACTTCTTACAGATGGCATCAGAACTGAACTCCGAACTGCAACGCCCCAAGCAGTAAAAGTGTCATGTTGCCTGCTCTGCCCCCCACCCCCAATCCTCTGCGCAAAGAAGTACTGTTTTTGAACACATCTGAAAGGAATGCACCAACTTGAAGGCAAGGTTAGAAGTATGGCTCCATTCTACCAAAGTAGAATGTACACGTTCTCCTTGTGAGTGCACAAGTTTCTTCCCAAATCCTAACGATGAGCGATAGGTAAATTGGCTTATGTTACTGAGCCTTTACTCAATAGAGTGTTGAAAACAAGTTACAGAAGAAAATAAGTGGGGGGGATAGGACTGAAGGGATGATTGCTCTGGGAGATGGCACAGACGTGATGAACTGAATGGCCTCCTCTGTTGTAAGAATTTTTAAAAATGAAAGCTATAATAAAAACCACTAGGCTGGATCATACTGGACTTGGCCTGTGGCCAGGCCTCACTATCAGGTTAATTGCCTGCACACCCAGGATGTGGAGGGCTGAGGAAACCGAGCCCAGTTGTTCCATGAGATGGGACGGGCTTCAGGTTGTGAAATTTGCCTCCGCTTACTGGCCCTCAGGAGCTTTGTAAACTGCATTTAAAACTATTTGGTAGCTGGATCGGTTACAAAAATCCAAAACTTCCTTGCACAAAGTATTCATTTTGACATGGTGGGAAAAAATAACATCAACAATCTAACCTGACTCTCCCTAGGTAAAGATCGGAATGGGATAATAATCTAGTAGTGGTATCCAATGCTTCAACATCTGACTAGATCTTATAACACTGGAGAGTTTGACTGAGCTTGCAAAGAACTTCAAAACCCAGG
Organism: Mobula birostris; assembly: GCF_030028105.1. NCBI lineage: Eukaryota > Metazoa > Chordata > Chondrichthyes > Myliobatiformes > Myliobatidae > Mobula > Mobula birostris. Next base: position 35,013,238 of record NC_092381.1, read on the forward strand.
AACTAGCAAAGCACAGCTGGCTCATGAACCAAACTAGTCAAACGTCCGAGGTATGAATATTTATTCAAATGATATTAACCCGGAACTGTAATGCCCATATTTTCCTCACTAAACACTTTAATGTTGTTTTCACAGTAATTCCATCCCAGAGGGAAGGCAGCATTAAAACTGCAGAAGGTTATAGGCTCTGCCTGGCCCATCGTGGGACACCTTCAAAAGGCGATGCCTCAGGGAGGCAGCATCCATCATTATGGACCGCAACTTGAAGCTCAACATTAAGCTTCAAGTTCCTGGGGATGCATCAACATCATCGAGGATCTATCCTAGGCCTAACACTTTGTTGCAATCATGGAGAAGGCATGCCAATGGCTCTACTTCCTTAGGAGTTGGAGGGGATTTGGTAGGTCACCAAACTTGTGCAAATTTCCACAGATGTACGGTGGAGAGCACTCTGACAGGTTACATCACAGTCTGATAGGGACAGGAGTCCTCAGGGGGCTGTAGACACAGCCAGTCCCACCAAGGGCACAACCCTCACCACAATCAAAGACATATTCAAGAGGAACTGACTCAGTAAAGCAGTATCCATTATTAAAGACCCTCACCATCTGAGACAACAAGCCCTCTTCCCACTGCTACCATCAGGGAGAAGGTACAGGAGCCTGAAGACACACACTCAACGCTTTAGGAGCAGCTTCTTCCCCTCCACCACCAGGTTTCTGAAGAGTCCATCAACACTACCTCAGTATTCTGCTCTCTTTTTGCACTATTTTTAATTTTTATATGTCTTATTGCATTCTTTATGTATTGCACTGTACTGCTGCCACATGACAATAAATTCCACGACACAAGGCAATGATAATTAATCTGATTCTGACAACTACCTAGGTCACCGACTGATACTTACAGCTCAGATGAAACACCGCCACATTGATTGCACTGATCCAAGAGACCTTAAAGGCGAGTGTGCCAAAGCAGTTCTGGATATCAAGGAAAAAGATTCCGAACGACCTCACGAAACTGGACGTCAATCCAGTGATAGTGAAGCACGAGGCTAAAACTACCCATCCGTAGCCACCGTCTGCATATTTCGGAGCGCGAGCCCTTTTATTTTGTTTCTTGATAGGGCAGTTGGCAGCTCCAAGTTCTTCTGATGTTGAAGCTTCCATTGAACCTTTTACATATAAAAAAAAGTGTGAGCTCATCACTTAGTTCTGCAAATAGAGCATTGACTCAACACATTTTTCATTTTAAGTGCTGGATAACATTAACACATTTCTGATTTTTTACTTTTGTTTCAGTTAAAAAAATACAGACATGGAGTTTCAATGCCAGTAATAATGCTGTCACCTTGTAAATCCACACTGGAGGATTTGCATTAGGTCTGTCCAAAACCTTTTGCTACAGCACTGTTACTTTAAGTAATCCTGCCCTGGGGACGCTCCCTTGTCACCATGCCCATAGTTTTTAAGAAGCCAGATAGAAAACAAAGTACAGGTCCTGGCCACCTAATCCAAAACAAAAGGCTGTATGTACTGAACAGGTCAGGCCACATCTGAGGGAAAGGAAAAGCCCTTCTCACAGATGTGCCCTGACCTAGCATTTTCCGCGTTTACACGCCAGGAAGCCTCTTTAAAGGAATGCCAAGCAGCTTTGAAAGCCCTGCATGGCGCTGTCTGAAGCTGGGAGATGCAAAGTGGCTTCATAGATCATTTCAAATAGACTGAAGGCATCCTCACATACACCATCATCCCCAGGTAGGTGTCAATTGTAAATGAAAAAAAAAAGAAAGCATTGGAAATGCAGGATCTGAAATAAATACAGAAAATGCTAGAAAAGCCCGACAGGTTCGGCAGCATCAGTGAAAAGAGAAACAGTCTCAACGTTTCAGGTCAGAGACTCTTCATCAGAGCTTATGTTCAGCCCCTGCAGGTTTCTGATGTTCATGCAGATGATAACTTAATTTTCCCTGAGGTAATCTCCAGATGAACTGTTGTTCAGATCAGTCTGAAACAGTGACTGACATTCTAAACAAAATCTGCAGGTGACCGAAATCCAAACTAAAAACTGAAACTACGTTGGAAATACCCGAGAGGTCAGGTAGCATTTGCGGAAAGAGAAACAAGAGCCAAAAATTTCAAATCAAAGGCCCTCCATCAGAATGAGTAAAAATGAGTAAAACAGGTTAGTTTTAAGTTTAGGTTGAGATTCATTTATTTATATGTGCTAGCCCAGTCACCCATGGCGTCAAACAGGGCTGTGTGCTCGCACCCACACTGTTCAGCATGATGTTTTCTGCCATGCTGAACAATGCCTTCCAGGACAGTGATGCTGGAATCAGCCTCAAGTACAGAGTGGATGGGAAGCTCTTCAACCTGAGGAGACTTCAAGCTGTTACCAAAGTGAAGGAGACTGTTCTGAGAGACTTCCTCTTTGCCGATAACTGTGCCCTGTATACTGGCTTGGAGCCAGAGTGCAAGTCAATATGGACAAATTCTCCACGGCTTGTCACAACTTTGGACTCACCATCAACATCAAAAAGACCCAAGTTATGCACCAGCCAGCTCCTCATGCACTGTACACAGAATCCAAAATCACAGTCAAAGGACAGAAAGTACAGGCAGTTGACCAGTTTATTTACCTTGGCAGCACCCTCTCCCGAGCAGTCTCAAAGTGACTAATGGTGTCGAGGTCTTCATCGACGACGATGCACGAACTACCATATGTGCTAGTTTGCTCCCTCTTTCCTATGGTGGGTTTGTAAGTTAATTGGCAACTACAAATTATTCTTGAGTATAGTCAAGGGGCAGAAAGAATCAAATGGGAGTTAATACGGATGCAAGAGAGAACAGGTGGCACGGCAATAAAGAAATAAGACAACAGAGCTGACAGGGTTACTCAACAAGGTCATGATGGGCTGAATGGCCTCCTCCAGTTTGTAATCAATAATCCAAACTGGCAACGAGAGCTCTCCTTCCAGAAATCTGACAACTAAAAATGACTGTTCATTCATTTGCTTCTTAATGAAGTGTCAGGACTTAAGAATTAAAAGGTGTACAGTGGGTAGAAGGTTAAAGGGCATTTACCCGCGCCTCCCCCCCCAACTACCCTCTCCCATCAAATGTAATACAAATTATGGCAGTCACAACTTTATTAAGCTCCATCCCTTTAAATCAACCCAAACATAGCCTGTGATAAATATCAAGTGCTCGTGCCTTTAAATAGTCAGCTCCCCATGCACTCAGAGTGCCACCTTACCTGATTCAGTTGTCACTTTAATGGAAGACTTTGAATGCACGCTCTTCTGTTTGAAATTTATTCCTACTTTGAAAAAAGGACCGACTAATTTGCGTTTCAAATTTGGATTGCAAGAGAGTAATTTTTTCAGGTATCTCCAGCTAATAGACTATATAAGATCACATCTTTCTGGTTTTGAGACAGCAGAACCTGATAAATTAGATAATCATTTAAGATCATATTTAGGGACAGAACACATCATAGCCAATCTGTATGATGCCATACAAAACAAGTGTCATACAACAGTGGATAATATTATAAAAGAGTGGGAAAAGGAGTTGGGTACAGAGATAGAGGAGGTTATATGGAATGAGGCTTTGGAGTATGTTAACTCCTGTTCCATCAATGCCAGGCTTTGTTTAATACAATTTAAAATCCTACATAGACTACATTACTCAAAAGTAAGGATTCATAAAATATTCCCAGAGGTGTCCCCAGTGTGTGAGAAATGCAAGTCCTCAAAGGCGAATTTGTTACATAGTTATGCTTTAAGTCCCAGGATACAAGAGTATCGGAAGCAAATATCTGAGGTCCTATCGAAGGTACTAAAGGTTCCGATAATACCACACTATTTAATAATTTTTGGAACTTCTGTGAGGTCAAATAAATTCCAGGCTACCCAGCAACAACTCCTGACCTATGGCATACTTAGTGGAAAGAAACTCATACTGATGTTCTGGAAAAAGGAGGAAATTCCATCACCCACACAATGGTTGGCTGCATTAATGGATAGTCTGCATCTAGAGAGGATAAGATACGTTATCAAGGACAGACTCAAGGAATTTGAAAAAAATCTGGCAACCATTACTGTTGTATTCAGAAGAGACCGACAGCTGAACTAAGTGTGGGGGCGGGGGCGCGGCAGGACATAAACAGCACATACAGGAGGGGTGAGGGGAGGGGAGGGCTGGGAAGGGAAAAGGAGACGGGGTGGTAGGGTTTCCCTTGATTTTTGCTTGATAACTATACATACATTCATTTGACTTTCATTATGTTATAAGAAAGAAAAGAAAAAAAAGCATTGTGCTTTAGGATATTGTCGGTTGTGGTTAAGCTGATGTGGCTTCACAATAAAAACACTTGAAACAGACTAATTTGCATTTATCACACTTCCTTAATTTCCACATCTCAAATTGTTTCACTAACAGTAAAATAGTTTTTGAAGTGTAGTGACAGTTGAAATGTAGAAAAACCAAAACAGTAAAGCAAAGGAATGCTTATCCAAATAGCCCACGTTACCACTGGCGATTGAGTTAGTGGTATGCACCAATAAGTGATATATCAGGGCAAACTCTAAAAAGCTCCTCTGCTTCTCTTCAATTAGTGCCAGAAGATCTTTTGTATCCGAAGTGGCAGATTTGGACTAACGCTTCCTCAAAGGGGCACATCTGCAATTGTGCAGCATTTGCTCAGCATTTAGATCTAGACTTTGACCCAGGAGGCGTCCATACTTACCGTTAGTACTGACCGTATCACCGTAAATAAACAAACCCTTGTGTATCACTTCCAAGGGACCTGTCGCAGGAACCTGATCCTGCAGTGAACGGAAGTGGCCCGGTTCTGAACCTGCTTTATATCAGATGAATCTATTTATAACAGGTAAGTTGTTGACAAAGTCAATTCAAGGAAACCATTTCAGTTGGGAGGAGGGATGAAAGAAGAGCAGCAAAGACCATGGGTGCAGTAAAGCATAAATCACAAGAACAAAACATGTCAACAAATGATATGAAAACTGCTGGCAAGCACACGTTACTCATTTCTGTTTCAGCTTCCCCATAAGATTCATTTGTCGCCTTATTTACCTAAAAAGTCTGCCTCAAGGTTAAAGGATCTCAGCTCGCTTCATTCACTGTTTAAAGTTTTTCATGATCACTGGAATCAAACACTAATTATGGTTCATGCAAAGACACAGTCTCATTTCAGACAATGCAAATAAAACAAGCAATTTCAACACAACTTTCTTCGGATCCAGATGACTGCAAGGTATTCAAAGTCAGTAAGACCAAGGAACTGAGTGGGAACTCAGAAAGGGTAAGACGATGGAACACACACACACACACACCAGTCCTCAGAGGGATCAGAAGTGGAAAGAGTGAGCAATTTCACATTCCTGCGTGTCAGTATCTTTGAGGATCTAACCTGGACCAAACATATTGATGCAGCTACAAAGAAGGCACGACAAATGCTATATTTCATTAGGATTTTGAAGAGATTTGGTATGTCACAAAAAAAAAACCCTGCAAATTTCTAGAGGTACAGTACCGTGGAGAGCATTCTGACAGGCCGCATCACTGTCTGGTATGGGAGGGCTACTCTCCTGATGGAGGATCCCAGCCTGAAACATTGACCATTTCTTCATTTCCATACATGGCGCCCGACAGCATTCTGTGTTTTGCTGCAGAGAAACCCAGGGTACAAGTGCCCAGTTCCTCAAACATAGCAACACAAGCAGAGAAAGTGGTGAAGATGGCATCAACCAAGCCTACATTCATCAGACAAGGGACTGAGAATGAGAGTTGAGGTGTCACGTAACAATTGTGCAAGATTTTGGTGAGACACCACACAGTAATGTGTGTGGTTCTGGTCACCTAATTATTGAATTATTATCAAGCAAAAGATTAGCAAGGATTTTGACAGCGAATTGAGAGTTCAAAGTATAAGAAGATACTGGATTGGCTACAGCCTTTGACTCTGGAGCGTAGGAGGCCAATGGTTGACCTTCTAGATGTAAACAAAATCATGAGGGGTACTTGATTTTGTGAATGGTAACAATATTTCCCCCCAGATTGAGGAGTCTAAAACTAAAGAGCCGAGATTTAAACCGAGAGGAAAATTTTAAAGCAGGCATGAGAAGCAACTTTTTCAACAGTGGGTATATGGAACGCTCTGCCAGAGGAAGCCATAGAGGTACAATTACGGTCTTTAAAAGGCATTTAGACAGGTTTAGAGGATTTGGGCCAAATATGTGCAACTTGGCCAGTGTGGATTGTTTCCATACTGTACGACTCGATTTCCTTCCAGATCCTGAAATGACTAATTGAATCAGTGTGGGAACAACAGACTTTTCCACAGAAGGAACACTAAATATCTGAGTGGGTAGATGGGTGGGTGGTTTGTAAGATGTGCTCCTCCCTTTGCTTCTTCAGGACTTGTAGGTGCTCCCAGTGCATGGCTACGTGGCTCTTAATATCATCCTGAATGTTCCTTTACTGCTTCACACAGGCATGGGCCAAGGTTCCCAGGAGATGTTTCTACACGTACTCGGTACTGAGCACCTCATCTCTCAAAAGATGCAGAAATACAAGGTGACTAATGCATAGCTTCCTTCAGACCACCTTATAAGACAGCAGAGACTTACACTACCTCTCTACGATCAAGGCAAATATCCAATGCTTACAGATTCAAACAACAATACACTTGTTTACAGATCTTTGCAGGTCACAGGGATCAAAAATAAATGTGCCATGTTTTAGTGTTTCTGCATCGTCTCCACTTGGTAATTTTGGTTCCACTTTCTACTCTGTCAGCCACCGTGGACAGTCTCAAGCCATTCTGCAAAATGAGGAGGGTTGGGCATGGGGCTAGCAACCCCATCCCATAAAAACCCAGAGCTACAGAAACGCCAATGAAAGCTCCAAAGATTTCATCCCTGGGAGAGGAAGGGCCTTTGCCTCGAAGAGTTACACAGGGGGACAGCTTGAAAGACTGGCCCAGAACAGAGAACTCTGATGCCTCAGTCGGGGTGATGGGGGTAAGGCAAGTGAATTTCTACTATGTCCAATGATTAACAAGAATGACTTAGGGAGACATTCTACTCTAATGTATCAGTGGGATCAGAAACAGCTTCAGCAAGATCTCCAACATGACGCATTGCATCTTGCACGCTGAGTTGATGCAGAATTTGAAGAATCCAATGAATTACTTTTAAAATAATGACTGCAACACATTTTCCCCTGGTATGTCAATCCATCAGAAATTAGAATCAGTCAGGAAGTCAACATGCCAAAGGGGACTCACCTGCAAAAGCACTGTTGACTAACTTCTCAAGGATGCAAGGTCACTGCTTACTTAGCTGGCCGGGTGGAGGTTACTTGGAGTGAGGTTCAGTGACCAGCTGATGGTTGGACTTGTTATATTTGAGCAACACCTGCAGTTCTGGCAATGAGGAGGGGGACACTGCCACCGGAAGTCCATTTGCCTACAAATCAGCAGCTTGACATCTGCAATATGACAGACAATCTGATAAAGACAATCACAATGAGGCCAAAATATATTAACGTCAGCGAAAACATACAGTACATTCCAAACGCGAGGAAGTGTACGGATGCTGGAATCCAAAGCAACACACATAAAATGCTGGAGGAACACAGGTCAGGCAGCAACTACATGTAACGCCCTGGTTAAATTTTTTTACTGTTACATTGTAGGTATTTTATTTTAGCAGTTTAGTAAGAGCAGTCTGTTCTGCTTTTAGCATGTTTGGGTTTGAACTAAAGATACGAGGCTATGTTTTTCGATTTTGGCTGACACAACATTCCTATCATTCCTCCTGTCTTCTCCCAGCTCCTCACAAACAGACTTCCACTCCATCACGAAAACCTCTCCACCCAGGAGGGAAAATGGCTGAGGATGCTGTCCCTGTTGCACAAGGTGCTTTGTGCAGATGAAAGGCTTCAAGGAGCAAGAACATACCTGGTGTAGGGGGTATGTTCGTGCCCGGGTAAATATCAAGAAGGAACACGGGCTGTCCACGGCGACCGTAGAGGCGTTCCGGGACAGTTGGGCTCCGCCGGTGGTTATTGCCGTCATTGACAGAGATGGAAACATTTTAATGTGTATTGTCTATTCGTAATGAAGGAATTGTGTTAGTCACCGGTTTGTATATATAGCACTGAATCTGTAATAAACCTATTTTGTATATATAAAAAGAACAACACTCCCGTGGGGGAGCCCGCTTGTTTGAGGTGGATTTCGAGCAACCTTCAGGTGCTGCGTACCTTCACACAGACCGTGGGTCCAGCACGCACATTAAAGACAACTTCTAGATGAGCTCCAACTTAACGCTCACAACAAGCTGGAGGAACTCAGCAGGTCGGGCAGCATCCGTGGAAACGATCAGTCAACTTTTCAGGCCAGAACCCTTCATCAGGACTGAAGAGGGAAGGGGCAGAGGCCCTATAAAGAAGGTCGGGGGAGGGTGGGAAGGAGGAACAGAATCGTGTTTACCATTGAGCTCCAACTTACGTGCACATTTGAACTGGGTTAACTGTAATGGGCCGTTTTTATTTTTTCCCCTTTTCTTTTTCCTATTAACTGTTTGATAAGACTGACACTTTGTAAATATACTTTCTTTATAACTGTATGCAGTGTATGATCTGTTATTTCTTGCCGACAGCTAACTGCATGGGGGCAGTATTTACACGGATTCGCACAAATCAGGGTTTGGGTGGCCGAGACATCTCAGGTTCCTGGTTTCGGTGGGACCCAAGTCATACTGACCCTACTAGACATACAGAGTTTAAGAAAGGTGCTCCAGTGGCTAAGGACGCCCAGTAAAAAGGGGTTTCATAAGGAAAAGAGTAAACAGTCAACATCTCGGGCTGAGACCATTCTTCAGGTCTCGGCTCAAAACGTGTTGTTTATCCACTTCCATAGATACTGCCTGACCTGCTGAGTTCTTCCAGCATTTTGTGTGTAGAACATTCCAGTTAATTGGGACACATCAGGAGGAGTATATTTTCACCCAATTAAACAGCTGCTCAATTAGCTGGTTTCATGGAAATAGTTAAAAAGGGATAAAAAAAAAAGACCAAGGACCATTTAACTGAGTAACAAATTATGTTTTTAAATGAAATACAGAACAAATTAGAACACAACCAATATTACTGGTGGTTGTCTGCCATATCCAACAATAACAGGAAACCTGTGCGGGAGAGTTTTTAAAGCTGTTGCACTGGGCAGTTCCACTTCCTTGACCTCGGATGTCCAGGTCCAGTGGGATGAGCAGACTGCACAACTGGGGTCTTTCCTGGTTACAGTAGATAACCACGACTACTTCTGCACCTCAACATGCCTTTCGCTCTCCACAGTGGGTTGCCGAACTGCCTTCCTAGCCGTTGGATCTCATCCGCCCAGTCTGTCAGCGCTGACTTCGCATGCCAGGACAAGCATGTCCCTATCTCACCAGGGTATGAAACCCGCCGGCTATCCTCACCTGGTTTAGCCCGCCTGTCAAAGCGGTGTACCGGTGTGTGGCCGCTGACGCATGCAAACAGCTACTTGAAGCCACAGGTGGGAGTTTAGTGTCTGGTGAGGACTGAAGGTAACATTCAAGATGATTGTTGATACCTTCAAATTCTTTGTAGTTACTAACTTGAAGTAGTGAGATCATTTCATTTTCACTCCTGGCCATTTCTTGCAATTCCAAGCCTGTGTGCTTGAAACTGCAGTGAGCAAAACAGTTCTGAATCGTCTTACTGCTTATTTCTCGCCAACTATCAGAGACAAAAATTTCTGCTGTGTGAACACAAACACATGCAACTGAAGCTATTGGAGAACTATTCACTCTACGCACGGTGTAGTGTCTAACAGCCACATGACATGTATGTGACTGATGATAGTTTAAAAATGTTCAACAACAGTCTCCTGCTCAATTAAGTGGTATATTGTCCAAAATAAACTAAGGGATTCTCTGCTATTTTCTCAATTTGTTTTTGTTCTTTAAGAGTTAATCCAACTAATTGGCTGCCCTGGTTTATCAATGGTCCAATTAACTGGAATCCATTGTATTTGGTAAGTTATAGTTTAAAGAACAAAAGTTCAGAAACTCCTCAGATGGGCAAAGCCACTGTTACTGAACAGATGTAAAGAATCTGGAACCAAATGCAATTTTATTGGGTCCTGCCAAATTCACACAAACACTACTTATTTTCTCTCTGAACATGTACAGGAGATTTGTGTTTAAAGATCTAAAATTTCAGAACTTATTTTAAATTTGTTTTACCTATTCCATAAAAAATGCACTTAAAAGGAATATTGGACAGATCTTAAAGATAATTATTTTGAAACAGCATTAAAAAAAGAAGTCAGATGACTGCTTCTTACTTTTCAGCTACCACAGGTCTTGGCCTGCTTTGACAGCCCTCTGCTTGGCTCTTCTATCCATCTGTCAACTACCTTATCCAACATTCATAATACTAGTTTCCTTCAGCACTGCATTCCACAAAATCCTCATTGTCCACCATCTCCTCCCCTTAAATCCAAACCTGGTTTCTCACAGCACTCTCTCTCATACTTTCTTTTAGAATTATTCCATTAGCACTCATTCCTGGGATCACATCCTGTGCACTAATCGAGGTATCAATATAACTGTAGTCAGATATCTTCATTCCTGGATTCAAATCCAAGATCGTGGGCACCACAGTAGCATAGCGGTTAGCACGATGCTATTACAACTCAAAGTTTTCTGGAGTTCAGAGTTCAGTTCTGGCACCTTTCTGTATGGAAAATTGGATCAGCCATGAAGAAATGGCAGAGCAGATCGATGGGCCAAAAGGCCTAATTCTGTTCCTCTGTCTTACGGGCTCTCTGTATGTCGTCCCTGTGGTTTTTGCCAGATGCTCTGGTTTCCTCCCACGTTCCAAAGATGTACAATAGACAATAGGTGCAGGGGTAGGCCATTCGGCCCTTCGAGCCAGCACCACCATTCACTGTGATCACGGCTGATCATCCAGTATCAGTATCCAGTTCCTGCCTTATCCCCATAACCTTTGATTCCACTATCTTTAAGAGCTCTATCCATCTCTTTTTTTGAAAGCATCCAGAGACTTGGCCCTCGCAGTTTCTGGGGCAGAGCATTCCATATATCCACCACTCTCTGGGTAAAAAAGTTTTTCCTCAACTCTGTTGTGAATGACCTACCCCTAATTCTTAAACTGTGGCCTCTGGTTCTGGACTCACCCATCAGTGGGAACGTGCTTCCTGCCTCCAGCGTGTCCAATCCCTTAATAATCTTATATGTTTCAATAAGATCCCCTCTCAGCCTTCTAAGTTCCAGAGTATACAAGCCCAGTCGCTCCAATCTTTCAACATATGACAGTTCCGCCATCCCGGGAATTAACCTTGTGTACCTACGCTGCACTCCCTCAATAGCAAGAATGTCCTTCCTCAAATTTGGAGACCAAAACTGCACATAGTACTCCAAGTGTGGTCTCACCAGGGCCCTGTACAGCTGCAGAAGGACCTCTTTGCTCTTATACTCAATTCCCCTTGTTATGAAGGCCAGCATGCCATTAGCTTTCTTCACTGCCTGCTGTACTTGCATGCTTGCTTTCAGTGACTGATGTACAAGAACACCTAGATCTCATTGTGCTTCCCCTTTTCCTAACTTGACTCCATTTAGATAATAATTTGCCTTCCCATTCTTACCACCAAAGTGGATAACCTCACATTTATCCATATTAAACTGCATCTGCCATGCATCTGCCCACTCACCCAACCTGTCCAAGTCACCCTGCATTCTCATAACTTCCTCCTCACATTTCACATTGCCACCCAGCTTTGCGTCAGCGGCAAATTAGCTAATGTTACTTTTAATTCCCTCATCTAAATCATTAATATATATTGTAAACAGCTGCGGTCCCAGCATTGAACCCTGCAGTACCCCAGTGGAAACCGCCTGCCATTCCGAAAGGGACCCATTAATTGCTACTCTTTGTACGAGGTAGGTTAACTGATCATTGTAAATTGTCCCGTGATTAAGTTAGGTGTAAAGTGTCCCCTGATTGGGTTTGTCAGTGGTTGCTGGGATGGTGTTGCTCAAGTAGGCCAGAAGGGCCAACTCTGCTCTGTATTGCTAAAATAAAATAAAATAGATCCCCTTGCAACAAAAGTCATCATTTCACTTGCAATATAAAACAAGGTCAGGGAGTCACTCAGTGGTTCAGCCGACATCCGTGGAGGCAAAACAACAGCTGACATTTCAGGCCGAGACCCGGCATGAGGAGGGTTCCCTTGCCCAAAATAACTACACACCCACCTCCCTGATAAATGCTGCCTGACCAACAGAGTTCCTCCAGCAACATACTGAAGGATTCTGTCCCTGCGTGAACATCATTTGCCTTCCTAATTGCTTGTAGTACCTGCATTTGATACCTTGAGTACAAGTGCAGTTGGTCCTTTTAAACATCAACAGTTCCCATTTAAATCAACTCAACATCATTGTCTTTTCTACTAAAGAGGTTAATGCCACAGGTGTTCCACATTCAACAATACTCCATTGTTGTTCACTCACTCAAATTTACTCTCAAGGCGTCTTTGCAACCTCATCACTAATTATATTCTCACATGGCTTTGTCTCATCAGAAAAGTGCTGAATAAAAGCAGTTTCTTTTTTTGTGTATAACAGGAGGCCAGGATTATGATATCCAGGAAACATGCTTGTAAATGTAAATATTAGGCAGCATAGATTGGGAATCAAGCAGCATGTAATAGTATTCAACTATCATTAAAATGGTAAGGTCCTGATTTTATGGCCAGACAACAGAGTGGAATTCCTTCTCCTTCAAACACTCAGGCTAGCCTGCAGAAGGCAGAGGGTGGTGGTGGTGGAGGGAGCACATTCAGATTGGAGGATTGTGACTAGTGGTGTCCCACAAGGATCTGTTCTGGGACCTCTACTTTTCGTGCTTTTTATTAACGACCTGGATGTGGGGGTAGAAGGGTGGGTTGGCAAGTTTGCAGATGACACAAAGGTTGGTGGTGTTGTAGTTAGTATAGAGGATTGTCGAAGGTTGCAGAGAGACATTGATAGGATGCAGAAGTGGGCTGAGAAGTGGCAGATGGTGCTCAACCCGGAAAAGTGTGAGGTGGTACACTTTGGAAGGACAAACTCCAAGGCAGAGTACAAAGTAAATGGCAGGATACTTGGTAGTGTGGAGGAGCAGAGGGATCTCAGGGTACATGTCCACATATCCCTGAAAGTTGCCTCACAGGTGAATAGGGTAGTTAAGAAAGCTTATGGGGTGTTAGCTTCCATAAGTCGAGGGATAGAGTTTAAGAGTCGCGACGTAATAATGCAGCTCTATAAAACTCTGGTTAGGCCACACTTGGAGTACTGTGTCCAGTTCTGGTCACCTCACTATAGGAAGGATGTGGAAGCATTGGAAAGGGTACAGAGATTTACCAGGATGCTGCCTGGTTTAGAAAGTATGCATTATGATCAGAGATTAAGGGAGCTAGGGCTTTACTCTTTGAAGAGGAGGATGAGAGGAGACATGATAGAGGTGTACAAGATAATAAGAGGAATAGATAGAGTGGATAGCCAGTGCCTCATCCCCAGGGCACCACTGCTCAATACAAGAGGACAGGCTTTAAGGTAAGGAGTGGGAAGTTCAAGGGGGATATTAGAGGAAGGTTTTTTACTCAGAGAGTGATTGGTGTGTGGAATGCACTGCCTGAGTCAGTGGTGGAGGCAGATACACTAGTGAAGTTTAAGAGACTACTAGACAGGTATATGGAGGAATTTAAGGTGGGGGCTTATATGGGAGGCAGGGTTTGAGGGTCGGCACAACATTGTGGGCCGAAGGGCCTGTACTGTGTTGTACTATTTTATGTTCAACACTTGCCTTGCATGGTTTTGGATCTGGGCAATCCAAAGACTAACTGCCCACAGTCAAGGCTACAGTCTCTTTACAAGAAATCCTGTTGTTACCGCTATTGACAGCAAAACACTCAATACCATATTTGTCAATAGTAGTGATGTACTACTGCCTGTATTACCCTACAAAGATTTTATCAGCTTACTGGAGATTAGGATTTTCAACTGTGTTTTTTTCCTAGGTTCATTCATTCCAATTCTGTCTGGGGTGGCTTCCAGTTTTAACATCAGGCTCTTTGGATCCCTTGCACACATCCTAACCCATACCAAGCCTCCACTCTCTAACTCACACTCCCCATAGACTGACCCAATCTAACTCAAATTCAGAATTCTGAAACCGGTTGGAGGGTCACATTTTGAAAAAGTTGGAACAATGTCATAGGGGAGGGCAAAACTAAAGGTCATCAATGCAAATTCAGTAAAAACTTCCCTAACCAGCCAGTGATGAGAATCTGCAACCTGCTGCCACAGAGTGACCAAGGTAAACACCCTGACATAATAAGGGCTCCCCAGTTAAAAGTTAATTTATTATCAAAATACATACACGTCACCAGAAACAATCCTGAGATTAGTTTTCTTGTGGGCATACTCAGTAAATCTTTGAAACATATAGAATCAATGAAAGACCCCGCCCAACAGGACAAACAACCAATGTGCAAAAGACCACAAACTCTGCAAATACAGAAGAAAACATAAATCAGCAAAAAATATCAAGAAGATGAGATGAAGAGTTCTTTAAAGTGAGTCCACAGGTTGTGGGACCAGTTCAGTGATGGGACAGGTGAAGTTATCCCTGTTAGTTCATCAGCCTGATGGCTGAGGGGTATTAACTGTTCTGGAATCTGGAGGTGTGGGTCCCCTGGTTCCTGTACCTTCTTCCTGATGGCAGCAGCAAGAAGCGAGCACGGCCCGAGTGGCGGGGTTCCTTGTTAATGTACCATTATAAATAATGTTTATTGTACCATGTAGATGTACTCAATGGTGGGGAGGGCTTTACCCGTGATGGACTGGGCCAAATGCACCGTTTTTCATAGGATGTCCCATTCATGGGCATTGCAACCAGTCAGTATATTTTCCATTCATGGGTGATGGAACCGTCAATGTACTTACTCTCTACCACACATCTATAGAAGTTTGTCAAAGTTTTGGATGTCATGCTGAATCTCCACAAACTTCTAAGGAAATAAGAGGGACTGCCCTCCTTTCCTCGTAATTGCGCTCACTTACTGTGCCGAGGATAGAGCCTCAGAATCAGAATGAAAATCAGGTTCAATATCACCAGCATATGTGTGAAACGTTGTTGACTTTGTGACAACATTACAGTGCAATACATGATAAATTAGAATAAAATTCACAGTTAGCATTTATGTATATTAGTTAAAAATAGTAGTGCACAAACAGAAATAACAAAGGTAGTGAGATAGTGTTCACAAGTTCAACGTCCATTTAGGAATCGGATGGCAGAGGGGAAGAAGCTGTTCCTGTGTGTGCCTTCAGGCTTCTGTACCTCCTACCTGATGGTAGCAAAGGGAAGAGGGCAGGGCCCGGGTGAACTGGGTCCTTGACAATGGACGCTGTCTTTCTGAGACACCACTCCTTGAAGGTGTTTTGAATACTGAGGCTAGTGCTGATGATAGCGCTAACTAATTTTACAACCCCATTGCTTCTTTTGATCCTGTGCAGTAACCGACCCCCCACCTCATACCAGACAGAGAGGTAACCATTCAGAACGCTCTCCATGGTGCATTTGTACAAACTTGCAAGTGTTTTAGATGACATACCAAATCTCCTCAAACTGAAATATAGCTACTGTTTTGCCTTCTTTATAGCTGCATCAAAATGTTGGCACCTGGCTAGGTCCTCAGAGATATTTACACCCCGAAATTTGAAATTGCTCACTCTCTCCACTTCTGATCCCTCTGTGGATTGGTTTGTGTTCCCTCATCTCACCCTTCCTGAAGTCCACAATCAGCTCTCACACTGAGGATTTTTAAGTTGCTGACTCTCCCCATCTCCAATCCCCCAATGAGGACTGGATATGGACCTCAGGACCCCTCCTCCCGTTCGGCTCCTCAGTCTTGCTGACACTGAGGGAGGGGTGGTTGTTGCGGCACCATTCGGCCAGATTTTCAATGGCAGCTCTTCATAGGGCAGAGACTGAACAACAGGTTATGGTGGTACTGTATATAGCAAACTGAGGCGCAAATGGAGCATAAATGGCAGACTGGGTCCAATAAGCATATTTTGTTCTGCAAAGTTACTTGCGAAGAGATTTAACTTCCTGAAACGTCGACTGCACCTCTTCCTAGAGATGCTGCCTGGCCTGCTACGTTAACTCGCATTGTTTTTCGTTGTAAATGGGTACTGTATTTGAAACCGGACACGTCCCGGAACTGGGCAAGCTCTGTCAGAAGGAAAACAGCGCTCATGCACTTGGATCAGAAGTGCTCTCTTGTCTCTACAATTCCCTTTTGCTGTGGATTTAGGCAGCATCGTGTAGCGACGACGTGTCTCGTACTTACAAATTTGATTGGTTTCTAAAACTCGAACGAGGAACAAAATTAATACTCAATAGTAACTATTAACTCTATGTGCGCGGACTCCTAAATCGGAATTTTCATCGAAATTTCGAGAAGTTATAACACATTTGGTGGGGTTTTAGAGAGCATTTACGTAGTATTCGATGTAAGATTAAATTTCGCGCTAGGGCTGAAATTAGCTCGATTCTCTAGGTTGTATGGGATTAAAATTCTAACATGGAGGCAATCTATTTAATGTGCAGAACTGTTTAAAGCGGTATTGCAAAGTGCTTGGTGGCAGATACAGCTAAACACAATTTAATTCAAAGTGTTTTGCAACGATGACAGCCTCCCTCCCATTCGCTCGATGGTATTTTCAGGTCCGCGAGCAATTGCACTGCCGCGACATAGGAAGCAGCAACTGTAATCCTCGGTGACTACAGGCACTACAGAGAAAGCAAAGGCAGAGCTGCAGTTGTCACCGGCCAAGATAACAAACCGGTATAACGTCCACATCTGCAGGAAAAGACGGCCAGAAACACACACAAATAACCCATTGATCACCGGAAAAGAACTGCCCCCAGGAATTGTAATAGAACCCCGACCTTACCAACGAAAACATACGCGATATACGTTAATGACTCCCATCTCTCGGGATCAGCCGAGTTTAAAAATCCCTCATCAACCATTCACCCTGGGCTGTGGCGTCTCTCCTTCCCACTCACTTCGTTACGCCCCACGGTTCAAACCAGCTGCTGCATTAAACTCCATAAATGTATTTACTTCCTTCAGTAATCTGGAAAGCTAACAATGATGAAAGAATGATTCTCTGACCAACTGATTTCCAAATATACTCTTTCACTTAACGTTCTTTGACGAGATGACACACATTTCGCAAACACTTTATCACCAGCCAAGTCTAAATTTACAGCAGCCACTTTGTTCCATCGCCAGTGCATCACTGCAACTTTTTTTGCAGCAGACGGACAAGTCAGCAGGGAAGTCAGTCCAGAACTTGTAAAGGCCCAAATCAACTCACCAGTTCTTCCTTTAACTGCTGCGATTCCAGTCGTAATTTCTGCAACGATTTTAACCAGTTCTTAAATTCTGTTTCGATGCATATGTTGACAGAAGTGAACAACGGCAACTTTATCCGCCTCAGCTCATCATACACTTGTCAATTCGCACTTTTGTTACCGCCCTCTATCCCCACCTCCTTACACTGTCCAAGTCTTCAGTTCAATATCATAAACAAGTTTAATATCACTGGCATGTGACGTGAAATTTGGCGGCAGTGGTACAGTGTGATGCATAACAATAACGATCTGTAAATTACAGTAAGTAATATATACATCTTAAAAAGCTAAATTAAATAAGTGGTGCAAAAACAGGAAAAAAAAGTAATGTTCATGGGTTCAATGTCCATTCAAAAATCTGATGGCTGAAGAGAAAAAGCTATTCCTGAATCGTTGAGTTTGTGCCTTCAGGCTCCTGTATCTCCTCCAGGATATGAGCAATGAGAAGCATGTCTGCTACTTTTCACATTGTTTGTCCAATGATTTGGACAACGGAATTGAAGGCTTTGTGGCAAAGTTTGCAGATAACAGGAATACTGTACAGATGAAGGGGTAGATAGTGCTGAGGAAGCAATGCAATTGCAGCTGGACTTAGACAAATTGGAAGAATGGGCAAAAAAGTGGCAGATGGAATACAGTGTTGGGAAATGTATGATAATGCATTTTGGTAAAAGGAACAATAGTGCAGACTATTATCTAAACGGGGAGAAGCTTCAAACATCAGAGGTGCAGAGGGACTTAGGAATCCTCGTGCAAGACTCCCAGGTTAATTTACAGGTTGAGTCTGTGGTAAAGAAGGCAAATGCAATGTTGGCAGTTACTGTATTTCAAGGGGAGTATAAAAGGAAGGAGATAACGCTGAGCCTTTATAAGACACTAGTCAGGCCGCACTTGGAATATTGTCAACAGTTTTGAGCCCCATATCTCAGAAAGGATGTGTTGTCATTGGAGAGAGTCCAGAGGAGGTTCACGAGGATGATTCCGGGAATGAGTGGATTAACATATGAGGAGCGATTGGCAGCTTTGGGCCTGTACTCACTGGAATTTAGAAGCCTGTGGGGAATCTCATTGAAACCTACCAAATGTTGAAAGGACTAGATAGGGTGGATGTGGAGAGGATGTTTCCTAGGGTGAGGGTATCCAGAACTAGAGGGTACAGCCTCAAAATTGAGGGGCGACCTTTTAGAACAGAGGTAACATAGAACATAAAAATTTACAGCACATTACAGGCCTTTCAGCCCACAATCTTGTGCCGGCCATGTAACCTATTCTAGAAACTGCCTAGAATTTCCCTAATGTATAGCCATCTGGTAAGGAGGAATTTTTTTAGCCAGAGAGTTGTGAATCTGTGGAATGCCCTGCCACAGACTGAGGTGGAGGCCAAGTCTATGAGTATATTTAAGGCAGAAGTTGATCGTTTCCTAATTGATCAGAGCAACGAAGGATATGACGAAAAGGCAGGTGCATGGGGTTGAGTGGGATCCGAGATCAGCCATGATGGAATGGTAGAGCAGACTTGATGGGCTGAATGGCATGATTCTGCTCCCATGTCTTATGGTTTATGTCCTGGGTAATACACAAGAACTTAAGAAAAGCTCTTTACAATCTATTATGCACTTCTGAAATAAAATCACACACAGATTCTTGGAATAAAGTATATGCTTTTACAGGACTAAAACCATTCTCGGTCTCTCTGAAGTACACTGGACCAGCTGGACCACAAGTTTTAACATTGCCGTTTTTATGTTCAAATCCCTCCATGGCATCATGCTTCCATACTTCTGTAACCTCCTGTCACACAGCTCTCAGATCTATGTTAATATTTACAAAATGAAAGTAAATAGTTATGGGATTCAGTCCTCATCTGGAAAAAATTCTAAAAGTAACCAGTAGCATGATACTCTCCCACTGTTTGATGAAGTTTCCAACACTGGCTATGACATGATCTCCACAAAATTTAGATTTCAGTCTTCCCAAGCTTGTTTATCATATAGCAACATAAGAATCCTTTAATAATGACTTCCAACAATCTATGATTTGTAAATCCTGTGAAGATGTCAAGTTGGGCACCCACTTCTGAAAATGAGAAGAAACCCTGCTGATATTGGAAATCCAACATATAATAAACATGTACAAATTAGACGGGCGGAGCTAGAGGGGGCCTTAAGGGGCCGTAAGGTGCTTTAAGGTGGATAAATATCCAGGGCCTAGCCTGGCACGTTCTTGGACTTTGTTGAAAGCTGCAGAAGAAATTGTGGAGGCCCTTCGAGAGTTGTTTTTGCTTCATCTCTGGCCAGTTTCTTAGGCCAGCTCTAATGTGGTACCATTGTTTTCAAAAAACAAATCAGGAAACTACAGACCAGTGAGGCTGACATCTATGTTTTTATTTATTGAGATACAGTGCAGAATGGGGTCTTCCTGCCTCTCAAGCCGTGCCGCCCAGCAACCCCCAATTTAACCGTAGCCGCATCATGGGACAATTTACAATGACAAATTAATCTGCTAACCGGTACGTCTTTGTACTGTGGGATGAAACCGGAGCCACCAGAGGAAACCCATGGTACGGTCATGGGGAGAACATACAAACTCCTTACAGGGTGCGGCAGGAATGGAACTCCCGGTCGTTGGTACTGTAAAGTGTTGTGCTAACCACTACACTACTGTGCCATCTCTGACACTGGTAGTGGTGAAGTTACTGAAGGAGTTTCTGAGGGATAGAAACTAGCAATATTTAGAGACAGGGTCTGACTTAGGACATAGAACATAGAAATCTACAGCTTATTACAGGCCTTTCAGCCCACAATGTTGTGCTGGCCATGTAACCTACTCCAGAAATTGCCTAGGATTTCCCTACTGCATAGCCCTCTATTTTTCTAAGCTCCATGTACATGCCTGAGAGTCTCTTAAAAACCCCTATTGTATCTGCCTCTACTACCATTGATGGCAGTGCATTCCATGCACCCACCAGTTTTTGTGAAAAACTTGCACTGACATTCCCCCCCGTACCTATTTCTACGCACCTTAATACTATGCCCCCTCATGTTAGCTGTTTCAGCCCTGGAAAAAAGCCTTTGGCTATCTACATGATTAATGCTTCTCATCATCTTATACACCTCTATCAGGTCACCTCTCATACTTTGTCGCTCCAAGGAGAAAAGGCCAGTTCACTCAACCTATTCTCATAAGGGACGCTCGCCAATCCAGGCAACATCCGTTATTTATTTATATACACACATTCTTTTCCTCTCTCTTCTTTTTCTCCCTCTGTCCCCCTCACTATACCCCTTGTCCATCCTCTGGTTTTTTTCTCCCCTCCCCTTTTTCTTTCTCCCTGGGCCTCCTGTCCCATGATCCTCTCATATCCCTTTTGCCAATCAACCGTCCAGCTTTTGGCTCCATCCCTCCCCCTCCTATCATTTGGGATCTCCACCCCCCCCCCACTTTCAAATCTCTTACTAGCTCTTCTTTCAGTTAGTCCTGACGAAGGGTCTCGGCCCGAAATGTCAACTGTACCTCTTCCGAGAGATGCTGCCTGGCCTGCTGCGTTCACCAGCAACTTTTATGCGTGTTGCTTGAAATTCCAGCATCTGCAGATTTCCTCATGTTAACATCCTTGTAAATCTCCTCTTCATTCTCTCTATAATATCCACATCCTTTCTGTAGTGAGGTGACCAGAGCTGAACATAGTATTCCAAGTGTGGTCTAACCAAGATCTTATACAACTGTAACATTACCTCACAGCTCTTGAACTCAATCCCATAGTTGATAAAGGCCAATACACCGTATGCTTTCTTAACCACACAGTCAACCTGCGCAGCAGCTTTGAGTGTCCTATGGACTCACACCCCAAGGTCCCTCTGATCCTCCACACTGCTAAGAGTCTACCATTAATACTATATTTTATCTTCAAATTTGACCTGTTGAAATGAACCACTTCACACTTATCCGGGTTGAACTCCATCTGCCACTTCTCAGCCCAATTTTGCAACATATCGATATCCCGCTGTAACCTCTGACAGCCCTCCAGCCTCCACAACAACCCCAACTTATGTGTCATACTAACCCACCCTTCTAACGTCCTTTGTTATTTATAAAAGTCACAAAGAGAAGGGGTCGCAGAAAAGATCCCTGTGGATCACCACTGGTCACCGAACTCCATGCAGAATATGAACCATCTACAGTCACCCTTTGCCTTCTGTGGGCAAGCCAATTCTGGATCCACAAAGCAAAGTCTCCTTAGATTCCATGCCTCGTTACTTTCTGAATGAGCCTCGCATAGGGAAGTTTATGAAATCCATTGCATTATGAAATGCTTGACTGAAATCCATATACACTACATCCACTGCACTACCTACATCAATGTGTTTTGTTACATCCTCAAATAATTTAATCAGACTCGTAAGGCACGACCTGCCCCTGACAAAGCCATGCTGACTATCCCTAATCAGATTATGTCTCTCCAAATGCTCATAAATCCTGCCCCTCAGGATCTTCTCCAACAACTTACCCACTACTGAAGAACACTGGTGGTCTATAATTTCCTGGGCTATCTCTACTCCCTTCCTTGAACAAGGGAAGAACATTTGCAAACTTCCAATCCTCTGGTACTTCTCCCGTCCCTATTGATGATGTGAAGATCATCACAGGTTCAGCAATCTCCTCCCTCGCTTCCCACAGTAGACTGAGTATATCTTGTCCAGACCCGGCGACTTATCTAACTTAATGCTGTTCAAAAGCTCCAGCACATCCTCTTTCTTAATGTCTATATGCTCAAGTGTTTCAGTCCGCTGTAAGTCCTCCCCACAATTGCCAAGGTCCTTTTCCCTGGTGAATACTGAATCAAAGAATTCATTAAGTACCTCCGCTACCTCCTCTGTTTTTTTTTAATGATACTCCTTGCATTATAATAGTCTCATCTCAAACTATCTGACTGAGTGCATCTTTGCTCTGTCATCTGCCTATCCTTCTTCTCAAACTCCCTACAAGCTGTCTCTCCTTGTGTGCCAAATGTCCCATCCTCTGCCTCTTTATTTCAGTTCCTACCCTCAACAAATTTAGTTAAAACCCTCCCCGATAGCATTAGCAAATCTCCCTCCCAGGATTTTGGGTCCCACTTGTACAGGTAACCCCTTCCCCAGAAAAGGTTCCAATGATCCAAGAATTTGAAACCCTGCCGCTCGCACCATCTGCTCACTCACCCATTCATCTGCGCTCTCTTCCTGTTGTAACCTTCCCTAGCTTGTTGCACCAGGAGTAATCTGGAGATTCCCATCTTGAAGCCTCCCTCCTAACTTCCTAAACTTACTGCGCAGGATCTTTACCCGCCTCCTGCCTATGTCACTGGTACCAACACATACCAAAACCTCTGGCTGCTCACCCTCCCCTCAAGAATATTCTGCAACTGCTCAAAGACATCCTGGACCTTAACACCCGGGAGGGAACACACTATCCTGGCATCACTTTCCTGCCACTGAATCTCCGATCTGTCCCCCTAACTATCGAGTCCCCTATGACTATTGCTCCTCCTGACATCACCCTACCCTTCTAAGGCTCAGACATGAAATCTCACCCACAAAGCTGTGTTGACTGTCCCAAAGCATCAGAGGCATCGGCAGCAGCAGAAGGCAGGCGGAGCACCACCAAGCACGGTGAATTCTTTCTCCTTGCGTGGGGGTTTTTCTTATTTTTAAACCATAGAAGAGTGGTAGGTTCTAGTGGAGCAGCCATCATCAGAGTCGGGACTAGACTCAGAGTGGAACTTAGAGGCTTTGGAGAGAAGGGGCTGAGGCCAAAGAAACAGGTAGGTTTTTCCTTTTGTTATTGCTGATTTGGTCCTGGTTGCCCATAGTACAGTGCAGGCAGGATGGCAGATAGGGCTGTGGAATGCTCCTCCTGGATAGGAGAATTCATGGAACCTGATCATCTCCCTGAAGAACTACATCTTCAGGAAGCACAGCCAATTCGAGCTCCTGGAAGACCGCATTAAGGAGCTGGAGCTGGAGCTGGATGAACTAAGGATCATCTGGGAGGCAGAGCAATTGGTAGATCAGACTTTTGAGCAGGTGGTTACACCCGGAGTGCAGAATTCAGGGAGTAGACGGTGAACACCGAGAGAGGTAAAGGGAGAAAAAGATCAGTGCAGGGTCCCCTGTGGCCATTCCCCTCAGCAACAGGTATACCCCTTTAGATACTGATGAGGGGGATGACCATCTGGGCAAGGCAGCAGCAGCCAGACCAATAGCACTGCCTTCCGCTTCCACCGATGCCTCTGACAGTCAACGCAGCTTTGTGCGTGAGGTGTCATGTCTGATAAATCTCTTTTGAGTTCTTTGAGGTAATCAAGACAACAGATAAAGGTAGAGTAGCTCTCTTCTATATGGACTTGACCTTAGTAAGACCCCTGATGGCTGGCTGTCTAAAACACTAGATTGCATTGAATCAGAGGGAAGATGGATTCGCAACTGCCCCAGAGGTTCTGTAAGATGCAGAACCGTTGATGGTTTGCATAGTTTTTGTTTCCTTTTCTTTCTCTTATGCATCGGGTGTTGGTCTTTTGTTTTTATTTTTTTCTTTAATGGGGCTCTTTCAGGTTTCTTGCATTGTGGCCACTGTGAACAAATAAATCTCAAGGTTGTATCATTTATACATTCTTTTATAATAAAGGTACTTTGAATTGAAGGCTGTTTCTCAGACTGGGGCCTTTCTCTGGTGGGGTGCCACAGGGGCTGCTGCGGACTTATGTAAACGATTTGTACATGAATGCACAAGTAAAATTTGCGGATGGCACTAAAATAGGTGGCGTGCAGGTAACGTAGAATGAAAAATCACTGGTTGATCTTTATCGGCTGGGCATGTGGGCTGAGGATTGGAAAACGGCCTTCAATCCAGATAAATGTGAGGTATTGCATTTTGGTAGATCAGGTCAGGGTGCGACTTCTACAATGAGTGCCTGGGCCCTGGGGCGTGTTATGGAACAGAGGGATCTAGGAATGCAAGTGCAGTTTGTTGAAAGCAATGTCACAGGTAGACAGAGTGGCAAAGAAGGCACTTGGCACAGAGGCCTTCATCAGCCAGGGTAATGAGTATAGGAAATGGAAAGTTATGTGGCAATCATTTAAGATGTTGGCGAGTATTGAGGCCAGTTTTGGTCACCTAGTTATAGGAAAGATGTTATTAAATTAGGAGTACAGAAAAAATTCCCCAGGATGTTGCCTGAATTATCAGGAGAGGACTTTACTCCCTTGAGTGTAGGAGACTGAGAGATGACCTGAAAGACGTATGTAAGACCATGAAAGCATAGACAAAGTGAAAGCACAGGGAGTGGGTTTTTAAAATGACATTGGTTTAAGATCAGAGGTGTTATAGAAAAGTACAGCACAGAAACAGGCTCCTTGGCCCATCTAGTCCATGCGAAAACCATTTTAATGCCTACTCCCATTGACCTGCACCAGGAACATAGCCCTCCATGTATGTCCCTACCATCAATGTACCTATCCAAACTAATTCCACATTCTCAGTCCCCTCTGAGTGAAGAAGTTTCCCCTCATCTTCCCCTTAAATTTATCACCTTTCACCCTTAACCCATGACTTCTGGTTGTAGTCCCACCCAAGGTGAGAGATTTGAAAGATTTTTTGGCATCACAGGCCTACTGGAGTTTAGAGAGCAGACTCAGGAAAATCCGGTCAGGCACAGGGAGTGTAAGTAACCGATATCACAGCCCTACAGAAATCAGGAGAGAGAGAATAAAAGGAGCAAACTCAGTCAAGGCCGGTCTTCTGGGGCTGCACAGGCACGGTACCTGTCATTGTCAGAGGCCCAAGCTCAGCTGCAAAGAAAAGGAAGGTAGGCCCAAGCAGAGCGGCCATTGTTGAAGTGGCCACTGTTTGAGTGTGCCAGTGTCAGAGTGGGAGGCTTTGGCTCAACAGGTTTCGACATAAACAGGCGGAGGCACAGTTAAGAAGAGGTAACACACATCAAAGTTGCTGGTGAACGCAGCAGGCCAGGCAGCATATCTAGGAAGAGGTACAGTCGATGTTTCAGGCCCAAACCCTTCGTCAGGACTAACTGAAGGAAGAGTTAGTAAGCGATTTGAAAGTGGGAGGGGGAGGGGGAGATCAGTTAGTCGTGACGAAGGGTCTCGGCCTGAAACATCGACTGTACCTCTTCCTAGAGATGCTGCCTGGCCTGCTGCGTTCACCAGCAACTTTGATGTGTGTTGCTTGAATTTCCAGCACCTGCAGAATTCCTGTTGTTTGCGTTTTAAGAAGAGGTAAGCCTTTTTTCTTTTTTTTTTGTATAGAGTAGTCAGGATGGAACGCTCCTCCTGTCGAATGTGGGAATTTGGGATAGCTGACTGTTTCCCTGACAACTACATCTGCAGGAAGCGCAGCCAAATTTAGTGTATTTGATCAGGTCAAGGAGTTGGAGTACTCAGGATCACTCAGGAGGCTGAAGATATTATAGATGAGACTATTGAAGAGGTGGTTACACCCAGAGTACAGCCTTTGGACAGTAGCTGGGTGACCACCAGCAAAGAGAGGGGATTAAGAAGTCAGTGTAGGGTCCCCTGTGGCCATTCCCCTCAGCAACAAGTGTTCCTCTTTGGACACTGCTGGGAGAGGGATGGTCCATTAGATCACAGCCGCAGAGCCAGGCTGGTGGCACTGTGGCCAGCTTGGAGGCTTGAAAGGTAAGGGTGAAATCTGGCAGTGCAGTAGGTATAGGGGACTCGATAGTTAGGGGAACAGAAAGGAGATTCTGTGGCCGCAGGAGGCACCAGGATGGTGTGTTCCTTCCTGGGTGCTAAGGTCCATGATGTATTGGAGTGGCTGCAGGATATTCTCAAGGGGGAGGGGTAACAGCTAGAGGTTGTGGTGCATTTGGGCACCAATGACATAGGCAGAAAAGGGGAAGAGGTCCTACACAGTGAGTATATAGAGTTAGGGAAGAGAATGAAGAGAGAAACCTCTAAGGTAGTAATCTCTGGATTATTCCCTATGCCACAGGCTAGTGCAGGTAGGAATGGGGCGATAGCACGGATGAATGAGTGGCTGAGGAGATGGTGCAGGGGACAGGGATTCAAGTTCTTGGATCATTGGAATCTTTTCTGGGAAAGGGGTGACCTGTACAACGACAGGTTGCACCTGAACTGGAGGGGAACCAATACCATGACCAGGAAGTTTGCTGATGCTAACTCAGGGGAATTTAAACCAACTTTGCAGGTGGCTGGGTATCAGAGCCCCAGGTCAATAAGGGAAGGATTGTACCAGAAGGTAGATGTTAGAGAAAGTATTGAAATGGGTATGTTAGGCAGGATAGTTTAATGTATGCATGTTTTAATGCTAGGAGTATTATGGGTAAGGGTGATGAAATTAGAGCATGGATCAGTACCTGGAACTACATTGTTGTAGCTATTGCTGAAACTTGGTTGAGAGAGGAGCAGGAACATGTGATTAATGTACCAGATTTTCAAAGTTTTAGAGAAGATAAAGGAGAAGGTAAAAGGGGGGGGGGGTCAGGGACAATATCACAGCTGCACTCAGGGGAGACATAATGGAGGAGTCAGACAATTGGGTAGAAATCAGGAATAGAAAGGGTTCAATCACACTGATTGTACTAAAGACCTCTAATAGCCACTGGGATATTGATGTGCAATCAGAGTATGGAAATGTGTAAAAATAATAGGGTTGTTGTCATGGGGGATTTCAACTTTCCTAATATAAACTGGGTCCTTCTTAGTGCAAGGGGATGAAATGGGCAGAATTTGTTAAGTGCATCCAGGAAGGTTTCTTAAATCAAGATACTGATGGTCTAACGAGAGGCGGTACCAGACCTGGTGTTGGATAATGAGCCTAGCCAGGTGATTGACCTTTCAGAGGGTGAGCAGTTTGGGAACAGTGACCACAATTCCTTAACTTTCAGGAAAGTTGTGGATAAGGATAGATATGGTCCTTTTGGAGAGTTTTAAATTGGAGTAGGGAAAATTATGAGGGCATTCAGCAGGAACTAAGAAGCGTTAAGTGGGAACAATTTTTCTCTGGCAAAATCAGACGTGTGGAGGGTGCTTAAAGATCAATTGCAGAGTACAGGAAAGGTATGTTCCCATTAGAAGGAAAGATGGGGATGGAAAGATAACAGAACCTTGGATGTCCAGAGAGGTCATGAATCTAGTCAAGAGGAAAAAGGAAAAATGTATAAAGCTTCACAAGTTATGATCAAATGGAGCACATGATGAGTATAAAGAAGCCAGAAAAGAACTAACGGGAATTAGGAAAGCCAGGAAGGGCCATGAAAAGTCCTTGTCAAGTAGGACAAGAATCCCAAGGCATTCTCTACATCCATCAAGAGCAAGAGGATAACCAGGGAGAGGGTGGGACAACTCAAGGATAAAGGAGGGAATATTTTTGAATGCAGGGAATGTGACTGAGATACTTAATGAGTAATTTACTTCAGTATTTCAGGACCAGGAGATTAGTGCTGAGTGCATAAATATGTTGGGGCATTTAGAGGTCAAGGAGGAGGAACTGTTGGGCCTCCTAATGTGTATTAAGGTGGATACGTCCCCAGGGCCTGATAGGATTTACCCCAGGTTATTGAAGGAGGCAACAGACAAGATCGCTGGGGCCTTGACCAGTATCTTCACGTCCTCTCTAGGCACAGGCGAGGTCTCGGAGGACTGGCGAGTGACTAGTGTTGTACCTCTATTTAAGAAGGGAACAAGGGAAAATCCTGGGAACTAAAGGCCCTTGAGTCTCACATCAGTTGTAGGGAAATTACTGGAGAAATTTCTTAAGGATAGGATATATGAGCATTTGGCCTAATTAGGGAGAGTCAGCATGGCAGATCATGTCTTACCAACTTGATTGAGTTTTTTGACAGGGTGACAAGAGAGATTGATGAGGGTAGGGTAGTGGATGTTGTCTATATGGATTTTAGTAAAGTGTTTGACGAAGTTCCTCATGGGAGGCTAATCCAGAAGATTAAGATGCACAGGATCTGCGGTGAGTTGTCTGTTTGGATGCAGAGCTGGCTTGCACATAGAAGGCACAGAGTAGTGGTTGAAGGGACTTATTCGAGTTGGAGGTCAGTAATTAGTGATGTTCCACAGGGAACTCTGCTCGGACCTCTGTTGTTTGTAATGTGTATAAATGACCTGGATGAAAATGTAGATGGGTGGGTTAGTAAATCCGCAGATGATACCACGATTGGTGGAGTTGTGGATTGTGTGGAAGACTGGCAAAGAATGCAGTGCAATATAGATCAGCTGCAGATATGGGCTGAGAAATGGCAGATGAAGTTTAACCCAAATAAATGTGAGGTGTTGCACCCTGGTAGGGCAAATGCAAGGAGACAATACACTCTTCATTAATATTGTTGCTGAGTAAAGAGATCTTGAGATCCAAGTTTACAACTCCTTGAAAGTGGCTACAAAAGTTAATAAGGTGGTTAAGACGGCTTATGGAATGCTTGCTTTGATTAGTCGAGGCATTGAGTTCAAAAGTCAAGAGATTATATTTCAACTTTATAAAACTCTGGTTAGGCCACATCTGGAATATTGCATACAATTCTGGTTGCCCCACTATAGGAAGGATGTTGAGGCTTTGGAGAGGGTTCAGAAGAGGTTTACCAGGATGCTGCCTGGTTTAGCAGGCATGTGCTGTCACGAGAGGCTGGATAAACTTGGGTTGTTTTCTCTGGAGTGCCTGAGGCCAAGGGGAGATCTGATAGAGGTTTACAAGATTACAAGAGGCATCGGTAGAGTAGACAGGGAGTATCTGTTTCCCAGGGTTGATGTGTCTAACACCAGAGGGCAAGCATTGAAGGTGAGGGGGGTAGGTTCAAAGGGGATGTGAGGGGTAAGTTACTTTACTCAGTGAGTTGTGGATGCCTAGAATGTTTTGCCTGGTATAGTGGTAGAGGCAAATATATTGGAGGCTTTTAAGAAACACTTGGCTAGGCATATGGATGTAAAGAAAATGGAGAGTTATGGACATGGTAAGGGTTGCAGGGATTAGTGTTTGGGTGTTCTTGATTTGCTTTTTACCTGGTTTGGCACAACATTGTGGGCCGAATGGCCTGTTTCTGTGCTGTACTCTTCTATGACATCAGGGCATTTGTTCACACAAAACAGTGGTGCATATTGGGAATGAACTGCCAAAAATAGTAGTTCAAGTGGACAAATTAGCAACATTTAAAAGCCATCTAAGATAAGTACATGGATAGGAGGGGTTTAGAGTACTGTGGATCGAGTGCAAACATCTTGCCTGGCAACATAGTTGGCAAGGCCAAGTTAGGCTGAAGAGCCTGTTTCTATGCTGTATGAATACCGTAAACACTTATCAATTTAGTTGGCATCTGTGGAAGGTCAAGGCTGACTTGTCATATGCACCGGTGCAATTAAAAAAAAACTTACTTTTTGCATCATTACAGACACTGCATCATATGAGCAACATTCATAAGCAAACAGAAATCAAGCAAATTATACATATCTGTAAGAATTCCTGTACCAGACCTGTCAGGATATTTTCAACAGTATATCTGTAGACGTTTGTTAGAGGGCTCGGTGACAAGCCAAGCCTGTTTAACCTCCTAAGAAAGCAAACATGTTGGTACACTTTCCTTATGATTAGGAAGAAGCAAATGGACTAGTGTTTTAAGTCAGACGAAAGGTCTCACATCTGAAACATTACCTGTTTCCTCTTTCCAAAGATGCTACCTGTTTTCTGTTTGATACCTGCTTTTAAGCTTGAGGTGAACATGCTCCATTATACTGATTGCCCAAGGAAATTTTGGAAACGCACTGCCAACCAGGTAGCATCTTTGGAAGCCCAACGGTTGAGGATAACTAGTCAAGATTCCCATTTCCAATTCTGACTTACTGGAGTGTGTGGAGGGCAAAGAGCATTGTACAGGCTGGCTGAGATTCAGACAGAATAAATACAAGAGATTCTGCAGCTGGAAATACAGCGTAACAGGCAGAAAATGCTGGAAGAACTCAACAGATATGGCAGTATCTAATCTACTGAGAGGAATAAATCCTCTCCATTGAAGCTGCCTGACCTACTGAGTTCCTCCAGATTGTGTGTGTGTTACACTTACAATCGGCTCATTATTCTTTAAATTATGTATCACAAAGTTTAGACTTTCCACAAATTAAAGTGGAACCTTTTAATTTACATTAATTTATGAGATACAGATAATATCAGCATCTATTGTTCCATCCCTAATTGTCTTTGAGAGTCCGAAGGGTTTCGTCCCGAAACGCCGACTGTACTTTTTTCCAAAGATGCTGCCTGGCCTACTGAGTTCCTCCAGCATTTAGTGTGTGTTGCTTGGATTTGCAGCATCTGCAGATTTTCTCCTGTTCCTGCCATAATCATACAGCTGTGGCGTTCTCTATGGACTGACTGGTCATCAACTTTAAATATTAACTTTGCTGCTCTTTCCACAGGTGCTGCCTGACCAACTAATAATTTAGTTATTAGACCTGCCGGAAGATCTCGGTCCGAAACATCGACTGCACACATTTCCATAGATGCTGCCTGGCCTGCCGAGTTCCTCCAGCATTTTGTGTGTCAAGCTTGGATTTCCAGCATCTGCAGATTTTCTCTTGTTTGTCAACTAATAAATTGTCATTTTCTGTCTGAACTTCAGATTTTTAATGCAGTAATAAATCAGCAATGCAATAAAATACATACATGCTACTTAAATGATCCGATAGTGCATGGAATAAAATAACAGTTTTTGCTTCGTTGTAGCAATGTTAGAATTTTCCCAATCAAAGTGTCTTTGACACATTGCTTGTAACTTGCACAGTACCTTAACTTTGTATTGCGATGTCCCAGTTAAACTGCACCTTCTCATTGTGAAACAGATATTGTAAAGGGGATATGACAAACGAAACATAGACACAGGGTGTTCACTCACCGGTCGCTTTCTGGAAGGAGGGAGGGGTAATTGCCCCTCCCCGGGCATTCTGGCAGACGTGAGCAATCAACTGCGTGCTGCAGATTGAATGCGAGCCTTCACAAGTCGATGGCAAATTCAGTGCTCAATACTACGAAGGAATACTTTGCATACGGATCCTCAAAATTTTCAACTAAACACATTTGCATGTTTTCAAGTAATATCCCTTTTCTTTTCTCAACAGGAAATGATATTTACATGAAATAAATTATTTTTACTCTTTTTTAAAATATTATTTGAACAATTATTTATAACTAAATTGAACAGATTTCAACCTTAATACATCAAAGTTGCTGGTGAACGCAGCAGGCCAGGCAGCATCTCTAGGAAGAGGTACAGTCAACGTTTCGGGCCGAGAGTCCTGATGAAGGGCCTTGGTCTGAAACGTCGACTGTACCTCTTCCTAGAGATGCTGCCTGGCCTGCTGCATTCACCAGCAACTTTGATGTGTGTTGCTTGAAATTCCAGCATCTGCAGATTTCCCCGTGTTTGAGATTTCAAACTTGTCACAATAGCACATCAATTTTGTGCCATCTGTTCAAAACTGTGACATTCTTTATGGTTGTCTGGTGGTGAAGTCACTCAATTATCAGCCTGAAATCTGAACCATTGACCCAGCGACACAAGTTCAAATCATGGCATCAAAGGGGATCTGATAAATCAGCATTTTTTTTAAATAGCAAGAAACATTGTCATACAATATTCATCTGATTTACTTTTGTCCTTCAGGGAAGGAATTAATCTGACCTGTATGTCCAATGCTGTCCTAACTTCAAGGGCAATTAGTTCCGGACATTTAAAGATACTGACATGCATAAATATGAAAAACTGATTTTTGCATTCAGTTTGCTGTACATCGGCCACCAGTTAGAGTTAGGTGCACTCTTTGGTGGGAAGGTGAACTGTAGTTACAGGCATCCATGGAGGAAGTAACTGTCCCCTGGGAAAGAATGACTAATTGCACCACATTGGAGGAAGCAAGTCAAGGTTCTCAGGTGTGGAATGGAGGCTTAAAGGAGATGAAGAAAAGTAGGAGAGGTCCAGTATTTTTGGAGAGCCAGGAGGTCTTTCAGACAGAAACTCTGAAAACTACGGGGACAGATATTCGTGGAGGTCAAAACCCAGAGCCAACCCGTGAAAATCCAGATGCACTGTTGCAAGAAGTTTAGTAATCTCACATGTACTCAGAGCAAGGAATGCATCCTCCAGTACTATAAACCACCATTGCATACCTAACCTCAGGCACAATTCAGTGCCACACACTTCTATCAATCATTGGCCAACAATCTCCAGCAATGTGACCATAAGACCATAGACATGGGTATAGAATTAGGCCATTCAACCCATCCGGTCCACCCTAGCATTTCATCATTGCTGATCCATTTCCCTCTCAACCCCATTCTTCTGCCTTCTCTCCAGAACTTCTCATGTCCTGACGAATCAAGAACCTATCAACATCCACCTGGACTGTGTTCAGTGACCTGGCATCCACAGCCAGCTGTGGCAATGAATTCCACAGATTCACCACCTTCTGGCTAAAGAAATTCCTCCTCATCTCTGTTCTAAGTGGATGTCCCTCTAGTTTGAGGCTGTCTCCTCCATCCTAGATGGCCCACCAAAGGAACCATCTTCTTCGCATCCACTCTGTTGATGCTTTTCAACATTCAATTGGTTTCAATGTGATCCTCCCTCTTTCTTCTAAATTGCAGTAAATACAGGCCCAGAGCCTTTGATTGCTGCTCATATGATTAACCCTTTCATTGTTCTGGGAGATTTTAACCAGGACAGTCTGAAAAAATCACTAAACAACTATCATCAACAGATCACTTGCAATACCAGAGGAAACAACACACTGGGACATTGCTACACTACAGTCAAGAATGCCTACCGTGCTATTCCACGCCCTCACTTTGGAAAGTCTGATCACCTGGCTGTACTTCTACTCCCTGAGTACAGGCAGAGACTGAAGACTGCAGCACCAACAGTGAGGACCAAGAAGGTATGGACAAGGGAAGCACAGGAGCGCCTACAGGACTGCTTTGAATCGGTGGACTGGACTGTATTCAGGGATTCATCTTCGAGCCTGGATGAGTATGCTGCAGTTGTTACCGACTTCATTAAAACCTGTGTGGATGAGTGTGTGCCTACAAAGACTTACTGTACATTCCCAAACCAAAAGCCGTGGATAAACCAGGAGGTACGTCGTCTGCTAAAGTCTAGATCTGTGGCATTCAAGTTTGGCAACCCAGGCCTGTACCAGCCAACCAGGTATGATTTGCGGTGGGCGAAGAGACAATTTCGAACGAGGTTGGAGGTGACATCGGTGCACGGCAACTCTGGCAGGGTCTGCAAGACATTACTTCCTACAAAGTGAAACCCAATAGCATGAATGGCAGCGATGCTTCACTACTAGATGAACTCGACATTTTCTGTGCACGCTTTGAAAGGCAGAACACAACTACAGCTGTGAAGATCCCTGCTGCACCTGATGGCCCTGTGATCTCTGTCTCAGAGGCCGATGTTAGGCTGTTTTTAAAGAGAGTGAACCCTCTTAAGGCGTAAGGTCCTGATGGAGTACCTGGTAAGGCTCTGAATACCTGTGCCAACCAACTAGCAGGAGTATTCAAGGACATTTTCAACCTCTCACTGCTACAGGCAGAAGTTCCCACTTGCTTCAAATAGGCAACAATTATACCAGTGCCTAAGAAGAATAATGTGGGCTGCCTTAATGACTATCGCCCGGTAGCACTCACATCAACAGTGATGAAATGCTTTGAGAGGTTGGTCATGACTAGACTGAACTCCTGCCTCAGCAAGGACCTGGACCCGTTGCAATTTGCCTATCGCCACAATAGGTCAATGGCAGATACAATCTCAATGGCTCTCTACACAGCTTTAGACCACCTGAACAACACAAACACCTACGTCAGGATGCTGTGCATCGACGACAGCTCAGCATTTAATACCATCATTCCTACAATCCTGATTGAGAAGTTACAGAACCTGGGCCTCTGTACCCTCCTCTACCATTGTATCCTCAATTTCCTAACCGGAAGACCACAATCTGTGCAGATTGGTGATAACATATCCTCCTCACTGACGATCAACACTGGCGCACCTCAGGGGTGTGTGCTTAGCCCACTGTTCTATTCTCTGTATACACGACTGTGTGGCTAGGCATAGCTCAAATACCATCTATAAATTTGCTGATGATACAACCATCATTGGTAAAATCTCAGGTGGTGACAAGAGGACATACATGAGAGAGATATACCAACGAGTGGAATGTGCCATAGCAACAACTTGGCAGTCAATGTTAGTAAGCTGAAAGAGCTGATTGTGGACTTCAGGAAGGGTAAGACGAAAGAACACATACCAATCTTCATAGAGGGACCAGAAGTGGAGAGAGTGAGCAGCTTCAAGCTCCTGGGTGTCAAGATCTCTAAGGATCTGACCTGGTCCCAACATATCGATGCAGTTATGAAGAAGGCAAGACAGCGGCTATACTTTATTAGGAGTTTGAAGAGATCTGGCATGTCAACAAGTACTCTCAAAAACTTCTATAGTTGTACCATGGAGAGCATTCTGACAGGCTGCATCACTGTCTGGTATGGAAGGGCTACTGCACAGGATCGAAAGAAGCTGCAGAAGGTTGTAAATCTAGTCAGTTCCATCTTGGGTACTAGCCTACAAAGTATCCAGGATACCTTTAGGGAGCAGTGTCTCAGAAAGTCAGCACACTCAGCTTTTTCTCCTCTGCCATCTAAATGGACATTGAACCCTTGGACACTACCTCACTTTTTAAATTATTTTTGTTTTTGCACTATATTTAATTGAACTATTTAATACACGTTTATATACTTACTGTAATTGATTTACTTATTTCAAAGTTGCTGGTGAACGCAGCAGGCCAGGCAGCATCTCTAGGAAGTGGTACAGTCGATGTTTCAGGCCGAGACCCTTCATCAGGACTAACTGAAGGAAGAGTGAGTAAGAGATTTGAAAGTGGGAGGGGGAGGGGGAGATCCAAAATGATAGGAGAAGACAGGAGGGGGAGGGATGGAGCCAAGAGCTGGACAGGTGATGGGCAAAAGGGATACGAGAGGATCATGGGACAGGAGGCCCAGGGAGAAAGACAAGGGGGGGGGGAACCAGAGGATGGGCAAGGGGTATAGTCAGAGGGACAGAGGGAGAAAAAGGAGAGAGAGAAAGAATGTGTGTATAAAAATAAATAACGGATGGGGTACGAGGGGGAGGTGGGGCATTAGCGGAAGTTAGAGAAGTCAATGTTCATGCCATCAGGTTGGAGGCTACCCAGACGGAATATAAGGTATTGTTCCTCCAACCTGAGTGTGACTTCATCTTTACAGTAGAGGAGGCCGTGGATAGACATGTCAGAATGGGAATGGGATGTGGAATTAAAATGTGTGGCCCCTGGGAGATTCTGCTTTCTCTGGCGGACAGAGCGTAGGTGTTCAGCAAAGCGGTCTCCCAGTCTGCGTCGGGTCTCGCCAATATATAGAAGGACACATCGGGAGCACCGGATGCAGTATATCACCCCAGTCGACTCACAGGTGAAGTGTCACCTCACCTGGAAGGACTGTTTGGGGCCCTGAATGGTGGTAAGGGAGGAAGTGTAAGGGCATGTGTAGCACTTGTTCCGCTTACAAGGATAAGTGCCAGGAGGGATATCAATGGGGAGGGATGGGGGGGACGAATGGACAAGGGAGTCGCGTAGGGAGCGATCCCTGTGGAAAGCAGAGAGAGGGGGGAGGGAAAGACGTGCTTAGTGGTGGGATCCCGTTGGAGGTGGCAGAAGTTACGGAGAATCGGAACAAGTGCTACACATGCCCTTACACTTCCTCCCTCACCACCATTCAGGGCCACAGACAGTCCTTCCAGGTGAGGCAACACTTCACCTGTGAGTCGGCTGGGTTGATATACTGCATCCGGAGCTCCCGATGTGGCCTTCTATATATTGGCGAGACCCGACGCAGACGGGGAGACCGCTTTGCTGAACACGTACGCTCTGTCCGCCAGAGACAGCAGGATCTCCCAGTGGCCACACATTTTAATTCCACATCCCATTCCCATTCTGACATGTCTATCCATGGCCTCCTCTACTGTAAAGATGAAGTCACACTCAGGTTGGAGGAACAATACCTTATATTCCGTCTGGGTAGCCTCCAACCTGATGGCATGAACATTGACTTCTCTAACTTCCGCTAATGCCCCACCTCCCCCTCGTACCCCATCCGTTATTTATTTTTATACACACATTCTTTCTCTCACTCTCCTTTTTCTGCCTCTGTCCCTCTGACTATACCCCTTGCCCATCCTCTGGTTCCCCCCCCCCCCCCCGTCTTTCTCCCTGGGCCTCCTGTCCCATGATCCTCTCATATCCCCTTTGCCAATCACCTGTCCAGGTTTGTCCGGCAAGATTTTCCCTTTAGGAATCCATGTTGACGTTGGCCTATTTTGTCATATGCCTCCAAGTACCCTGAAACCACATCCTTATCAATCTTCCCAACCACTGAGGTCAAGCTAACTGGCCTAGAATGTCTTTTCTTCTGCCTCCGTTCCTTCGTGAAGCGTGGAGTGACATTTGCAATTTTCCAGTCCTCTGGAACTATGCCAGAATCTAGTGACTCTTGAAAAATCATTACTAATGCTCTTAATTACTCAAGCCACCTCGTTTGGGATCCTGGGGTGTAGTCCATCAGGTCCAGGTGACATCTACCTTCAGACCTTTTGGTTTCCCAGTTATAGCAACTGCACCATCTCCCTAGTAATAGCAACTACACTCCCTTCTGTATCTTGACACTCTCGAACTACCAGCACACCTCTAGTGTTTTCCACAGTGAAGACTGATGCAAAATATTTATTCAATTCATCCACCATTTCCTTGTCTCCATTACTATCTCTCCAGTGTCATTCTGCGATGGTCTAATATCTACTCTCATCTCTCTTTTACTCTTCATATACAGTATCTGGAAAAAAAACTTTTGATATCATTTTTGATATAATTGGCTAGCTTACCTTGATATTTCATCTTTTCTGCCCTTATGGTTTTTTTTCGGTTGCCATCTGTTGGTTTTTTAAAATTTCCCAATCCTCTAACATCCTATGAATTTTTGCTCTATTATACTCTCATTTGCTTTTATGTTGGTTTTGACTTTCCTTGTCAGCCACAGTTACATCATCCTGCCTTTAGAATCCTTCCTCTTCTTTGGAATGTCTCTATATTGTTCCTTCTGAATTGCTCCCAGAAACTCCAGCCATTCCCAAACAGAGAAAATCTACAGATGCTGGAAATCCAAGCAACACACACAAAATGCTGGAGAAATTCAGCAGGCCAGGCAGCATCTATGGAAAAGAGTACAGTCAACATTTTGGGCTGTGACCCTTCATCAGGACTTCAGCCATTACTGCTCTGCTGTCATCCCTGGCCATCTCCTCTCTCATGCTTCCTTAATTCCCTTTACTCCACTGTAATACTAATACACCTGACTTTATCTTCTTCCACTCAAATTGCAGGGTGAATTCTATCATGTTGCAATCATTATTTCCTCAGGGTTCCTGTACCTTAAACTGCTTAATCATATCCAGTTCATGAACAACACCCAATTCAGAATTGCTGCTCCCCTAGTGGGCTCAACCACAAGCTGCTCCAAAAAGCCATCTCAGAGGCATTCCACAAATTCCCTCTCTTGGGATCCAGCATCAACTTGATTTTCCCAACCTACTTGCATATTGAAATCCCCCATGACTATCGTAACATGCCTTTTTGACATGCTTTTTTAATCTCCCGTTGTAATTTGTAGACCACATCCTGGTACTGTTCGGAGGCCTGTAAGTAACTCCCATCAGGGTCTTCATACCCTTGCATTTTCGTCACTCTATCCACAAGGATTCTACATCTTCCAATCCTATGTCACCTCTTTCTAAAAGTTTGATTTTTTGTTTTTACCATCAGACCCAATCCTCCTCCTCTGCCTACCCGCCTGTCCTTTCAACATATTGGGTATCCTTGGATATTAAGCTCCCAGTTACAATCATCTTGCAGCCGTGACTCCGTAATACCCATATCTGGCAATCTCTAACTGTGCTGCCTTATCTGTATACTGTGTGCATTCAAATATAACACCCTCAGTCCTGTGTTTGTCACACTTTTCAATCTTGTTCCACTTTTACCTTACAACCCATCCCACTGACTGCAATGTTGCCCTGTCATCTGCCCGTCCTTCCTGAGAGGCTCACTACACACTACCTCTGCTTGTAAACCAACATTCCTATCCTCAGCCATAACACTCTGGTTCCCATTCCCCTACCAAATTAGCTGAAACCCACCCCAACAGCTAACAGCTGCCCAAAAGGATATTGGTCACACCCCCCACCCAACCCCACCAACCCCACCCTCGGTTCAGGTGGATCCCATCCCCTTTGTTCAGGTCATACCTTCCCCAGAAGAAATCCCAACGATGAATAAATCTGAAACCCTGCCCCCCGAACCGGTTCCTCAGACACACATCCGTCTGCCAGATCATCCTATCCTTGCCCTCTCTGGTGTGTGGCACAGGCAGCAACCCAGAGAGTCTTACTCCGGAGGTCCTGCTTTACATCCTTCTAACAGGGGCGATTAATATGTTCGTGGCCTAAGGTAGAAGGAGTCAATTTTAGAAAACCTAGCACATTTACTTTTCAACATAGTCCCCTCCTACATTTACACACTTAGTCCAGCGGTCGTGAAGCATACGGATCTTGGACCTCCAGAAAGTGTCCACAGCAGGGGTAATCGATAAGTTTGTGGCCTAAGGTAGAAGATAATGAGTTATGCAGCTCTCGTTACATACACATGCAGTTCAACTCTTTGAGTGATTATGCAGAAAGTTTGAAGTTAATAACTCATCTCCTTCTACCTTAGGCCATGAACTTATCAATCACCCCTCGTATCTAGCTCCCTGAATTCTCTCTTCAGGACTTCTCCTCTTTTGCTTCCTATGACACTGGTGCCAATATGTACCAAGACATCTGGCTGCTCATCCTCCCCCTTTAGAACGTCGTGGACACAATCTGAAAAGTCCCTGACCCTGGCACCTGGGAGGCAACATACCATCTGGGTCTCTTTATCGCATCCACAGATTCCCCTATCTACTACTCACCATTGGAATCTCCTATCACCATTGCAGTCCTGCCATGTTCCCCTTTCTTCTGAGCTTCAGACCCAGACTCAGTCCCAGAGACCTGGTCACTATAGCTCCCCGCAGTAGCTCATCCCCCCCCAAACAGTATCCGAAACAGTGTACTTGTTCTTTAGGGGAACAGCCACCAGGTACTCTGTACCGCCTGCCTATTTCCCTTCCTTCTCCTGACATTTGCCTGCCCCCTGGAACTTAGGGGTTACTACCTTCCTGTAGCTCCTATCTATCACCTCCTCAGTTTCCCTGAAAGATCATGGGGTTGCAGCTCCAGTTCCTTAACATATTCTCTGAGGAGCTGTGGCTCAGTGCTCCTGGTGCAGATGTGATTACCAGGGAAACTGAAGATCTCCCAGAATTCCCACATCTCACACAAAGAACAAAACATGGCCCCTGGAGTCATTGTTACTGCCCTAACTATATATTACAAATGCAGAATGAGTGAAAAAATAGTTTACCAGATACCTGCGCGTCAAATCGATGCCGTAGGTACGGCGTAGCCGTGAACCCTACGCAGTGCCTACGCGTATCCCTAGGCCATAGCCCAATGCACACCTCTCCCAAAATGTAACTACGCGTTGCGGCAACGCAGACCACAACAACTGTGATTCATCCGCTTGGTAGCATCGCATTTCCTCCTACGCTGCAATAGCTTCCCGCTGGGCAAATGAAGAGCAGGGAAGGAACTCTGGCTGCAATGCTTTTCATAAAGCTTTACAGACCTCCGAAATTATGGAGGACACATTTCGCTTTTACGAAAAAAGAAGCTTGCTTTTAACTTGTTTACCCCAAGAAAGACTGCCATGACCATGAAGCCTTGCATGGGCAGTTGTGTGCGCATGTGTGACATGCACGAATTGCAGAGCGACGCAGACACACCAATGCACAAGTATAAATGCTCACAACGGCGTAAGCTAGTACACACGTATAAATCAGCCTTACCCTTGCCCTGCCAACTATTCAGTCAAGAAGCCATCATTGCAAGCTGCCTCAATTTCCTCTGTACTTCAGGGGGTGGCAAAGCTTGATTGGAGGTAGTGGAAATATTGTGTGTTTGAGAGGGGGAGATAGTTAGAATTGTTGTGTAGCCTAACTACTTGGACAATATGGTGTCTGCTACTATTAGGATTGCTGAGACTGCGGACAGCTAAGAGATCAAAGATCATCTCATCCACATTTCTCCTCTCATCCTAGTTTCTCCCCATCCCACAAACGTTTTTGCTTGTTAACTTAAAGGTAGGTCTTAATTTCCCCACTTCCTTCACCATGAGCTAATCCAAGGTTTTCTTCTTCCCAGTGCCTAAGATGAACAATCCAGTCATAGGCTGCAGGAAGAACAAGAAGGCAGTGACCATGGGAACACTCAACTTCACATTCATCATCAAAGTCCCTCAGCACCCCGTCCATGTTCTTTTCTCACTGCTGCCATCAGGTTGAAGATACAAGTACCTAAGGACTCGCACCAGCAGGTTCAGGAACAGTTACTACCCCTCAACCATCAGGCTCTTGAACAAAAGGGGATAACTGCTGGTGTTCCCACAACCGATAGTCTCACTTTAAGGACCGTTTATCTTGATATTTCATGCTCTCATTATCTATCACTATTTCTCAATATTTGCATTTGTACAGTTTGTTATTCAAAGATCCTGTTTACAGTTACTGTTCTATAGGTCACTAAGTATGCCCGCAGGAAGGGGATCGCAGGGTTGTATGTGGTGACATATATGTACTCTGATAATAAATTTTACTTTGAACCCATCATTTCAGGTGAGCCTCTCCAACTTTTGCAGAGAGCATGCTATCCAGTTGCACCATAGCTTCTCAAGGCAACTGTTCTGTCCAAGACCATATGAAATTGCTGAAAGTTTTGAACACAGCCCAGTATATCAAAAAAACCAACCTCCCCTCCGTTGACTCTGCCTATACTTCCTGCTGCCTTGGGAAAGAAGCCAGCATGATCACAAGCCGGTCATTCGCACTTCTGATTCCCCCAA
Source organism: Mobula birostris (assembly GCF_030028105.1). NCBI lineage: Eukaryota > Metazoa > Chordata > Chondrichthyes > Myliobatiformes > Myliobatidae > Mobula > Mobula birostris. The sequence continues at coordinate 35,054,945 of NC_092381.1, forward strand.
CCCCCATCGAGCTGAAGATACAAAGGTCAGAGAATATATACCATCAAATTCAAGAACAACTTCCATCCTGCTGTTGCAATGTTATAATGACTTCCAGCACAATAAAGATGAACTCTCAGTCTACATAAATGACCTACTGACTTCTCCCAGCAGCTTGCTTTTTGCTATGAAACTTTGTTGTTAGGTGAACAATTACGGGTAGTACATAAGCACTCGGTTGGTTTTGCATTTTGTGTTGAGTGGAGCAGCGGAGAAGCTAAAGATCTCCAAGTGCCTCCCTCTCCTACATTTGTTTACCAGCAGGCCAGGTTAGCCAGCCAGCGGTGTAGTGGCATCCGCACTGGACTTCGAGGCTAATGGTCCCACATTAGGATGCGGCCAGCTCCTCGCACACTTTCCATTCATGCCCTGTTGAGCATCCAGCTAGATACTCAGCCTCGTGAAAAGCAGACATGCTAAAGAAATGGCTAGGCTGTCGCCCGATGTGCAGAGAGAAACAACAACAACCGACTGCAGGTACCGAATTTTCATTGCCCACAGTTGGTTGAAGGAACGAAAAGTTCCAGGCATTCAATAAGCAATATTAGTGATAACAAAATAAGGAAAAGCTACAGATGCGGGAAATCCAAAATACGAAACAGGAAATACTGGAAATAGCAGATCTGGCAGCAGATGTGGATGGAGAAACACAGTTAATGTTTCAGTTTGGAGACACTTTGAGAGAAATGGGAGAGTGAGTTGTTGGCCAGAAAGAATGACAATCTACAAGTCAGTGAATTCAAATGGATCAAGGACAGTGGAAACTGACAGACTGATTGTCTTTGTTCTTGTCACATGCTTGGGGATGGAGGCTGCCATTTTGTGAAGACACTCTATTCTCCATTTTGTGAGCTTGACATGCTGGGCTTGATCAATGTTTTGAAGAAGAAAATGATACTTCAGGTAATCTGTTGGACTGGAGATCATTTCCAAATAAGAAGTTGTTTGTGAGATGTTCTTTGGTTGGCTATAACATGCAGGTTTGTGAATGTTGGGGTTGATGCCTGCCTGAAGAGATTCAAACTCATTGCTGATTGAGAACAAAGAGCCATAAATTATTGATTGTCGCTTGATGGGAAGAGGACAATAAATTGATGCTGGCTTGGAGCAGAGCCAATAACAAGGTGTTAAAGGACAGACACATGACCTGTGGCCAATGACACTGGAATGCGATATTTGACTTGATAAGGAATGGATATAAAAGTGGACGCTTTGTGTGTGCCGGTAGTGGTAACTTTGAAGAATAACCATCACAGATACAAGCATGAGCAACCCTACGTGAAACACGTGGCGAGTGGATAGGGACAACGAGGAACGCTTGGCCAGCGTAAACTCCTTTGCCCAGGTAATACCTTTGCTATTCTTTGGCTGTTCAGGAGAGTCAGGGATACTTAGCGGGTGTGCACACAATGTATTTAGTGTATGAATTCACATTCTTGTTAGTTTAAACAATAAAGGTACTTGTCAGTAAATACAGATCTCTCTGTGCCTCACTAATCATCATTATAAATAGTATTTTTTTTTACAACAGAGTTATCCTTTTTCCTCCCACATCCCAAAAATGGGGTGGTTGATAGGTTAATTGGTTACTATAAAGTCACCGTGATGCAGGCGGGCAGCAGGAAACCAACGTGGATTGGACAGGCATACATGAGAGAACATTATGTTTAAGGTGAACATGAGAGGAAACCTCTTCACTCAGAGGGTGGTGAACCCAGCTGCCGAGTGGTCCATGTGAGCTCAATTTTATCGTTCAGAGAAGTTTGGATAGGTATATGGGTGGTAGGGGTATGGAGGACTATGATCCCAGTGCAGTTCGAAAGGAGTAAGCAATTTAAATGGTTCAGCACAGACTTGATGGGCCAAAGGGCTTGTTTCTCTGTTGTACTTTTCTATGACTCTGTGCCTAACAGGTGACATGGAAATTCACAGGGAATGGGACAAGTGGGAATGCCCTGGAGACCTTTTCACCAAATGAGCTTCTTCTGTACTATAGGAAATATGAGAATTAGGAGAAAACTGCAAATACAGAAATCTAGATAAAGAACAGAGTGCTGGAAGAACTCGACTGGTCGCACAACATCTGTGTAGGCAGTAGATGTAACTTGACATTTTGGGTAAGGGCTGCATCTGGACTGAGAAGGAAGAGGAAAGATTTCCAGTACAGCGCAGCATGAAGGAGGGAGGGAGGTTGAGAGAGGTGACTAAAGGGAGAAGAATACTGTTTGAACTGTTTAAAAAAAGAATTCTTTTTTTACTGCTCTGAAAACTGTGCAGTACTTTATAGTAACATTATATAAAAGAGAATTCCAGTTGTGCAGTAACAGAGTTTCTGTGCACAGGAGCATTTTAGTTACTGGGCAGTTCAGGGTGAACAGTGCTCTGCTGACACAATGTTTTACACTTCTACATAAGACCATATGACATAGGAGCAGAATTAGGCCATTCAGCCCATCGAGTCTGTTCCACCATTTGATCATGGCTGATCCATTTCCCTCTCAACCCCGATCTCCTGCCTTCTCCCTGTAACCTTTAATGCCTCGAATTATCAAGAATCTATCAAACTCCACCTTAAATACACCCAATGACCTGGCGTCCACAGCTTCTGCGGCTACAAACTCCACAGACATACCACCCTCTGGCTAAAGAAGTTCCTCCTCATCTCATTTCTAAATGGACATCTCTCTATTCTGAGCTTGTGCCCTCTAGTCCTAGATTCACCCACTATAAGAAACATCATGTCCACATCCACTCTATCTAGTACTTTCAACATTAAAAAGGTTTTGATGAGATCCCCCTCATTCTTCTAAATTCCAGTAAGTACAGACCCAGAGCCATCAAATGCCCCTCATATGATATGCCTTTCATTCCCACAATCATTTACATGAACACAAGATACTCTGCAGATGCTGGGGTCAAAGCAACCCTCACAACACGCTGGAGGAAGTCAGCAGGTCGGGCAGCATCCGTGGAAGCGATCAGTCAACGTTTCGGGCCAGAACCCTTCGTCAGGACTGTAGAGGGAAGGGGCAGAGGCCCTATAAAGAAGGTGGGGGGAGGGTGGGAAGGAAAAGGCAGGTAGGTTCCAGGTGAAAAACCAGTAAGGGGAAAGATAAAGGGGTGGGGGAGGGGAGGCAGGGAGGTGATAGGCAGGAAAGGTGGAGGAGGATTGGGGGAAAACACAATGGGTAGTAGAAGGAGGTGGAACCATGAGGGAGGTACTAGGCAGCTGGGAGAGGGAGCAGAGTGAAACTGGGATAGGGGAAGGGAGGGGGAGGGAATTACCGGAAGTTGGAGAATTCAATGTTCATTCATGAACCACCTTTGAAAGGATATCAGCACATCCTTTCTTAAGTAAGGGCCCCAAAACTGCTCACGATATTGCAAGTGAGGCCTCAGCAGTGTCTTATAAAGCGTTGGCATTACATCCTTGTCTTTATATTCTTGTCCTCTCAAAATGAATACTAACATTGCACTAGCCTTGCTTACCACCAGCTCAACCTGCATGAGGACGCCCAAGACCTTTTGCGCCTCAGGTTTCTGAATTTCTCCCCATTTAGAAAATAGTCTACGTTTTTACTCCTTCTACCAAAGTGCATGACAATACACTTCCAACACTGTATTCCATCTGCCACTTCTTTGCTCATTCTCCTAATCTGTTTAAGTCCTTCTAAGCCTCTAAACCTCAAAGATAAACAATTGGCACACAAAAAATACTGGAGGAACTCAGCAGGTCAGCATCTATGGAAATGAATAAATGGTTGAAGTTTCAGTCCAAGACCCTTCTGCAGGTTGAGGGAGAGAAGGAGGATGCTAGAAGGTGAAAGGTAAAGACAGGTGGGTAGGAAAGGAAAAGTGCTGGAGAGGGAGTAATCTAATAGGAGAAGAGAGTGGACTGTAGAAGAAAGGAATAATATAAAAAGAGAATGCTTAAAGTTTCTTCAGATACATAAAGCATAAAAGAGAAGAGAGAAGACATTGGACCGCTGTAAAATGATGTTAGAGAGGTAGTAATGTGGAACAAGGAAATGGCGGACAAACTGAATAAATATTTTGCATCTGCCTTCACTATGGAAGACACCAGCAGTATGGTGGAATCAGGGGTTCTGAAGTGTGTGAAGTTACTATTATTAGGGAGAAGATTCTTGGGAAACTGAAAGGTCTGAAGGTAGATAAATCACCTGGACCAGATGACAGTGTACCCCAGGGTTCTAAAAGGGGTGGCTGAAAAGATTGTGGAGGCTTTAGTAATGATCTTTCAATAATCACTGGATTCTGGAATGGTTCTGGAAGACTAGAAAATTGCAAATGTCATTCCACTCTTCTAGAAGGGAGAGAGGCAGAAGAAGGGAAACTATAGGCCAGTTAGTCTGATCTCAGTAGTTGGTAAGATGTCAGAGTCAATTGTTAAAGATGTGGTTTTAGGGTACTTGCAAGCACATGATACAATAGGCCATAGTCAGCATGGTTTCCTCAAGGGAAAATCTTGCCTAACAAATCTGTTGGAATTCTTTGAAAAAGTACAAGCAGGGTAGACAATCTCTTGATGTTGTATACATGGATTTTCATATAGCCTTTGACAAGGTGCCAAACGGGAGGCTGCTTAACAAGCTACGAGCCCCTGGTATTACAGGAAAGATTCTAGCATGGATAAAGCAGTGGCTGATTGTCAGGAGGCAGATGGTGGGAATAAAGGGAGCCTTTTCTGATTGACTGCCAGTGACTAGTGGTGTTCCACAGGGGTCTGTGTTTGGACTGATCATTTTTACATTATATGTCAATGATTTGGATGATGGAATTGATGGCTTTGTTGCAAAGTTTGCAGATGATATGAAGATAGGTGGAGGGGCAGGTAGTTTTGAGGAAGTAGAGAGACTACAGAAGGATTTATACAGATTAGGGAAACAGGCATAAGAAATGTCAGATGGAATACAGTGTTGGCTGCGTATGGTCATGCACTTCGGTAGAAGAAATGAAAAAGTTGACTATTTTCTAAATGGGGAGAAAATACAATAACCTGAGGTGCAAAGAGATTTGGGGGTGCTTGTGCAGGGTTCCCTAAAGGTCAATTTGCAGGTTAAGTCTGTGGTGAGGAAGGCAAATGCAATATAAGCATTCATTTCAAGAGGACTAGAACATGAAAGTAAGATATAATGATGAGACTTTATAAAGCACTGGTGAGGCCTCACTTGGTGTATTGTGGGCAGTTTTGGGCCCCTTATCTGAGAAAGGATGTGCTGAAACTGGAGAGGGTTCAAATGCGGTTCACAAAAATGATTCCAGGATTAAACGGCTTGTCATATGAAGACTGTTTGATGGCTCAAGGCCTTTATTGACTGGAATTCAGAAGAATGAGAGGTGACTTCGTTGAGACCTATTGAATGGTGAAAGGCCTTGATAGGGTGGATGTGGAGAGGATGTTTCCTCTGCTGGGGCAGTGTAGGACCAGAGGACATTGTCTCAGAATAGAGATGCATCCTTTTAGAACAGAGATGATGAGGAATTTCTTTAGCCAGAGAGTGGTGAATCTGTGGAATTTGTTACCACAGGCAGCTGTAGAATTAAGACAGAGATTGATAAGATTCTTGATTAGTCAGGGCATGAAGGAATATTGAATTGACTTTGTCACATACATCCCTCATATATATGAGGAGCAAAAATCTTTGTTACGTCTCTGTCTAAATGTGCAATATGCAATTTATAGTCACTTATTATAAATAGTATGTACAACAGGATAGTCAATATAACATAGAAATTCAGTTGTATCAGCATGAGTTAATCAGTCTGATGGCCTGGTGGAAAAAGCTGTCCTGGAGCCTGTTGGTCCTGCCTTTTAATGCTGCGGTACCGTTTCCCAGATGGTAGCAGCTGGAACAGTTTGTGGTTGGGGTGACTCGGGTCCCCAGTGATCCTTTGGGCCCTTTTTACACACCTGCCTTTGTAAACATCTTGAATAGTGGGAAGTTCACATTTACAGATGCGCTGGGTTGTCCATACCACTCTCTGCAGAGTCCTGCGATTGAGGGAAGTACAGTTCCCATACCAGGCAGTGATGCAGCCAGTCAGGATGCTCTCAATTGTGCCCCTGTAGAAAGTCCTTAGGCTTTGGGGGCCCACACCAAACTTCTTCAATTGTCTGAGGTGAAAGAGGCGCTGTCGTGCCTTTCTCACCACACAGCCGGTGTGTACAGACCATGTGAGAGCCTCAATGACGTTTATGCCAAGGAACTTAAAGCTGTTCATCCTCTCAACCCCAGATACACTGATGTCAATAGGGGTTAGCCTGTCTCCATTCCTCCTGTAGTCCACAACCAACTCGTTTGTTTTTGCAACTTTGAGGGAGAGGTTGTTTTCTTGACACCACTGTGTCAGGGTGATGACTTCTTCTCTGTAGACTGCCTCAATATTATTTGAGATTAGGCCAATCAGTGTAATGTCATCAGCAAATTTAATTAGCAGATTGGATCTGTGGGTGGCGAGACAGTCATGGGTATACAGAGAGTAAACGAGGAGGCTCAGTACACAGCCTTGTGGGGGACCTGCGTTGAGGGTCAGAAGGGCAGAGGTGAGGGAGCCCACTCTTACCACCTGCTGGCGATTTGACAGAAAGTCCAGGATCCAGCTACACAAGGGGAGAAGGCAGGGGATTGGGACTGATGGGAAAAATCGATCAGCCATGATGAAATGGCAGAGCAGACTCGATGGCTTAATTCAGCTCCTATGGTCTTATGGAAACAGAAGGAAGAGGGGACCCAGGGCTAGGTGATAGGCAGATGAGAAGAGGTCAGAGTGGGGAATGGAAGAAGAAAGGAGGGGAATTTTTTTTTTTTACCATAAAGAGAAATTGACATCCATGCCATCAGGTTGGAGGCTACCCAGAAGGAATATAAAAGCTCCTGCTGAAGGGTCTCGGCCTGAAACGTTGACTGTGCTTTTTTTCCATAGATGCTGCCTGGGCTGCTGAATTCCTCCACCATTTTGTGTGTGCTCCCACAATATAAGGTGTTGCTCCTCCCCTCTGAGTGTGGCCTCATCATGGCACAAGAGGACTGACACATCAGAATAGGATTGGGAATCAGAATTAAAATGTTTGGCCACTGGGAAGTTCCATTTTTGGTGGGTGGAGTGGAGGTGGTTGACGAAGTGGTCTCCCCAATTTTCAAAGGGTCTCACCAATGTAGGGGAGGCTACATCGGGAGCACCGGATACAATAGACAATCCCAGAAGATTCGCAGGTAAAGTGTTGTTTCACCTGGAAGGACTATTTGGGGCCCTGAACGGAGGTGAGGGAAGAGGTGAATGGGCAGGTGTGGTACTTTGACCACCTGCAAAAATAAGTGTCGGAAGGGAGATTAGTAGGGAGGGACAATTAACGATTAACCACTCTTTCAATTGCTCTAATCACATACCTAACTTTAACATTTGGAATATAGTCAGAGAAATTTACATAATTACATATTTACGATGGTAACAAATCCCAACCAGCAGCACCACTTTGAATATTCAATACTGATGTTTGTTCAAATGCCAGACACCCAAAATATACTCCTTTTGTTACAGTTGTGCCCCATCAAAGTACAACTAATCAGAGGCTTAGCTGACAAAATGTGTTCTGAAATAGCAGGGGTAGACCCTTAACAATGTGCTAATGGCAGGAATATTCTATTGTCTTTCCCTGGGCAAGTTCAATGGGACAGAATGGTGTGTTTCACTAGCCACAAAGTGCCATTTGAAGTTAAATTGTGTATAGGCTTTATTTCCTTAAGACTGGTTCTCACTTTATTTAACCCATTATTATGCTATCCATAATTTTATAACCTCAGAATGATCCCTAACAAGATCAGCAGAAGTTGAAATATCTTCTTCCTCATTGCATTTTTTACTATTAGATACATAGTTAGACTGCCCATTTTTCATAAGGGCATCTCAACCACTCACTCTTGAATTGCTTGCAAATTAATTCAAAAACTGCTTTATAGGGTATTTTCACATTTTTAAAGTTGACATGGAGTAGAAATGCCCTTGCTCCGGGCAGTAGCAGATCTGTTGGTCAACGAACAATGAAAATTAAAATCTTAATGCTGGGGATTGGAAATAGAATCAGAAAATACCCTTTACATTCTGCAGGTCGGACAGCATCTGTGGAAAGAGAAACAGATCACATTTCAGTGGTAGACCCTGTGTCAGAACTGGGAAAGAGAGAAAATGAGTTTAATTTACAGAAATGTTGGGCGAGGGTGGATGGATCAGAGTTGCCGGAGAAGGTTGAAAATGCCCAGAATATCAAGAAATATCTGTGGAGGGAGAAAACTATTTTTTAATCACAGATGGTTAACCTTACAGCAGAAATGGATGGTTCTTATTCAAATCAAAATCAGAATCAGAACTATGGATTATTATTTTGTGAAATGAGTTGGTTTTGTGGCAGCAGTACAGCACACCACATAAAAGTTAGTGTTACACTATGAAATATTAAAAAAAACAAATTGACAAGAAGGGAGTAACGTAGTGAGGTAGTGTTCATGGACTGTTCAAAAATTTGATGGTAAGTGCTCCTGAAATGTCGAGTTTATGTCTTCAAGATGGTATCAATGAGAAGAGGACATAACCTGGATGGTGATGGTCCTTAATGAAGGTTGCCGCCTTCCTGAGGCACTTCCTGTTGAAGATGTCCTCACTGGTGTTGAGGCCAGTGCCCATGATGGAGCTGCTGAGTCTAGAACCCTCTGCAGCTTTTTTTCGATCCTGTGCCTCCACATCAGGTGGTGATGCAACCAGTGGGAATGCTCTTCATGGTACACCTAGCAAATTTCTACAGGGGTACCATGAAGAGCATCTGACTGGTTGCATATTTACATATTTAAATAGGAAGAAATATTTAGATAAAAAAGGTTGAGCTGAAAATGGCTTAGCTTAACACTGAGTCCCAATGACTGCAATTTGCCAAGATAGCGATGAAGTGCTGGTCCTTAAGCTCACATTGAGCCTTTTTGGAACAGCAGAGGACCACAGAGAAAGAGAAAGGATGGAGAAGTGGCAGGAACTGCAACTTCAGGGTTGGACCTGGAGACAAAGCAGAGCTGCTTCGTGGAGGAGACAACATGAACACAGAATGCCCAACACCAGATTGGAAGAAATGCAAAAAAAACACTATTCCTCTTGGAAGGACTGCCTGGATCTCTGGGTGGAGGGAAGGAAAGAGGTGAAAGGACAGGAGATAAAATTCCTGTGGGTTCATGGGAAAGGCAATGGCACCTTTGGATTGCTGAAGGGAAAGGGCGTGGGGGGAGGGGGAGAGGTAATCTTATTTGAGCTAGTGGAAATTGTGAATATTTATCCATTGAATGAAAGCGGATGGTGGGGTTGGGTGGTGAACACTGAAGAAGAGGAAAACTTCTGTCCTTGCTCTGTCTAGGGGGAAAATTGCTGAGCGCAGGGATAACAGAGATAAGATAACTTACTCGCTTACTTCCTGTCATGCCACTGGCGTTTAGGGCAGCAATGAAGGTCCTCCACCTCTGTCTTGGCCATCATACCATCCACAGACATTCTTTATTGCTCTTTCTGTAACAATAATTCATTTTTGACCAGTCAGGGTTGTTAGCCCTGAGGTGAACCCCCAAACCCAGAGGACCGGAACACCCCTCTCAGTCAGGCCTCAACCTTTTGACCTGTTTGGCATGGGTGACCCAGCCAAGAGTCAAAACATAAAGACCTGGCTTAAGCCAACATCCAGAAAGTGAAGGGAAAAGTCAAAAATCCACAACATGAAGGTGAGAGCAGTGTGAAGACCGACAGCAAAGTAATGAAACATTCTTGAATTAGTAAGAAGACAGGAGGCAGTTCAATGCAGTCACAGTTCCACAGAGGTACGGGAGTGGCCTGAGACATATCGTTGCTTGCATCTCACAAAGAGCTCAAGACCATGCAAGTTCCCTTCGTTACACCTTTGATCTGGAGAATGTGAGTACCTGTTCAATGTTAGGAGTAGTTCAGCAAAGCGAATGAATGCATTCATGGAAGACCCTCTGTTCAAAGAAAAATTAGAGGTGGACTTCCAGACACATTGCATATCCATGACAAAGATGAGCTGATTGGGGACTAGGAAACAGGAAACTGTCAAAATGGCAGAGAGCTCCTGAGATGTCACTGATGGGAAAGGACAGGACAGGAATCAGGATAGGAGGAAATATATTTGCTGGGACAAGGGCAGGCTGAGACTGTGGTTCTGTCCCTGCACACTTGCTTGGGGCCCTTGGGCAGGAGATAGAAGTGGGATGTGCGAGGCGGGGAAACTGGAAAACTGGATGCTATGCAGGGAAAATCTGAGGAAGGTATGTGACTGGGAAATCTGTGGTGATGGGGAGAGGTTTGAGGGGGTGCCTGGGAGGTAGATACAGCTGAGGTTGCCAGTCCATTACAACATCACATTCGTGGGCTTGGTTCTTATTGAACCAGCGACAGAGGTGGGGAAGTTACAGTCAGTAAGAGGAAAGGGAAAAATGAGACAGTCATTGGTGTGTTGACCATTAGCAATGAATAGATCCAGAGAGGGGAAGAGACCAGATCTAGAGGTCCAGGTAGATTGCCAGTTCTGGAGGTAGAAGAATGGTGAAGACCTCACAGTAAAGGGATTTTTTTGTTGTTTAACCTCAGCTCACCAATGAGCGTTCCTTTCCAGGTGTGGCCAGTGCCAACAGGACCCTCTCCCCCACCACAGACAAGCCTCACAAGTTTCCCGCACATATTTTTTAGATTCTTTCAAAATAATGTGCACAACAGAAAATAGCCAGGTGTTAGAGGAGGGAATAATATTTATTTGAAAGCACTTCCTCTCGCCTTGGGCAGCAAGGTTGATGTTCAAACAGTACTGCGACGTCAATTTGGAGGGATTAGAGGCCTATTGATTGAAAAGGGGCTGTCTTTCCCGGTTCCTTCTTTGTAATTTGATCGCTGTGGGCTTTCCTCCGTCAGGTAATGATTGATATGAATGGATGGTCCGATGTGTAAGCGGTGGCGTGATTCTCAGCTCAGGGACCCTAATGACGCGGGGCTGGCGAGCTCACACCTGTCTGCACAGGTATATAAACCGGCACCATGTACCAGAAACCACTGAACGAGTCTACCACCAGCTTTCGCAGGGATAAGAACTTTTGTCCCATATCTCACCAGCCGCTCTCCAGTATGGGCTGCTTCTCGGCGCGGTTACTGATTCTCTTCTGCTCTGCATCTTTTCAGGTTGCGTCGGACTTCGCAGGGGAGCAGATGATCGATGAAGGGGAGACTCTCCCGGGTTCTTTTGCTGAGAGGAGGAATCAGAACAAACCTGCACCCTTCCACCGTTCCAACACAGTAAGCTCCGCCTAGAGTTTCTCCGCATTCTGCAGCTCTTCAGTTTATCTCGTGTCTTAAGAGCATTTCACTGTTTCTACTTTTATAATGATGTTCCAACCCCGCCATTTGTGCGCGCTTTTGCTTCAAACTTTGCTTCTCAGCTTGAAATCTTTCTGTGCGAGGCGACATCCTCATTGATGAAGCGAGTGAAGGATGTGGCCGAGGAAGAAAGCGAAATATGTATACTTCATATTTGTGGTTCATTTCTTAAGTGGGCAAAAATGTGCAAACTGCGTCTTGCTTGGGTCCGAATAAAACGTAAATTAAAGTTAGATTATCTAGAAGGTTTCAAATTGCTGGCTCTATCCTAACTCCGGACGCTCTGTGCGTCCGCAACAATGAATGCTGGTAAACGGTAATTCGGCAAAAGTAACGTAATAGGGGGACGTGTTGACATGGGGTCATCAGCAATAACCCATCTATAAACGATTGTTTCGATGTTGGAAATTTCAAACAAAAGCAGAACATGCCGAAAATTATTCAGCAGGTCAGATAGCTTAGGCGGAGAGAGGAACAGTTAACGTTTCAGCTCAGTGATAATGTATCTCATACAACGTTGGGTGTGCCCCTCTGCTGACCGTTCTGCCTTGCTCCCCCATAGCTGTCTGTACCATCCGTGTTTTTGTTAACCGAGTCCTTTGATTATTGTTACGCTCCTGACATCCAGGATAATCTGGTGTAGTAGCTGTTTCAATAAAAGACTGACTGACTACAACAGAGTGGTGCTGAAAGATATTGGGAATTGAGTTAAAAAAAAACCCTGTATCCCTGTTTTATTGTTGGGCCAGAGATACTAGGATCTTTATTTTGGAAGAAACGTTGTCTTTCAGCCCCCCCTCCCCCCCGTCGAAAGCATTTCACCGACCACAGGTATTTCGATTAAGACTAATCGGAATTTTATTTCCATTTAGAGTAATTACTCAGTTTCACCTAAAGTCAGGAGGGCTTTCCTCTAATTTAAAAAAAAGCGCAAAGCAGATTATCGAACAATGCAAGAGAAGATTATGCAAGGAAAGGTTGGTTGGTAATGGGGCATGCGTTGAAATAAAGAGAAGTACCAATTTAAGTCTTGAAAACTTTGGATAAATAAAGGTTCACACATAAAAGTTGCTGGTGAACGCAGCAGGCCAGGCAGCATCTATTAGAAAAGGTACAATCGACGGGCAGAGACCCTTCATTAGTTGTTTTGGAAGAGGGCAATAGCCCCAGATGTGTAAGTGCTTCCAATATTAATGTTGTGTTCTGCCCTGAATTCCTCGCCAGTGGACTGAATTCAGGTGCGGAAATGTGGAGCAGCACACGATCTGTTGGAGGAAATCTACCAGTGAAGCAGCTTCTTCTACTCAAGAGTTCCTCCAGAAGATAGTTTGTTGTTCCAGAGAATTGAATTCCACACTTTAGAATAATACAGCCTTTATATCCACACTTTAGAATAATACAGGCAAGTTCTGGAGGAATAGAAAATTCCAAATGTTACTCCACTCTTTCATAAGGGAGGAAGGCAAAAGGCAGGAAATTATAGGGCTTTATATAATTATATAAGCTTGACTGCAGTGGTTGGTAAGATGCTGGTGTCCATTATTAAGGATGAGGTCCTGAGGTTCTTGGAGGAACATGGTAAAATAGGCCAACATCAACATAGTTTCCTTCAGGGGAAATCAGGTCTGACAAATCCGGTGGAATTCTTTGAAGAAATATCAAGCAGGATAGACAAAGGAGAATTGTCTATGTTGTGTACTTGGATTTTCAGAAGAACTTTAAGAAGGTGCCACACATGAGGTGGCTAAACAAGTTAAAAGCCCCTGGTATCACAGGAAAGATGCCTGCATGGATAGAAGAGTGGCTGACTGGAAGGAGGCAAAGCAAGCCTCTTCTGGTTGGCTGCCAATGGCTAGTGGTCTTCCGCAGATGTTGTTGTTGGGACTGCTTCTTTGCATGCTAAATTCAATGATTTAGATGATGGAAATGATGGCTCTGTGGCGAAGTTTGTGGACAATAGAAAGATAGGTGGAGGAGCAAGTAGTGTTGAGGAAAGAGGGAATCTGCAGAAGGACTAGGACAGATTAGAAGAATGGGTAAAGAAGTGACAGATGGAATACAGCGTAGCAAAGTGTATGATCATGCAACTTGATAAACGGAATGAACGTGTAGGCTGTTCTCTCAATGTGGAGCAAAATGTGGGTGTTCTCATGCAGGATTCTCAAAAGGTGGTATGGGGGAGGGTCCAGAGGAGGTTCACAAGAATGATCCTGGGAATGAAAGGGTTAGTGTATTAGGATTGTTTAATGGCTCTGGTTTGTACTCACTGAAGTTTAGAAGAATGGGGGGAGGGGGAAGAGAATCTCATTGAAGCTTATCGAATATTGAAAAGCTTCGATACAGTGGGCATGGAGAGGATGTTTCCCATTGTTGGGGGGTCTAGGACCAGAGGGCACAGCCTCAGAATACAAGGATGTATTCTTCAGTAAATAGGTGCGGAGGAATTTATTTAGCCTGAGGGAGAAGCTGTGGGGGCCAAGTCTTTGAGTATATTTAAAGTAGAAGTTGATAGTTTCTTGATTAGTAAGGGCATCATAGATTACAAAAAGAACGTAAGCGAGTGGGGTTGAGAGAGATAATAAATGAGCCATGATAGAATGGTGGAGCAGACTTGATGGGCTGAATGGCCCAATCCTGTTCTGCTGTTTTATGGAAGACCTGAATAGCAGACTGGTGGATGATTAGTAGAAACAGACAAAGAGGGAAAAAAAGGCAGAAAGCGGCAGATGAGAGGTTAGTAACTTGAATGCGAGGATTGAATGTACGGTAGTCAAATTTGCTGACACCAGGATAACTAGGTTGAAAAGTTTTGAAACTGCAAAAGAATATAGATCAAGTGAGCAAGAGTTGGTAGATGGAGAATAATGTGAGGAAATGTGAAGTTGAAAGGAAATGAAACAAAGAATGAAAAAGGAATTATTTAATTTGAGTGAAATTATAAAAGGTTGAAATACAAATTTATCTACAGAAATTAGCACACCACAGTATGTAATTGCAAAGGCTAATAGAACATTGTCTTTCTTGCAATGGATTATAAAAAGGAATGTTTTGATGCAGCTCTAACAATGAGACAAATGATAGTGTACAGTCTAAACTCCCTACTAAATGAAGCTTGTGATTACATTGGAGACAATACACAAAGGGTTATTCCCAAAAGGTTGAGCAGTTTGGCAATACTCTTTGGAGCCTGGAAGACTGAAATGTGATTCATCTGAAATAGAAAACTGAAAGATTTTGAAAAACAGATTTTGTGAGGGAATTGATAGTGAAATGTTCTCTTAGCATCAACACTGAGCGGGGGTGGGGGTGGGGTGGGAATCTAGAAGTCAAGGGCATAGCTTCAGAATAAATGGTCATCCATTTTAGGCAGATGATGAGATATTTCTTCTTTCAAAGTTACTGGGACTCTTTGGAATCCTCTACCTCAGAGTTCTGGAAGCAGAGTTGTTGAGTTCTAACAAGTACAAGGGAGTCAGAAGACAGTAGAGAATGCGGGAAAGGTGTTGACACCAAGATTGGTTGAGCCATGATTTTAATGATGTCGTGAAACAGTCTCATAAATCCAATTGGCCTCCTCCTTCTGTTTCCAGAATGACAGCAAATGTTATAACTCCTTTTTGCCCTTTGAAATAATCTAGAAAGTCATTCAGATGTCCCCTTAGTCTCCATAAGGGTGCATTCTTGCCTGTGTCACATGCAATAATAAAAACAAATCTTACATTACCTTGTAAGACTTGTGTTACATGTTGTTCAATAATGCTCTCACAACTGTTTTGCTTTAATACATGCAATATACCTTATAAATGCAAGTTGGAACAGAAAGTTATTCATTCTAACAAGTACAATGAAATTATTTTGTAATTACATCTCATTCGGGGATCAAATCCATTATTAATTAATTATTTCTGCTTGGTGGTGTGATGAACTAGAGAAGGTCTGGTTAATTAACAGAAGATTGAAGTACTGACCAATTAAACAATGTCCTGATTCATAGTTAAGATTAGAATCCTTTTTTCAAGAATACTTAACTATAATAACTCCTCCTCATTTGTATTTTCAGGATGCTTGGAGGGTGCCTGGCCAGTACATAGTGGTGCTTAAAGAAAACACAGAGAAATTCCAGGCAGAGCACACCATACGCAAGCTTCGTAACAAGGCCGCCAAGCATGGCTATATGTCTGAACTTGTCCTGGTATTCCATGAGGTCTTCAAAGGCTTTGTCATAAAAATGAGCAGTGATATGCTGGACCTGGTAAAGTCCCCTTCGTTCAGTGTTGGGTGGGCCCTCGGGAAGAGGGGATTGAGATGGGATTGAGGTGGGTTAAATATGAACAAGGAGCAGCAATGTGTTACATATGAGGGTGGCAGAGCAGTAGGACCAAATGTTACCTGTTGATGTGTTCATTTGAACTGTTTAATGCATGTAAATGGTGGTATAATAACAATGCTTAGATTCCTAGCTGAGGTTATTGCGTAGTGGAGTATTTTGTTCAGTACACTTCACTTCATTATAGGAAGGATGTGGAAGCTTTAGAGCGTCGAGGAGATTTACCAGGATGCTACCTCGACTAGAGAGATTGAGTGAACTAGAGCTTTTTTCTTTGGAGCAAAAAAGAATGAGAGGCAAGAGGCTTATGACTTGATAAGAAGCATAAATAAGGTGGAGAGCCAGTGCCTTTTTCCCAGGGTGGCAATGGCGAGTACAACAGCACAATTTTAAGATGGTTCAAGGAAAGTATGGGTAAATGTCAGATGTAGCTTTTTTTTTAAACACACAGAGAGTGGTGAGTGCATGGAACACCCTGCCAGGGGTGGTGGTAGAGGCAAATGCATTAGGGACATTTAAGAGACTCAGATAAGCGCATGGATGAAATAAAATTAAATGGCTATGGGGGACAGAAGGTTTAGATCGATCTTGGGGTAGGTTTAAAAAATGTCAGTGCACTGTTGTGGGCTGAAGGACCTGTTTTGTCCCATGTTGGGGAAATCTGCAGCAGAACACTGTTTTGGAGAATGTCACCTGTCAGTCAGCCTTCTGCTGCCTTTCCTCTTATTCATAACATGTGTCATTTATACATTAATGTCTGGAAACCAACATAAATAAGAGGGCAGAGAGAAAACAATTTACATAATCTTAAGAACAATACATATTTGCATATTAGATCACCATTGCAACCTCTTTGTACGAACAGAAAGCATACGAATGGAGAACAGATGTATACATGTACCCAAGTGTTGAAGGAACTCATTCTAGGGGTTTTAGATTGCTTCAACAAATATATTAAAGTCAATAAACATTTGATATACACAATATATGGCTGGTTATTGCATTCAGTGTGGATCCAAGACAAAATGATTCTCTTCATTTTTATAGGTTACAACAAGGTTTTACCTTTGAGTAAACTCATGGATTCATGTCCTGCTCTGGAGACATGGTGACATAATCAATAGCTGACTCTCCAACCCAGTACTGAGGGAATGACGCACAGTTAGTTTCATACCCCACTTTTGAATTACAAGTTGATGGACAAATAACTCATTGCTATATCAATGTGTTCCCTCCAGTACTAATATGTCAACCAACATTAACTCAAAAATAGACTGTTCATTTTCAAACTGCATTTTGTAGAGTTTATTATGTAATATTACCCATATTGCAACACTGACTACATTTCAGAACTACTGTACATTGGTTATAAGTTGCTTTTGGAGTGCCCTTTGATGTTGTGAAATATTCTATACAAATACAAGTCTTTCTATTCATTTTACTCTTCTCTGACAAATACAGTATTTCGAAATGCTTTTTTGTGTCATCTTTTGCACAGGCTCTGAGTTTACCTCACGTTGAGTATATTGAAGAAGACTCCTCTGTGTTTGCTCAGACTATCCCTTGGAATCTAAATGAAATTGTTCCTTCAGGAAACTCAGCAGAACAATACACCCCACCAAGTGAGTCCACTTTATTTTGATGCATAAAGAGCTTTCAGTAACTAATAAATAGATAAGCTAAACTAACTTGTCCTTTTATCATAATTAGGAAATCGTACATTGTGTTTTTGCTTGTACTGTATATATTAATCATTGTTTTATTTCACTTTCAATTTTATGTCAATCAATAATTCCCACAATCCTTGTGCTACACTCCTTTAGTGTGAATTTGCTCCCACGTTCAAGTCTTGCCCTCTGCCATCAGGTTTGTGAACAGTCCATGAACACTACCTAACTATTCGACTTCTGTACTATTATTTACAAATGTTTTACTGCAACTTGCAGAAATTTTTGTCTGCTACGACAAAACAAAATTCACGACAATTTAATCTCACAATCGGTTGTACTAAACCCAACTTCATGCTGTGAACTGGCATCCGAGAGTGGCAGATGCACTGCAGTGTCAATTTGTGGCATTTCCCATCATATTTCCATGTGTGAAAACATCATTTTGCAGTTTTCCTCCACCAGGTAGGTTGTAATTTAATACACTAACCTTTCACTGCATATTTCATTAGATGATGGTGATCTGGCAGAAGTTTACTTGCTCGACACTAGTGTACAGAGCAACCATCGAGAGATTGAAGGGAAAGTTTTTGCAACAGAATTCAAAAGTATTCCGGAAGAGGATGGCACTCGGTTTTACCGCCAGGTAATGCAGTCACTTGGAAATTTTCAACCTAGATGAAGTAATTAATTGGATTCAGGGTGGGGATTTGTACAGAAAGAACAGAGGAACTGGATCTTGGTTTAATAATTAATTTCTTATTCCAAAGATCACTGGGAAGTGGCAGATAAGGATTCATTGAAGCGCACCTCAAGACTACAACCAAATATTACTAACATACCCGTACTTGCACAGCAAACCCTCTAAACTATCTTGCATTTAGGATTCTACTTCCCCCCCCCCCCATTTAAAAACATTACTGAAAACTAATTGCCAATTTTTGGTTTCCTTTAAAGTTAAGGTGGTGAATGGCTTCTTCACAGCTGCAGTTGGTAGTCAAGTGACTGTCATTACTTTGGGAATTATTGTAATTTAAACTTGACTATTTTCAGAGTGGCATTTTAAATGCAGATTAAACCAACATTATTGGCAGTGGAGGGGTGGGGAGCTGCTACATCTCCCACTGTGTATAGGTCCCTGGTGCCACTGTCAAAACGGACCTATTGATAGGAAGTCATAGTGGTGTCAGAAGTGGGGAAAGCCCTAGAGATGCTCATCTTGTGTATTGTCACTGAATGTCTTGGTTCAGTTTGCCACATTGATGAAGATCCTTGAGTTCTTTGGCTAACGAGGAAATTAAAATGCCTGAGGAAAATCTAAGTCGAAGTATCATTTATTATCAAAGTACACGTGTGTTACCATATTCTACCGTGAGATTCAATTTATTGCAGGCATTTACAGGAAAATAAAGAAATACAATAGAATTTATTTAAAAAAAACCACACATAAACAAAGATGGACAAACAACTAATGTGCAAAAGAAGACAATTGTGCAAATGAAAAATAATACTGGGAACCCGAGTTGTAAAAAGTCCTTGAAAGTGATTGTGTAGGTTGTAGGATCAGTTCAGAGTTGTGGTGAGTGAAGTTATCCACTCCGGTTCAGGGACCTGAACCTAGTGGTGTGGGACCCAAGGCCTCCACACCTCCTGCTGGATGGTAGTAGCAAGAAGAGATCATGGCCTTGATGGTGGAGGACTATGATGTTGGATGCTGTTTTCTTGTAGCAGTGCTCCATGTAAATATGCTTAATCACTGCTAATAGTACTATCAATTCCATTTTCATAATCTTTGCCAGGAACGATAATGATTGCCCCATAAAAATTGAAAAGCAACATACATGGGGACCAAGTTATTTTCTTTGTGGCGGTACTTCTTGACGCAGTGTAGAGTAACACTGTGTTGGAAGTTATTTGCATTTCTCTGTAGGTGCACAGACTGAGTTGTAGTATCTGGCTCCCGCTCAAGAGCTTCTCCAATGACCAGATGGTTTTGCCTTCTTTTTCCTGCAGGCTAGTAAATGCGATAGCCACGGAACTCACACTGCGGGTGTGGTTAGTGGGCGCGACTCCGGTGTTGCCAAAGGAGCCAATATCCGCACTGTGAGAATTCTTAATTGCCAGGGAAGGGGTACTGCAAGTGGAGCACTGGCGGGTGAGTAGTGTCTTTATATTGGGACATAACTGAATAGCTTTCTATATTGGGATTATGCCAGGGAGGGAGGAAACAGGGTGAACAGTATCAAGTCATTCTTGCATTTACTCTATTGCCCAGATTACAGTGACCTTTATACAAAATTTGCACAATAATTTACATCTTCTCCAAATTATCAAGGCTTGGTTTACAAGGAGGCCAGAGAAAAATATAAAACAGTTTCAAAGGACTGAAGCCAAATGAGAATAATTTTGAATAAAAGAACTGAAGAGTGGAATACAGAGTTGAGGAGACAACTAATTCACAAAAATAAATTTATCTATTAATGTTATGATTTTTGATATTTTCCTTTTTTTTAAATGTTGAACTGGACCATATATATGCACCTTTCTTCATAATTTGAATGTGGACCTAAATGCCATCACTTTTAAAATGGCAGGATCAGTCTTGTACGTGGGACATCTAGGAGCTTTCTGTGGAAGTGTTTTCGCTCTGTTGCACAGTTCTAGCATTAGGTGTACATTCACAAAACCATAGGAGAGTATGCTTTTGCAGGAACAGCTTTTAGAGATCAAAGTCCTGCTAGTGAACTTTGCACCTTTGGTGGGGGCATACCTGATATTAGCAATTTTAGTTTTAGTTTTTAATTTTATGATCACATTTCAAAAATAATGTTATTCTTAAAACCAGAAAAGTTCACTATTTTGTGCCCTGATATTAGCCATTTTATAGCATGGCAATGATTAGTTTCTCTGAAGCTTGGCTACCTTTTAGTACCGATCACCCTGCCTGCTCCATTTTTCTTGTATCATTTTCCCTGAATTGAGCTTTTGACACAACTGGCTTGGGAGCTGGTTTTCCTGCATTTCACACCAGCGTACTCAAGATTCAAGACTCCAGTTTAAATACCCAGTGTCTATAAAAAGTATTCAACTCCATGTCAAAGTGAAAACAGATTTCTACAAAGTGATCTAAATTAATTACAAATATAAAATACAAAATAATTGATTGCATAAGTATTCACCTCCTTTATATGACACATCAAATCATCACTGGTGTAGCCAGTTGGTTTTAGAAATCACACAATTAGTTAAATTGAGATCACCTGAGTGCTGTCAAGGTGTTTCAACTGATTGTAGTAAAAATACACCTGTATCTGGAAGGTCCAACTGCTGGTGAGTCAGTATCCTGGCAAAAACTACACCATAACGACAAATGAACACTCCAAGCAGCTGCACAAAATGGTTGTTTTGAAAAGCACAAGTCAGGAGGTGGATACAAGAAAAAGTCACTGAATTAAGTCAATCAAGAAATGGAAAGAATATGGCACAGCTGTAAATCTACCTAGAGCAGGCTGTCCTCAAAAATAGAGTGACCATGCAAGAAGGGGACTAGTGAGGGAGGCCACCAAGAGACCTATGACAACTCTAAGGGAGTTACATGCTTTAGTGGCTGGGATGGGAGAGACTGCGCATACAACAACCGTTACTCGGGTGCTTCACCAGTCACACCTTTATGGGAGACTGGCAAAGAGAAAGCTACTGTTAAAAAAAACACATGAAATATCAGCTATTTTGCCAGAAGGCATGTGGGAGACTCTGAAGTCAGCTGGAAGAAGGTTCTATGGTCTGATAAAACCAAAACTGAGCTTTTTGGCCATCAGACTAAACACTATGTTGTAAGCCAAACACCGCACGTCATCAAAAACACACCACCCCTACTGTGAAGCATGGTGGTGGCTGCATCATGCTGTGGGGATGCTTCATTGCAGGTTCTGGAAGGCTTGTGAAGGTAGAGGGTAAAATGAATGCAGCAAAATACACACAAATCCTGGAGGAAACCTGATGCAGTCTGCAAGAGAACTGCGACTTGTGAGAAGATTTGTTTTCCAGCAGGACAATGACCCAAGCATAAAGCCAAAGCTACACAGGAATGGCTTGAAAACATCAAAGTTAATGTCCTATAGTGAGCAAGTCAGAGTCCAGACCGCAATCCAATTGAGAGTTAAAAGAGCTGTTCACTCACATTCTCCATGCAAGCTGACAGAGCTTGAGCAGTTTTGTAAAGCAGAATGGGGAAAAAAATCGTAGTGTCCAGATGTGCAAAGCTGATAGAGACCTGCTCACACAGACTCAAGGCTGTAATTGCTACCAGAGGTGCATCTACTAAATACTGACTTGAAGGGAATGAATACTTACATAATTAATTATTTTGTTTTATATTTATAATTAACTTATATCACTTTGTAGACATTTGTTTTCACTTTAACACGAAAAAGCATTTTTCTGTTGATCAGTGTCAAAAAAAGACAAATTAAATCCACTGTGATTCAATGTTGTAAAACAATAAAACATGAAAGTTTCGGGGGGAGGTGAATACTTGTTATAGGCACTGTATCTCATACATTGAAACCTGGTGAAATGCATCATTTTGGACTAACAGCTAACACAGCAGAGGGTGTTCTGGGGGCAATCTACAAGTGTCGCCACACATTCTGGCACCAACAGAGCATACCCACAATGCTCGGCAGAACAAAGCAGCAAAGCAAACTCCCTTCCTCTCTAACCACTCACACAGATAAACATCTTCTGACCCCAGGATAGGCTGCCTTCTACTTACAGCTTCTAACAGACAGTGTATTCAAATCAAAGAGAAAATCCTGTCGTTCTGTTAACATTGAGGTGTGCATTTTTATCCATAAGAGTTAACAGAATCTGAATTCATTCCATTGCCAGAACTGAGATCTGAGCAGGTGGGACAGAAACTGAGGAGGAGGAGACTCGAAAGATAATTACTCTGCCTCTACTTTTTAGGTTTGGAGTTCATCAGGAAAACTCTGATGGTTCAGCCTTACCAACCTGTAATTGTGCTGTTGCCCTTCACTGGAGGATTTAGTCAGACTCTGAACTCAGCCTGCAGACAATTAGCATGGACAGGTGTAGCATTGATCGCAGCTGCAGGAAATTACAAGGATGACGCCTGTTTGTATTCACCAGCCTCAGAACCGGAGGTACATTTGTCTTTCTGACTGCCACAAGCAGGGTTGATGGTTCAGTTGGTTTAAGGAAACTTACAGGTATTAGGATTGAACTTTGCATCTCAGCGTTACATGATCATTGACAACCCAGGGTTGTTGGGGTGTAGAAGTGAAAGGTTCTTGGAAAGTGCCCCTTCCTATGGTTGTATATGCTGTGTTTGTACTGTATACACTGTGTTTAAAATGGGCATGGTTTACATGCTTATATTTATAACTTCTCACCCTATGCTTTTTTAAAATCTTCACTTGCCAATGATTTACATCAGTCAATTTGCCTGTCCCTAGCACTGCTTTACCGGCTTAATAGCCTAAGGAGGGCATACAGCAGAATTCCTAAAACAGGAAGGTTAATAGTTAGCTTAAAAAGTTTAAAAATGTTCTGATTATATCAAGTCAAGCTGATTTGGATGGAGGAGGATTTGAAAACTATTTTAATTACAACTAATGGATGGAGATGTCATATCCAAGCAACATAAAAGTGAACAAAGTATCAGATATATTATACAGGAACTGGAAAGAGTTTGTATGTTCTCCAGGTGCTCCAGTTTCCTCCCATGTTCCAAGGACATATGGTTAATTGGTCACATGAATGTAATTGGGTATGTTGTGGGCTTGTTAGGTTATTAGCATGCTGTATCCCTAAATAAATAAAAATGACCACTTCATTATCTTTTTCAGGTCATCACTGTAGGTGCCACAAATCGTGACAATCAGCCGACCATAAGTGGAACACTAGGAACTAACTTTGGTCGTTGTGTTGATCTTTTTGCTCCTGGCGATGACATTGTCAGTGCTTCTAGTGATTGTGTCACGTGCTTCACCTCGAACAGTGGAACATCGCAGGCGGCAGCTCAAGTAGCAGGTACACAGTGCTGATGGCGGTGGGACTGATGAAATGCTAGTACTCAAATAGCCACTGCCTCATGGAAATTTGGCACAGCCTTTTGGGATGCACAGGTCCCATTTTCCACGCCAGCTGCCAGATTCAGTCACATTCCTGTGGAAATGTGTGGCCCAGGGCTTGACAACCAAGGTGGACACTTTTACAGCTTCTTGTTCAGATCTCCTCACTCTGCAGCTCTTGTCTGTAGTGATCACGCTGGAGCACAATTAATAACTTAATTCTTATTAAATGTTGTCACTGGAGATAAACCTACAGTTGTTCCTTGGGCTGTGACTCTTCTGTTCTTACTATCAGGTACAAGAGAAATTTACAGCTTTTCTTCTAGGCGAAAGGCTCTGTGCCCCACATCCAGCACCTTAAATTTGCCAGCTTTGAGAAAAAACACAGGTCCATCCTAAATATTGAATACAATGGATGTGTATAAGCATTTTCATAATCTTGTATTTTAATATCTTTTGAATGACCAAGTCGGAGGACATGCATGTGTCCTTTTCTGCTCCCAACAGCACATTTTTGTCAGAGGCAATTACGTGGTCCAGTTTATCACATCTACTGAAACCATTAAAAAAAAGTTGATGTTATTCATTGGATACCTTTTTGACTTGCTTTTTCCTCTGTAGGCATTTCGGCGATGATAATGAGCACTGACCCTAACATCACAGTATCTGAACTACGCCAGAGACTAATTCATTATTCCACAAAGAAAGCAATCAATGACATCTGGTTTCCAGAGGATCAGCGTTTAGTCACGCCCAACAGAATTGCAAGATTGTCTTCGCCTGTACTAACAGGTGAGTAAACAGCAAATATCGATTCAGTTTCAATGTTATCTATTTGAATTAATTGTAAAAAGTAGTAAGTGTACAAAATTCCAACATGTAGATTAGCATGTGTCATTAGTAATCTGTTGTACCACTTCTGAATTACATCTAGAAAACACAAAGAGCATAGAACAGTACAGCTCAGGAGAAGGACCTTCAGCTCATGATGTTTGTACCAAACATTATGCTGAATTAAACTAAATTTCTTCTGCCTGTACATGATCCACTTCCCTCCGTTCCCTGCAATGATTGAGGAGATTCTCAATAATTCAGATTCAGCAAGTCATTTAATTGTAAAGTTCCCTAAGAAATTAAGAGAGCAACTTTCACTTTCATGCCCAACACTCCTGCACTTTGGTCTGTGCAATTAGCTTGTACTGTTACCTCCTCTAATCCCTTCATTTCCTTTTGTTATAAGAGTGTGCCATTTGCTAACAGATGAACCACAACATCTGGATGTGGTTCTAATAAAAGGTAATGTGGCAGGTACAGCAAGGCTATTAATTGATGTACATAGACTGAAAACTGTTGCCATGGTTCACCAGGGCCACCTTGCATCTTTTGCTCACTGGTTAAACACCCAAGTTGGTGCAGTCTTTCATTGATTCTATTATGGTTATTATTCTATTATAGATTTATTCAGTATGGCAGCAAGAAGAAAATGAAACTCACAGCTGTATATGGTGACATGTGTACTTTAATAATAAATTCACTTTGAACTTTGATGTGCCATCTGTTTACAGAGAACCAGCTGTTGTGCAGGACCGTGTGGTCAAAAAGATCAGGGCTTGCACACTCAGCCAAGGCTACAGTGCACTGTGACAAGAATGAGGAAATGTTCAGTTGTTCAAGTTTCTCAAAAAATGGAAAGAGAAGAGGGGAACATATAGAGGTAAAACATGGAGAAAGTTCACATTGCAACATATTGATCACGATCTCAATTGCAATGACTAATAGAAAAGAGAACATCAACAAAGGCTAGGGAGAAAATGATGGATGCAGATATTGAGTTGATTCTAGAATGTTAAAACACATTTTGTGGATGCAGTAAGGGCAATGGTGGTAAATTGTGGTTAATAGATGAAGGCAGGTCATAACACATTACGGTGGTAAAGTACGATACCAACTTCCCAGTATTTAAAAAAAAAAGTCTTTTAGAATTGGGTCTAAATAAATCAGACAGTTTCAGCAAATTGAATGCAACTTAATGGTGATGAGTAGTGGATCAGGGTAGAGCACATGGTGTACCCTGGCTCCCCAACCAGTGCTCTACCCTCTCCCCAGTGCATCAGTTTATTACTATTGTTAAATAGTTCAGCATCCCAATGCAAACCACCTGTATTTTGCCTAATAAATCATTGTGAAAGAACAAGAGGGCAGAAATTCCATAGCCTCAAAACTTCGTGTTTTGCTACTTGCTCCTCATGTTTAATTGGTTGCATGTTGTATAAGCACCAAGACACTGGAGAATGTATTCAGAGTGCTGGAATTCGTTATGAGGTTTATTGGGGAGGACTGTTTACAACAGTGCCAATAGATTAACAACAGAAGATTATACTTAAGTCTTATTTGACAATCACCTTTGCTGAAGAGGGCCTACTCTAGATTCATTATCAAGGGAGAACAGGCTTCCAAGGGTATTAGCAACATTAGATTTAGGGATTTTGAAATGATCATTTTACTGGAACAACCTTAAAAAACAGTACTACTTGCATTTAAATGCCAACTTCAAAGTCTGTGTTAAAAATAATTCCTGCAATTGCAGTGGCAATTTTTGGTAATTCAGGTCATTTGTTTCCTTGTAAATGAAATTCTCTTTGTATTCTACATAAATATCCCAGGAAGACCAAGGCAAGAAGAAGTGTGTAGCTCATAATGCTGTTGGGAGTCGTGGGGTTTATGCAGTTGCCAGGTGCTGCACTTGGCCAAGAACTGAATGTCTCGTCAACGCAAGTTCAGTGGCTGATGACGGCACCACACAAATGGCAGGCTGTCCACACAAGGACTTTGTCCTCACTGGTAAGCAACGTCCTGAGAAATGTGGCTGTATGGGAGTGAGAGATGTCCTAACTCTGACATCTATAACAAGCATTTGATGGCTCTGGGCCTATACTTGCTGGAGTTTAGAAGAATGAAGGGGATCTCATTGAAACCTATTGAATATTGAAAGACCCAAATAGGGTAGAAATGGAGATGTTTCCAATAGTGGGAGAGTCTAGGACCAGAGGGGAATAGCCTCAGAATAGGATGTCTGTTTAGAACACAAAGGAGGAGGACTTTCTTTAGGTAGAGGTTGGTGAGTCTATGGAATTCATTGCCACAGAAGCCTGTGGAGGCCAAGTGTTTTTGGTATATTTGAAGTAGAGGTTGATAGGTTCTTGATTAGTAAGGGCATCAAAAGTTACAGGAAGAAGGAGAATGGGTTGAAAGGAAAAATAAATCAGCCATGATCGAATGGTGGAACATACTCAAATGGCTTAATTCTGTTCCTATGTATTATAGTCTGAACAATCAAGTTCAAACGTTAAGAATGAATTCAAAGAGCCGAGCAGATGAGTTTTGCCAATTTTTGTCAAGGAACAGAGGTGGATAATTGTACCAAATTGTGTGCAGGTTCCAGATTCAACTCTGTCTGCACTGAGACAATGAGTATCATTACTGGTCTTGCTATAATCCATTCAGGGTGCTTGCATGCACTTCCTGTTTCACAGTGCCATGGCTGGAGGCTCCAGGATTATTTGGAGTTAGGCATCACGCTGGCCACTTTTGCTGAACAGCCGTGAAAGCCCAGTGCCTATATGGTGGCGAGATGAAGTTAATGGTCGATCACTAGAGACAAAATTGATCAATAGATTATGAGCTAGATTTTAGGTTAATCTTATACATATATGCTCTATCAAACAGGTGTCATTTAGGTAGAAACTGATCTTCAGAAACATAATTTTAAAGCTATTGATAGTGATCCTTGGCTTAAATAATTCTGGCTTATGGGTTCTCTATGGTCAATCAAACCGGCATTTTGAAAATCAAATGTCTGTATAGTTTTAAAATTTGAAATAGAACTAAATGCTAGCAACACCCAGCTGGGTCAGGCAGCATCTATGGATAGAAAAACAACTGATGCTTAACCACAGATTCTGCCTGAACTGCTGACAGCTTCCAGCATTTTCTTTTTCTAATTACAAAGATGTTGCCTTTGTTGTGGCCTCAGACTTTGAAAGCTCAGGTCAGAGAGATGGGAATGTTGGGAAAAGATGAACAGGAATACACAGAGGGGAAATGAGGCTCCACCAAACCCCTTCAGCGATTTATAAAATAAAGTGGGTGTGAAGCAGTATCCTTTAGTTAAACAGAATTGTGACTGTAAGGCACTGTGCAGCCTCTTGAATAATAACTTAATTACTCTCATACAACCTGTGCATTCTGCAGAATTGTGTTGGAGAAACCCGATGTATTTCATCAATAATAGAGGCTTCACAGTCCGTACACAATCCTCGTGAAACACATACTTCAGAGCTTTGGAAAGTCTTAAACTACATGGAACATGAACAGTCCTATGTAGCTATATATATAAAAAAATCTTTACACTGAGAGGAATGATTTGACTAACTTCCTAAGATTCAAGATTATTTATTGTTATTCTTCAACACACAAGTATAAAGGAGAGTGAAATGACTGTTACTCCGGATCTGATGCAGCATTAAAAAAAAGCATGAAGAACATAAAAATACAATAAACTTAAATACATAAGATTAGCTTATACATAGACTGATTGTATGTACATAATGTGACTCTGGGTACAGGAATATCTGCACCTAAGATGACTGACAGGAGTGATAAAGTAGTGATGGTGCACTGGGTTAATGGGTGGAGTTGTTGATCACTCTAATGGCTTGGGGAAGTAACTGCCTTTGTGTCTGATGGTCCTAGTGTGGAAGCTCTGTCGTTGCATAGTCCCAATGCATGCAAAGAATCAGTGAAGTTGTTTTTTCTGAAAGTCATTTTAGGAAAGTGATTCCAAAGGAAATAAACAACTTTCCTATTGCTCGCAGGCTGCAGCTCCCATTCCCTTTCAGCGTTCAGTGATACAACAATGCCTCATGAAAACAAGAAGTGTCTTGGGCAAAAGGAGACAATCTCACATGCTACCTGTTGCCGAGCTCCAAATCTTGTATGCAAGGTGAAGGAACAACATTCCACAGGCCAAATGGAAAAGGTAAGACTATTCTAAACATTCAAAGTTCTTTTTAAAGTCTTTACTCTAGGGATGGACATGCAGGAAAGGGATTGCAAAACATTTCCATTGTTAAAGTGGATTTTCTACAGGAAAACAATGAGTAACACAATCTTGAACCCGAAGATTGTTTTCTATATATTGTTAAATGGATTTGCAAAAATAATGCAGTTACCGGGCAAGCAGCCAGATCATTTACCTAAATCAAATATTAACCACTGATTCGTTGGGAGACAGCAGCAACATATTTCCCATTTGCCAATGCTCTTCTTAAATCTGATTAAATGCATAAAAACCAGTACCATTGAATAGTACCAATAAATAAAAAATTTGCACTGAATATTTTACATTTCCTTCTGAAGGGAATTGCATATTATTCTTAATTAATTTAAAATAACATCAGGAACCTTGGTTTTGATTTTTAAGCTTGCTTGACTTATATTGGTTGGACTCCGCCATCCTATAATTTTAAAAGTATCTGGCTTGGCATGATCCCATAATTTCTACTGGCTGAGTTGAAATAAGGGGTTTAGTCCTCCAGGCAGGAGTTTGCCTGTACTAATAGATTTGGATGTCTTGTTGATTTTTGCTTTAATTTCCAGGTGATGGTGTCATGTGACGAAGGCTGGACCCTGACTGGTTGCAGTGCATATTCCCACCGGTCACACACTCACGGAGCATATGCTGTGGACAACACCTGTGTGGTATCCTACACAGGAAAGGGGAAAGGTGCAGCAGCCATTGGCATATGCTGCCAGAAGAGGAGAGAACTGTAGATTGATTAAAATGTTCACTGGTGTGTTCCCTCATCCCCTCTCACAAATTTTATATACTTCTCTTTTTTCCTGTAAGGCAGGCAGTCTTGCTGTGGTTTAGTCTATCGGAAAGGGCAGCTCTATTTTACCCAGCTTGGAAAACCAGGGTTGATGTAATCAGGGCAAATAATGGTGAATTGCTTTTTCTGACAACTGAGCTCAAACCCTCCTCCTAAAATTAGATATAGTTTACAGCAAGTGGAATTAAGAAACAGGCCAAATTCCCCAATCCTTGTGTCTAAACAAAGCTTAGGTAATGTCAAAGGATTATAGTTTACAGTATTTGATTTACTTTCCTTTTGGGAGAATATTTTCTTGTTTAAAGCTTTCTTATTCAGGCACTATCAACCTGTAAATAGTTTTATGAGAGCATGTCAGCATTAATATAATCATTGGTAATTGTTGAGAATAACAATGAATCACCACAAAATGAACATTTACTGATAATTACTGAATGCAGCTAGGATGTTAGAAATTCATGGCAAAGTCCGGTCACTCCAGAACAAACACGTTAATATGGCACATGTCCATCAAAGTCAGTGGGGCTTCACTTACCACATTCCAAAATTCACAGCCAAGTTTATTCAAAATATTTTTTTGGAGCCAATTGTACAAGTTAACAGTGGATAATGTTGTAACACCCTTGTTCCAAAACGGAGGATAACCTTTCCATTAGACTCTTCAGGGATACAGAATTAAAATAAGGAAACCGTTTCCTTAGTACATCACACTCGTTCAAAAAATTATGCCATTTGGAAAAACATGTTTTTTTTTTAAAAAACAAATACAAAATATTTGGTTTCAATTAAACCTTAACTTCCAGTTTTCTTGCTCTGGTGCTCGCAGTATGAATCAGTTATTGATTCTTAATCTGAACACCAAGGCTTATGTTACACCAAACTATTGGACATCCAATGAGAAATATATGTAATTTCCTGAAACCTAAAAAGTCACACAGCCATGCAGTGATGGAAGTATTAATCACCTTTTGTTTTGGATGGAGAAGACATGGAATTTCAACAATATCTAATTTCTTTATTGAACGTGTTTGAACTGTCAGACTAAAACAAACTATAAAGTAACTACATTTATACTCAAAGAAACAGTGAAAAGACCATTTCTATTACTCATTTTGTACTTTTGATATCTTTATAGTGTGAGCAGCTCATTTGCTTCCCACAGATAAACCAATCCATTGCTGTGACATAATTCAAAAAGGTGAATGTCTCTTACCTGTTATTTCTAGTCATGGACGCTCATCACCATAGACGAGCCTCAAGCACTTTCAACAGCCTTTAATACTCAGTCATCATGTAACTGCTTGGCATTAAGGGAAGACATCTGGCTACTAGTGCAGTGCATGTACAATCACACCCTTTAAAACACACAGATTGTAATTACAGTTCTGAAAATGAGGCTGGTGTTTATGGAACAGAAAAACCCAAGATTCGAATGTGCACATGAATTTTCCCCCAAGCACATTGGATGAAAGACATAAAAAGATCACGTATTTACTGGAATTGATTCACTGTGGAGACGAGCTCACCTTGATTAGATCATCTGATGTCCTCTCTTCTCAATTATGCTGAAAATAGAGATAACTTGGAGGAGGGACAAGTTTACAAGCACCTTAGTCTCAGTGAATGCCCGAAGAGGGAGAGAACAGATGAAATAAAAATGCAGCCAAAATGAAAATCGACTATTGCAAGTTTCCTTATGAACAAAGTTCGTAATTATGGAATCCAATTAACCCAATTTTGCATATGTGAAGGAACTTGCTTTCATTGGAATAGAACCATTTTTTGGCAGGTTAGATTTTTCATAATTCTGAATAATCAATGCTTGTAATTCACACTTTAAAGGATTAATAGAAGATTTAGAGTGATAGCTGAACTGAATTTTATTAGCTTATAATATGCTGAATTTCTTACCTGCATTATAACCTTGTAGGCATTAATATTCACTGTACACGAAAGGGATAGGACATCCAATAGTAAAAGCATTGTGTATATACACAGAAAGTTAGCACCAAACTATTTCAAAATCCCACCAGATTTTATTGCTACCAACATCTGTAAATATTTTTGAGAATATGATTTTATACTTTTTTGTACTGTTTTGTATACATTACACATGTTGTTAATAAAGCTAAAACTGCTTTATATCAATAAAAATGGTCATCTTTTTCCTTCACCAGAGATCGACTGACAATACCAAGATAAGTTGCATTTGGTTTCAAGTGATGCTGAAAACTGTTATTAGTTTATAGATATGACCAATGTGACAACTAAGCAGAAGGCAACAGAACACAAATGCTGTAATCTGGAGCAAAAGGCAAGCTGCTGGAGGAATGCAGTGGGTTAGGCAGCATTTCTGGAAGGAAGTGGACAGATGACGTCTCAGAATACTTCACTGTTAGGTTTTCAAAATAGCAGTTACACGTTAATACAAACAATCCTGTGCCTAATATGGCCAAAATTTGGTGGTAATAAACTTTTTCTAAGTCTTTATATCCTACAAATCAAGTAGTGCTCCAAACTGCCCTTCTGCTGACTATGTTGGCAGTTATATAAAATTGCACATGAATAATCCATGGAACAATATTGTTGCTTAGTACAGGACTACCATGTGACCACTTAACTTTGGTCTCAGTTCAACCAGAACTGCAATACTTTTTTCAAGTATTTACACCATCACAGTCCATATCATTAAAGGAATTCTGCTTCCCTTACAAAAGGTCAAAGTACAATTTTGGCATTCAAAATTTTTATATTCAAGGGATCTATTATCCAAAAGACTTGCTTGCTATTTAGTTTCTTTTTCACACACCAGTTATTTTGTGGCTTTAAGAATCTAGGCTGACAATTCAGACTCAGAGATCAGAGATGCTCTGAATATAGAACAGTACAGGCCCTTCAGCCTATGATGTTGTGCCAACTGTTTAACCAAGATGAATCCAAGCCTTCTCTTCAACATAACCCGCAAATTTTCTTTCATCCACTTGGCTTGACATTTACCTCTCATCATAAGGTAATAATTTTTAAAAATCTCAATACAGGGTATGAGATCATGCTAGTCCTTAAAAAAATTCTGCTTGCATAATACCTTCAAATTAAAGTAAACTTAAATGTCAGTAACATATTTAAGATAGGTTGTCTTGAGGATGAGATTGTAAATACAAACTCCTGCTTTTTTTGCAAATATATTGTCTTCAATTGAAGAAAGCCAGTGTCAAAACAATTAACATTTAAAGAGCATTTTCAACATAGCAGAACAAAATCAGAGCCATAAGGAAGGGTTGTTTAAAAGCCAAATTGAAGAGTGGATTTTAGAGGGTTTGAAAGGATTGAAGCATAACCAGGAGTAAAGATTTATATGGACTTTCAATTAATATGACCTAAATCATCAATAGCACTATAATGAGAGCACAGCAATGGAGAAATTAAGAGGCCAGGGTTATTAAAGGCATTTCTAAACAGCATACTCATCCACAATGGAACAAAAGGCCTTTGAAGACCATTAACAAAAATTGAATCATATGAAGAGGGGTTAGGGCAAATAATTGAAAGTTTGGTTAAAGCTTGTTTCTAGGAATATCAAAGAGAGATGGAAATTCACAGCCTAGGCTGAAGTCACAACAGCCAATAGTGGAAAAATTAATCTGGTTGACCGGGAGGGCAGACACATCAAGAGACGGCAGGAGGAGATCACAAAGATATTAAGTCAAAGAGGGATTTAAAAATGAAGTTGATCATTATAAAATTAAGGAATTCCTTAATCAGTAAAGGATGATAGTTGCATGGGATTAACTGAAAATGAATAAGCAGCAGAGTTTTAGTTGATCGCAAGTTTATGAGTGGGGGAAGCCAGTCAATGCATTAGAATATTTAAGACCGGAGGCAACAATAGATGGGAGCAGCAGCAGGTGAGCTGAGGAAGGTGGAGAGATGGAGCTAACTGGAGAAGGAAATAAATGGTCCACCTAATGGTATGTGAGGTGAGCAGCTCAGATCTTGACTAAACATGTTATTGAGGTTGTGTAATGTATAGCTCATTTTCAGGGAGATTGATTGAATAAATAGCCAAGAATGAAGACAGTGAACTCAATATACTCATGTTTGGGTGAGGTACTCCCTACTTCTCCACTGGTAGAAGCCGGACAAGCAACCTGACAATTTAGGCACATGTTAGGAGTGGAGTGGGTCAAAGAGGTGATGATGGTAGGCTGATATCTGATGTCATCACTGCATGATGCTTTTTCGAACTGTTTGCGCGAGGCTGAACCTCAGGGAAAGGTGAAAGTGTGGTTAGAAAGGTTTACCAAAGATAAGTGCTAAACATGTTTACATGGCAAAATTTATTAAGTTCATTTGAGCTCACATGTGCATTTTACTGACAGATTACTTGTTTTATAAAGTCTTTGCTGTTTGCCTGAAACTTTTCACATTCAAACCAAAATACAAAGTGGGTAATGCATCTTTTAAAATCATTTTATTTAAGTTACTTTCAATATCTTTTTTTAATTAAAAAAAAGATCAACATTACAGCATACAAACATTCCCTGGGCAATACAAAATTTAACTGTAACACACATGGACAATGCACCATTGTTCGTTGAGCAGTGATATTTAGGAATAAGGACAAAGACTTACTGGTTGCACTTTTTGCATGTTAGACTATAAGGACAAATTCATTTCTCCCTTGACCTTTCCAGTCATTATCCACAAAGTACAATATTCCCTTTCTAGAGTCAGCTTCTTTATGGACTATGACCAACTATACTGACCAAACATGCGATCTATACAAGATGGACTAGATTTCTGTTTTTATTCCTCCTCCTCTGTTATGTTCAGAGTCTAATGGGATATTCCACACAGGCTTTTGAAAAACTGTATGGATAGAGAATTAAGCATTCTTCACAACACTAAACACATCTTTCACAGAATCAGGTCATTTCAGAGAGGCAGCCATGAAGGAGTGTACGATAGTAGGATTAAAAAAAAACAAGGTTTGTCACAAAGACTGACCCATTTCATTATTTATCTGAAAAATATTTTGAAGGCAAATATTCATAAAGATACATCACATCCACCTTGATAAACATTTCAATGCCTAGTTTTATTTGAAACAGGTTTTCAAATAATATTTAACATCAGTGGGGAACTGCATCTTAAGCGACAAAAATGTTTTCATTGCAATGTTGGAAAACTAAAAGGATTTTTTTGCATAACAATACATTTACTCTCAAATAGCAAATATAACCACAAGGAAGATCATTGGCACAGGAAAGTGTACGTCTTGAAATTCTTTATGTCAGAGGAATATGTTCCTCTTTTGACAAGATACTGCAATATACTTATTGCAGTCTTTTGAATCAAATGATTATTGGCTACAATTTTGTGTAAACAAAGTTAGCATCATAGGCTATCTAATACATTCAAAATAATTCAGAAGTATTTTAAATGGTCATTAAATCAAAACTATAATGAGTTTTGTCTTAAAGTATTGTATTTGGGTTCAGTAGATACTGCTATTCAAGGCTCTTTGTAGGATCTGAAATAAAAACCCTATTGCACTTAGCACAGCCCTTCATGAAACCTCCATTTTGTCCCTCTTGTGTCTACCCTGATGGGATTCAAATTGGGATGGGTGACCATTTCAGCACTAAATTGGGCAGTTATGCCAGGCAGATCATCATTTGCCCTTTCCAGCTTGGTTGTATTAATAAAAGGCTTAGAAAAATTATTGAATTCCAATTTTGCTACAGTAAGATAAAATGCTGAATTAAGGTCACATTTCAACTTCCAACAGATGTTGACCAGCATTCAGTCACTTACTGGTGAGAGAATGTTGCCTTTAGGTTACAGAGTTGTAACATAACCTTCAGTACTACTTACAGATTTCTATCACAATAAGGCTAATGAATTCATTTAAAATTTACTTCAGAAGCAATAACTCAATGGTCCCATCAGTTCCTCAGATGTTACTTCATATGATATACTGTATATGGTATCATTTTCAAATGCTGAGATGAGTGGGGTGATCCCGCAATACTGCCACAACATTAATTTTCCTTAATTCATGCTTTATCTTGCTGACAATGATAGCACAAGTAATCATCAAGATTTTTTTATTTTTGTGAAAATTTAAATTATTAACAGGAAGGAGGTTAGAATGAATATTTACAATACTGCAGTGTGTGGCAGGGAACCAAGGAAAGAAGAATACAGTCAGGATTAAAAAGGGCATTTATGAATTACAAAGGAGAACTTGTTTGTGGACTCCACGAAAAAGCAGAACTGCTTAAAGGTCTAGTAGTAAGGTTAAAGAGCTGTAACTAAACTGATTGAATCATCTTCTGTTAAGTGCAAAGGAGCTATAGCTGGTGGAAAGAGAAATTTGAATAGTAAGGCACAGAAGGAACATTCTCCTTCTTAAAAAAAATAGTTTATGCAGATCTTGACAATAAAAACTAGCATGTCACTGCAAAATCCCCAGGACTTGACCCCAAGTCTGCCATTCTATGCCCATTCAATCAGACTAGTAGGAACAAAAGTATTCTGTTGGCCTTTTAATGGTGGATTGAAATAACACTTTTGTTTGTTAGGATATCTGGCGGAATGGCCCATTTAGAAGATACATTAGCAGTATGATTCAGTTTACTGTCTCTGATGTGAGTAGAAATGAGATTCAGTTCTTAAACTCAAAAACCATAAAGGAAGATTGGGGCTGAGAGGAAAATTGGATCAGGCATGTTGAAAAGGCAGAACAAACTCAATGGGCCAAAATGGCCTAATTCTGCTCCTAAATTATGGTCTAAAGCAGAATGCTAATGCTTAAAGAGCTCGGGCTGCAGGGTTAGATTACCTGAAGCTAATCTACATTATTTAGTGCAACTTTTCTTTTGGTAAACCAATATGTGACTCAATCCAAAATTCAACTTCTGAGGTTAGTTTATGGCAACTGAAGGTTTACTTTACTGAAAGCGGCAAGAATGAATGTGGGTCCTTCTAAAGAGAGGAGGGAAACAGCTTGTCAAACTTGTTCATTTCTTAGTAGTTACCTCAAGAGGTTAAAATATTGGAGAAGTGTGACTGTAGGCAATCTCATTGTGCTTATCAGGACAAATCAAAGTTAAACAACAAAGGTCTCATGGGAAGAAGGAAACAGGAATTTCTAGACAGTAGACAGTATCTTTTTCCCCAGGGTGGAAATGTCTAAAACCGGAGGGCACGTACTTAAGGTGAGAGGAGGTAATTTCAAAGGAGATGTGAGGGACAAGTTCTTTACTGGTGGGTGCCTGGAATGTGCTGTCTGGGGTGGCGGTAGCGACAGATACATTAGAGACTTTTAAGAAACATTTAGATAGGCACATTAATGTGAGGAAAGTGGAAGGATATGGACATGGTGTAGACAGAGGATATTAGATTAATTGCCCATTTGATTACTAATTTACTTAGATCGACACAACACTGCAGGCTGAAGAGTCTGTTCCTGTGATACAGTGTTCTATGTTCTACTAGAGGGAAAAATCCAGACCTGTTAATACCTAATCAAACAGCATCACACTCATTGGAATAAGTAATGAAAGGAATTAAAAAAAACATGCATCTATGACCTTTGAGTCAACTCCAGCTCCAAAATTGATCAAATAAAAATCTCTAATGTAGATGAAAGTATAGTATTTGGATTTACTTTGGAAAAACTCTCCAAAACGATTTCATAATGCACATGAACATCTTCTGAAGAACTGTTCAAACCTCATTTAAGGAGGCTTTGGGTTGTGAAAATCAGTTAGAAAGATCTATAGAAAATAGAAATGCATATTGGTACTCTAAGGGATGCTTTTTCAGAGACTATGAACAAGTCACAATTTCAAGCAGAGCAGATGGATTTTAATTTCACCTCTGGACTCTGCTGATAAGGCTATCTCTAAAGATGCCAGATGGCAAAAATGAACATATCATTTTGCAACAATAAGACCCCTTTACACTTGCATAGATAATTGTGTGGAATGAAATATTAGTAGCTTCTAATTAATGCTAACCACTTCATTGCCCATGTTAATAATAACTAGTAAAATAATAGACAGTCAAGTAAATCTTCTATCAACCCACTGATGTCCGCATTAGAAGCGATACCATAAATCAACAATCATTTTGGCTCTGGTGAGCATGCAATTTTCAGCATTTTTGCTCATTGGCATTAGAATTATTGAAGTAGACGTTGGCAATTTGCAACTGACAGCACTGTGCAGCTCCTACAGATAGACTGCTAATAAATAGTTAAAAAGACAACTAGGCTAGAAACTAAACAACCAGCACTCTCATTATCAGGTGGCTAATGTACTAAAATTTTATTCTGAGATCCAGCAAAAATAAAAAAGGCACTTGTGGCCATCTGTGCCTTTGGCTTGGTGGTCCTTAGTGGACACTGTCATTTGATGAAAGACTGACCTCCAAGATGTGTTACTCTTGGTATACTGTGACTGTATAGTAAGGCAGAAGATCAAAGGCCTATTCATTAACATATGGCAACAAAAACCTTGCATACAAAAGGACAAACTTAAAAAGTCTCCTGCATTTCACCAAGTAATTCATAAATTGGCACAAAATGGAGGCTAATAAAGTAGTGGTGGGAATAGTATGCAACCCACTCACCACACATTCATTTGTTACCACAATTCAGCCTACACAGTCTCATTAGTTTCCAGTGATTCCCAGGAGGTAATTTACATTATTCTCACTATAATATTCTATGGTAGCCTTTCAGCAGATTCAGCCTGCAATACAGTAGCAAGAGTGATGTAGTCAACCCGCAAATATATCTTCCATATTTCTAAAAAGTTTCAATTAGACTGAAGAAAAAATAATGATCTTAACCCTTAACAGCATTAACCTAAACATATGTCAAAATGTCTCCAGGATGTTGCATCTGTACTTCTGTTCAGTCTTCTTTCACCATTGTTTGTAATTAACAAAGGTTCACATTGGTTGGGTGTTTTAAATTAACCATAGCTTACTTACAATCTAAAAATGAATTTGATTGCAAGTTAGCCAACAATATTTCTAAATAGAGGTGAACATTTTGATTAAAAGCTGATACACTTACATTTTAACAAAGCAAACTGCAACTTTAAAAAAGCTCTTATTGAACATTGTACAAATACCTTAAAAACCTAACCAGGAAATAGTGCTTATTTCATGACTTTACAACATAAATAGTGCTTTAGTACATTTTCCATGGGCTATTGAAGAGATTAATGCACTGTATATTCTGAAGGTGTTCTGTCCATTAAGACATTGCTTAAGTAGCAACCACAGCCCAGCTGCCTATTTCTGAATTCATTTTAATTTCCAAACACTGCCATATTCTATTCATAAATCTACTTGCAGAAGATTGACCAAAATGACTCAAAACTGGCTGCAGATTACTGCTCTTGAAACAAGTCAGGTATTTCTAGTGTAGTTTTATGCTCACTGCCAGTCTAAATCAAAATTTGATAGTGTGGGGATGGCTAGATAAGCTAAGATATCCAGATGTTCTAGTGCGGGAAAAAAAAGGAACATTAAAGTTTACTGTACATGTTTCAACTACTTTAAAGTTGACAAGAAACATAGTGTGTGACAATTTAATTGCTAATCTGCCAAATTTGTGAGATTGGATTTTTGAAAGTTAGTTGCTTGGTTTTCTCACCATACAGATTTCTTATGACTGATCTAGCTACATACCCAGAATTGTGTTAAAGTGGCTCTTAAGCACTAATTAGGTGGCAACCAACCAATCCAATTTTATTTGATTTCAGACTAAGTGGGAATGAGAATTTGCTGTTCTTTTCAGAACCAATAATACAATATATTCCACTGACCCTCCCTGTACAAGTCTACGAATGATCACAGAAAATCTAAAAATTTTCAATATAGGTAAATTAATTTTATTTCCATTGGGGTTACTAGCTTAAACAATTTTCTTCCTTGGTTGGAAAGTGCTGAGAATTTCTTTGTCAAACCCTTATGGGTTAATGCATTGTAAATTCAAATTGATACTTCAACTCAACACACAGAAGCCAAGGAAGAAATGGGTAATTTCTCTCAGGTCCATCACATTAAAGATGGTTTAAATTTCCTATGTCAATTTATCAATTCATGCCAAGCTTCTACTGTAGTGATAATGCCAAAGACATTCCAAGGGTTATATGCTTCACTGACATCTTTCTTTCCCATTCCCTTTTCTCCTAAAACACAAGTAGCCATAACTGATAATTTGACTGTTGCACCACAAACTCAACTATGTAATGGACAAGTGCACAATACCAACAAGATTACTGGTTTAAAAGCAGACAGAAATTCATCAATGAAAGTTTAAATCAAATGTTAACCCTTTTGTAACAATATGTACTACAGGACACACTGGAAATGAGAATCCACCCAACTGGATGGAGTTTACTAAATAGTACTCAGATACAGTGCAAGAGCTTGAGCTGTGTTCTATATTTCTATATGGCTATTCTGTATGTGTCAGTAAATGCTTACCATGCAAGCTCATCTTATTAGTGCCACAGAGAGATGCTAAAAGGATTTTCTACAGAGGAGGAGGGAAGTTTCAGGCAGTTCAGTCTGCAGCAATATGGGAAGAGGCTTGGGTGCAAATCATCTAGTTGCACATGTCACATATAAAGGGAAAAATACAAATTCTTTTAAGACCCTGTGAAATGAAAACAATGAATCTTTCATGGTTATAAACTGTTTGATGTCATGTATATTCTGTAAACCCAGTGATAAATATACATACTATGTAGGTGCCCTCTTTTCTCATAATTTACTGGGTTGGTAACTTAAGACATTGTAATATAACATGCATGAATTTACTAGTGTAGGTGAATATTACACACTTGCCCATAACATATTCTATTTCTATTGTAAAAGGTGTTAAAATGTAATTTTTAAAACAAATTAAGGCCATCTTTAAAACAGAATGCAAATTTATGGTGCGATCAAAATAATGTGATACAAGACATTGTAATGAAACATCAGTTAATAACTCTCCAACTAAAATTCTAACACCTATTGCATAAAGGGCAATAAAGATTAGACTCTGAGCTTCTCAAAACAAAATAAACATTGTTAACATCAATCTCATTGGAAAATGGCAGCTGGTCATATGAATTTTTAAAAAATGAGTGTTGCCTTTATTAAAGGATTAATCTAATATTTAATAATGCTCCAGGTTGCAATTAAAAAATGTAACACAATAGACACACTCATGAAGAGAGTACATTCTTGTTCACCAAGATTCCTCTTTGCAAAAGCACCTGGAACCTATTAAATATTCCAACAAACAAATCGTGACCTAAAATGAACAGATTTATCAGATGCTCTATTATACAAATAAAATTAAATCTCTATAACGTAGTACCACAAAGGATTTTGTTACTCCAAACTCTGGGAACTATAATACACAAATTAACAAGCTCTTCTTTCACCAAGATTGTATGAAAATCTTAATTAAATCCTCCGCAGTTACTACTGAAAGCATTAGATAAAAATTTCCTCTTTCATATATTCACAAGCACAATCAAATTATCCTTCTCCATACAAAATCTTCAAAGAACAAGACAGACTTGCATTAAGTCTTGAACTTCAACTCTTGGCAAGGTTTGCTTTGCAACAGTGCCTGCAATCTGCAACCTGGGAGTCTGTGCACCTTCTCCAAATTGAATGGTGCCTAAAGCCATCTGGTACAGTGCTTAGTCATTCAGCACTAATAAAGTTAATTGACACCAAGCATTGTCCAAAGGAATCTCCAGTTGTTTTTATGGATCCATATCATCAAAATCACTTTTAGATTCACCAAGCATCATTGGTGATTCTGAGCCCTAAGTTTGAAATAAAAACAGAGGCGTTACAAGTCAGACCTTATTAGGCTTAAAAATTGCAGTACCTTAAAGATAACAACACTTGCATGCTGCAAAGCCATGATGAAAAGAGAAATATAGAATGGTTATCTTAGTTTCTTGCATTTGTTCTAAAACTCACTAAACCTTTTGAGATAAAAATATAAAAACATCAAAAACACAGAAGAAATGAGTCACTTGAAACAGAAATACAGATGAATGGCATTTTGAATAAGGCTTTGGACCAGTATATTAACCTCTCTCTTGCAGATGTTCTCAGAAGATCCTGTGCACTGAATTTTAAGACCATAAGACATAAGAGCAGAATTAGGGCATTTGGCTGATTGAGTCTGCTTCACCAATTTTGGCTGACTTAATATCCCTCTCAACACTTTCCTCCCCGTAAACCTTTGACACCCTTACTAATCAAGAATCTATCAACCTCCACTTTAAGTATACAAAATGACTTGGCACCCACAGCCGTCTGTGGCAATGAATTGTACAGATTCACTACCGACTGGCTAAATAAATTCCCCTGCATTTCTGTTCTAATGGAGACATCCCACTATTCTGAGACTGTCCCCTCTGGTTCTAGACTCCCCCACGACAGGAAACATCCTCTCCACATCCGCTGTATTTAGGTCTTTCAATAATTGATCGGTTTCAGTGAGTTTCCCCCTCATTCTTCCAAACAGCGAGCAGCGAGTACAGGCCCAGAGCCATCAAACATTCCTCTCATAGGTTAACTTTTTTATTTCCTAAACCTCTTCTGGACCTTTTCCAATACCAGCACATCCTTTCTTAGGTAAGAGGCCCAAAACTGCTCACAAAATTCCAATGTCTTACAGAGTCTCAGCATTACATCCAGAACTCTTGTGGTCTAAGGGGAACACCTCATGCAAAATCTAAATTCTATGAGAAAGAAAGTAGATGGTTTATTTTTCTTTAGGAATCTATTAATAAAGTTAACTCTGCAGAATATAAATGTAAAATCTGCAATAAAAAACATCAACAGGTCCGCTTTAATCTTTATCTCCTGAGAGGGACTGAATTAGTGTAGTCATTGCATCGTAAAATGCACATGAACTTGAGGGTGGAGGTTTGATACCAAGAAGAATTAAACTGCAATGTATTCACTAATTTATATTAAAATGACAGCATTTTAAAAATAGGACCATGTTTCCATTTTAAAATACACCACTACTTAGATGTTATACTTCCAACTTTGACAATCATTAAATTAATTGCATGGACAAGTTCCTGAGTTGTAAAATACATCAATATTTAAGTTTGTTTTTAATATTTATTATATTGTAAGTTCACAATATTTACCTGTCATTTTATTCATAATATTTTGTAGCTGTTTTCCTGAAATTTACAGTGAATTATTAAGGAATTCCTCTTACCTGTCGAAGAGTTCTATCTCCATTCTCTGCAGCTGGGCTGCCTTCTGAACCATTACTGCTCCCAGATTGTTCCTTCTCATTCAAAAGGGCTGTAGCATAGGCTAATGTATCCTGTTGCAAAATAAGTTGATATCTTAGGGTTTTATTTTGTTGTGACATTTAAATCTAGGCTGTCTTGAAGTCAAGAAAAGTTCTCCAGTTAAGACTGAATTTTAATCTGAAAAGACTTTTTTTATACAGCAATATACACAAGCTCGGGACAACCAAAGTCTTTCCGTAACTGCATAAATATCTTTTGAAGTGCAAAAACTGTTGTTCATTTGTAAAACTGAACAAATAACAGCATATTACAGGCA
The DNA here is from genome assembly GCF_030028105.1 of Mobula birostris. NCBI lineage: Eukaryota > Metazoa > Chordata > Chondrichthyes > Myliobatiformes > Myliobatidae > Mobula > Mobula birostris. Next base: position 35,098,032 of record NC_092381.1, read on the forward strand.
AAGATCCTTTGACCCACAATATCTATGCCAAACATGATGCCAAATTAAATTAAATCTCTACTGCCTGCACATGATTTCTATCTCTCCTTACCCTGGATATTCATGTGACTGTGGCGACCCACTTTCTGGCACCCACGAACCGACTCACAACAGCGCGTGCAGGCTGAGGGCCGGCCCCAAAAAGGGCGCCAGGCCATCTTCACCAGCAGGGGGAAAATCCCGCACGCGGAAAGGGTCTGGGAATATGCATTCCCTACAGCAGTCCCGCCCAGGGAGGGCGGGAACGGGAAGGCTTTAAAGCAGGTCGCGAAGTTTGAATAAATCTCTTTATCGCAACTCCAACTCACCGACTCCGTGTGGTTATTCTAGCGCTGTGTGTAGTGCACCGCTACATTTGGTGACCCCGACGACCCAAACGATATTTGGGCCAGAGATGACCGATGCTGCATCTGTTCACGCAGTTTCGTTACAACTGCCAGGCTTTTGGCCGCTGAGACCCCGTCTGTGGTTGGAACAGGCAGAAGCACAATTCCACATTTGGCAGATAACCTCGGAGTCCACTCCTTACTACTACGTGCTGAGCTCTCTCAACCAAGAGACTGCTGCACAAGTTGAGGAGTTTATACAGTCGCCCCCGGAGGACGGCAAATACACAGCATTCAAAGCCCTGCTCATAAGGACTTTTGGACTCTCACGGCACAAACGAGCACGCCACTTAATGCACCTGGATGGTTTGGGAGACAGGCCGCCGTCAGCATTAATGAATGAAATGCTAGCCCTGGCTGAAGGACACAAACCCTGCCTCATGTTTGAGCAGGCGTTCCTAGAGCAACTGCCCGAGAACATACACCTGCTGCTGTCCGACACAGATTTCAGCGACCCCCGGGAGGTGGCGGCCCGAGCAGATGTGTTGTGGAATGCCAAGGAGGAGAGAGGGGCATCCGTCGCACAGATCACCAAGCCGCGTACCCAACGACAGACCGGCAGCAGAGCCCAACGAACAATGGTGCTTCTACCACCAGTGGTGGGGCACAGAGGCCCGCCGCTGTAGACCACCCTGCAAATTCCCGGGAAACGCCAAGGCCCAGCCGCCGCTGATGGCTACGGCAGCTGGCCATCAGGACAACCTCCTGTATTTCTGGGACAAGCAGTCAGGACGTCGATTTTTGGTCCACACCGGAGCGGAGATCAGCGTTTTACCTCCAACAAATTACGACACCCGCAACAGGGAACCCAGACCCACCCTGAGGGCCGCAAATGGCAGCACAATACGAACCTACGGCACCCGCACGGTGCGGCTACAGTTCAGCTCCAGCCGGTTCACGTGGGACTTCACACTGGCCGCCGTGGCCCAACCACTCCTGGGGGCGGATTTTCTGCGAGCCCACAGCCTGCTGGTCGACCTGCAAGGGAAGCGACTAGTCCATGCCAAGACTTTTCAAACATTCTCCCTGGGTGAAGCTAAGTTGCCAGCCCCACACCTGGACTCCATCACGTTGTCCAACGATGAATTCACCAGGGTCCTGGCGGATTTCCCATCAGTACTGACATCGCAGTTCATGGCAGCCATGCCCAGACACGGAGTACAGCACCACATCCTGACCCAGGGACCACCCCTCCACGCCCGTGCTCGAAGGCTTCCCCCGGACAAGTTCCGACTGGCGAAGGAGGAGTTCAAGAAGATGGAGGAATTGGGGATCATACGACGGTCCGACAGCCCATGGGCCTCCCCCCTGCACATGGTGCCCAAGGCAACTGGCGGGGGTGGGGGGGGGGGTACTGGAGACCATGCGGTGACTACCGCAGGCTGAACGAGGCTACAACGCCAGACCACTACCCTGTGCCGCACATTCAAGGCTTTGCAGCAAACCTACACGGCGCAAGGATCTTTTCCAAGGTAGACCTCGTCCGGGGATACCATCAAATCCCGGTACATCCGGACGACATCCCCAAAACAACACATCTCCCGTTCGGACTTTACGAATTCCTCCGAATGCCGTTTGATCTAAAGAATGCCACACAGACTTTCCAGTGGCTAATGGACGCGGTGGGACGCAACCTGGACTTTGCATTCATCTATTTGGACGACATCCTCATAGCCAGCAGTAGTCGGCAGGAGCATCTGTCCCACCTCCGCCAGCTCTACTCCCGCCTGAGCGAATTCGGCCTTACAATCAACCCAGCCAAATGCCAATTTGGACTCGATACCATCGACTTCCTGGGCCACAGGATTACTAAAGACGGGGCAACCCCGCTGCCCGCCAAGGTAGACACGGTCCGCAACTTCCCCCGACCCAACACAATCAAAGGCCTGCAGGAATTCGTGGGTATTGTGAATTTCTACCACCGTTTCCTCCCCTCAGCAGCCCGAACCATGCGCCCCCTCTTCACTCTAATGTCGGGTAAGGGCAAGGACATTACCTGGGACAAAGAGGCCGCAGTCGCTTTCGTTAAAACCAAAGAAGCCTTGGCAAACGCCGCGATGCTAGTGCACCCCAGAACGGACGTTCCTACTGCCCTCACGGTGGACGCATCCAACACAGCGGTCGGTGGAGTGCTGGAACAACTCATCGAGGGTCGCTGGCAACCCCTGGCGTTCTTCAGCAAACACCTACGGCCACCTGAACTCAAATACAGTGCTTTCGACCGGGAGCTATTGGCACTCTTCCTGGCAATCCGGCATTTCAGGTACTTCTTAGAAGGTAGGCCCTTCACCGCGTTCACAGACCACAAACCGCTTACCTTTGCGTTCATGAAGGTGTCCGACCCCTGGTCGTCCCGCCAGCAGCAACATCTGTCCTACATCTCCGAGTACACGACAGACATCCAGCATGTCTCAGGAAAGGACAACGTCGTGGCGGACGCACTATCCAGACCTACCATACAGGCCCTGTCCCAGGGGGTGGACTATGCAGCACTGGCAGAGGCACAGCAGGCAGACGCTGAGATCCCCAGTTACAGGACTGCGGTCTCCGGTTTGCAGGTCCAAGACCTCCCCGTAGGCCCAGGTAAGAGAACCCTACTATGTGACGTAGCTACCGGCCAACCCCGCCCCGTTGTCCCAGCAGCCTGGCGCCGGCGGGTTTTCGAATCCATTCACAACTTAGCGCACCCCTCCATCAGGACAACCGTCTGGCTGGTCTCCAACAGATCTGTGTGGCATGGACTGCGTAAACAGGTCAGTGAATGGGCCAAAACGTGCATGCAGTGCCAAACGGCCAAGGTGCAGCGGCATACCAAGGCTCCGCCGCAGTGGTTCGAACCCACCCGCCGGAGGTTCGACCACATTTATGTGGATATCGTGGGGCCCCTGCCAGTGTCGCGAGGAGCGCGGTACCTCCTAACTATGATAGACCGGTTCACCAGATGGCCAGAGGCAGTCCCGCTCACCGACACCACCTCCAAATCCTGCGCCCGAGCACTGATCGCAACCTGGGTAGCCCGCTTCGGGGTACCGGCCCACATTACCTCCGAGAGGGGTGCCCAGTTCACCTCCAGCCTGTGGTCGGCTATGGCCAGCCTTTTAGGATTGCAGCTACACCACACAACTGCCTACCACCCACAGTCGAACGGACTAGTGGAGCGTTTCCACCGTCACCTGAAGTCGGCTCTCATGGCCCGCCTGGAGGGGCCTAACTGGGTGGATGAGCTTCCCTGGGTTCTGCTCGGAATCCGCACGGCACCCAAAGAGGATCTGCACACCTCGTCGGCCGAGTTGGTGTACGGCGCACCCTTGGTCGTCCCAGGAGAGTTCATACCAACCCCAAGGGGGCAAGAAGAGGAACCACAGCAGTCCTGGACAGACTACGGGAGAGGCTCGGTAACCTGGCCCCCATACCCACTTCACAGCACGGACAGAGCCCGACCTGCGTACCCAAAGACCTGCAGAACTGTAAGTTTCTTTTTGTACGATGGGGAGGACACCGGGCACCGCTACAGCGGCCCTACGAGGGGCCGTTTAAGGTGATCAGGAACAACGGATCCACGTTTGTGCTGGTCACTTGGGGGAGAGAGGAGGTTTTCACGGTGGACCGACTCAAATCGGCCCATGTGGACTTGGGCGCAGCCGGTCCAGGCTCAGGCACCGCGGCGCAGGGGCAGACCTCCCAAACAGAGAGGCCGATCCAGACTGTGAACATTGGGGGAGGTATCGCCGGTTCTGGGGGAGGGGGGTTATGTGGCGACCCACTTTCTGGCACCCACGAACCAGCTCACAACAGCACGCGCAGGCTGAGGGCCAGCCCCAAAAAGGGCGCCAGGCCATCTTCACCAGCAGGGGGAAAATCCCGTGTGCGGAAAGGGTCTGGGAATATGCATTCCCCACAGCAGTCCCGCCCCAGGGAGGGCGGGAACGGGAAGGCTTTAAAGCAGGCCGTGAAGTTTGAATAAGTCTCTTTACCGCAACTCCAACTCACTGACTCTGTGTGGTTATTCTAGCGCTGTGTGTAGCACACCGCTACATGACCAGCTTAAATGCCACTATCGTATCTGCTTCCACCACTACCACTGGCAGCCTGTTTCAGGCACCTACAAACTGCGTTAAAAATAAACTGCCCACCCATCTCCCTTTGACATCTCCACCCATTTAGAATGAATGTCTTTCGTTCTTGCCAATTCTACTTTGGCAAAAAAAAGATTTTGACTGTTTAAGGCAACAAATATAAAATACTGGAGGAACTTAGCAGGTCAAGCAGTATCTAGGGAAATGAATCAACAGTCGACATTTCTGGCTGAGATCTTCTTCAGGACTGTCCATCTATGGTCCTTCCTCGTTTTATAAACTTGTACAAGGCCTCCGCTCAGCCGCCAACACTCTCAAGAAAATAAACCAAGATCATCCAACCTCTGCTGATAGCTTTAATCTAGGCAGCAAACTGGTGAACCTCTTCTGTAGTTTTCCAAAGCTTTCATATCTTCCTTTAATTGGGTGACCAGAATTGCACGCAATACTCCAAGTGTGACTTAACCCAAGTTGTATATAGCTGCAATATGACTTCCTAACGCTCATATTCAATCAATGCAAGCATGCAATACACCACTTTAAACATTTTGCCTACTTGTGTGGCCACTCTCAGAGAACCAGGGACTTAGACCGCAAGATCCCTCTATACACTAATATTGTTAAAGGTCCTGTAACCAACTGTATAGTTACACCTTAAACTTGACATTCCAAAGTGCAACACCTCACACTTGTCCAGATTAAACTCCATGTACCATTTCTCTGTCCATATCTATAACTAGTCTATTGTCTGCTGTATCCTTTGACAACCTTCTTCACTCTCTCAACTCCTCTAATCTTTAGGTCATCTTCAAACTGAGAGCCCAATTGGACATATCAAGCCCCACAAAGTGCTTTCTGTGCTCAGAACCATGAGATACAGAGCAACAATGGATGAGGGAGCCTGGAATTGAGTTCCTGCCCTACTTCCATTTGTAGAAATCATGGAAAGCAGAGAGAGAAAAAGTCATTCTGGACCATTCCCTACAGCTTAATTCCAGTTGTTTTGAATCCACAGCAGGTGGAAAAAGAGCAAGCTCAGAACAGTGCAAAAGGGGGTAAAGGGACAGCTTTGCTTGGAAGTAGAGTTAATTCTAAGAATTATTATTCTGTTCCAGCACCTGAAATTGTAGTACAGAGCTAAGGGAATGCAACATTATTAAATCATGGCACTATTCATAAAAACAAAAATAGAAAATAATGGAGATACTCACCTGATCAGGCAGCACCAATGGAGAAAGAAACAAGTTAATGTTTCAGGTCAGTGATGACCTTTCATTAGAACTGGTAAAGTGAGGAAGACAAATCTATCTTAAGTTGCAGAGGGCGAAGTAACAAAAGTGAATGTTTGTGATAGCAGAGATCAATGTTATCTAGGTGAAATTACTGCTCTCAGCGCTGCCTAAAGAGGAGAATTAATGCTGAGTTATCTAGTGAAGTGAACAAAGGGGAATGATAGAAAGTAAAAAAATCAACTTGCCAGAACTATGAGATGCAGAGCGTATCAGTTGCTGGAAATCGAAAAATCCTGGAAATACTCAAAATCTGCAGATCAGATAGCACTAACAACTAAATACAAAACCAAGGTAGATATAGAATATAGAAGATATAGATATAGATAATATATAAATAATTCAATTTTAATTTGATTAGTGATATTCCATATTCCCCCTATACCCCATCTCATACTTCTAAAGCAATGTCAAAGGAATAAAGGGACACTAAAAGAACCATCAATTTTCATTTTGATTGTACAGAAAAGCCAAATAAACTGCCACTCTTTCTTTGCCTGCCATTGTTACAATAAAGAATTGGATTGATTTTATTTCTTACATCCTTCACATACACCAGTAAAAATCTTTACATTACGTCTCTGTCTGAATGCGCAATGTGACGGAGCAAGTAAATGAGGAAGCTGACATACCTGTGCTGAAATTGTGCGCTGAAAAGTCTTTGCTGTTGAGGTTTCATTTGATATGTTGCTTTGCGGGGCCCAATAATGTTCCGACATCTAACCCAAAGGAGGAAAAAAAAAGGTACAATCTTTATCAGTCTCCTGGTATAAGAGTAAGTCTTCAATTTCTTCAATATTTCAAGATACTCCAGAAGCAAGCCAGTTAAAAATTTCAGTAACTTATCAGACATGAGGCCAGTATTGAAGAGCTTGTCACTCTGATCTTTACTTAAATTCTGGATTTTGTGAACAGCAACTCTGAAAGGTTTGGAAAAGTGTTTAAAAACACAAGAAACACAAGGAGCAACTTATTCTACTCCATCGTTCAATAAGATCTTAGCGCCACTGAACTGCATTAACTTAATATCCCTGGATTCCATTAATACCAAAAACCTATCAAAATGTGTTCTGAACATATTTAGTGATTGAGCCTTCAGAGCTTTCTTTAGCTGCAGAGTTCCAAAGATTCATTAACTATCTCAAGGGCTCCTGACTTGGGGAACTATAGGTTGGGATTACCTGCTCTAGCTGAAGAAACCTCTTCACATTCCTGAATAGTATAATATTTAGTTTCGGGTTTGTAATCCCTTATTCCAGACACATTAGCCAAGAGAATTCCATCTAACAGCTATCCTGCATATTCCAAGAGAACTGTGTACTGTTCAAAAAGGTCACCTCACATTCTTCTACTTACTCTACAACATGTCATACCAGAATCAATTGGCAAACCTTTGTTGAATTCTCTAAATCTCAACTATTTTCCTCTTTAGGTAGGAAGACTGGACCAGTACATAATACTTCTATTGCAATTTCACCAGGTCCTGTGTTATTTGACCCAGGTACATTTTGTATTTTCATTCTTTTCAAATGAAGGGCAGCATGCTTCTGGTATTCCTAATTACTCTCTTTCCCTGCATGTTAACAAACTGGGTTCCTCTTTCAAGTCTCACCATAAAAGAAAACAAATCAACATATTTTTGCTACCAAAGGACATCTACAGTGTCTTTTCACTTTAATTTGTCAATGAAACACTTTGTACTCTATACTAATAACAATGCAAACTTGGAAAAAGTACACTTTAACACCATCCAACCTCATTACAATCAAAGACATACATTTTATTATAAATAGTTGGGAAACTGCAGCACCTCACCAGTCACAGCATCCAGCTAAAAATAACATGCTTATCCCTAGTAACAGACAAAAAATGCTGGATGAACTCAATAGGTCAAGAAGCAACTATGGATAGGAATAAACAGTTGATATTTTGGGCCAAGATCCTGCCCGATCTGCTGAGTTCCTCCAGCATTTTATGTGCGTGTCTCTGGATTTCCAGCATCTGCAGAATCTCTTGTTTATCACTTGCTCATTCTACATTTTACTGACCATTAGCTGACATTTAACCCACCCAGTATATTGCTCATAAAAAACTTCCAATCCGATTTTCTTTAATCCCTATGTGGCTAAGAAATGCCTTCTGAAAGACCAACACACATGGGCTGGTTTGTCCATATAATGGAATAACAATTTCATGAGTAATTCTTACAGGTTTTTCACCAATAAAGTGTCCAATCCACTTACTGGTTTCTAAATGTCACGTTAACATTTCCTTGATAATATATTCCAGCATTTTCGAAACCAAAGATGTCAAGCTTACTGCTATCAGAATCAAAGTTAGGTTTAATATTACTGGCATATGTCGTGAAATTTGTTGTTATGCGGCAGCAGTAAATTGCAATACAGTATAATAAAAATTATAAATTACAGTAATAAGTACATATATTAAAAGAAGTTAAACTAAATACGTATTGAAAACAAAACAAAAAGTAGTGAGGTAGTGTTCATGGATTCAATGTCCATTCAAAAATCTGACAGCAGAGGGTAAGAAGTTATTCCTGAATTGTTGAGTGTGTGCCTACAGGCTCCTGTACCTCCTTCCTGGTGGTAGCAACAAGAAGACGGGATATCCTGAGTGCTGGATGTCCTTAATGATGGATACCACCTTTTTGAGGCATTGCTCCTTGAAGATGTCCTGGATGATAGGGAGGCTAATGGCCATGATGCAGCTGACTGAGTGAACAACTTTGTGCAGCTTATTTCGATTCTGTGCAGTGCCTCCCCACCCTCCAACCCCAATACCAGACGGCGATGCAGCTAGTTATAATACTCTCCACTACAGAAATCTGCAAGTGTCTTTGGTGACGTATCAAATCTCCTCAAATTCCTCATGAAATATAGCCACTGTCATGCCTTCTTGGTAACTGCATCGATAAACTGGGCCCAGGATAGATCGTCAGAGATGATTATACCCAGGAACTTGAAATTGTTCACCCTTTCCACTTCTGATCCCTCTACGAAGACTGGCTTGTGTTCCCTCATCTTATCCTTTCTGAAGTCCACAATAAATTCTTTGGTTTTACTAATGTTGAGTTCAAAGTTATTGTTGTGACATCACTCAACAAAAAACAAAGAAAATTGTAAAGCATGAAAAACTAAAAATTCAAACCTGAAATGTCAGCACTTCAGAGTATTTGCTCAGTACTTAGTTGAACCATCTCTCGCAACTATTACAACCAGCAGTTTTTCTGGATAAGTCGCTATTAGCTTTGCACAATGTGACGGAGCAAGATTTGCCCACTTGCAAACTTGCTCAAGCTGTGCCAGATTAGTTGGGGAGTGACAGTGGACAGAAATCTTGAGGTCTTGCCATTTATGTTCGAGTGGGTTAAAGTCAGGACTCTGGCTAGTCCACTCAAATACATCAAATTTCTTCATCTAAAGCCACTCCATGGCTGCCCTGGCAGTGTGCTTTGGGTCACTGCCCTGATGAAAGAAAACCTTCCTTCCTGGTTTAAGCTTTCTGGCAGAGGCTAGCAGGTTTTTATCCAGGATCTCTCTATATTTAGCAACATTAATCTTTCCTGAAAAGCATCCCCATAGCATCCACCACACTTGATAGCAAGAATGGCATTACCTGGCAGATGAGCAGTATTAGATTTATGTACAACTTAGAGTTGAAGCCAAAAAGTTTCACTTCAATTTCATCCGACCACAAGACCTTCTTCCACATCTTTATAGTACCTTCTAAGTGACACTTTGCAATGTCTTTAGGAGCAAGGAGATGCTTTTTTTTCCTAGCCAGGGCTTCTTCCTTGCCACTCTTTCATAAGTACCCTTTATGTGCAAGGCTTTAGAGATTGTGGAGCCGTGAACTTCATCTCCAGTTGCAGCAACTGACTTCTGCAGCTCACTCAGAGTGACTGTTGACATCACAGTAGCCGCTCTTCTCCAGCAACTAAGTAGAGAGGGGTGGCCCATGTAGGCAGAGTGGCTGTGGGATTCACAGTTTTCCATTTTTTCACGATGGACTGCAATGAGCTCCGAGGTATGTTCAGTAGCTTCAAGACAGTCTTGCGTCCCCAAATTTGTGCTTCTCTGTTATTATTCCCCTGACTTGTTTTGAAAGCCCTTTTGTCCTCATTTTGATTTGGTCTGTTAAAAAACTACCAAACTGTTGGACCTAACAGAGAGCGGTTGTGTTTATTCTTATGGATTCACTGAAAGCAGGTGATCTTCCAATATCAACACATATTGATGAACATTAACAATCAATAAATAAGGTAATATATTTCTCCTGCAGTAGGTCAGTGTAGTAATTACAAAGGCGATGAATAATTTTTTAGCCTCACAATATTGGTTTTCAATTTTCAGTAAGCTGTTGACAGCTTTTGGAATTTTTCTTTTGATTTGACATGATGCACAATGTTTTGTAGATTAGCTCAAAAAATTACTTCGATGTATTTGAAACTAAGCAAATAAGACAGTAAATTGTGAAAACAGTTGTGAGCAGTGAATACTTTTTCAAGGCACTATATATATATAAAACTATTATATAATGATCCCTAGAAGTCCCATATCTACCAGATACTCAACCATCTCATTACAGAATACTAAATCTCTCATTTAAAGAACTTCCTTTAAATAGTCTCTAACCTGATTTTTCCTCCCAACAGATTCTACTAAAACTGCTGAGTGTTTCCAGCATTTTCTGCTTTTATTCCATGAATTTGTACTGTGCATTACTGCTAATAATTTGGTTGGTCTTTCTATATGTAGGTTCTCTCTCTCTCTAGCTATCCATCCCGTAGGATCATGATGGTTCCTTTCAGTCAGTTAGGGGGTGTGATATGTGCATCCTGGAGAGGCTGTACAGGACGATCCTTGACAGCGACTGCCCTTGCCACATACTTGGCAGGTGAGGCCTGGAGGGGCAGCAGGGGCAGAAGCTCTGCTGTGGCGCTTCCTGCGTCTTTCCTCTGTTGCCTCGTTGAGCTTGTTCTCAGCAGCGTCCACACCTTTTCTGATGCCGTCCCTCCACTGTGAATGATCTTGAGCCAGATCCTCCCATGTTGATGGGGCAATGTCAGCTTTCTTGAGGCTCCTGTGCAGAACATCCTTGTACTGTAGTTGCTGGCCTCCTTGTTTTCGGGTACCACTGGACAGTTGGCCGTACAAGATGTCCTCGGGCAGTCTTCCATCGGGTATCCTGACAACATGCCCTGCCCAGCACAGCTGGGCAGACATCACCAAGGTTGGAACTGCTGGCATTCCGGCTCGAGAGAGGACTTCAGTATTGGAGACCTTGTCTTGCCAGGTGATCTTCATCAGAGAACGCAGGTGACGCTGTTGTAGTTGGTCAAGCTGGCGTAAGTGTCTCTGATATGGGCACCATGTCTCACATCCATATAACAGGTTGATATGACAACGGCCCTGTATACCTTGCACTTGATGTTCTGTGACCAAACCCGGTCTTTCAGCTGACCAAAGGCAAAAAAGGCTTTTCTGTTTCTTGACTCAATCTCTACATCCAGAGAAGCTGAGGATGTTATTACGCTTCCCAGGTAGCAAAACTTGTTGACAGCATTGAGATGAGTGTCATCAATGTTGGATGACAGTTGGTTCTTCGTAGCTTGAGCCAGGAGCCAGTCAGTACAAAACTTCCGTGTTAAGGTAACCATGATTATTGTATTAACAGAGCCAGAGATGGTGTCTTTTGGTGTGCAACTCCTCTAAAGACACCTCTAGGCCTTTCTGCCATCTACAAGGCAGACATCAGGAATATGATTCAATACCCCCTCCTGGCACGCTGGCTGTTTGTCCATCTTGTTGTGTGTGTGGCCTTTCATTGATTCTATTGCTTCTTTGTATTTACTGTGAATGCCAGAAAGACGAATCTCAGGGTGGTATTTGGTAACATCTATGTACTTTGATAATAAATTTGCTTTGAACTTTGGCTGCACAAGTGTAGCATCAACAACACTGAAAACACTTGACACAATCTGGGACAATTTAGATCACTTGATTTTGCAGTCTCTCTAAACATTTATTTGGTCCAACACTGCTATACGGTGGCTGCAGTTTCCACTATCAGCAAAATGCACAGCAGTTGCCCAATAACAGCACCACACAAACCTACAGCCCCCATCACAAAATAGGATAAGGGCAGGAAGTGTACGGGAATACCACTACTGCAGGTTCCCTCTTCTTCCCACCACACCATGACCTTGAAATATATTGCATGCCCTGCAATGTCACTGGTATAAATTCCAGAACATCCCAGCAAATAGCACAGCAGGAGTACGTTCACCAGAGAGACTATAGGGATTTAAGGTACAGGATTACGATTACATTCACAAAGGCAACTAATGCTGGCTTGCTGTTGATGACCATATTCCAAAAATACTTAAACTTAAAAACAGATTAACAAATGTGTACCTCATCTTATTGAACATGACTTTTGGTAAGATGGCAGGACATTCGGGGACTCTATGGGGACTACCAAAAGCGTTGTTGTCTTTTTTAAAATGTCTTTTTTACGATTGCAAGACACCGCTGGATATTAAGAACTTCAACTACTGCAGAAATGCCCCATCAGCAAGTTGCTCGATAGCAGAGCAGCTGGACTTGGTGTGGACTGTTTGCTGCCAGCTACAGAAAGGCATCAGAGTTGGTGCACAAAGGCGGTGTCCTGTCTAACACTGAGTGATGATCTTGGATGTTTTTCTTGTGATCGCAAGACTTTGCTGGACATTGGCAATGTAGAATACTGCAAATCTGGTTCATTGGAGAGACTGACAGTGGGGGAGCTGCACGGCTGTGGACTAGGCTCACGCTGGGGCTATTTTTTGCTAAATGCAACCGTATGTTTATTGCTATCTTATATTTGCTATATGTGCCTTGTACTGTGTATGACTATACGACTGGGCTTTGCACCTTGGCTCCTGAGGAATGGTGTTTCGTTTGGCCATATTCATCATGTCGAACGACAACTAAACTTGACCATTCCCTGATTTATACTATGGCCTATCATACAATTACTGTTTGTGAACCCAGATAAAACTCCTAACAATAATTTACTGTTAAATTTATTGTGTCTTAGACTACTCTCCCAAAATAATTTATTTTACTAATTGATTTCCCAAACGAAGATCCTTCTCTTGTCCTTTAATCCATTTTTTAACATCAAGACATAGTACTGTCCTTTGCTAATAATTATAAATTAAAAGACATTAGAGATTCAAAGAGTTATGTGCTATCAAATATGGTTCAGGCAATGGTTGAGAATACTGATTTCCACAAATGTAGTAAGAGGATAGAGCTCATCCAATGACATGGAGTCAATGAAATGTAGTAACAATATAGAGTACTTACCTTTTTCTGTAACCACTGCACAGCCCAGCTCCAGTGATGGGGATGTTCACGAAAGTAGTCCTTTGCAGCTGGACATCTATTAAATATTAAAGCAAACAATTATCTTGGAATGAGGAAAAGCAAAATTAAAATAAAACCAAAGATCTGGTTAAATTAAACAAAGTAGCACTTGCTACTCTCAAAAACCTAGGTATAAAGCAGAAAGACAGTTTAAGATGAATTCTAGAGATGAGAGTGACTGCTCTTGACATGAAAGCAAAATTTAGAAGTGTGGTATGGCCAAGCTTTGGTAAAACTGAAGTAAATTAGCATCATTGGAATAATTGTCCAATGGTCAAACATAAATCAAACCATGCATGAAGGTGGCAAGATCTAGACAGTGTTCAGGTACAGAATGGTAAGTGGGAAATAAAAACATACATCACATGAGCGCCCAGCCTCAACCATCTCCATAGAGATATGCATAAAACTAGCCATAAATTGGCACGCATTTGAACCAGAGGAAGGAAACATGTGGTACAATAAGTATGTTCTTTTTAAAAAAGGCAAACTGTTTAGCAATTGTGGTGACCAACTAAGTTATTAACTGCTGTTCTACATAAACTGGAAAGATCTTACACAGGTGACAAGTTCCTAGGACCACAAATAATTCAATACTTCATGAAATACATCAGTGCCTGATCACCATTCAGATCTATCTAGAATGTAAAGTGGTCACCTTTTTCTCTCAAATATGATGGGTTTTCCCCTCCCTACTTGAGTATCCTCTTGGCTAAGAACCTCTGAAATATCAGTGCTCTTTTATATCTAGGCTGTGTTGGCACGTGGCCAAGTGGTTAAGGCGTTCGTCTAGTGATCTGAAAGTCGCTAGTTCGTGCCTTGGCTGAGGCAGCGTGTTGTGTCCTTGAGCAAGGCACTTAACCACACATTGCTCTGCAACGACACCGGTGCCAAGCTGTAAGGGTTCTAATGCCCTTCCCTTAGACAACATTGGCGGCATGGAGAGGGGAGACTTGCAGCATGGGCAACTGCTGGTCTTCCATACAACCTTGCCCAGGCCGGCACCCTGGAAACCTTCCAAGGTGCAAATCCATGGTCTCAGCAGACTAACGGATGCCTATTATTATATCTAGGCTAGTAATCAGATCCATTAGCAATCTCTCCATCATAGGTGCCATGATTTCAAGCTATTATAGTCCTAATTTTTGAAATCCCATCCTTCTTGACTGCCTTTATGAATCTTCATTAAAAAAAAGCCTTTTGTCACCTGCCCTAATATCATCCTCTGTTTCAACATGCAGTTTTATTTAAAAATGCCATTGAAACACCCTTGAGGCATTCTGACAAGTTAAAGGTGCGCTACTGTATGAAAATACGATATTCCCCAGAAGTGATTTCCCCTCATTTAAACAAATACTTCCGCTCAGTGGTTACTGTAAGTCAACACAAATTTCCTTGATCCAAGTTCCTGGGATGGAACCAGTGAATGAAGTCAAGTTTCTTAATATCAAATATGGAACTGAGAAAGATGGGAGCATGTGGTGTGAGAAAAAAAATATCAGCCTAAAATATCAACTTCACTTTCTATTATCATTAAATGCTCCCTGACCATTTGGCAGGTAGCATCCAATGAGGAAGCTGAATGCTGCCACCATATTTTATTTCAGATTTCTAGCCACTACAACATTTTATATTGTTTCTCAATTGTTCCCAGATTAATTACACTCTCCATGATACCTTGCTCTCTGGTTTTCTTTCAAGAACAAGCCAGACACAATACCTGACAATATAGTCAACGTAACTTCCATCTTGTCTACGGCAAGCGATACCAAAGAATTGCTCCAAAAAAGGCCATAGGTAGGTATAAATAATGAAAAATGCCTGGATTGTGTACTCGACAATGTTGTAATGGACTCAGACTATACAGCCGTTGCTTGAAAGTTTGTTTGTAACTTGTAACCCATTAAACCAGCACTCAAGTGAGGCACAGCACATTTAGAACTAAAAATCTTTAAAAAAAACTTGCAGATTCTGAAACCTAAAATAAAATCAGAAATTGCTTGAAATGCTGCATCTGTGTTAGTCTGCATTTATGAAAAGAAGAGAAACAATTTGCAGGTCAAAGATCCTTCTTCAGAACTCAGTTTACAATTTGTCATAGGGGAAGTTCTTCAATTTTGCATTCAACTTGTTCACTTGTAAAAATCCAATCAAGAAGCATAAAACACATTCCAGGTCATAGTAACTTTAAGAACTCATTAAGTAACAGTAATGGAATAAAAAAAAAGCCTGCTTTTCTGTTATACTTGGAACTCTAATCAGCCGTAAAGAAACATCTCAACCAAGCAAAATTAGAGGATAGTTACATTTTTATAGGACGGCCTGTTGTGTGGGCAAAAACACCTTTAGATGAAATGTTAGTTAGAAGATTGAGACTTGAATAGAATATTGTTTGACATGTAAATTACCTTGAACTATTAATCCTGACCACACATCCTAAATACTCTTGCCTTACTCACCTTTATATGTCATCACCAGGTATGGCAAAGCTTCTGATCACTTCTCAAGCCTTTAGAAAGCTAATATTGTCTAAAGTGAACTGCCTTGGACAGTAATTCAATATTTACAATAAATGTAAGCCACTCAGAAAAAAAATCAGCAAAATCATGTTCATATTTTAAAATCAATTTTAAGTTCAAATACTTACTTCTGAGCTAACAGTACCAAGAATTTGATACACTGATAGCAGCGACTGCTGTCAACATTGTTACTCTGGTGCATCAAGGCTGTGGAGTGGACAGAGAACAATATTGATTTAAAAAATTAATAGTGCAGAACAAGCTGCTAAAGATAGCAAGACTATATTAAAGGTATTCCAGAGTCGTTCAGCTGGATACTATGCGCCATACACACAAGTGCTACATACACAAATATGTGAACACTATTGGCAAGCTTACAATACTGGCAGGTGTAGGGTGTTGAAAAGAATGAGGTGCAGGCATGCAGCCAAACACAATTCAGTTATCTGAAAGTAATTCAAAACTACGGACTCAATAAATATGTTGCAATTCAGACTTGGAAAGCAGAGGTCGAGTCCAAAGTATGTATTAGATTTGCTCATCTCATTCAGACTTGAAAGAATATAACGATTCAAGCTTCTTTGGGAAAAGGACAATGGAAAGCAACAGTTCGTTTAAAAAGCATATGCTTATATAATTGCAAGAAAAAGTTTGTGAACTCTTTGTAATTACCTGGTTTTCTGCATTAAATACTCATAAACTGTGGTCTGATTTTCATCCAATCACAATAATGGACAAACACAATCTAGCTAAACTAATAACACATGAATAATTGTACTTCTTCTCATCAATACTGAGTATACCATTTAAACAATCACAGCCTAGGTTCAAAAAAAGTATGTGAATCTCTGGGGTAATGCCTTCTACAAAAGCTATTTGGAGTCAGGTGTTCCAGTCAATGAGATGAGATTAGAGGTGTGGGTTGTAGAGGTGCCCTGCCCTATAAAAAAGACACAGAAAATCAGGTTACTGACGGAGCCTGCTCTTCTAAAGAAAGATCTGCTTATGCTCTGTTGTGGCTGACTGAAGATTTTTCAGCGGCACTCAATGGACTCAAGCTGTGGGATCACTTGCTTTTCAGCTGATGGAGGTGAGGCATTGAACCATTGTGCTCTACTGGGGGCGGCGTAGCACAATTGTGGCAACTGAAGATTTAAAATGGACTGAAGGCTCTGGACTATATACATATACATACACACACATACATATATATTTTTATATATGTATATTCTGAGGCGATGTATGTTTACTGATATTCTATGTGGGTTTGTTGACTTGTATACATCAAATAGCTGGGGGGGGAGGAGGGAGGAAGGGAGATGGGCTTCAAGACTCTTATTACTTGATTGTGATCTTGTAGATGCTTGTTGGTAATGTGTCTTTGCACTTTGACCCCGTAATAACGCTGTCTCATTTGGCTGTATTCATATATGGTTAACTGACAAATAAATTTGAATCAATCAAAGCAACTTTCAGACGGCCTTAGGAGAAGAATTGTAGTGATACATGAAGCTGGAAAAGACTGCAAAAGCATTTCTAAAGACCCGAGTGTTCATTAGTCCTCAGTAAGAAAAACTGTCTACAAATGGAAGAAATTCAGTACTGTTGCTACTCTCCCTAAGAGTGGCTGGCCTGCAAAGATCACACCAAGAACACAATGTGCAATGCTGAAGGAGATGAAGAAGAACCCAAAGGTAAAAGTAAAAGACCGGTAGAAATCTCTAGAACTTGTACTAAAGTCTCTGTCCGTGTGTCCAGTAGAAGAAAAACACTGAACAAGTATAGTGCTTGGGGAAGGACACCATGGAGGAAATCACTGTTCTCCAAAAAAAAACCCACCATTGCTGCATGTCTCATTTGCAAAAGACCACCTGGATGTTTCACAATGCTTCTGGGACAAAGAGAGCACCCTGATGTATGATGCAAGCAAGGTGTGTTATTAGTTTAGGCAGATTGTGTTTGCCTATCTTAGTGACTTAGAAGAAGATCACACTAGTAATTAGTACAGAATACCAGGTAATTGCAAAGGGTTCACAAACTTTTTCTTGCAACTGTGTATCAGGCACAAAGCTAGTTACTCTCCCAACATATCAGGTTGCATTGTATGCCTTCCCTTTCTCAGTAGCTTCTGACTGCAATCAACACTCATGTACAGAACCAGTTGACATCAGTATGTGGGTCAGCACAGTTGTGGCCTCCTTGCTGACTGGCAGACACATTCAACCTTTCAGGCTAATGTTAGGCTCAGCACCAAATTCCAGGGGAGGAGCACATGTGTTGAGCTGAGGGACCTGATACAAGACTTATTTGACTCCTCAGCTTTTCAGATGCCATGGATTAAGTAACTGAATCCCCTTCACATGACCCTGACTGGGGGAGGGTGGGGCTAAGCCGGAGTTACACCTTGTCCAAGGGCGACCAGCAGACTACTGGAGGGAACGTGGTAGAGACGCATCTCCAACCCGCCACGCAGACCATCAGAATTAACTATCCAAATATAGCCATAACATTTTTAACAGTGCCTTTTTCCTCCATTTGTTTAGCAGTGGACTCCGTTTTCATCAGACTCAATCCACTGGCTCTATGCCATCAAACTATTTACCTGCCACCCAGTGCTAGAAACCTATAATAATTTTTTCCTCCAATTAAGGAGAAGATGGGAACCCGTTAACCTAGACTGCACTATGAATGTTCCCTGGGCACAATGTCAAGTGGCATTAATTTGTTTTCGTCTGGCATCCATTTCAATTTGGATTAAATTGCTGACCTCGACAAAGTCATTCACCTCCAAAAAATGTCCCTCATGCCTCCCACAACTCCTCTGTTGTGAAATCTACACTTATTCCAATGTCTGCTAGCATGCATTCTATCCTTCTGTCATCAGAGTGGAGGGGACTGAATTTGTAGGTGGTGGGTTAGTTAACAAATATGTACCTAAAAGTCCTTTCTCCGACTCAAAAGCAAACTGTAGCCGGCGAGATTGCAATGGATCTTCAATAACCTTGAAAACAAGGTGAAAGAAAACAAGTTAGTTACTGGTGTGGTTATTTCACAACGGATTCTTCGCTCTAGTGTGAGTAGGCCACTGATACACTCTCATTTACTTTTTCCAAAGACTACCAGCATGCCCTACTTGCTTTGCCGGTTATTATCAATCAGCCTGTTGTTCGTACTATACGAGAAGTTAAACCATAATCGCAATTTAAATTTGGAATTCATTTTTAAGGACTTATTTTTTTCTTCATGTTATTTGTTGGCTTCATTTTTATTCCCAAATTTATCTCTTCCTCTTGGACAATCTGCTCAAACTTGGAAATAGTGATTTGAATTGCTACAGTCAAAGAGTGGTTAAGTCATTACCTCAGTAAAGTCATCAATAAAGTCAAAGAAATGCAAAAAAAATGAAATTGCCTTTTAAACTCACGAGAGAGCATAGGCCATCAACTTTTTGCTGTTGATGTTTCTGTAGCAGGCAATTTCTTTCTTACGAGGTCGAGTTGCTAGCTCAACACTCAAACCAGCACAGATGGAAAAGCGTGTCTGGGGAGCCGTCTGGGTTTGAACTCAGGAGCCTTCACTCCGAAGTCCGGCGTTGATGCCACTACGCCACCAGCCGGCAAAAGAAATGCAAGCCCCATCAACAACTTTGACCATTTAGGTTCTGAGCACGGGCCCTAGTGCTGCATTGTTATGTCTACTACTGTATACATTTTATCTAACATACAAGGCTAAGAAAGCCGTTCATAATTCTCATACATACCAGGATTTCATGCAGTAACTGGAAGATATTTTTCAATTCGTGAGGTGGAGCTGTCTCCAGTTGGATCTGAGTAACACAAAACATACATAATCATAAAATGTTATTACAGAAAATCATAATTAACCCTTGGTCCATGTTTATGTAACTACACCAATAAGCTTTTAACAAGCATCTTTAACAGATCGGTAAGAAAAACAAAAGTCTATGGGATTCAACAGTAGGTAGAATATTAGGGAGAGATTTGTGAGGCTATTAATAACAGTAGACAATGCTAGTTTGGAGGTTTTCTTAAGATTTGTGGAAACCAAGGAGAGGTCTAATTGAGGAACAGAACATTATGATAGGCAAAGATATGGACTAATTTCTATTCATAAAGAGATCAATATCAGGATGCATGCGTGGATATAAAGTAACAGGTACAAATACTGATGAGGAATGGAAAAAATTATTTTCTCATATAGAGGATATGAAGAAGGGTAGGAAAAGCATAGTCCAATGTTGTGGACCACAAGCTATTGAAAGGAAAATGGAAAATAGGCTGAGTTCTATCAGTATTTTTCTTCAAAGTATTTCTCAATGTGTGAGCAATATTATATAAAAAAGAGTAAAATATAATATTAGAGTCATATCAAAATTGAACAAAATGCGCCCTTTTGTCTCTTATCTCCACGCTACGTCCTGACCTCACAGAGAATGGGGCTGCCTTTGTTCTCCTGCTATCTACTCAGAAAATCTGGAGCAGCACATGCTGTTTTTCCACCCTTAGAATTCAGGAATGACTGCTTTTACCAGGATTGCTTACAAAATGACAGAAAATGCTGAGTCAGGAAAAGCCCAGCAGGTTAGGCAGCATTTACAGCTGCTGCATGTTCACTTTTTTTTTAAGATGCTTCAACATCTGCTGAGTGGTTTCAGGATTTTCTGTATGTTTCAGGTTTCTAAAATCTTAATTTTCTGTTGTATTATCACCTGGTGCAATACTCAATGAAATTATGTTGAAACATGCTTTCCTCTATTCCCCACCTCGAGCAGAAACTTGTGGTCCTTTTGCTTTTATTTCAAGGCTTCCTCCACTTCAAATTTTATCGTATTTTCTCTGAAAGAAGCCTGAACCATTGTTTGTGGTAAAAGCTACCATAAACAAATGGTCTAACAACCCTTGCTAGAATCATTTCTCACTTTTTATATCCCTCATTATGGATGCATTGCATTTTTCCATTCTCTTTCCCTTAAGGATGTCACCCCATTGGTTCACACTTGGAATATGACAGCTTTAAAAATCACTTCCCTTTGGCCTAATTTGGAACCAAAGAGCCCAGCCCTTGGTCAGACTGATAATACATGGGTCTTGGGGTTTTGCATAAGTTGAAACTCCTGCTTTATTATCCCTCAGTGATCCTTATTCTCTTTTGTCAGCACTCATATTGGAAACAAAATGTGTTTGTGGTGATTAAAGCCTACATGCAGTATTGTGCAGAAGTCTCCGGCACTCCAGCTATAAGCATTTAGAAGGGAAAGGGAATGGAAAAATGCAGTGCATTCACAATGAGGGATGAAAGAAGTGAGAAATGCTTCTAGCCTTTTGCACAGTACTGTTTTTTGTAAATGCAGAGTAGAGAGCGAGTTGGTAAATCCGGTGGGAGCAAAGGATATTGAATTGAATTGACTTTATTTTGTACATTCTTCACATACATGAGGAGTAAAAATCTTTGTTACGTCTAAATGTGCAATCACAGTAATTTATAATAACCTATAATAAATAGAACATTGGGAATGGCAAGGGTGGAACGTTGTGGGCGGGGTGTGGGAGAGGTGGCAGAGAAGGAATACTGGGGTGGGGGTGGTGCAGGTACAGGCACATCCAGTCCTGAGACACCAGGCAAGGTCAAGATTCCAAACAATTGGTTTATTGATCATTACGAATTGTCTTTCTGGTGTTTGCTGCTCCCTTCCCCCCTTTCCTAACCATGACTCCCCTTTCCCTGCCTCCTTCCCACTCTCACTCCACAACAGAGACCCATATCAGAATCAGGTTTATCATCACTCACATATATCATGAATTTTGCTTTTAAAGGCAGCAGTACAGTGTAATATGTAAAATTACTACAGGACTGTGCAAGTGAACTATTTCCAAGTCAGAGTGGTGTGTGGATTGAAATACAACTTCTAATTAGTGGTGCTCCCATGATTTTGCTGTCCTTATCCTCCAGGCAGAGGTCATTGGTTTGGAAGGTGCCATCTGTTACAGTGATTTTTGGGTTTGGGTCATTTACCTTTGGCAAATGGCTTTGGCTACCAGTCTTCTGCCTTTGAATATGTATTGTGAATTTTATTTGGAGTGTAGGTCTGAACAATGGGTTCTTAAAAGCTGTGAATCCCAGTCCAGATGATGCTGGCGTCTGTGGTATGGATGCAGATCAGGAGGTGTGAAGTTTGTATGTAGTTTCAAAAGGAAGCATTATCTACACTTTGTAAATGTGGAATTGTCCTTTGTGTTTAGCACATAAAATATCGAGTCTCACGTTGGGCCAGCAGACCTTTCTACCGAAATTGTCTCCACATGATGCCTGCTGTACCTTGTTTGTCGAATAAAGCTGCTGCTTTGTATCTACCAGTAATTTCCTCCAGCGAGTTCATTCACTATTGCAGTACTATGAAAGTTTTAGGCACCCTAGCTATATATATGTGTGCCGAAAACTTTTGCTCAGTACAGTATACTAACCCAACCTTAGCAAACCTTTAGCAAAAATTCAGTATTTCTGTATTCACATGCTGAGCCAGCATTTAAATGTCCATCCCTAATTGCCCTTAAGAAGGTAGTGGTTGGCAGCCTTCTTGAACCGCTGCAGTTCTAAAGGGCATACCCATAATGTAGTTAGAGAGGGTGTTCCAGCACGTTCACTCAGCAACGGTGAAGGAACAGTGAACTATTTCCAAGTCAGGGCGGTGTGTGGATTGAAATACAACTTCTAATTAGTGGTGCTCCCATGCTTTTGCTGTCCTTATCCTCCAGGCAGAGATCACTGGTTTAGAAGGTGCCATCTAAGGAAGCTTAGATGGTACAAATTGTTACTGTGTGCTGGTGCTGGAGTGAGTGAATGGTTATCGATAGGGTGCCTATCAAGTGGCCTACCATGTCCTTTATGGTGTTGATATTCTTGAATGTTGTTGGAAAATAGATTCACTCAGGTAACGGGTGAGTATTTCACCACACTCCTGACTTGTAGATCGTGAACATTTATTAACGCTGACTAATTTTATTCTCACTACTCTCTCCTTTGTTATCAGTATGAGCTTCCAGTAAAACAGTCCTAATATATAAGCAGAAGTGGAAGTCTTTGTTCAGAATCACTTGTCTCCTTCTCATTAATGAACAACCAAATGTTGAAGCAAAGAATCCTCTATTCATTCTGTCCATTTACCTTAATGGTCTGTAATGCTTGTACCAATGAGAAATGTTCATTGCAGAAACAGCAGTAAGTCACCATCTCCGAAAGCACAGATAAAGATCCCGTCAGCTCTCGCATAGCATACATAACCTGAAATAAATTAAATTTAATTAAAAATGCCACTACTTCTTTTGCATTTACCACAAACAGGAACAAAAGTTTGCAAAATCCCTACACCATAAATTTTAACTTTATTTTTCTCTTTTTTCACATTTAAAAAGGCTGGGAGCAGCATTCTGTAACTGTACATGGAAAGTGTTATCCTGAAAATAACTACATCAAGAGATCTTGCAAATAAATGGAATTTCTCTCAGCCTAGCTATCTAACCTGATGTTAAACATCCTTACTGACTTCCCTGGATTATTCTGAGAGATGAACACTAGAATCACTAAATGTTACTTACCAAGTCATACAAAACAAATATTAACAAAACATTACCTCAAGTAAGTAATTTTGTCCTTCAGGTCTGAAGAGAGTTTCTACATCTTGGTGCAAAGGTACCTGTGGAGTTGGTGAATGCCATTTGTACTGCCCGGGATCTTAAACAAAAACAAATAATAATATTGCTTGTCTTCTACTTCAGCTATTTTCAACCATATTTTTTCTTAGCTTCCAGACCCAAAACACATGCCATGAAGTGAATAACCCACACAAAATGCTTAAGGAACTCAGCAAGTCAGGCAGCATCCCTGGAAAGAAATGAACAGTCGACATTTCAGGCCAAGACCCTTTCATCAGGGACTCTCAGCCCAAACACCAACTGTTTATTTCCCTCCATAGATGTTGGCTGAGTTGCTGAATCCTTCCAGCATTTAGTGTGCGTTACTGGTAACCTACGCTTGCCCAAATGAACCAAGAAGAAAACTGGAAGTCAAAGCAAATACTTCTTTAGAATCAGACAGCAGAATCAATTTTTCTTTTAACCATAGTGACAGGTGACAACTGCTCCTGAGAGCTTCCATACTAGGAATCAGAAAGTACTCAAAGCTTATTTAGTAGAAATTCAAGGTTGCCTTTTGCTACACCAAATCAACCCTGCAATTTGCCTTAAATCTTAAGGATTGCATCTTAATTCTATTCCAAGTTAATTTTGTTAGACAGATTGACAGGTAGTACTCAAAGGAGCCTGAGTGGCCTAGGCAAAACCTTCTCCCCAGCATATCTTTACCATTTTCCATCGATCCATCCTGGTATTATCCTCCTTTTCCATCTGCCCATCATTGCTGACCTCATCTGGTTCTACCTATTACATACCAGCTCCTGTTTCTACACCACACCACTGCATTTCTATACACTAGCATTCTTTCTTCTTCCCCTCTACATTGCCAGCCTTGATGCAGGATCTCAACCCAAAACATCAATACATCAAGCTTGCAATAAGAGATACTACTTGCCCCACTGAATTCTTCCTGCAGTTTATCTTTTTTTGTTCCAACTGATTTTATTACAAAAGAATTTAGAGTAGAAAGGTCTTACTTCAATTATATGAAAACCTTAAACCACAACTGAAATATTGTGCAGAGATGCACTCACTCAACCCAAGAAAGGATATATCCATGGAGTTCACCAGATCATTAGGATGGTGAGTCCACTGGACAGAAAAAGATGAAGTAGGCTGATCTTTACCCTCAAATTCAGAAGAATGAGAAGTGGTCACTTTGAAATGCACAAATTCTCTAATGGTATTGACTAAGTTGACACTACCACTATCTGGGGTAGCTGGAACTAGGAGAGATCACAGACTCATGACAAAAGGTTGAAGAAAGTAGAAATTTCTTTACCCTGGGTAGTGAATCTTTAGAATGCTCTACTAAAAGGGTTGGGGTGGCTCAGTCACTTGATATTTTTAAGGAAGGGATCAATATATCTTTGGATATGAAAGTAATCGAGACAAATGTGGTTGGTGTAGGAAAGCACTACCGAAGTGAAAGATTCAGTTATTTCTTGATGAATGGTAGAACAGGTACAGGAGTAAAATGGCCTACTCGGGCTTTTAATTATAGTGTTCCTACTCAATGAACCTACATTCAGCAAAAACGCAGCATCTAGAATATTAAACCGAAATTAAAATCCAAGGTTATGGAGTGGAAGTAGGCTAGGGATTCCATTTCCCAAGTGGCTTAACCGAGGCAGCAGACAATACCCAATATTACTAAATAATATCCAGCGAGGAAACAATTAAAATGATGATTAAAAGCAAAACACTGGAGCTAAAAATAACTGAGGTAATCAAATCGGACACAGTTTACAGCAATCTACTATGTACACATATGTGCTCAAACACCTTTGCACTGCATTGAAATATTGTAACTTTTATTTGCACTTGAACTTGTGCTCATCAATCACCTCAGTTTTCTCTACTCTTTCTCCAATTAAGGGCACATTACACCCATTCTCTTAAGCTAAACACAGTCCTCAATACTGCAATCACTCAACGTGAATTTTGCATTTACCATACAGATATTCTGAGATGGTATCCATTAATCACCTTTGACAATTTTGTGAAACAATTGCCTTTGTTGTATGTCCCATGCTTCATTCACCCTCCTTTGATCTCTCAACTTCATGCCATGAGGCATAACGTTACTGTTTGATGATATCTCAATTTTGAGCAACACTTAATTAAAATGTGCATATATGCACAGAGAATCATCGAATACTGGTCTTCACTTTGGCAATATTTTATGGAAGCTAATCTCTAAAAGTAAGCTCAACATACCAACTGTGAGTAGGGATGAAATATCTGTATGTAGGACTAGTGACGCCAAAGTGATATGAAGATACCAGAATTCACGGGCCTGTGCAGAACTCCAGCGCCGACTCTGGAAAACAAAGCCAATTTTAGTGTTATAACACTTTACTTGGATGGATTCATATCTTCATAAAAAATAAAGAGAACAGTTTTCTTATTTAAAACATTAGCCATCACCTATGATTTTTCTTTTTCACAGATGAGAGAATGTACAATTAGATAAAAATGGAAGCAATGTTACTAATTTATCGATTATGCAGTTGGAAAATGGGAGGCATCTGAACAGAATGAGTGTTAATGGCTGACACAAAAATAATCAAGATACAGTATCCAACAGTGAGACCTCAATTAACAATGTACTAAGAGCTCTACACTTACTTGATTGTTCTGCCTTGATGGACCAAGAAGAAAACAAAGCATACGTTTGAATGCAGAGTGTTTGAATAAGAGTTGACAAGCCTTGAAACCCTGAGGACAGATTAAAAGAGGACTTAGCAGGCATTAACAAAATGCCACAAACATTCCAGTTTGTTTAATATGTCACAGTTTAAATCCATGAAATATATTCTCCTGGCCACCTCAAGTGGAGTGATTAAAGGGTCACAGTCACAACTAGCAAGACACAAATAATCAGTGGCAAACTACTTTCTTCCAAACTTAAGAAAACATTAAATTTGTAGATTATTTGAGACAAGTTACATGATAAAATCATGACAGAATTGATTTGGAAAAAAAGTAATTATTTGGCAAAATTTAGAGAGAGGTGATAGGAGCTGGAACACAGGCTTACATAGTTCCTTGAACTGTTGCACCACAATTCAATGAGATCATAATTTACTTGATCTTGGACAGAACTTCACTGGCCTACTTAGTCTTCAGAATGCTTATTCCACTAAAATATGAAATAAGCCTTAATATACACAATGATTGAGCTTCAACAGCTCTCTGGGATCAAGATTTACACCAGTTAAAGACTCGCAGCCCTTTGAGGGAAGACAGTTTTCTTTCCTCCTAAATGAGTGAAATCCTTATCCAGGTCTAGGTTCTGTCTTTAAAGAATACATTACTCATAATCTTGTATATTTCAATGATCTCAACTTCCATTCTGTAAAAACACCATACAGTGTTGACCCAACCAGCATAACCTCTTCTCATGGGACATACTAGTCTAAATGGAATCAACAAAGTTGTTCAGCCACAGCAAAATTTTGGTACTTATATGTTCTATCCAACTTGCAATGAAGGACAACCTTCCATTTGTAATTAAACAAAGCTCTTAATGAAACCAGACAAAGTCTTAACAGTACCAAAATGTTGATGATACAAACAATTCTGAATTAGTTGAAACTAGTTTGAAAAACATGCTTTTGGAAGATTTTCAATTTAACTAATTTTGCATGAAGGTAAAGACTTCCAGGTAGTGGAGAATTTAGTTTTCAGAATGTGGGAAAGGTCAGCATTTTTTGCCTATCTCTAATTACTAGAGGTGATGGCAAACCAGTATCTTGAAAATCTGCAATATTGAAGGAGGATAGTCGTACAATGCTATTTGTTAGGTAAGTGGATAGACAGACAAGAAGGTGCTGTCTGGAATTAGATCCATTGACAGTACAGGAATGATATATTTTCAAGTTAGGATTGTTTGCACCTTAGAGGAGAACTTGCGGTTGATCTTTTGGATGATCAAGGCCATAGATTTAGGAACTGCTGTCTGAGCAACTGAGAACGTTAACTGCACTGCATTTTGTGGATACATGTACCATTATGAATTGGTGGTAGAATGACTGTGCTCTTATTTTGGTGAATGAGGTGCCAATCAAACAAGCTTCTTCATCATCAAGCTTTCAGTGCTGGTGGTGTTGCAGTCATCTGGGTAGCTGCAATTTATTCCACCACACTCCTGACCACTGCTTTGTAGCTGGCAAAAAGAGATGCCAGGAGGAAAGTCACTCCCCACAGGATACACAGTTTTTGATCTGCTCCTGCAGTCACAACTGCCCAGTTGACTTTGATAATGATGATATGGGACTTGGCAATGGTAATACAAGCTGCCCCTGGTTAACAGGCTCCACAAATTGGAAAAATACACAAAAATCATTCTTTGGTAAACGTACTTACAGATTAGAAGGATCTAGTGCTTTCCCAGTGTATATGATGAATAAACTCTTCTTGGGTTTTCCAGCCGAGTACAGGTATCTATTTTAACCGACGTTTTGATGGCAAACTCTCATCTTCATTAGGGATGATGCTTAGGCATGTCTAGTTCGGTGGTATATATACCCACTGTTATCTGTCCTTGCTGATTGGTTAGTCCTCAACCAATCAGATTCCCGCTGTCCCACCTTGCTTATAATTGAATTTCAGTTCTTAACTTTGAGTGAGACCATCTTTGTTAAAATTCTTATTCTCTATTCTTATTTCAATAGTTTCTTTCACCAGGCAGTCCCAAAAGCCATTGGCGTGGCACAGTAGTTTTGTGCTGTTGAAATCAATTCTACGGTCATTGTGTATGCAATGTTCTGCTACCGTGTAACGTGAACTTCCAATGCTCCTTGATGAGGGTTTCCACCATGCATCCCATCTGGCTGATACACACCGCTCTGCAATCACAGGGAATCCCGTAATTGCCAGCTATCCTGGGTCCCAGGTCATCTTTGACCCGCATAAACTGCGATTTGAGCTTCTGTATGGGTTTGTGGATGGTACTAATCCAGTATTTCTTCAGGTTCCTGGCGATCCTTCCAGAAACCATGGCAAGATTGGAAGCCCACTCAAAGAGATTTATACCTCAACAATAACAGTCACCATCACATCTCCCAGAGAGAGGTTCCTTCTACTTTGCTAAACCATGCGAAAACTATTTCTGACCCAAAGTGTCTGCATGAGGAAATAAGACAATTATGCACGACGTTACTACAGAATGGCTATAAGGCGAAGGAAATCAATCAGGCCCTTAAAAGGGCCAACGAGAAAACCAGGAAACGTCCCAAGGACTAACCACTCGCTATCACCTATCTTCCCTACATTTCCACAGTTTCTGGAATGATAATAAGATTAGAGAATAAGGATTTTAACAAAGATGAAGGTCTCACTCTGTTGAGAACGTACCCTGATTTACGGTATTTTATTGTAAAAGAATTTCACCACCAAATTACTATAAGAGATTTTATCTCATTAGCAAACAGAAATAAAGACAAAGACCCGGTATAAGGTTAACCCTTTAATACGTGACCACGGGGAGCCGCTGATTTACGACTCCGCCGATGTCAGGTCACATCTTAAATTTATACAGTAAATTTTGGGTAATAGTCAACAGCCAAATGTACTTGGCCAGTGATTTCAGAGGCACTTGTTAGGTATCAGCAACTCTACAAATGTTCCTGCATGATGCACAAAATGAGAATGGCACATCTACATCAGTCTCCAACTGACAATATTAACAATATCTCGTCACTGGCATGATCTATTGCTAGCTATTCTTAGCTCACACAAGCAAGGCAGCGTCTGCATCTTATCCTGTCACCTTTATGACCAAGTCTTGAGCAATACTTAGCTTGTAAAGCTTGACAACAAAATTTAATTTTCCTCTTAATTTTCTTCCACACACTCTAAGAACTGGAATTTGATTGCAAGCAAGGTGGGACAGCAGAAACTTGATTGGTTGAGAACTAACTAAACAGGAAGGACAGACAACAGAGGTATACATATCACTGATCTAGATGAGCCTAAGCATCATCCCTGAAGAAGATGGCGGAGTCTGTCATTGAAACGTTGGCTAAAATTGATACCTGTGCTTGGCTGGAAGCCCGAGAAGAGTTTATTTGTGTAATGAATGTCATCAACAGCATACAAGACTGATAAGAAACACTGACTGTAAATGAGGACAGAAAGGAAACTAGTTCTGGAGTTCATAGGAATAAGCATATATACAGTATATACATTGGAGTTTTGAATTTAACAAGGTTATCCAAGCTTGCTTGAATAGCTGTCCACAAGTCAGATGTTTGTAACCAGGTGAGTGGTTAGGCTTCACCTTGTTGGAGACTGTCATTACCTGATACAAATATTACTTGTCACTAGATCTCTCTACCTGTAGTCATGCTCTGCTTCACCGGCCAGATTTATGAACTTTGTGCAGTTAGTGGTGTACATTCTCATGTGCACAAAGGTCATTCATGACGATAATGATTGGAACAACCTCTGAGGAACTTCTGCAGTGTCCTGAGAAGTTTGACCCCAACATTTACAATCATCTTCCTTTATGGTAAATATGGCTTCAACAGTGACTTCTTGATTCCCAACAAGTTTAGCTTTGCTAAGTCACTACAGGTTAAATATAGCTATAAGGACAGTCACCTTCACCTCCCCTTTGGAATTCAGCACTTTGGTCTCAGTTTGACCGAAAACTGGCAAGATTGGACCTATGAGGTTCTGGCAAAATCCAAAATGATCAGTACACAATGCCACCTGAAAACATCATCGATGACATCAGAAAATTGATGATGATTGTGAAATGACTGGACAGTATTTGACAGGATCAGATTAGTCCCATTTTAAGACATTAACTTCCTAAGCAATTTTGCACATCTGGGGGTGAAAGGTTAAATGTTAATCCCTTAACAGAAAGGGCAGAGAATTTACAAGAAGAAATAAAAAAAAAATCAGAGGAATTAAATAATTACTTTGTAAATACCACCATCGCCTAATCAGTACATCAATCAACCACTACTATTCATAACAATCTGGTAGGACAGCAGAGCTTTGATCAGATCTGCTGGTTGTGGATCACTAAGCTCCATTCCATGCTGTTCAGCACACATACAAGTCCTGTGTCACATCTTCAGTGGTTAGTCTTGGTGTTACTCAAGTATCCCCTTCTGCATTCCTCAGAGCTAGGGTTGATTCCCTAGCGTGATACTAGTGGTAGAGATTATAAAGTAAGATCTTCACCTTTTCTTGACAGCACAAATTAGACTAAAAACATACTTTACCTTTTGAACAAAGTTGTTGAAGAGGTTGAAGTACTGGGAACAATTTTTGCAATTCTCGGCTACATCCTTATCTAGTAAGCCAAGCAGCACCTCCAGCAGTTCGTCCAATCCTTTCAGCTGAAAAACAACATTTTCCATGAAAACTTTCAAGATATGTTAACAATTAAAACATGAACAAAGGTGGGAAATAGTCAGGAATTTAACAAAAATGATTTTGTAGGATGATCCTATTCTGATAGAAGGCATTTGGTGTGGACCACAAAGGTTATTTAGATGCAGAGACCCATAACACAGTCATGTTTTGTCCATTTACAGAAAACAAAGTCTCTACATGTGAGGATTGATATCCTTGCGCATGACAAGACCACTGTTATACCACACTCCACTACCTATAGGTATGGCCAGGACGAGCCCAAAAAGCCACCGTCCTGTGTTCCACTCTGCTTGGCCTTTAGTTCTCCCAACCTCTTACCTACCCTTCTTCCCTCCCTCAATTCCACCCTGAACTCCAACGTTCTGATGTGTGGTGGTGAGGTGTGGGATGAGACCTCATTGTTATATTTGTGAGTTTTATTAGCCACCTAGTACTGCTAACCTCCAAAAGGACCACAACCTTCTCGTGGTTTGGAGGCTTGTGTGCCTCAAAGACCTAGAGAACTAAGTTGGCTGGACTCAGGGCTTCATGCTCTGGCTCTTGGCAGAGTCATCCATGCCAAACAGGTCAAAGGGTAGGGGACAGACTAAGAGTGGTTCAGCGGTCCTCCAGGTTCAGGGGTTAAACTTGGGGTAACAACCCTGACTGGTAAAACAGAACTGTTACAGAAACAGCAATGAAGAATCCTACCTCTAAGTGTGACAGTATTCCTGAATCTCCACCTGGAAATTGAATGACTGACAGTAGTGAAAACCGAGCTATTGGCATGAAGAAGGAAGCCCTGAACACTACCAGAAATGAAGGACCTTCATTGCTGTCCTAAACACCAGTGGCATAATGGCAGTAAGTACTGCTAAGCTGGTTTGTAATATTAAATTTGGAAAATCAGGTTGGTAATGGACACCAAAAATGTGAGCTTGTTGAACGGCTTTTTAGAGCAGTTTCTCATTGAGCCTACTAGTGGATCAGCTATACTAGATTGGGTGTTACTAGGTGATTAGGGAGCTGAAGGTAAAAGGACCCTTAGGAGACAGTGATCACAATATGATGCAACTAGAAATTTGACAGGGAGAAAGTAAGGTCTGACATAGCAGTATTTCAGTAGAGTAATGGAATTTACAATAGTATGAGAAAGGAGTTGGCCAAAATAAATTGGAAGGAGATGCTGGCAGGGCTGACAGCACAGTAGCAATGACGTGAGTTTCTGCAAAAAATTAGGGAAGTGCAGGATAGATGTATTCCATAAACAAAAAAATACTCAAATGGCAAAATAGTACAACCGTGGCTGACAAGGGAAGTCAAACCTAATGCAGAAGAAAATTAGAGGGCATACAATGACGCAAAAATTAGCGGTAAGACAGAGGATTGGGAAGCTTTTTAAAAAACCTACAGAGAGCAACTAAAAGAATCATTAGGAGAGAAAAGATGAAATATAAAAGCAAGCTAGCAAATAATATCAAAGTGGATCGTAAAAGCTTTTTCAAGTATGTAAAAAAAGAGATGAGAGTGGATAAAGGAACACTAGAAAATGAGGCCAGAGAAATAATAACAGGGGGAGAAGGAGATGGCAGATGAACTAAATGAGCATTTTTAAACCATAAGATATAGGAACAGAATTAGGCCATTTGGCCCATCGAGTCTGCTCCGCCATTTCATCACGGCTGATCCAATTTTTCACCCAGCCCCAATCTCCTGCCTTTTCCCTGTATCCCTTCATGCCCTGACCAGTCAAGAATCTATCAACCACTGCTTTAAATATACATAAAGACTTGGCCTCCACAGCTTCCTGTGGCAAAGAATTCCACAGAATCGTCAATCTCTGACTAAAGAAACTCCTCCTCATCTCTGCTCTAAAAGGACGCATCTCTGTTCTGAGGCTGTGTCCTCTGGTCTTAGACTCTCCTGTCATAGGAAACATCCTTTCTACACACACTCTATGAAGGTCTTTCACCATTCGATAAGTTTCAATGAGGTCACCCCTCATTCTTCTGAATTCTATTGAATACAGGCCCAGAGCCATCAAATACTCTTCATATGACAAGTCATTCATTCCTGGAATCATTTCTGTAAATATCCTTTGAACCCTCTCCAGTTTCAGCACATCCTTTCTAAGATAACTGCTCACAGTACGCCAAGTGAGGCCTCACTTGTGCTTTATGAAGTTTAAATATTAAATCTTTGCTTTTATATGCTAGTCCTCTTGAAATGAATGCTAACAATGCATTTGCCTTCCTCACCACAGACCTGACCTGCAAATTAACCTTCAAGGAATCCTGCACTAGGAGTCCCAAGTCCATTTTTGCCTCAGTTTTTTGTATTTAACCTCCATTTAGAAAATAATCAACCACTTCATTACTTCTACCAAAGCTCATCAGTCTTTTGCATCAGTCTTCACTATGGAAGACACCAGCAGTGTGACAGATGTTGAAAGGTGCAAGGGAAGAAGTGAGTGCAGTTACTATTACAGGGGAGAAGGTGCTCAAAAAAGCCGAAAGTCCTAAAGGCACACAAGTCACTCAGACCAGATGAACTGCACCCTAGGGTTCCAAAATAGGTAGTGGTAGAGATTGTAGGGGTCATTAGTAATGATCTTTCAAAAATCATTTGACCCTGGCAATTTTCCAGAGGACTGGAAAATTGCAAATGTCACTCCACTCTTTAAGAAAGGACGAAGGCAACAGAAAACAAATTATAGACCAGTTAGCCTGACGTCAATGATTGGGAAGATGTTAGAGTCAATTGTTAAGGATGAAATTATGGAGTACTTAGTGGCACAGGACAAGTTAGGCCAAAGTCAGCATGTTTTCCCTGAGGGAAAATCTTGCTTGATGAACCTGTTGGAGTTCTTTGAGGAGATTACAAGTAGGATAGATAAAGGGGATTCAGAAGATGTTATATATTTGTACTTTCAGGAGGCCTTTGACAAGGTGCCACACATGAGGCTGCTTACCAAATTAAGAGCCCATGGTATTACAGGAAAGTTACTAACATGGTTAGAGCATTGGCTGATTGGAAGGCGGCAGTAAGTGGGAATAAAAGGACGCCCTTCTGGTCAGCTGACAGTGACTAGTGGTGTTCCGCAGGGGCCGGTGTTGGGACTGAAACCATAGAAAACCATAGAAACTACAGCACAGAAACAGGCTTTTTGGCCCTTCTTGGCTGTGCCAAACCATTTTCTGCCTAGTCCCACTGACCTGCACACAGACCATATCCCTCCATACACCTCCCATCCATGAATCTGTCCAATTTATTCTTAAATGTTAAAAAAGAACCCGCATTTACCACCTCGTCTGGCAGCTCATTCCATACTCCCACCACTCTCTGTGTGAAGAAGCCCCCACTAATGTTCCCTTTAAACTTTTCCCCCCTCACCCTTAACCCATGTCCTCTGGTTTTTTTCTCCCCTTGCCTCAGTGGAAAAAGCCTCCTTGCATTCACTCTATCTATACCCATCATAATTTTATATACCTCTATCAAATCTCCCCTCATTCCTCTACGCTCTAGGGAATAAAGTCCTAACTTATTCAACCCTTCTCTGTAACTGAGTTTCTCAAGTCCTGGCAACATCCTTGTAAACCTTCTTTGCACCCTTTCAACCTTATTTATATCCTTCCTGTAATTTGGTGACCAAAACTGAACACAATACTCTAGATTCGGCCTCACCAATGCCTTATACAACCTCATCATAACATTCCAGCTCTGATACTCAATACTTTGATTAATAAAGGCCAATGTACCAAAAGCTCTCTTTACGACCCTATCTACCTGTGACGCCACTCTTAGGGAATTTTGTATCTGTATTCCCAGATCCCTCTGTTCTACTGCACTCCTCAGTGCCTTACCATTAACCCTGTATGTTCTACCTTGGTTTGTCCTTCCAACGTGCAATACCTCACACTTGTCTGTATTAAACTCCATCTGCCATTTTTCAGCCCATTTTTCCAGCTGGTCCAAGTCCCTCTGCAGGTTCTGAAAACCTTCCTCACTGTCTACTGCACCTCCAATCTTTGTATCATCAGCAAATTTGCTGATCCAATTTACCACATTATCATCCAGATCATTGATATAGATAACAAATAACAATGGACCCAGCACTGATCCCTGTGGCACACCACTAGTCACAGGCCTCCCACTCTTTGGCTTCTTCCATTGAGCCAATGTCTAATCCAATTTACCACCTCTCCACGTATACTTAGCGACTGAATTTTCCTAACTAACCTCCCATGCGGAACCTTGTCAAAGGCCTTACTGAGGTCCATGTAGACACTATCCACTGCCTTCTCTTCATCCACTTTCCTGGTAACCTCCTCGAAAAACTCCAATAGATTGGTCAAACATGACCTACCACGCACAAAGCCATGTTGACTCTCCCTAATAAGTCCCTGGCTATCCAAATGCTTGTAGATTCTATCTCTTAGTACTCCCTCCAATAACTTAACCTACTACCGACGTTAAACTTACCGGCCTATAATTTCCAGGATTACTTTTCGATCCTTTTTTAAACAACAGAACAACATGAGCCACTCTCCAATCCTCCGGCACCTCACCCGTAGACAGCGACATTTTAAATATTTCTGCCAGGGCCCCCGCAATTTCAACACTAGTCTCTTTCAAGGTCCGAGGGAACACCCTGTCAAGGTCCGAGGGAACACCCTGTCAAGTCCCGGGGATTTATCCACTTTAATTTTCCTCAAGACAGCAAGCACCTCCTCCTTTTCAATCTGTACAGTTTCCATGATCTCACTACTTGATTCCCTTAATTCCATAGACTTCATGCCAGTTTCCTTAGTAAATACAGATGCAAAAAAACCTATTTAAGATCTCGCCCATTTCCTTTGGTTCCGCACATAACCGACCACTCTGATCTTCAAGAAGACCAATTTTATCCCTTACCGTCCTTTTGCTCTTAATATACCTGTAAAAGCTCTTTGGATGCTTCTTTTTATGCCGTATAATCAATGATTTAGATGATGGAATAGATGCTTTGTTGCCAAGTTTGCACATGATACGAAGATTGGTGGAGGGGCAGGTAGTGTTGAGGAAACAGGTAGGCTGTAGAAGGACTTAGATTAGGAGAATGGGCAAGAAAGTGGTAAATGAAATACTATGTTGGAAAATGCATGGTCATGCACTTAGGTAGAAGAAATAAATGTGCAGACTATTTTCTAAACAGGGAGAACATCCAAAAATCTGAGATGCATAGAAACTTGGGAGTCCTTGTGCAGAACACCCTAAAGATTAACGCGCAGGTAGAGTCGGTGGTGATGAAGGCAATTACAATGTTAGCATTCCTTTCAAGTGGTCTAGGATACAAGAGCAAGTATGTGATGTTGAGGCTTTATAAGGCACTAGTGAGGCCTCACCTTGAGTATTGCAAACAGTTCTGAGGTCTTCATCTAAGAAAGGATTTGCTAGCATTGGAGGGTTCAGAGGGGGTTCACAAGGATGATTCCGGGAATTCTGGGTTATTATATGAGGGACATTTGACAGCTCTTGGTCTGTACTCACTGGAATTCAGAAGGATTGGGGGGGGGGGGGGAGGAGTGGGATCTCATTGAAACCTCTCGAATGCTGAAAGGCCTAGATAGAGTTGATGTGGAAAGGATGTTTCCTATGGTGGGGGGAGTCTAGGACAAGAGTCAATTGTCCTAGACTCAGGACAGCCTCAGGACAGAGGGGTGTACATTTAAAACGGAGATGCGAAGAAATTTCTTTAGCCAGAGTGAATTTTTAGAATTTATTACCACAGGCAACTGTAAAGACCAGGTCATTTGGGGGTATTTAAGGTGGAGACTGATAGGTTCTTGATTGGCCACAGTATCAAAGGTTATGGGGAGAACCCCGGCAAGTGAGGCTGAGGAAGGGAACAAAAAGAATCAGTCATGATTAAATGGCAGAGCAGACTCAATGGGCCAAATGGATTAATTCTGCTCCCATGTCTTATGGTCTAATGATTAAATGTAGTACAACATGAATCAGTTACAAATTCCTTTTACTATACGACATCACTGGAGTAAGCTTTGTTTAAACCCACATTGAAGACAAATGCTCTACAGCTATAGTAGGTGTTTATGGCAAGCGACACTAATCTTGGAATAATCAATGCTGACACAGGCTTTAAAAAGGTATAGGTTTTGTCATTTTTCAGTACTGATATTCCACTTTGAGTTTAAACAAAAAAACATTTATTTCATATAGAACATTTATGCATAGGTTAGAAAAAATTTGAAAACAGCAAGATGAAACATGATACAAGAAGATATATATTCAATTCTTTAACATTTTAGTAAGTAATCAACTCCTTGACAGAACTCTTTAAATGAACCTGTCCATAACTGTGGGTTAGGAGAATTCAGCAGATATTATATCAACATTGAACCGATTTGGTAACATACCAGATGAGATTTGAGGCAATACACATGCACAATGCAGCCATTTGCCACTCAGCTTTTCACATATGCCATTTACTAACCTTATCTTGATAAAGCAGAGCGCTCTCCAGGGCTTTTTCGAGAATGGTAGCAACAGTGACTCTGACCTCTCGAACAGTGCACTCCAGAAGGAAAATCCTTGTAGGCATACATTCACATGCAGAGAAAAGCAAAGTGAAGTATGTTATGGCTACTTCACATTTTCATTTTTTACTCTATAACTACAGCAGCCCTATCAAAGATGTCAGAATCAGTAGAAATTAATGGGGAGGGGAGAGATAGAAGAGCAAGTGGAATGCATGACGCGGCAAGGAAGCAGTTGGACAGAATGGACAGGGAGTTGAGGAAAGCTTCATCTTTGAAAATGACTATTATTTCTGACTTTGTATTATTAGCTTGTAAAGAATGTAGGTAAATGAGATCCAGGAAAGAAAGACAGTGATAGATTTTAGTCAATGCACAGCAAATGCACATGCATTGGGTGGAAGAACAGGGAGATATCGGTAAGAGCAAACAATTGCTATTATGTAATCTCCCCTTTGACCTCAGTTCCCATCCTTTCTTTCCTTCACATTGCATTCATTTTTTTAATAAACATTTTCAGATGATTTTATACAAATAATCTAAGGGAACAATAAGAACCTTAAAGATGAAAAGGCAATTAACGATTGATAAAAAAATTTGGATGTCTGAATTGAAGTCAGTTTATCAGTAAGTGCGATGTCATTAAAATATTGTCACCAATGTTATTAATGTATGAAGGACAGATTCATTTTAGCAAGCCAAATTCATTTGATTTATTTTGTTATGCTAGATCTTACAATGCGCAGAACAAAGGTGACCAGGAATTTTGTCTCCTTGGGTCACACAAGGATATGTCATGAAGCTTCAGGAACAGCAAGCTTTGATTTTATTCATATCTAGTCAATTATATCTAAAGCTGCAGAGACTCACAGGATTAAGTAGTTTATGGAATGTGTCAGGTACTGATGACTTTCATGTACTATAAAAATGAAAAATACAGCAGTATACCACAAAGCTCGGAAAAGCTAAGGCTGAAAGAATCAGATAAGCCAAGATATGCTTACTTTCATGTATGTATAACATGCCTTAACTAGTTTGCAATACATACACATCCTGTCCCCACCCCTTTTTGAAAGATTACGCTACCTGTCTTTGAACAGAGATGGGCTGATGTTAGCTCATTGCTACCATGCGAGCGAATGAGCCAATCATAATCTTAGAAGTATGTTCAGGAACCACTTCCAGTAATAAGACTCCACCTTGTAACTGCCAAATATTTACACTCCAATTACAAGAAGAAAGCTCAGGTATTTAGTTGGAAACCTGATCTTTGAATACAGTCGGTTTCTCACTTTACAAAAACCAAAACACTGAGCATGATGTCCACATTAAAATTTAAAATAATAGCAGAAAAGGCTGTAAACGCTCAGCAGAGCAGGCAACAGCAAAACAAAAAGCAGAATCAATTAACATCAGTAATCCTTTCATTAGAATTTAGATTTGATACAAATTCATTTACATCAAATATTAGTTCTCCATAAATGTCACTTGACCCAGTGCACACTTGTTGCGTGAGCTGCTTTAATATCGAACTTCCAGACTGGGAGCAGAGTACTTTTAAGAGACTTGTCATCCATCCATTTACCTACAGGAGTTTTAAGTTAACAATTCTATGGTCCTCCTCAATATATCAAAAGTAATGAACATATTTATCAAAATTCTTGGTTCAGAAGCTTACATATTTGACTCACTTTATCAGTTCTCGACCTTCAGACCCAACCAGGAATTCAATTAGCCACTGACAGGCTTCACAACTGTTTGTAAGCAACCTCTCGATGAGGGTGATCCATTCTCCTGTGTCCACCCTGTTAAAATAAAATCAGGAACTTCTTAAACATTGGAAGTTCACTATACCAATCATCTTGAAACCCTAATCATCAAGGGTCAGACCATCAAAGAAAAAGTCTAACTTGAAGCTTCCTGGAGTTTAACAAACAGACAGCTACACATTGACCAAATGTCTCTACAGCGCTCAAGCAATTATACCAAGAAGGGAAATTTAGTTTTCTAATGGAAGTACTTTTTCACTGCGTTTTTGACTCAGGAATTTTAAAGTGAAAAAGTACTTCCGTCAGAAAACTAAATTTCCCTTCTTGATTGGTGTGAAACCAGCCTCTTCACTTAACAGTCCAAGGCGTTACATCATTATTAATGTTTTGAAGCATATACAAATTCTAGGCCACTATGTTGATTTATTGCCCTCCAGATATATTTTTTGCAATCTTCGAAGGACATAAATTTTAAATAAGTGCTACTTGGAAGAATTATAAAAACCATGAAAGTTTCATACTGGACACAATGATATGAAAACGAAGGAGTTAGTAAACTATACAGCGAACCTTTGATGTGATGATTTTTTTTTTGCTTAAAATACGTTGCATGCAAACTCACTGGCCTCCAAACGCTTGATCACAATTTAGAGCAATTTATATGAAAACATCCATGCAAGTTTTATATCTGTTAATGTGCAATGTGATTCATTTATGGGGAAAATTCTAATTAGTTGCAACAGCGGGTAACTAAATTTAAAACTCTTTGAAATTGAGGAAGTACTGATTTTCCTTGCTTGCTCTAACAGAAAATACATTTAATGAGGAACACAAGAATAAATCACAAAGGAATTTTCTTAGAATATCATTTTCGCTCAGCGGTGATGCACATTCAGGAAGGTAGCACAGGATTAGGACACAATGAAATAGGATCTGAAAACAAACATTATAAATCTCACCTTTGACTTTGTACTAATGTAAAAAGGACGTGGAAAATGCAGATTCCTTGTAATTGAACATGTTCCACAGTAACTGCATG
The DNA here is from genome assembly GCF_030028105.1 of Mobula birostris. NCBI lineage: Eukaryota > Metazoa > Chordata > Chondrichthyes > Myliobatiformes > Myliobatidae > Mobula > Mobula birostris. Next base: position 35,138,204 of record NC_092381.1, read on the forward strand.
CAAAGTTGTTTTCATTTAAATTGCTTAAGTTTTAATTAAAAGGTTAGAGGCCAGTGAGATTGCGTGCAACATGATTGACGCAGGAAAAGTCATCACATCAAAGATCAAAGATGTTGCAGATCGTAGTCACGGCATTTATAAGGGAGAGGGTAAGCAGTCAAATTGTGATCCACAGCAGCACCAATGACATGGGCAGGAAAGGTGATGAGGCCCTGCAAAGTGAGTTCAGGGAGTTAGGATCTGAACAGGACCTCCAGAGTGATGATCTCAGGATTGCTACCTGTGTGAATGCAGAAATAGGGAGACTCTACAGTTCATCTCATGGCTAAGGAAATTATACAGGTGAGAGGGCTTCAGATTTTTGGATCTTTGGCCTTTTTTCCAGGGAAGGTAGGGCCTGTACAGAAGGGACAGCTTGTACCTAAACTGGAGGGGGCGGGGGGGGGGGTAGGAGGCGGGTTTAAACAGAGTTGCAAGGGGATGGGAACCAGAACACCAGAGCAGATATCGAAGTAATTGTGGGGAAAGTAGACGTGAGCCTACGAGCAAAGATGGAAACAGAAAGATTGAGCGTGATGGGACTAATGTTCTGAGTTGGACCTATTTCAATGCAAGGAGTATTGATAAACTTGGAGCTTGGATCACTATATGGAATTATGATGTTGTAACCATTAATAAGACTTGGATGTTGGAAGGTCAGGACTGCCAGCTCAATGTTCCAGGATTCCATTGTTTTAGAATGACACAGGGGTAAGTATTGAAGTGGGAATGGTGGCATTATTAATTAGGAAAAATGCCATGGCAATGCACCAAGAGGACATACTGGAGGGTGGGACTGGTCTATTGAGGCAATTTGGGTGGAACTGAGGAATGAAAAAATGAATGATCACATTGATGGGACTATATTATAGATCTCCCAATAGTTGGCTGGATTTCGGGGAGCAAATTTGTAGACAGATGGTAGACAGATGCAGGAAATACAAGGCTGTGGTAGTTGTTGATTTTAGCTTTTCACACACTGACTAGGACTAATACTGTAAAAGAACAGGATAAGATAAGAGTTTGTCAAATGTTTCCTTAATCAATATATAGAGGTCCCGACTACAGAGAGTGTAATACTGGAAGCCCCATTAAGAAATGAGACAGGGCAGGTGACAGAAGTCTGCACAGGGAAACACTTTGGACCTAGTGATCATAAGTCTGTTAGTTTCAAGATAATTATGGAAAAGGGTAGGACAAGCCTTGGGTTAAGATTCTAAATTGGAGAGAGGCCAATTTTGATTGCATCAGAAGAGATCTGACAAACATGGACTGGGTAGGTTGTTTCGTGGGGTGCTTAGTAAGTGGGAGATCTGCAAAAACTGAAATATTGAAAATACAGAATCTGTATATTCTTGTCAGAGAAAAGGCAAAGCTAACAAGTTTAAAGAACACCCACACACACAAAATGCTGGAGGATCTCTGCAGGCCAGGCAGCATCTCTTTTCCTCCAGCATTTAGTGTGTGTTGCTTGGATTCCCAGCATCTGCAGATTTTCTCTTAAGTTTAGAGAACTTAAATTGATTATAAGACCATAAGATATCGGAGCAGAAGTAGGCCATTCAGCCCATTGAGTCTGCTCTGCCATTCAATCATGGGCTGATCCAATTGTTTCAGTCATCCCCACTCCCCTGCCTTTTCCCCATACCCTTTGATGCCCTGGCTAATCAAGAACCTATCTATTTCTGCCTTAAATAAACCCAATGATTTGGCCTCCACAGCCGCTCATGGCAACTAATTGCACAGATTTACCACCCTCCAACTAATTTCTCTGCATCGCTGTTCTAAATGGATGTCCTTCAATCCTGAAGTTATGTTCTCTTGTCCTAGAATGCCCTACTACAGGAAATAACTTTGCCATATCTAATCTATCGAGTGATGTTGAGGCCAAAATGGAGATGCATATCAGGTGTAGGCAGTTGGGGTTAAATAAGGTACTTGAAGATTATGAGAAATGCAAGGGTACACTTGAGAAAGAAATCAGGAGAGCTGAAAGAGGTCATAAAATTGGTCTAGCTGGCAAGGTGAAAGAGAATCTCAAGGGTTTCTACAGTTATATTACAGTAATATTATGAAGAAAAGGATAGCAAAGGTCAATATTGCACCTCCTGAAGATTTGTATGATCATCTATACATGGAGCCAAAATAATAAGGTGGTAGTGAAGATGAAAAGGCAGAAGTTGTGGAGAATAATGTGATGGATCCAGAACCTGAAAATCCTGCACACCATTCTCTGTAACCTCGCAAACACGAGGAATTCTGCAGATGCTGGAAATTCAAGCAACACACATCAAAGTTACTGGTGAAAGCAGCAGGCCAGGCAGCATCTCTAGGAAGAGGTGCAGACGACGTTTCAGGCCGAGACCCTTCGTCAGGACTAACTGAAGGAAGAGCTAGTAAGAGATTTGAAAGTGAGAGGGGGAGGGGGAGATCCAAAATGATAAGACAGGAGGGGGAGGGATGGAGCCAAGAGCTGGACAGTTGATTGGCAAAAGGGACATGAGAGGATCATGGGACAGGAGGCCCAGGGAGAAGGAAAAGGGGGGGGAACCCAGAGGATGGGCAAGGGGTATAGTCAGAGGGACAGAGGGAGAAAAAAGGAGAGAGAGAAAGAATGTATGTATATAAATAAATAACAGATGGGGTACGAGGGGGAGGGGGAATTGTATCATACGAGGGATGCTTGGATAGGTACACAGATAAGAGAGATATGGAAAGTTATAGTCCGGGCGCAGATAGACAGAACTATGGAGGAGACCAGTGTGACATGAACTAGATGGGCCAATGGGCCTGTTTGTGTATTGTAGTGTTCTATGACTCTACACATCAAATGCTGCTACCCAAACAGCTGATGAAAACTTCAGCAGTAATAGCATTTGCAATAATCCATCAAACAATACAAGAACTTTTATTTGGTTAGCTCTGAAATGCAGATTAGATGAGCTCAACATTTTGCGTTAATGAGTAAAAGGAAAAAACATTTTCAATAAAGTGTACAGTATGCAATATGTTAACCACGTTGAACTGCTTCAAATAACCTTTATTTCTACTGACAACATAAACGTGCTAAAAGAACTCAGCAGGCCAGGCAGCATCAATGGAGGGAAATGGACAGTTGACGTTTCGGGTTGAGACCCTTCAACTGGACTGGAGAGAAAGAGGGGAGGGCAGCCAGCATAAAAATGTTAGAGAAAGGGTAGAGCAAGAGCTGGCAGGTTCAGGTGAGGAGCAGTGATAGGCATGTTAGGTATAGAGTGGGAATCAGCCAGAAGCTGGGAGCTGATAGGAGACAACAGTGGACATGCAATAAAGGGAGGAAGGTGGAAAGGCAACTAATGAAAGGAGTGTGTGGCTAATAGGCAGATGGAGAAGGTGGGGGAGGGGTAATCAACAGGGTGACAGGGCCAGCTGGATCAGCAGGAGACAAAAACGAAATACAAGGGAAAAGAGTCAGGGGGAGTGGTTATTGGAAGCTTGAAAACTTGATATTCATGTTACCAGTTTGAAGACGACCCCGGGAAGAATATGAGATGCTATTCCTCTAATTTGTGTTTAACCTCAAGCTGGTTGTGGAGGAGGCTGTGGACAGAAGTGTCAGTGAGGAAAATGACCAGTCACTGTTTCTATGCTACTGCATATATCAATGCCTTAAACAGCCTTTTGATTACTGGACCTCGATCTATAAAGCGCGGCCCGAAACATCGACTGTACTCTTTTCCTAGATGCTGCCCAGCTTGCTGAGTTCCTCCAGCATTTTGTGTGTGTTGATCAAATTTCCAGCATCTGCAAATAATGGAATCTGAAACTGCTGGAAGAACTTGGGCCTGCTACAGTGCCTCATTTTGAAAAGCCAACCCCTTTGCCTCTGCAGATAATGGGTGATCCACTGAGTTGTTACAGCAATTTGTTTTTTACAACTTTGTTTGTTTCACATTTGACTTTAGGTTTCATGTCAATACCGAACAGAAAATAAAACAAAAAAAAATCAAGCTCCCTTATGACAAATAGTTTGCCACTGATTCCTACATGTCAATAGTATTTGTATTCAAACTCCAGTTAAGCAGAGCAGACAATACTGTAGAATAGTAAGAAACCCTGTGGTAAAGAAGGTGGAAGGAAAAGTATTTCTGCTTACTAAATGATGATCGTGCTTGCGCATGAATGTTAGGTGAGATAAGAAAACAAACTTATCTCTTAATTCCATACCTTAGTTTTTTCTTGGTTCTCAAGTAGGTTTGAAACAGGAACTGGATGGCAAGCTTCATGCCAATCTTTGCCATGGACTGGTACATAGGATGCTTCAGTTTAGTCTATGGAACAAAAGAGTATTAGACTGAGAAAAACAGAAATATAAAATACTCACAAATTAGAAACTGAGCTAAATTTGAACACTCGCTCAAGAGAGAATGAGCAACCCACAGTTTTCTTAATAGCTTTGATAAGTTTCAATTAATTGTTAAAACAAGCAAATAAAACTTTCTTTGGGGGCACTGGTCTTGCATCAATTTGTGTGTGCCACATCCATAACAGAAGCAGTAGTTTTGCATCTTGTCTACTATTCGCAGCCAACATAGGTTAATAGTATGAACAAGACATATTGCTCATGAATAGTATGATAATTTGATCAGTTAAAACATACGACTAAGCACTTAATTTGCCACAAACATATCTCAAGGCAAAGCAAACAAAAGGCATAGCTAGTGCAGAAGTAAGCATTACATTCATACAAGTCAAGTCAAATTTATTTATATAGCACATTTTAAAACAACCCACATTGACCAAAGAGTTGTACAGATCAGAGCGGAATAGCTAAGATTACAAATACCAGAAACACAGACATAACCAACAAGGCAAACAGCTTATAGGCACAAAAGAAACAACATAAGGGCCTAGGCACAAGCCAAAAATCAGCCACATCAGGAGGATTCAAACGCTAGTGAATAAAAGTAAGATTTGAGCCTGGATTTACAAGTTGATGGAGGAGGCAGATCTGATAGGGAGGTGAATGCTGTTCACAGTCTGGGAGCTACAATAGCAAAGGCATGGTCACCCCTGAGCTTAAGTTTAGATCGCGGGACAGCCAGGAGTCCCAAGTCAGCCGACCTGAGGGACCTGGAAGTAGAATAAGGGGTTAGAAGGTCTGTGATGTAAGAGCGGGCCAGCCCATTTAGGGCTTTATAAACAAACAGGAGAATCTTAAAATCAATTCTGAACCATACTGGCAGCCAGTGGAAGGAGGCCAGGATGGGAGTAATATGGTCCCTCTTCCGGGCACCTGTTAGGAGCCTGGCTGCGGCATTCTGGACCAGTTGCAGACGGGACAGGGACGACTGACTAATCCCAGTATACAGGGAATTGTAGTAGTCCAAGTGGGAGGATATAAGGGCGTGGATGACTTTCTCAAGATCTTTGAAAGAGAGAAACTGCTTGATCTTGGCAATAGTAAAATGGCTTTTACTACTGCATTAACTTTCTTGTCAAACTTAAAGGTGGAATCAAATATCACACTAAGGGATTTAACATGGGGTTTGACAAGGGTGCACAGGTTACCAAGACTGTTGGTAATCACTTTGATGAAGTCAGGGGGGCCAAATAGGGCAACTTCAAACTTATCATGTCTACCAGCTGATTTGGTTTTACAAACAATTATTATTGAAATGTTGGTTAACGCAACAGTTAACAATTTTTGGCAATATTTTGTATAGTGTTTGACCTCCATTTACAATGCTTCCCCTAGGTTTTTACGATGCCAAACCTTATCTGGAGTTTACATTGAAGTGTTGGTTCAAACAACACTGCTGTTCTATCTTGGTAACAAATTGAATTTTGGCTCAAATGTGAGTTCTATCAAATAAAAGATTGATTTTGGAATGGACAAAACCGTATGCAGTAGTGCAATTAGTTTTACTGAATCAATTCAATGATTATCACTTAATGCTTAAAGGTTGTCTCAATACACTTAAACAGATGTCAATAACTTTTTTTTGCAAGTTCCCTACTCATTCTGATCTCTTACAACATGGCATGTTTTGAGCCATAAAAGTCACCAATCAGGGCCTTCTTAATAAGGTCAGAGATGGATTTGAGCAGCAAGTTTCTCCAGAAAACCACAGATTCTAAGTCTGGGCGATTGGTTCTTTCCTAACTGAGCTAATAAGAACTTCAATATTATGTTTCTTCTGTACTGTGCTGATAAATATATTTGAACCATATTGTGAAGACTTGCACAGATATGGACTTACTCAAAGAAACCAACTTTTAGAATTGAAAGTATCTAAAAGGGATACACAATGCAGTGAACTTCAAGAAACAATAGATTCTGCAGATGCTGGAAGTTCACAGCAACACACACAAAATGCTGGAGGAACTTAGCAAGTCAGGCAGCATCTATGGAAATGAATAAACAGTGATAGGTGAAACCAGGTGGGTGGGGGGGAGGTGGTGAGGAGAGGGGATGAAATATGAAGCTGGGTGGTAATAGGTGGAAAAGGCAAAAGGGTGAAGAAGGGGGAATCTGATAGGAGAGTGGACCATAAGAGAAAGGGAAGGAGGGGCACCAGAGGTGATAGGCAGGAAAAATTACCATAAGTTGTGTAAATAGATATTTATGCCATCAGGTTGAAGACTACCTTTGGAATATGACGTGTTGCTCCATCAACCTAAGAGGGATCTCATTATAGCAGTAGAGGAGACCATGGGCAGACATGTCAGAACGGGAATGGGGATAGGAATTAAAATGATTGGGCACTAGGAAATTTTTTGTGGATGGAGTGGAGATGTTCGACAAATCAGTCCCCTCAATCTAAAGTGGGTCTCACCAATATGTAGGAGGCCACCATTTGCAGTGAAGTGTTCCCTCATCTGGAAGGACTGTTTGTGGCCTTAAATAGAGGTAAGGGAGGAAGTGAATGGGCAGGTGTAGTACTTCTGCTGCTTGCTTGATGAATAGACAAGGGAATCATGGAGGGATCAATCCCTGTGGAAAGCAGAGGTGGGGGTAGGGAAAAAATTTATTTGGTGGTAGGGGTCTTGTTAAAGATGGCAGAAATTGCAGAGAATGGTATGCTGAGTGTGGAGGCTCCTGGGGTGGTAGGTGAGGACAAGAAAAATTCTAAACCAGTTAAGGTGGCAGGAAGATGGGGTGAGCGTGGATGTTCGGGGAAAGGAAGAGATACAGGTGAGAGCAGCATCAATGTTGAAGGACCGAAAACCCTATACTTTGGAGGAGGAGGACATCTCTGATGTCTTGGAAAGGAAAGTATCATTCCGGGAAGATAACAGTAGAGACGAAGGATCTGAGAAAAGGTAATGGGATTCTTACAGGGTGGGAAGAGGTATAATCAATATAGCTGTGGGAATCAAAGTTCAAAAGTTCAAAGTAAAATTTTATTATCAAAGTACATAAATGTCACCATATACAACCCTGAGATTAATTTTCCTCTGGGCATACTCAGTAAATCTATAGAATAGTAGCATTATCAAGATCAATGAAAGATCAAGTGGAGTGCAAAGTTAACAAGCTGCAACTGCAAATATAAATAAATAGCAATAAATAAAAAGAACATGAGATAAAGAGATACAGTCCTTAAAGTGAGACAATTGATTGTAGGAATATTTCAATGATGGGGCAACTGAGTGCAGTTATCCTCTTTTATTTAATAGTTGAGGGATAGTAATTGTTCTTGAAGCTGGTGGTACGAGTCCTAAGCCACTTGTACCTTCTACCTGATGGCAGCAGCGGGAAGAGAGCATGACTGGGTGGTGAGGATCTTTGACGGTGGATGCTGCTTTTGTACAGCAACATTTCATGTAGATGTGCTCATCGACTGGGAGGGCTTTACCCATGAAGTACTAGGCTGAATCCACTAACTTTTTATGGTTTTCCGTTCAAAGGCTTTGCTGTTTCCTGCAAGCTAGCGGAAGGAAGGAGCGTCTTACACTTCCTTTGGTAGCAATGTATCGCCACCCCGCCACCCTATGAAGAATATAGATAGGGTAAATGCAAGCAGGCTTTTTTCCACTGAAGTTGGGCAAGACTAAAACTGGAGGTCATCGGTAAGGGTGAAAGATTAAATGTTTAAGGGGAACCCGAGGGGGAACTTCTTCACTCAGAGAGTGGTCCGAGTGTGGAATAAGCTACCTGTTCAGGTAGTGGATGTGCGGTCAATTTCAACATTTAAGAGAAATTTGGGTAGGTACATGGATGGGAGGGGTATGGAGGGCTATGATCCTGATGCCGGTTGATGGGACCAGGCAGATTAATGGTTTAGCACAGACCAGATGGGCCGAAGAGCCCGTTTCTGTGCTGTAATGTTCTATGACTCTATCAACCAACTGAATTTAAGTTGATGACATTGACAAGCTCAGCATAAATGCATGAAGCAGCACTAATGTAGTCATCAATGTAATGCAGAAAGAGTTGGGGAGCATTACCAGAGAAGGCTTGGAACATGGACTGTTCTATGTAGCTAAGAAAATGGCCCGTGGCTACACCCTGAAATTGGAGAAGTGAGCGGAGCCGAAAGAGAAACTGATGAGAAATTGGCCAGTTCTGCCAGGCAGAGGAGGGTGGTGATAAAGGGGAACTGGTCAGGTCTGAAGGAAGCTGAGAGCTTCCATGTCTTCTTGATAGAAGATAGGTGTGTATTGGGACTGGACATCCATGGTGAAAATGAAGCAATCAGGGCCAGGAAGTTGAAAGTTGTTGAGGAGATCAAGAGCATTGAAGTGTTCCAGATATAGGTTGCTGAATTTAAATAACTGGATGCAACAATTAGATTTCTGAGGCTGTTACACTTTATTCTGCATTCTGTTGCTTTACATTGCACTACACTGTGCAATGTTATGATATGTATGAGCAGGATGCAAGACAACCTTTTAATTATACCTGGTACACTGGACAATAATAAATCAATTCCAGTTAAGCCTTCACATTCCCAAGTAGTATTACAACTACATAGGCCAATCTCCCAAACAGCACCTGACACTTACTGCATTGAGTGAAATCAAGGAAAGCATGAAACTGAAGTAGTCACTGTTGAAAACATCTCTATTTTTCATGAACTTTAGGTTCTCATCTCGTACCATCTATCAAAGACAAAAAAAAGTCATTCAGACAACAGCTGGATATAATTTGAGCTATTTCAGCAGTTCACACAGCAACAAAATGTGGTTTCATTATTACAGTGTCTGGAGAATTACTGTAAATAACCTTTGCTATTTAAGAGAATTTCCATAAACATGTTTGCATACAATAAACTATTTCTAAAATTTCAGCCACCCTTACAAAGAAATTCTTTTATCAAACTGCGTTATATTGTCAGTTTTTTTCCCTCACAAAAAACCAGACAGAAGAAGAAAAGTATGATTTAGCAGCTGCATATGAGACAGAAGTATCTGATTCAGCAAGTCAGGCAGCATCTATGGAGGGGAATAACAGTTGATATTTTGGGCTGAGACCCTTCATCATTTGCTTTGGTAAGAATTCAAGTAATTCAATACAAACACTCTACATTGTTTATGGTAGATTTCATTGGTAATTCTACTTCTGTTTTAAATTGATATGTTTTGATTGCTTTGTCAAGTTTCCAAAGCTTTTCAAGTGACACATCAGGAAATTAGAGCTGATGCCAAATTCTCAACCTTTTATATAACAGGGTCCGCGGTGGAGCTAATGCAGCAAACTCTACATTATTGAGTCCTATTTTAATGCAAGAGATACCTTTTCAAAATATTCTGAACAGTAGAAATTTTTAATTACTTCACTTTGCAATGACGTTACCTTGTTAATAAATCTGATCAACAGTTCATCACCATGATCTAAATTCCACATTCTGGAGTCTGCAAGAGTATGCTGGATACTGTACAAGCAGAATACATGGGCAATTGTTCAATTCTAGGAAATGTACCTTCAACAGATGTTTTGCTGTTAAAGCCCTGACTATAAGAAACAATTAGTCCCTTAAAATATGGCTTTTTGTAGTGAAATAGAAAAATAACACTAATTTCTAATCCATGAGATTGATTAACCAAAGGACAGGGGAAATCTGCATCTGCAGCATTCTACCACCCACACCGGACCCCCTACAACACACCAACCGACACAACCGATCGACAGATGATGCCACAGCCACAGCACCATACACCATCTTCACTCTCACCCGGAGAAGAGGGATGCTTGTGTTAGAATGCTGTTCTTGGATTACAGTTCAGCATTCAACACCATAATTCCGCCCCCCAGACTCGAAAAGAAGTTCAGAGGCCAGGCTTTCACCCCGTCTTGTGCAGTTGGATCCTGGACTTGCTGTCGGAAAGCTGGCAGGTGGTAAGGATGGACTTCCTCACCTTGGGATGTGCTGTCCTAAGCTCCCTCCTCCACTCCCAATACACTCACGACTGTGCTGCCACAAATAGTTCCAATCTGCCGTTAAAATTTGCAGATGACATTACACTGATAGGCCTTATTTTTCAACAATGATGAGACGGCCTACAGAGAAGTCAACACCCTGATACAGTGGTGCCAGGAAAACAACCTCTCCCCCGATGTAGGAAAATGAAGGAGCTGATTGTGGATTACAGGACGAACGGAGATAGGCTAGCCCCTATTGACATCAACCGGACTGTAGTTGAGAGGGTGAATAGTTTCAAATTCCTTAGCATATACATCACCGAGGATCTCAGCTGGACTGTGTGGTGTAAAAAAGCACAACAGCTCATCTTTAACCTCTGCCAGCTGAAGTTTGCAATAAGTCCTCAAATCCTCAAGATTTTCTACAGGGGCACCATAGAGAGCATTCTGACTGGCTGTGTCATCGCCTGGTATGGGAACTGTACTACCCTCAGTCACAGGGTACTGCAGAGTGGACAGCCCAGTGCATCAGTGTATGTGAACTTCCCTCTATTCAGGACATTTACAGCAGCACGTCCGTAAAAAGGTCCCGGAGGATCATCAGGGATTCCAGCAACCCCAACCACAAGCTGTTTCAGCTGCTACCGCCTGGCAAATGGTACCTCAGCATTAAGGCCAGGATCAACAGGCTCCAGGACTGCTTCTTTCATCAGGCCATCAGATTCATTAATACAGATTGATCTGATTGCATATCTGACCGTACATACATGTATACCAAGCAATTATGTGTACAATTTTAGTGTTTGGGTAATGTCCTCCCACATTTCCCTTCTTATTGCTTCCACATTGTGATGGAAAGCAACAAAGATTTTTACTCCCTCGTGTTGTGAGATAGGTGTAAGAAATAAAAGAAACCTTAAATCTTAAAAAAAATAAGTCAATGTCCGACAAGAATTCAAGGGGGAAAATCATCCATTGATAAAGCAAGGATAACTGAGGCAAATAAAAGATGAGCAAAATAATTACATGGCAAATAAAGGTACAGAGATTATGCCTAAGTAATCAGATTTTGTTGGGAGGGAACTACAGGTGTCCCCCGCTTTTCGAACGTTCGCTTTACGAAACCTCACTGTTATGAAAGACCTACATTAATACCCTGTTTTCACTTTCAGAAGGTGTTTTCACTGTTACGAAAAATATTCAGTGCGCAATAAAAAAAATCAGCGCACACCCCGAGCAGCCGCTCTCCCCCAGATTCCGAACTGCTTCGCTTTAACATGTGCCTGTGAGCAGCCATTTGCAAGATGAGTTCTATGGTATCGGAAAAACCTGAAAGAGCTCGTAAAGGTGTTATACTTACGGTAAAACTAGACATAATTAAGCATTTTGAACGTGGTGAACGAAGTAAGGACAACGTGAGTTTGGCTTGTGGAAGCTGACGAACATGATGTTGAAGAGGTTTTGGCATCCCATCACCACGAACTGATAGATGAAGAGCTGATGCAATTGGAAGAGGAAAGGATAACAATCGAAACCGAATGAGTAATGATAAAGTACGACTTTAATTTTGAAAGGGTACATCAGTTTAGGAGATATTTGCAGGATGGTTTGAGTCCTTATTAAAGAACTGTGTGATAGAAAAATGCACGAGGTTCAGCAGTCAAGCAAGCCTTCCACATCAGCCACAGCAGACAACGAACCTCGACCTTCGACATCGAGGTGGGCAGAGATAGAAGATGAGCTGCCTGCTCTAATGGAAACAGACGACGAGATGACACCCCAGTGTCCCACCACCCCAACCCCCAGGCCATGGACAGATACCGATTTGCAGAGAATGCAATGGTAGCCGGGAGGCACACAGCACATCGTTAAGAAAAAAGCCGAAATAAACATGCTAAATAATTAGGTGCCACCGACACGTAATTGTCGGCCCAGATCAGGGACGACGCAATCGGAAATCGGCACTGATCTGAGCCGACAATTACGTGTCCGGTGGCACCTAATTAATTAGCTTGTTTATTTCGGCTTTTGTCTTAAAGATGTGCTGTGTTCCTCCCGGCTACCGCTGCATTCCTGCATGCTTTGCGGCAATGTATCGCTCGGCGGCCTGGAGGGTGGGGACCACTAACCACTCCAGCCTGTGACGACTCAGTCGAACACACCATCATCAGTGCGCTTGGCAAGCTGTCCTCCCGATTCCCGTAAGTGATACTACACTGTACATACATTATTTCTACTTTATATCGGCTGTGTATTTATCATATCATTCCTGCTTTTACTATATGTTACTGTTATTTTAGGTTTTATGTGTTATTTGACATGGTTTGGTAGGTTATGTTTGGGACTGCAAACGCTCACAAAATTTTCCCATATAAATAAATGGTAATTGCTTCTTCGATTTACGACATTTCGGCTTACGAACCGTTTCACAGGAATGCTCTACCTTCGGATGGTGGGGGAAACCTGTAATCTGAAGTATTAGCACTAACAGTTGGGTAGAACGGCCTGCTTCTATTTCTGTATCAACTTCTAGTATTAGTTCTGTATTTTGGCAAACACTGAAGCAGCAAGCAGGGAAGGTAAAGCAAGAAATATATTCTGAAATTTTGAGAGATCTGGTAGCTAACAACTACATTAAGTCTATTTAATATAACATATCAAAATGCCTAAAAGCTTAGATACATTATTAAAGCTGTGATCAAGTCACACAGGGAGGGCAGATGACCATGGTTTCAGTAGAGAGGTATTTAGGGAAGGGGTGTATGGGGTGTCAGGGAGGGGTAGCACCTCTGGTGGGGGAACATGTCGCGTCCTTTTCAGGGCGGTTAGTCCACCTTTGGGCCCCACCTGGCACTCAGCTCTCACCTGTGGCTCCCCGTAGCTGTTTGCATGCGACAGCGGCCACACCCTGGGCAACGGCTTCGACAAGCCAGCTAAACCAGGTGAGGGTAGCCGACGGGTCTCAAACCCTCGATGAGATAGGGAGTTGTCTATCCCAGCATGTGAAGACAGACTCCGGCGGTTTGAGCGGACGAGACCAATGGAAGGTCCAATGGTCAAGAAGGCGGTCTTTGCAAGCGTCGTGGAACTTGTACAGCAGGACAAGACACAGAAGACGTCCTGGTCATCCACTGCGCCTAGTCCCATCTCCAGCCGTCTAGACTCTGTCTTGCCACTGGATCCAGATGGGAATTGGGAAGAGAGTGAGGCTGACGCTGCGCAACTCTCCCTCACTTAAATCCAAATCACGCGCTAGTCTCGACACCATCATATTGGTGTCGAGGTCCTCATCGACGTCAATGATGGACGAACAAGGATTTAGGGAAGGAATTTAAGAATTTAAGACCATGATAACCAAAGCTAATAGTACAGTGTGTTGAACGTAGAGATGAACATGTGGACTTTATTAGATTGTAGATATTATGAGCGGTTACAGTTCTGAACTGCAGTAAAGAATTAAGAGTAGCCATGACCACAGAAGGATTTGAAAACAGACTTGATAACTTTAAAACTGATTTACAGTAGCACCACTATGGATAAACAAGCATGACATTGGAAAAATGTAATGTACGAGTTAAACAGTACAGTAATAAATTAATCAAGTTTACAGAAAAAATGCAAAGTAGGTAAATCAGCAGTGCATTGGAATATCCAATTCCAGAGGCAACAAATGCATCAATGAGGATGTTAGGAAAGAAGTCCAGTTATATTGCATACTAGTGCTGTTGTTTCACAACTCCAGCAGCCAGTTTGCTCCTGAAACTTTGGACAGAATCAAAAATTTACAAAGCAAGAGTTCACCTGTGCTTTTGACAAAGACCTCTGAACAGCATTAGCACTGGCCTTTATCCCTTGAGGCGATGGCTCATCAGAACACATGCAAGTACTATTAAAACGTGAAGCCTTTTCTTTCCTTTCATGTAGCAAGTTCCAGCCCCTTATGACTATCTGAGTGAAAGCGTTTTTGTCTTTTCTACTTTACTCTTTCCATCTCACTCCCTTGGTTATTTGAACCTTCAGCTACGAGAATTAAGTTTTTTCCTATTTACACTATCTCAGCTCCTCACAACTATAGATATAGACCCTACTAATACATCTCCCTTCTCTTGGTCACAGAAAATACCCAAATTTCCACAATCCTTGCTCATACCAGGCAACAACTTTGCAAATCATCTTCTCTGATGCAACCAACGATGGGTAGTGAGATGCATATTTTTTTTGCAATACAAAAGCAATGAGAGTTCATAAGATATTCCATTAGTAATAAGAGATTTATTTATAAGTGAATAGTAAGTGAAAATGAGTGTGAAAGGCATTTAAATGCAAGTCTCACATTTTATCTGCACAAAGTGTATTCTGATGAAATTTTGCAGCATTCTTCGTTGTTTACTCAAGATACCAAGTAGGAAATGGGAAAGTTGCTTATACAAATGGGTAATTCCTGGAAAGCCCCAAAATATATCATTTAAATTTCTCCAAATCTCTACTGCATACTGACAAAAGGTCTTATGATGTTTCTGTTCAGTTTAATATTATGATTTCTTTATTGATTAGCTTCTTACCTGGTAAATTCTGGCTGGCAATTTTTCCACAAAGAGCCCCTTCTTTTCTCCCTTCCTTACCAGTTTGGTCAACAATGAAAGACGGTCATTGTTTGGTCTATGAGGACGAGGGGATGACTGGGGTGAAACTTCAGGTGAAGAGGGTGCAGATCTACCAAAAAGCAAGCCAGTCAAGGTAAAGCACTAACAGCAATAATAATTCCATATTAAACAAGAAAGCAGACTACAAATAAACATTATGGTCATATTTTAGAAAAAATACTCTCCAAAATCATTTGAAAAACCAAAGTTGCAGATGATAGAAATAAAAGTATGATCAGGAAAAGCTAAATTTAGGTAGGTGACCTTCCATTGGGATGAAGTGAAGTACCAATAGAAGAACATGACAATATGAGGAATTCATAGCTTTTTGCATAAGAAAAAGGATTGTAAGGGATAAAATTGGTCCACTTGAAGATCAGAGTGGTCGGCTATGTGCAGAACCAAAGGAAATGTGGAAGATCTTAAATAGGTTTTTTGCGTCTGTATTTGCTAAGGAAACTGGCATGAAGTCTATGGAATTAAGGGAAACAAGTAGTGAGATCATGGAAACTGTACAGATCGAAAAGGAGGAGGTCCTTGCAGTCTTGAGGAAAATTAAAGTGGATAAATCCCCGGGACCTGACAGGGTGTTCCCTCGGACCTTGAAGGAGACTAGTGTTGAAATTGCAGGGGCCCTGGCAGAAATATTTAAAACGTTGCTGTCTACAGGTGAGGTGCCAGAGGATTGGAGAGTGGCTCATGTTGTTCCGTTGTTTAAAAAAGGATCGAAAAGTAATCCGGGAAATTATAGGCCAGTAAGTTTAACGTCGGTAGTAGGTAAGTTATTGGAGGGAGTACTAAGAGACAGGATCTACAAGCATTTGGATAGACAGACACTTATTAGGGAGAGTGCGTGGTAGGTCATGTTTGACCAATCTATTGGAGTTTTTCGAGGAGGTTACCAGGAAAGTGGATGAAGAGAAGGCAGTGGATATTGTCTACATGGACCTCAGTAAGGCCTTTGACAAGGTCCCACGTGGGAGGTTAGTTAGGAAAATTCAGTCGCTAGGTATACATGGAGAGGTGGTAAATTGGATTAGACATTGGCTCAATGGAAGAAGCCAAAGAGTGTTAGTAGAGAATTGCTTCTCTGAGTGGAGGCCTGTGACTAGTGGTGTGCCACAGGGATCAGTGCTGGGTCCATTGATATTTGTCATCTATATCAATGATCTGGATGATAATGTGGTAAATTGGATCAGCAAATTTGCTGATGATACAAAGATTGGAGGTGTAGTAGACAGTGAGGAAGGTTTTCAGAGCCTGCAGAGGGACTTGGACCAGCTGCAAAAATGGGCTGAAAAATGGCAGAAGGAGTTTAATACAGACAAGTGTGAGGTATTGCATGTTGAAAGGACAAACCAAGGTAGAACATACAGGGTTAATGGTAAGGCACTGAGGGGTGCAGTGGAACAGAGGGATCTGGGAATACAGATACAAAGTTCCCTAAAAGTGGCATCACAGGTAGATAGGGTCGTGAAGAGAGCCTATGGTACATTGGCCTTTATTAATCAAAGTATTGAGTATAAGAGCTGGAATGTTATGATGAGGTTGTATAAGGCATTGGTGAGGCCGAATCTGGAGCATTGTGTTCAGTTTTGGTCACCAAATTACAGGAAGGATATAAATAAGGTTGAAAGAGTGCAGAGAAGGTTTACAAGGATGTTGCCGGGACTTGAGAAACTCAGTTACAGAGAAAGGTTGAATAGGTTAGGACTTTATTCCCTGGAGCGTAGAATAATGAGGGGAGATTTGTTAGAGGTATATAAAATTATGATGGGTATTGATAGAGTGAATGCAAGCAGGCTTTTTCCACTGAGGCAAGGGGAGAAAAAAACCAGAGGACATGGGTTAAAGGTGAGGGGGGAAAAGTTTAAAGGGAACATTAGGGGGGGCTTCTTCACACAGAGAGTGGTGGGAGTATGGAATGAGCTGCCAGACGAGGTGGTAAATGCGGGTTCTTTTTTAACACTTAAGAATAAATTGGACAGATACACGGATGGGAGGTGTATGGAGGGATATGGACCGTGTGCAGGCCAGTGGGACTAGGCAGAAAATGGTTCGGCACAGCCAAGAAGGTTTCTGTGGTTTTATGGTTAAAACAGTTTAATTCATAAAGAATGCTCAGTTGAGTTATTGGTATGGGTAACCTTTGAGAAATAAGAGGGTGAAACACTGAACTGACAAAGTTCAGTTGTGATTTGGTAGTTACAGAAGGAATATGAACAAGGCCACAAATTTGAGGAGTGCTGATTACGGTACTTACAAAGATAAATCCTCCGCTTCTTGTCGAACAACACTAACTCGACTTTTCTTTGGTAAAACTGGAGAATTCTGGTCTAACATTCGTTGGTAAAATAACATGTAGGCATTCCAATACCTGCGACGGACTTCAGGATAAGGGTTTGCTAAGAAAGGAAAAGAAACATCTCTAAAATATAACCTTCACAAACAGCTGTTACCATAATTTAATTTTTGTTTAAAACTGCAATCTAAAATAATTACAATGGATTTTTCTTAATGACTGAGGTATTAATATTTTCTTTTGAGTTCTGCATTCAATAACTTAAGTCCATAACTGGCTTCAGTCACCTTAGGACTTTTTAATTCTATGAGATGCATCACCACAGGCAAAGTTGGAATTTGTCGCTGCTTCCTAGTTATTGTACTGTCACGAATGACTTGATACCCCCCACGAGCCAAGTGGAGAGGCTGCTTTTATAATGCTGATAATTGAAAGATCATGTGAGTTAAGAAAAGATGAGATAAAACTTTATTTATCCCAGAGGAAATTATTGTTGCAAGATTGCTGTCAAAAATATATACTTTAAAATACAAAATGTAAACATTGAGGTACAAAAAACCCCACAAAATGCGCATTAAAAAGTAATAGTGCAAAATACAGACATGAAACCATACACTTACAAACTTAAGCAGGAGTTGTTGAGTCTTATAGCCATAGGGAGAAAGGATCTCCTGTAGTGTTCAGTGGTGTAACTCAGTGGAATCAGTCTCTTACTAACGGCACTCCTCTGTTTGTCCAGAATGTCATGGAGGGGGTGAAAGGGATTGTCCATAATGCTCCGTAGCTTCTGCAGCATCCTCCCCTCAGACGGTCCAGCTCCATCACCAGAACAGAACCAGCCTTCCTGATGAGCTTGTCAATCTTCTTGGCATCAACTGCTCTCACCCTGCTGCCCCAGCAGACTACAGCGTAGAATAGAGTGCTGGCCAAAACTGAGTCATAGAACATCTGCAGGATAGTATTGAATGACTGGACCCTCCTCAGGAAGTACAGTTAGCTCTGTCCTTTCTCAAACAGAGCCCCTGCATTTTCAGTCCAGTCCTGTTTATTGTCCAGGTGACTTCCTGGGTATTTGTAGTCCCAAACAACTTCCACATCCGTTCCCTTGATGGAAATGGGTATGCAGGGCATTTTCACCTTCCTTAAGTCCACCACCAACTCCTTTGTCTTAGTGATGTTGAGCTGCAGGTGATTCTGCCCACGCTACTCAACAAGGTTGTCCACCACTCTTCTGTACTCAGCCTCTTGACCTTGATACAGACCACAACTGCCGAATCGTCCGAAAACTCCTGTAGGTGGCAGGACTCCGAGTTGTATCTGAAGTCCGAGATGTAGACAGTGAACAGGACAGTCCCTGAGGTGCCCTTGTGCTACTAACCACAGTATCTGATACACAGCTCTGAAACCTCACATACTGTGGCTGTCTATAATCCAGGACACTAGTGAAGCATCCACCTACATCTCTGTGAGCTTACTCCCTAATAAAGCAGGTCGTATGGTGTTAAAAGCACTGGAGAAATCAAAGAATATGATTCTCACAGTGCTGCCTGGCTCATCCAGATGGGTGTAAGCCCGTTGAAGTAGGAAGATAATGGCATTAGCTGACAGAGGGACGTAGACCTGAGGACATTGGTGTGGGAAAACTCTCTGGGCAAATAATATGGATGGAGACTTATGGTTAAAAGTTCAAGGCCTGGGCTGCATACATGCTCCTTCACCGTGACGTGTCCAGGGTCGCACTATCTGTTCTTTACGAAAACCGCGAGACCCTCCTTTCTTCTTGCCACTTTCCATAAGGACATAAGATATAGGAGCAGAATTAGGCCATTCGGCCCATCAGGTCTGCTCCGCCATTTCATCATGGCTGATCCATTTTCCCTCTTCTCTTCATTCTCATCAAAATGTATCACTTGACATTTCTCAACATCGTTTTATACCCACCCATTCCACCATGCTGTATGTATGCGCTCACTGGACACTTTATTAGGTACAGCAGTGGAACCTAGTGTGGTCTTCAGCTGCTGTAGCCCATCCACTTCAAGGTTTGATGTGTTGTGCGTTCCGAGATGCTCTTCTGCACATCATTGTCAGCATGAAGCAGCCTGGCCACGTCACTGATTCTACAGATGTTTGACGATTAAGAACAGGGTTTTATCTGATTCCTTTCCTCACTTTCCTGAACAAACCTCAGTTGCACTGCAATTGGATCACGTGATTAATCCACAATGTCTAGCTACCCTTTAGAGTACCAACTATTTAGCATACCCAGAACCTCAAATGCACTTTCCACATCATCTTCCTTCGGAACACTGATATAAGGTTTTCACCAAGCAACCTCGGCCATTTCCTTTTTGGTCTTTTAACTAGTCCCACAACACCTCTCACAACCCACCTTGTTCCCATGTCTATAGAAAAACGCTGGATTCCATTTTATGTTTGCAGCCAGTCAATTCTTGTGGTATTTGCCTCTTATTTCCTTTATTAAAAAAAAACTTCCTGCAATCAGTTTAGAACTACCACATGCTTTACCTGTGCTCTATTTTATTTTTAATCTTTTTGGTCATCAATACAGAATCTTTGTTGCAACTCCTGTTTGCCCGCACACACTGAAAGCCATCTAGGTTTTCATTAGAGTCTGGAACATCCCCATGCAGCCATGTCTCAGTGTAGCACATAACACAGCTCTCACAGAACACCCTCTTATTCCTCACTAGTGATGTTAGCTCATCCACCTTGTTACCGAGCGTTTCCCATGATAATGGAGGGAAGATATGGCTTGTACCTCCACTTCCTTGTCCATTGTTTTCTTCCAGCCCTATGTCACCTAGATCTCCCCTTCAGCTCCTTGGGAGTTTCAGGTCTCTAGGTGGCCAAAGCACACTGTCATAGACTCTGCAGCTGATCCCTGGAGTAAACAATAGATCCACCTGCCACTTCTGCTAGGACAGACTGGCATGACAAAAAAAAGTATCCCGACAGTGACAAAAATGATAAATCCCTGCTGAAGCCACATCTACCGAATTAAGTATTTATAGAAAATACAAACAGCAAAAATCTATTAACAAAACCCTTAAAACAAAGAGCAACCTGGCTGGCTGCCGTCTGGTGACAGTGTCAGAATTATTCCAACTATTTTGATCCAGCTGTGAGTAAGTATCAAGAACCCCAATACAGGTGCTTAGCACATAGCCGCTTATCAACCCAATTTTTTTGTTTTTGTTAGAGCGAAAAACCCAAAATTTTGGGAGGAACATAGTGGATCAGGTAGCATCTGTGGAGGCAGTGGGATTGTTAATGTTTTGGGTTGAGAATTCATATCAGTACCTGCTGAGTTCCTCCAGCAGTTTGCCTTTTTGTACCAAATTACAGCAACTGCAGTCTCGCATTTCCAGATATGTTGCTGCCTTGACTTTAACACGTGAAGAATTGACAACTTCATAAAACTGAAACCTTAGCAATCATCAAACTATTCCACTTTTGATAGCATGATGGAGATGGAAATTGACCAGCTGAGTCCTGAGACCTGCTAAAATAATATTCTGGAAATGAAATGACTAGTCACTAACAAGCACAATAATGACTCCAATAACTGGGAGGTACCCCCCACTTACCAGTTCAGCTTTGTTTGGAAGCTTTGATGTCCTGGTAATTATTGTGTCCATTCTTTTCTTAAACAAAACTATTTTCTGGTTAACTAACAGACTGCAGAGGGAAACCTATGCTTCTATATTTTACACAGAGACTAATGTTGACGTTAAGGTAGGAGACTGGACTACTAATATTTCCCTGGCTTGCCATTCAGCAAAGTTGCAATTGCTAGTTAAAGTCCATTCATGTGGACTTTTGCAAGGCCTTCAACATGGTGTTGAATGGTATGTTCATCTGAAAAGTGAAGTCCCATAAAATCCAAGGAGAACTAGTTAGGTGGATTCAAAATTGGCTTGGAGGTAGGAAGCTGAAGGTGGTGATTGAAGGCTGTTGCTTGGAATGGAGGCTGGAATAGTGGTATACCTCAGGGGTCAGTGATGGGACACTTGTTATTCATTATTTATATAAATGATTTGGATGCAAATGATATGAAATTATGTGTTGCTGATGATGAAGAAGGTTATCGTAGATTAACAGGGGATCTTGATTAGCCAGGGAAATGGGCTGGGGATTGATTATAACTGAAAGTCCACTGCTACAGTCTATGATCAAATGATTAATTCTACCGACTACGAGAAGAATGATTTTGACATTGATAGTTCTTGCCTGATTTACAGTTTTATGTTCAGTTCAGCTGTCCCCCCCCAAAAAAAGCCTTTTATTCCAAGGATTCCAATATGACCTTTTGTTCAGTTCATTTACGTGCCTTGAACATACTTTGGATGTTGACACCAGTAGTGCAACGCTAACCTCTCTCCACCTTGCTAACATTTTTGAATATTTAACAATATGCCAAAACAAACTTGTTTCTCTAATCTGCCCTTCAGTGATAAACTGGCCAAAGATTAGATTTTATGTTTCTTTCCTACTTGGTCTTTCGATCATTGCCTCCATTCAGCAGAAATGTTAGTTTATAAGAATCAAAATCTTAGAATCTTGCAGCATGGAAGAAAGTCCCTGGGGCACAACTGCCCATACTGTAAGAGATAAGCACACTCAATCATAGTAGTTCCATTGCAACTCACACTGATCGTAAACTTTAGGTCTGTACTCGCCACCAAAACATTCAAATTCCAACGTCTCATCATTTAGATCGAACTCTTCTACCACTGTATCATTGAATTTGTACCATTTCCCTTTGCCACCAGCCCTGTGGAGTCAAAAAAGTTCAAAGTGAGACCAGAACCAAAGCTACATACACCACACTACTTATAGTTCCAATGCTGTAAGCCCTCAATGTTCATTTTTATATTATTGATTTACCATCTAGTGTAAATTGACCTGACTTAAATAAAAATAACCTCAACTCATTTTCACCCACCTCCTGTCCTTGATGAATGAGTAATAATGTCCAGCATGTGCCTGGCCACTATGAACAATCACTCCAACCAGCTCATAGTTTTCAGTTGGGGCACCTTTTTTTCTTGGAGAGCCGCCTCCCACGTGATCACCTGCTTTGCCATTTTCACCATGTTCAGAAGAGTGCTCTTGACGTGCCATTCCAGACACGGTATAGGGCTCCATGTTAAGAAGCCAAGGAAACTAGGAGAAAACAAACAGAATTAAAGATTGGATAATCACACTGGTGTAAGTTGTAAATACTGCAGTTAAAATCTTGTGGTTTAGCAGCACAAAACAATGGAAACATATTTCCAAGTGAGTCATATTGAATCAGAACTGACAGCCAGTAGTGAGCCACCCTTACTTTCCACTGATGGTCTTGACAGATGGAAAAGGAATAGAATTTACATTGTGATTTTAAAATAAAAAACAGCAAACTGCTTGAGGAACTCTGGGTCAGGCAGCATCTGTGGAGGGAAATGGACAGTTGATGTTTTGGGTTGAGACCCTTCACCTGGAATGGAAGACTTGAGGTGGGGGGGGTGGGGGAGGACAGGAAGTCCGTACAACGAGATGAAGAGCAGGTGGGGCAAGAGCTGGCAAATAATACCCAGATCCAAGTGAGGAGTGGTGATTGGAAGATGAAAGAGGGATGAGTAGATCCTGGGAGATGATAGGTAGCCACAACAGACAGCTGCAGATGATTGAACACACAAGGAAAGAAATGTTGAGCATGGAACTAGATATAGGGAGTGAGTTGGGCGGGTGTCACAATCTTAGAATAAGGAGTTGGCCATTAAAAATAGCAATAAGATTCCTCATCCTAAGGTTAATTCTAATTTTATTTCTTATGTGCATTTGTAAAGAAGTTTGACCATTTCTGGATGTTCATGGCATTAAGAAACAGGAATTTTATTATAATTCAATTAAAAAACTTTAAAAATGTTTGAAAGCTCATAATCACCACCAACTTAAAGAATTAGCACCATGTGTTGATTGCATATTTACCCGTATTTGTTCATCGTACTTGATAGAACGTCCACTCTCCCAGTCAAACCCAAATCTCATTAAATGGATCACTAACACACTTGGTAGAGACTTGATGCACATCCGCTTCACTGTTGTCCTCTGGAAGATGGAACACAAGTGTTTAGGAATAATTCCAAAAACATTCCACAATTCTGCAAGTAGACTTAACCAGATTTAAAAGTTAAAAATAGGTTGGAACAAGCCACTGGAAACTTGATAAGGTCTTTTCCAAAATGCATTAATACCTTTCTGGAACTTTTTTCCTTCATAGAACATTTACAGATTGTAGGATAGAAAAATGGATGAGGACATTGGTATCAATGCAGGAAAAGAGAAATACACAGAAAACTGTAGCTGGAAAGGGAGGATTTAGAACAGAGGCAAAGGTGAGGCTATGAAGAGATGAAAATTATTTTAATGAAGGTACTGATGGTCTGGACACAAAAGGGGGGTGATGAAGTGAATGGTGAACAAAATGTGGAATAGGAAAGTAAATGAGAAGCAGACATGTTAGATGAATTCAAGGTCATGAAGGACTGAAAATGTACATTTCTGCAAGACAGTCCAGTCTAAAGATGACAATTGACATGATTTTCAAAGGCAGACAGCTGAAGGAATAAATGACTGAAAACATGGTGTTTGAGATACAAAACTCAATTAAAATGCAATATGTATCAACGAACAAAAGTAAATCAGAATTGTGCGTAATGCAGATCTGCTGCTGAAACACTCTCACTGAAATTGTCCAAAAACAATAGAACTTTCGTCCATAAAACTCAGCAAGATTGCAGTTGGCTACTTTTGAATACAGAGAATTTTGGTTAATTGGAGCAGCTGCTTATGGGAACAACCCTTAAAAAAAAATCAAGAAAATAGTCGTGATTCCCGTTGTTTATTTGGAACACTATACCGCTTAATTGGCATAGAAGAATGTCGCCAGTTTCTAACTAGCTTTAGTCACGTGAACTCGTGTAACTGTACAGGGTTCTGAGTTGGATGATCAGCCATGATCATACTGAATGGTGGTGCAGGCTCGAAGGGCCGAATGGCCTACTCCTGCACCTATTTTCTATCTTTCTAACTGTTAGATACTAAACTGTGCTTAGAGCAAGCAATTCTTAAACAGCATTATTTGCGTGCATTTGTGTTCAAAAAGCAGTGATTTTTGTCACTGATAGTTGGGGAAAAATAAGCAGTAAGACAATTTAGAACTGTTTTGCTCACTGTGGTTTCAAGCATTTTGAGGACTGGAGATGCCAGAAACAGCCCAGAGTGAAAATGAAACAATTTGACTACTTCAACAAGTTAGAAACTAAGAAGAATTTGAAGGTGTTAATAATCATCTCGAATATTACAATGAAAATGAAGATTTGGAGAATGCAATCATCGAAAGCATTGTATGAAGGCAGTCCATTATTTGCACTAGGTGTCTGCTTTAATTTTGCTCATTTACAGTTAAACAAAAGAACATGGCAATGTGTTGGTTGCTTGTTGTATCTGACAATGACAGTGAAACCTGTATTGAGTTTCACTCTTCTAAAACCTGAGTTTTAGAATGGGCAAAACCATTGCACTGGGACAGTTCCACCTTTTTGACCTCAGAAGTCCAGTTCCAGTGATACAAATAGATGTCATAAACTGTAGTCTTCCTTGGTTACAGTGAATAACTATGACTTCTTCTGTGCTTTATCATGTCTTCACTCTCCCTGAAGTATTTGCAGAACTGCCTTCTTGGCAGTTCACTGAATGGAGCTCACTGTTGATCTTACCTGCCCAGACTGCTGGAGTTGACTTCACATCCTATGGTATATCCCCATTTCATCGGTGTGTAAAGCCCGCCGCTGAACTCACCTGGTTTAGCCCAGGTTTCGAAGCAATCTACCAGGGTGTGGTTGCTGTTGCATACAAACAGCTATTTGGAGCCACAGGTAAGAACTGAGTGTCTGATTGGGACCAAAATTGAGTGCACTGCCTGAGAACGAATACAATATGCCACTTTACCAGATGTTCAACCCTTCCCTAGGCACCCCATACAGGGCAGTGTACACGGGATGAATTCCTCCATCGATAACTATTCGGAACTAAAGCACACTTTTATAGTACTCTAGGACCATTTTCAGTATTCTAATTTGTTCTGTACTTCATTTTTAAATCAAATGGATTCCAGTAAATTGTGACACATTAAATTTCCAGCATCTGTAGAATTTCATGTGTTTATTTTTCTGACTCATTACAAAGAATAGCTTGAAAAGCTTGTGCCATTAATACGTTGAATAATGTGGGCCAATGCAAGTAGAATAATGCACTGACAATAGTTCTGACTGGAATGCAAGGTCAAACAATACACTTCTGCCTTCTAACAGTTTAATGTTCCTACTATTTTGGGAGGTGGAAGAACCCAAGTATTTGGGATTTAAACGTTTAAATCGCTGAGGCATACTTATCGATTCAGGTAAAGCTTCTTCTCCTTTGCCATCAGATTTCAAAATGGACATTGAACTTCATACTTTTGTTTATATCCAGAGAATCAGGAAACAATTTTGTTGCAATGTTCTGTATGTCTGGATAACACTATGCATCCTCATAAAGGTAATTTGCTTTTAAAGGCCTCATTAACCTCTATTCAATTTGAACAGTTTCATTCAGTGTTTCCATATACTTCAGCTTTAAGCATTTCAATATCTCACCTTTTCTTTACATTTCTCACAGTAGTATGCATTGCCTCCTTCAAGCACCTCGCCTCTTACAAACTGATCCAGTGATATTTCCAGGCTTTGGCATGATGTTACCCCTAGGTTCAGTGCCATGAATGCTTCTTCACGCTCATATCTACAGGGGAAGAGAAAATATATACTTAGTTAGCAGTTGCTCAGAGATAGATGAAAGGTTGAGTGTTTATTTCAAATAAAAAGATTTACTAAAATATATGTAAATCTCAAGTGTATTCAATGACACTAATGTTATCAAGTCTCTCATTACCTAACGTAGAGCTATGGTGCAGCATTAACACTGATGCCTCACAGTTTAAGCGAAGTGACTTTGATTCTGACCTTGGGTGCTGGCTGTGCTGAGTCTGTACACTCTTATTGTGACCATGTGGACTTCCCCTAGGTGCTCTGATTTTCTCCCACATCGCAAGTACATTTGATAGGTTATTTCGCTACTACAAATGACCCTTTAGTGTAGATTAATGGCAAAGAAAATAAAAGCAGAGCATACATGAAAGAACAAATTGCAGTGGTATATGCAATTAGGAAACATAGAATACATCTAATGTCATTGTTCCCAAGAACCAATGTGCAGTTGATGGGCTAAGCAGCCTCCGTATATGTACTTATCAGTATATCTCAGCAGTCATCAAACAGAAACACAACTGAACCAACCACAAAATATCACAGCTTTCAGAGCAAGAGAAAAACTTGAGTGAATCACCTCTCGACATGCCAATGCTTTTCTACTTTTACTAGGAGTAAGATGGAATACTTTCCATTTGTCTGAATGAGATCGATTCCAATTCTCAGGAAGGTGAAGGACAAACAAGACAAAGCAACATGCTTGACTGGCACCCATCAGCCATTCTAAACATGCTTTCTCTGCACAGGGCTGCAGTAAGTACCATCTTCAAAATACAATGCAATAGGCTACTTCAAAAGCATCTTGGAAACCCATGACCTGTATAACTAGAAAGTAAAGAGATAGCAAGTGCAAGGAAACAGCACCGCCTACAGGCTCTTCTGTAAGTTGCATACTGTCCTGACTTTTCTCTAGCATTAGTCTTTCATTATCATTGGGTCTAAATCAGTGGACAATATTACACCTCCTCCTGGGGTGCTGGGAATTTCCAAGTGGGTAATAAAGATAGGCTGGTGGGGAGAGCGCTTGGTAGCGAGGGTGGCAGATGAGGGATTACAGGCTTAATTTAAGAAATTAATTACTTATACACACAAGCTGTATTACTTATACCTCAAACCCGATGAAATCTGCAGATGCTGGAAATTCAAGCAACACACACAAAAAATGCTGGAGAACGCAGCAGGCCAGGCAGCATCTATTGGAAGAGGTACAGTCGACGTTTCAGGCCGAGACCCTTCGTCAGGGCTAACTCGATCTCTTCTTTCAGTTAGTCCTGACGAAGGACCTCGGCCCAAAACGTCAACTGTACCTCTTCCTATAGATGCTGGTTGGCCTGTTGCATTCACCAGCATTTTTTGTGTGTGTTACTTATATCTCAATGTTTTATAATTGATTACAATGATCACATAATCACTTCTTCTCTTGCTAACCCATTGTTTTCTTTGATTTTAGAAACATAGAAAATAGTGATTATGTGATCATTGTATGTGATCATGATTATGTCATCATTCCCTTCGAGCCTGCACCGCCATTTATTATGATCATGGCTGATCATCCAACTCAGAACACCGCCCCAGCCTTCCCTCCATACCCCCTGACCCCCGTAGCCACAAGGGCCATATCTAACTCCCTCTTAAATATAGTCAATGAACTGGCCTCAACTGTTTCCTGTGGCAGAGAATTCCACAGATTCACCACTCTCTGTGTGAAGAAGTTTTTCCTAATCTCGGTCCTAAAAGGCTTCCCCTCTATCCTCAAACTGTGGCCCCTCGTTCTGGACTTCCCCAACATCGGGAACAATCTTCCTGCATCTAGCCTGTCCAATCCCTTTAGGATCTTATACGTTTCAATCAGATCCCCCCTCAATCTTCTAAATTCCAACGAGTACAAGCCCAGTTCATCCAGTCTTTCTTCAAATGAAAGTCCTGCCATCCCAGGAATCAATCTGGTGAACCTTCTTTGTACTCCCTCTATGGCAAGGATGTCTTTCCTCAGATTAGGGGACCAAAACTGCACACAATACTCCAGGTGTGGTCTCACCAAGGCCTTGTACAACTGCAGTAGTACCTCCCTGCTTCTGTACTCGAATCCTCTCGCTATAAATGCCAGCATACCATTCGCCTTTTTCACCACCTGCTGTACCTGCATGCCCACTTTCAATGACTGGTGTATAATGACACCCAGGTCTCGTTGCACTTCCCCTTTTCCTAATCGGCCACCATTCAGATAATAATCTGTTTTCCTATTTTTGCCACCAAAGTGGATAACTTCACATTTACCCACATTAAATTGCATCTGCCATGAATTTGCCCACTCACCCAACCTATCCAAGTCACCCTGCATCCTCTTAGCATCCTCCTCACAGCTAACACTGCCACCCAGCTTCGTGTCATCCGCAAACTTGGAGATGCTGCATTTAATTCCCTCATCCAAGTCATTAATATATATTGTAAACAACTGGGGTCCCAGCACTGAGCCTTGCGGTACCCCACTAGTCACTGCCTGCCATTCTGAAAAGGTCCCGTTTATTCCCACTCTTTGCTTCCTGTCTGCTAACCAACTCTCCACCCACACCAATACCTTACCCCCAATACCGTGTGCTTTAAGTTTGCACACTAATCTCCTGTGTGGGACCTTGTCAAAAGCCTTCTGAAAATCCAAATATACCACCATCCACTGGTTCTCCCCTATCCACTCTACTAGTTACATCCTCAAAAAATTCTATGAGATTCGTCAGACATGATTTTCCTTTCACAAATCCATGCTGACTTTGTCCGATCATTTCACCGCTTTCCAAATGTGCTGTTATCACATCCTTGATAACTGACTCCAGCAGTTTCCCCACCACCGACTTTAGGCTAACCGGTCTATAATTCCCCGGTTTCTCTCTCCCTCCTTTTTTAAAAAGTGGAGTTACATTAGCCACCCTCCAATCCTCAGGAACTAGTCCAGAATCTAACGAGTTTTGAAAAATTATCACTAATGCATCCACTATTTCTTGGGCTACTTAAGCACTCTGGGATGCAGACCATTATGGTTGTTGAAAAGCAATGTGATATTTCTGTATTTGTCATATCATGAGAAATCTGGACTGAAGGAACTGTTATTTCTGGGCCCAGTGTGCACATTATGCCATTCATTACTGCAGTACAGTGTTAGCTGGTGTGATTCCCATACTCTAATCACGCAGTGAAGCAATTCCTGTGAATTAGGGTATGGAATTCAATAGAATAAAGATTTGAAACTACCCTTTTTAATGGTCTTGACCGCATTTCTCTAGCCCACAGCTCAATAGAGATACTGCTGCCCCACTTTATGTGCCTTCAAGTAGAGAGCCAGGGTTTGCCTGAGCTATGATGACATCATAACTTTCCCCTTCATTGATCGCAGCACATGAGGCTCAGCTTATACAATGGGTGATTGACCGTGGTTGTTAATCCATAATGAAAATGGCAGAAGCAGGCCAAACTAAAAAAGTGCAGATAGTATAGTGTGGAGTTTCTAAAATATGGATTTATATCAGCACCAAGCAAACAACTGCAGCCAATGTGTCTGTTGTGTGAAAAGTATTTCAAATGAGGCAATGAAACCATCCAGGCTTCTGGAACATTTGAAGAGAATATACTCTCATTGAGCACACAAGAACTTAGCTTATTTTCATTCATTTTGTGAAAACTTTCAGAAACAGAAAACACTTCAACCAGCACTTCACAAGAAAACAGTAATGCGTTGTGTGCTGCATACAACATTTCATTTCAAGCCCCACACAAATGGAGAAGAACTGAGTCTCCCAGCAGTAAAGGAGGTTCTGAGTACGGCTTTGAGTAAGTCACCAGACTAAATAATTAAGTTGATTCCACTCAGTGACAACTCTGTTCAAAAATGAATAGATGAAATATCTGACATTGTGCAAAACACATTGTGTAACATAGGATAACAGGATCTGCTCTGCAGTTGGATGAGACAACTTTGCTTCTTGGTTATGTTTGCTTCATAAAAGTATGGGGCAAAAGTTGTTTTTCTGCAAGAGGACAAGAAACAGATATGAAGTGGGAGCCAATAATTCCAGTTGTTGAACAATTTTTTCAAGGACATTCTACTCACCACCATTGTTGCTTATTCATCAGATGGGGCACCAATGACATAATGTAACAGTGGGGTTATTACTTTCTTGAAAAAGCTGTACCTAACATATTTACCATTCACGATGTTATTTCACAGACAACATCTTATCACAAAAAATCTGAAGTGATTGGCTAAACAACTCAATAAATACTGCTTTCACAGCGGTAAATAAAATCAAGTCCCATGCTCTCAATTCGCAACTATTTTGAGAGCTTTGTATTGAGAATGAATAGCTTGAATGCTCGATGTTACATACAGAAGTCAGATGGCTCTCAAAAGGAAACTGCCTGAAACGATTTTATGCGCTGTTTGAAATTATGACAGAATTCTTTGAAGACTTGAATGCCTCATTCAGTAATCAACTCAAGAATATTAGATACGACGTTGCTTAATCAAAATTGTTTGCAAAGTTTAATGAAATCAATTCTCAATTGCAAGGAAATGATGTGAATTTTATCAAAGTCAAATCAGTCTGTCTCCACATTTCTGTCCAAGTCAACCCTATTTAAGAGCAACATTGGCTGCCAAGGCCTTTTGCAATTTCTTATCATCTCTGAGTGGGAAGAGAAAGAAAGAATACCAGATGATAATCTTCAAGCATACTATGCCCACCTGGGTGAACTGTATATAGACATAGAACATAGAATAGTACAGCACAGTACAGGCCCTTCGGCCAACAATGTTGTGCCGACCCTTAAACCTTGCCTCCCATACAACCCCCCACCTTGAATTCCTCCATATACCTGTCTAGTAGTCTCTTAAATTTCACAAGTGTATCTGCCTCCACCACTAACTCAGGCAGTGCATTCCACGCACCAACCACTCTCTGAGTAAAAAACCTTCCTCTAATATCCCCATTGAACTTCCCACCCCTTACCTTAAAGCCATGTCCTCTCGTATTGAGCAGTGGTGCCCTGGGGAAGAGGCGCTGGCTGTCCACTCTATCTATTCCTCTTAATATCTTGTACACCTCTATCATGTCTCTTCTCACCCTCCTTCTCTCCAGAGAGTAAAGCCCTAGCTCCCTTAATCTCTGATCATAATGCATGCTCTCTAAACCAGGCAGCATCCTGGTAAATCTCCTCTGTACCCTTTCCAATGCTTCCACATCCTTCCTATAGTGAGGCGACCAGAACTGGACACATTACTCCAAGTGTGGCCTAACCAGAGTTTTATAGAGCTGCATTATTACCTCACGACTCTTAAACTCTATCCCTCGACTTATGAAGGCTAACACCCCACAAACTTTCTTAACTACCCTATCTACCTGTGAGGCAACTTTCAGGGATCTGTGGACATGTACCCCCAGATCCCTCTGCTCCTCCACACTACCAAGTATCCTGCCATTTACTTTGTACTCTTTCTTGGAGTTCGTCCTTCCAAAGTATACCACCTCACACTTCTCCGGGTTGAACTTCATCTGCCACTTCTCAGCCAACTTCTGCATCCTATCAATATCTCTCTGCAATCTTTGACAATCCTCTACACTATCCACACCACCAACAACCTTTGTGACATCTGCAAACTTGCCAACCCACCTTCCTACCCACACATCCAGGTCGTTAATAAAAATCATGAAAAGTAGAGGTCCCAGAAAAAATCCTTGTGGGACACCACTAGTTACAACCCTCCAATCCGAATGTACTCCCTCCACCACCACCCTCTGCTTTCTGCAGGCAAGCCAATTCTGAATCCACCTGGCCAAAATTCCCTGGATCCCATGCCTTCTGACTTTCTGCATAAGCCTACCACGTGGAACCTTGTCAAATGCCTTACTAAAATCCATGTAGATCACATCCACTGCACTACCCTCATCTATATGCCTGGTCACCTCCTCAAAGAACTCTATCAGGCTTGTTAGACACGATATGCCCTTCACAAAGCCATGCTGACTGTCCCTGATCAGACCATGATTCTCTAAATGCCCATAGATCCTATCTCTAAGAATCTTTTCCAACAGCTTTCCCACCACAGACATAAGGCTCACTGGTCTATAATTACCCAGACTATCCCTACTACCTATTTTAAACAAGGGGACAACATTCGCGTCCCTCCAATCCTCCAGTACTATTCCCGTGGACGAGGACATAAAGATCCTAGCCAGAGGCTCAGCAATCTCTTCCCTCACCTCGTGGAGCAGCCTGAGGAATATTCCATCAGGCCCCGGGGACTTATCTGTCCTAATGTATTTTAGCAACTCCAAAACCTCTTCTCTCTTAATATCAACATGCTCCAGAAAATCAACCTCGCTCATATCATCCTCACCGTCATCAAGTTCCCTCTCATTGGTGAATACCGTAGTCATTGAGGACCTCGCTCACTTCCACAGCCTCCAGGCACATCTTCCCACCTTCACTCCTGTCATCCTTTTGCCTTGGGGTTTTCCTTTACCCTACTCGCCAAGGCCTTCTCATGCCCCCTTCTTCCTCTTCTCAGCCCCTTCTTAAGCTCCTTTCTTGCTACCCTATATTCCTCAATAAACTCATCTGATATTTGCTTCCTAAACCTCATGTATGCTGCCTTCTTCCGCTGACTAGATTTTCCACCTCACTTGTCACCCATGGTTCCCTCACTCTACCATTCTTTATCTTCATGTCAGAGAGATTTCAGGATTCTCTCAATCCAAGTTCTCAACTGGGTAATAAATTCATTCCTGACCATTTGCAATGAGGAATTAAAAGGAAGGATAGAGGAAGAACTGATCTTGCTATAAAATGACTGAGTTAAAGCTAAGGTTCAAAAAAGACCATATCAAGACTTTTGGATGCTGGAAGAAATCTCTGAATGTTATCCTGCAATGTGGCAAAAGGTCAAGAGGTTTCTTATTGCCTGTTCAACATCATATTTAGCGGAGTGCAGACTCAGTGCAGTTGCCCAATTTCTTTCAAATCAACGAAACAGACCACAAATTACTCTATGTGAAGATCTGAGACTCCGTCTGAGTAACATTCAGGCTGAAGTTGCGGAGCTGATATCACTGCACCTAGTCCACCCATCTCACTGAAAGGTGAACAAGTAGTGGTCGAGTATAGTTGGACTACTACTCAATGCTCTAAAATTGCTGTAGCTTTAAATACAT
Organism: Mobula birostris; assembly: GCF_030028105.1. NCBI lineage: Eukaryota > Metazoa > Chordata > Chondrichthyes > Myliobatiformes > Myliobatidae > Mobula > Mobula birostris. Next base: position 35,171,611 of record NC_092381.1, read on the forward strand.
TTGAACATTTTTCGCTATTATTTTCTTTCAATGCGCATCATAAATCAAAGTTCTCTATAGTTTTTATGTAATGGCCAGAAAGGGAGGGGAAGGCACTGGGGATGTGTTTGGGCAGCCAAGGGGGGTGATAACCCAAAAATGTTTGGGAACCACTAAATCCTGCAACTCCCCACCCAACAGCACTTTGGGAGTGTTTTCACCAGAGAGGCTTCAGAGGCTCGCCACCATTTTCTCAAATACAATAAATGTTGGCCTAGCCTGTGACAGTTTACAGAAAATAACATTCAAAGTACATTCGTTTAAGTATATGGACATTTTTTCTCATGGCGCTAAGCTGCAGTCTCCATCGAGGTCGCAGTGCAGACTTAAGTTCATTTTTTAGTCTTTTTCAAGTTGGTAGGGATGGTCTTGGGGAGAGGGGGAGCGGGAGCAGGAGCAGGGGAGGGAGTGGGGTTAGGTTAGGGTTTAGGAATAGGGTTGTGGGGGAATTGGAAGAGAGGTCGAAGTCTAAGTCTCCGCTCTATTTGAAAGTCAGCGATGTGGACCTGGTTGGATGCCAGGTCAGCAGACCAGCGAGGACAGGATGCCTCTAGCTAAGCAAATTATAGAGACCGGAGTTCGAGGCCGAGTGTTTGGGGTCCTGTCATTGGTGAGTCCAGAGCTCAAGGCCTGGAGATCGAGTCCTCATTTGTCATCATTGGCAGTCTTATGTTGATACTGAAGATCATAGCACGGAAGGTTGACTGGAAATCCAAAAGTCAAGGTTGGATGGCCAAAGCCTCGAATCTGTGAATCTCTGTGAGACGGCAGGGGAACTCAAAAGCAATGTGTGCGAATCAATGAATCCGCTGGGGTTAGAGGACTGTGTATTTTCACAGGTGGGTGGGTGGAAGGAACAGAGCTTGTTTTGCTGTTGTTGCTTTGTTGCTTGGTTTTGTTCTGTTCTGTGCTGTTCTTCTGAGCACGGTGGACATGTCATGTTTGCAACAGAATGTATGGTGACGCTTGTCGGCTGCCTCCAGCATATCCTTGGGTGTGCTGGCTGTTGATGCAAAATGATGCCTTTTCAACGTATCTTTTAATCAGTTGCTAGAAAAAGTTTTATGAACCCTTTGCAATTATCTGGCTTTCTGCAATAATTACTCATAAAATGTGGTCTGATCTTCATCTTCAGTAAGTTATAATAATACACAAACATAATCTGCCTAAACTAATAACACACAAACAATTGTACTTGTTATTAATACTGAATACACCATTTAAACAATCACAGTCTAGGTTCAAAAAAGTACGTGAACCTCTGTCTGGGGTAATGCCTTCTACAAAACCTATTTGGAGTCAGGTGTTCCAATCAATGAGATGAGATTGGAGGTGTGGGTTGTGGAGGTGCCCTGCCCTATAAAAAAAAGACACCCAAAATCAGGTTACTGAAAGAGCCTGCTCTTCTCAAGAAAGATCTGTTTATGTGTACCATGCCTCGATCATAACAACTTTCAGCGAACCTTAGAAGAAGAATTGTAGAGATGCAGGAAGCTGGAAAAGACTACAAAACATTTCTAAAGACCTGAGTGTTCATCAGTCCACAGCAAGAGAAATTGCCTACAAATGGTGGAAATTCAGTACTTCAGTACTGTTGCTACTCTCTCTAGGAGTGGATGTCCTGCAAAACCCACACAAAGAGTACAACATGTAATGCTGAAGAAGGTGAAAAAGAACCCAAGGGAAATAGCAAAAGACCCGCAGGAATCTCTAGAACTTGTTCATGTGTCCCCTATAAGAAAAACATTGAACAAGAATGGTGTTCATGGAAGGACACCACGGAGGAAACCACTCTACAAAAAAAAAAAAAAATTGCTGCACATCTTAAGTTTGAAAAGACCACCTGGATGTTCCACAATGCTTCTGGGATGGTGTTCTGTGGACAGATGAGACAAAAGGCAGAAACACACACTGTCATGCTTAAAGGAAAAAGGGCACTGCACACCAACACCAAAACCTCTTAACTGTGAAGCATAGTGGACGGAGCACCATGGTTTGGGGCTGCTTTGCTGCCTCAGGGCCTGGACAGCTTGCAATCATGGAGAGAACAATGAATTCAAAACTGTATCAAGACATTTTTTTTTTGGCACATGCCTGTGTGTGTGCGCGCAAGTCTGTGCGTGTGTCCGTGATGATGTCTTTTTCATGGCTTTTTACAAGGCGTGGAATGAGAGAGACAGACTGTGATACGCCACTCCTCACACAGACATTTTCGCAGTATTTCCCCTTTATTTTACGAGGTCGAGCTGCGATCTCGACACTCAACCCGGCACAGATGGAAAGCGTATTCGGGAGCGGACCCGACTGGTTCAAACCCGGGAACCTTTGCTCCTGGGTCCGGCGCCGATGTCATTGTGCCACCAGCCGGCCCTGTATCAAGACATCTTACAGGAAAATGACAGGGTAGCGGTCTGTCACCTGAAGCTTAATACAAGTTGGATGATGCAACAAGACAAAGATCTGAAACACAAGAGTAAATCAGCAGAATGGTTTAAAAAGAAGAAAATTTGTGCTTTTGAATAGACAAGTCAGAGCCTAGACCTTAGAATCTGTGGCATGACCTGATGAGGGCTGTTCATGTAAGGTATCCCATGCAAGGAGCAGCAGCTTAGGAGAAATAATGGCGCCTAATGGCGACTCTTTTGTTTGCATCTTCAGAAACAGCTCTACTACCACCTTCAATATCTCTATTTTTCCCTTTCAGGGTTCTTTTGAAGACCCTGACTTGGAGTTACACGCTGATTACGGTTCTTTGCAGGAAAGGGACCCGCTCTCGGGGTTTCACTACTGGCCGTTATTCAGCACGCCAAGGACGCGGTCTAAGAGTTCAGCTCACCTTCGGAGGGCTGAGATCTCGTGGCTCTGGAGTTGGGTGGATTGACGGTTAGTGTCCGGGCCGGAGATCAGTGTCGTGGAAGATGGAAGATCTAAGGCTGTGTGCCCAGAGACCTGAGATCTTTGGGCAGAGGTCGAAAAAAGCGACACAACGGACTTTTTAACATCGTAAACCAACGAGTTGTTTGTTATGTCTGCCCTCTCGCTGTGAAACAGAGACACCTCTTTCTCCCTTATTAGGGGAGGGGAGGGGAGGGGGGAAGAGAGAGAGAGAGAGGGAGGGAGGGAGGGGTGGGTGCCAATGCTTTTTTTTGCCGGAGGGGGGGGATCGTTGCTTGCTGCCGCTTTTGCACGAGAGGGAGGGGAGCTGAGGGGGGATTTTGGAGTTCTAACATTTAACTGTCATTCATTCTTTGGGGGCACTCCTGTTTTTCATGAATGGTTGCGAAGAAAAATCATTTCAGGATATATATTGTATACATTTTTCTGACATTAAATGTACCTTTGATATATGGATGAACTTCAAGTTTTGCATGGAGGGATGATCTAAAATTCCTCCTCACCATTGTGCAAGTCTGATCAGCTGCTACAGAAATGTTTGGTGGAGGTTATTGCTGCTAAAGGAGGTTCTACCAGTTATTAAATACAAGGGTTCACATACTTTTCCAGCTTGGACTGTGAATGATTAAACAATGTGCTCAATAAAGACATGAAAAGTGCAATTGTTTGTGTGTTATTAGTTTATGCAGATTTTGTTTGTCTATTATTGTGACTTAGTTGAAAATCAGACCACAATTTAAAAGTAAATAATGCAGGAAATGAAGTAATTACAAAGGGTTCACAACTTCTTCTTACATGTGATAAATAAATCTGAATCAAGTACGAAGGGTTCAGTGAAAAATGGGCAACATGTGCGCAGATGGAGCTAGTTTGGTGGGGACCACGGTTAGCAGGGATGAGTTGGGCCTAATGGCCTGTCTCCATGCTGTGTAACTGTATGACTATGAATCTCCCCTATTCCAAATTGGAGAAATCTATTAAGTACGATAATCTCTTCTTCACTTATAGCAGACTTGTAAAGGTTAACTTCCAAACTTTTCTTCTATAACACCCTGGTTAAGATTTTAACTGCAATGCGCTAAGTATTTCATTTGAGCAGTTCTGTAAGAGCCGTCTGTTCTGCTTTTAGCATGTTTGGATTTGAGCTAGAGCTAAAGATAAGGGGCTGTTTTGTTCAACTGGTTGTGTCAGCCAGTCAAGGTAGTGGAATTGGGGACAAAGTTCTAGAGAATGCTGGGTGGAGAGGTTTTGGTGACGGACACTGGTGTGGGTCGAGGTCTTTTTTTTGGCGGGAGCTGGGAGAAGACAGGAGGGAAGATGGCTGAGGATGCCATCCTGGTTGCTCAAGGTGCTTTGTGCAGATGAATGGCTTCAAGGAGGAAGGACCAATGCTCCCGTGGGGAGCCTGTTTGTTCGATGGATTTTGAGTGACATTTGGAAGGTGGCGTGTGCTTTCGTACAAACCATGGATCCAGCATGTGAGTTAAAGACAACTTCAAGATGAGCTCCAACTTATGTGCACATTTGGGTTAACTGTAATGGGGCCCCTGTCATCTTTTTTTCTTTTTTCTACTAGCTGTTCAATAAAGCTGAAAATTGTAAATATACTTTCTTTATAATTGTACACAGGGTACAATCCATTATTTCTTGCTGACGGGTAATTGCAAGTGGGCAGCATTTCCTCAGACTGGGGTGTGGGTGATCGAAACATTTGACTCTCCCAGTCTGGTGGGACCCAAATCATATCCACTCTAAATGTATGGAGTTTGAGGAAGGTGGTTTTCTCACCGCTGTGTCCATCGGCTTGTTAGCGAGGGGCTAACCAGCTGTGTTTCCAGAGACATCCAGTAAAAAGGGGTTTCACTTACATAAGATCATCCATAATTCATTGCACCTGAGGGTTCTAACTTTCTTAAAAAATTCCTTGAAAAAAATTACTTAGTTATGTGAAAAAAATGCTACAGACCTGTGAGGACAATCTTTGCAGATCTTCTGGTCAGAAAAAATACCCTGGAAAGTGTTCTTAAAAATTTGTTCACGCCCGAGTTTCTGTGGAGAGAAAGAATTACTGTGGGCACACTGCAAATCATAAGAGATATAGAATGTGTATGTGGCCCTAAGAAATCTTGTGTACCTACCTTCAGGTGCTCATCTAGTTGGTCTATCAAACTAGTAAAAAATTCATATGCATCTTGCTGCTCACGTACATACAGCTCTTTATTCCACATTTTAAAAATCTGTGGAGGAGGAAAAGAATTTTTTTTTATATAAGTTTGCTATAAGATTCTCTGGACAATCTGAATCCTACCAGAGCACTCCACTCTATATCCCATGCACTGCTAGTTACTAGCAATCTTTCCTCTTCCCTCTTAGTCCTGATGGAAAATCTTGACAGGAAACACCTTTAGCTTTTTGCCTCCATAGATGCTGTTTGACCTGATGTGTTCTTCCAGCATTCTATTGTTTTGTTTTGTTTTCTGGACAGCCATTTACTTTGAATATTACATGTGCCCGTTTCCCTTTTTCATACCATCTAATACTGTGAAGACAGAAGGTAAATATCTTCAGATCTCTCCCTGTGCATAGCTTACTTAGATTGACAGCTGGAACTCCAACAGATTTCTTTTCTCTGGCGATATGCTGAGATTAGAAACTATGTAATGCAACATGGGCAGGTGAGTATAAGGAAAAATCTATTTTTGGGGAGGAGCATGCAAATACCCTTAATTTTATGAGGTGCCTGTAGGCACAAATATCTATAATTTCATTGAAAAAACATAATTACTGCACCCTGCTCGTCACCATCATTATTCCCTGATCCTGTGCAGCATGCAAATCAAGTGGATGCACCAGAGTAACAAAGAAACTAAGTCAAAGGTGGAAAAATTAAAGGTTAGGCAGCAGGCACTTACAAGTGCTGACAAAAAATGGTGGAAACAACAGTTTTGGAAAAAAAAAAGACCATGTGGAATTTAGACACATTCAGGAGTTTGATGTTGTCCAATTAAAAAACAAAATTTATTTATACCTGAATCTGTTCAGTTCTATTTGTTTTATTAGATATAAATCTACAGATGATTCAGAGTCCAATTAGTATTACTTATCTCTTATTTAAATTTCAGACTGAAGTCACCATTTATATTTTCACTGTTAAAACAACATTCCCAACTCCTCACTGCTTAGTTGAATGCACATTTGCTACATTTGGTATTGGCTACATATTAATTGGTTATATAAAGTTAAATTAATTTTTGAACTTTCTTAAATTTTTCAAACATTTCAACTGTTTCTTTGTTTTGGCAGGCAAAACCACTCTTGCTTTCACACCAAAGTTTGGCATCTTCACATTCAGTACATGATAATACTGTTATCCGAAAGGCATTCAAACTCATGAGCTAGGATCTTTCTTCACTCAGTTACCATTACACCAACAATAAATATCTCTGAAGATTTCAAATATCAAGTGCATTTAACTGCTCCATCAATTAAACACCATTTCTTATCATCATAAGGTTTCTAACCTTCCAGAAGGTCTCCGGAACATAATATTGCAATTTACTTTCCATCAGGTGCCCAAAGAGAGACTGAACTTGATAAAATACATTTTCTTCTGGATTCTCATCATCATCATCATCTACTGACAACATTGCCTATAGGTGAAAAGAAATGGAACCAGAAAAATGTAAACAAAGCACAGGACAAATTTTGCTTAAAATGTGCAATATTCACTATTTTAACTATTTACTGTAATCTAAACGATCAGGTTTTGCTACTGAGGCTTCTATTTATGGCCCATTCTTAGGTGCAAAGTAGTGGTAATTGCTATACCACTAGATGGCAGTTCAGAGACAGTCGATTGGTATGGGACAAAAGCCATGTTTCGGCTGCATCGGCTTAACAAAAAAAACAGCAAATTTTCTTTCTGAAAAGACAACTCAGCAGCAAACCACCAAATACTTCCTCTCAGAGTGATGATTCATCAAAGACTTCTTGGTCCTGGAGTCTGTGCAATCTTGCTCTTTTGCTTTCTAAGAGACAATCACTTGGGCTGCACACTACTGTATCAGAAATCTGGCATGTACAGTACTGTGCAAAAGTCTTAAGCATATATACATAGCTAAGGTGCATTAGATTTTTGCATAGTATTGTATTTGTCAACATGGAGTGGACAGCAAATTTATAAATCAGGCAGGAGCAAAGAATATTGGGAATGGAGCGGGGGTGGAGCACTGTGGGAGGGGTGTGGGACAGGTGGCAGAGCAGGCATGCCAGGGTCGGGAATGGCGGGTGCAAACACACCCAGCCTTGAGACACAAGGTAATTTGATTCCAAACAATTAGTTTATTGATCATTACAGTATATCTCTCTGGTACCTCCCACTCCTTCCCCTCTTCCCAACTATGATCCCCCTTCTTCATGCACTCTTCCCACTCAGTCCACAACAGAGACCTGTATCAGAATCAGGTTTATCAGCACTCACGTAATGAATTTTTTTTTGCGGCTATAGTACAGTAAATAAAATCACTACAGCACTGTGCAGAAGTCTTAGGCAACCAACCTAGCTATATACAGTATATGTGCCCGAGACCTTTGCACAGTACTGTAGATGGAATCCTGCCCTCCATGGGAGTTCATGCAGCATCTCATTGCTGTGCAGCTCTGTATCGTGTGCAATGTGCAGAAGATGGGTTGTGTCAGGGCAAGTGGCATGGCTGTTCTGAACTGAGATGCAGAGCTTAGAGGCATATCCTGGCTGTCATGGCCAGTATGGGCTTTGATGAAACCGGGCAACAGCTTTTCCGTGTGTTGAACTGCCTGGATCCTGAACGGATTTCTTCCACTATCACGTTGGTGTTCTTCTCCAAACACGCCTCCTCAGGCTGGCTGTCACTGATAGCAAGTTCAGAAAGTTGACGAGGATTATGGAAACAAAGTGAGACTGATGATCCCAGAAAACACAAAGATTCTTAAAAAAGATTATAAAAAGTTAGAACCCTGCAGTCTCTTTTCGATTCCTCACTGGTAGTAAGCAATCACAGGAAACATCAAGAACTTCTTCATCTTCAATTGTGTTCAGAAAGTTTGTATGAGTCAGAGGCAGATACACCAACTCCAAGAAAGGGTATGGGATCTGCTGCTTCTACAGCTGTCAAGGAATGCTTCCAAAGACAAATAAAGAAAATGGAAAAGACAGCTATACTTGTTCCACCATTTAAGATCACGCCTGGTCTTTTACTTCAGTGTTACCTTCCTACACAAAAGTGATATCCCCTGATCTCCCTAATACCCTTACTGATCTCTGCACAGATTTGATCTAGAAGTTTCCCAAGAAAGGTGGAATGTGGGGCGTGAGTGTAGCCAATGACACCCCACATGTAGCTGGTTACCTTTACACGTGGCTTCAAAGAAGCTGGGTATATAAATATCAAGTTTCAATATGTGCCTAAATTGTGCACCAGCTGTTAAATGTTTAACTTCTATCCATCCTTATGGTCTAGCCATTTTGCCACAGAAAATCCCATTTAGTTTGACTGTAAATGGAGAACTTATGAAGAATACATGTATCACAACATTTTACATAGAATATCCTCCAGATTCTGCAGAAAAGGAAGATTTTGGAATCCATTGGGTGACCCCCCCCCCCCCCAAGTATACAGTCCAGATCACTAGCAAACTGTCTCATCACCAGAACTGTCAAACCTTGCTTGGCTGGCAAAGAGGGCCAAATACCAAATCCTTCTTGCACAGCTGGAGTCTTGATTCCACTACACACTGTTTCCCAATCCTGAGTGCACATTGACTATTGATATATCACTGTTTGACAGCACAAAATATTAAAGACAATCCATCTCAAGGTAAACTCTAGCTTTTCCATCATTAATAAGGTTCCACTCACACCACCTATGAGTGGGCAACAGAACATTTTAATGTAACAGATACATTGGTAAGCATTGAGTATTCCCAGATTGTTCACATGACTTTCTGTATGCAAAGTTTTGCTTATTTAACGCTTAATCTCAGCAAGATATTGTGGAGCTTCTTGTTTCCTGCACTGACCAATAGGGTGAAAATAGCCTAGCAGTTTCAAATTGGGATAAGTTTTAAAATGCTGAACATGGACTTTATTTTTAAACTAAAATATTAAGGAATACTACGATGGGAAACTGATGTGTGCAAATTATAACACTATCTTGCCTGTCCTCAAGGAAAAAAAGACTGCAGTTCCACTTCATTTCATAAGTTGTATTCTTACCATCTATTGAAACAAAGAATGAGACTTAAAGTTAAGACAGTTAAGAAGTAAAGTTAAAAATGACATTACTTCTGGCAACCCAGGCTGCATGTAAAGTTGCTGAAACACTGCATTCATATAGCATGTTGCTCCTCCATTCTTCAAACCAACAAACCCAGAAATGGCACGACTGTCAACAGGTGGCAAATACTAAGATTTAAAAGAAAATCGTCTTATCAAGCTTAAATTAAATCTCCAATAATTCAGCCATAATCATAAAAATACAGAACAATCCAAGTAAGTGTGACTTATAAAATATCACTAAGTTGATGGGTAATTGTAGATAAAACATGTGCTAGATACATGGAAAGACATTCTAGGGAAAAGCTAATCCTTCATGGGAGACAAGACTTCCATAGTAATATATTAAGATGACAAACAGCGAGTGAAGGCAAAAAAAAATACAACAAAACCTCAAAGCATCTAAATTTTTTAAGCTTACAATTCATTCTGACAGCTAATTATACCTGTACGTGTAAACAGGAGCAAAATGGAAGGAAAAGGTTTAAGCACAATAATATTTTATTTCTAATCCCAATGACTAAACACATTGATGAAGGTAGAGCAGTAGATGTAGTGTATATAGATTTCAGCAAGACATTTGATAAGGTACCCCATGCCAGGCTTACTGAGAAAGTAAGGAGGCATGGGATTCAAGGGGACTTTGCTTTGTGGATTCAGAACTGGTTTGCCCACAGAAGGCAAAGAGTGGTTGTAGAGGGGTCATATTCTGCATGGAGATCGTTTACTAGTGGAGTGCCTCAGGGATCTGTTCTGGGACCCTCACTCTTCATGATTTTTATCAATGACCTAGATGAGGAAGTGGAGGGATGGGTTAGTAAGTATGCTGATGACACAAAGGTTGGATGTGTTGTGGATAGTGTGGAGGGCTGACAGAGGTTAAAACGGGACATTGATAGGATGCAAAACTGGGCTGAGAAGTGGCAGATGGAGTTCAACCCAGATAAGTGTGAAGTGGTTCATTTTGGTAGGTCAAATATGATGGCAGAATATAGTACTAGTGGTAAGACTCTTGGCAGTGTTGAGGATCAGAGGGATCTTGAGGTCTGAGTCCATGGGACGCTCAAAGTAGCTGCGCAGGTTGGCTCTGTGGTTAAGAAGGCATACGGTGTATTGGCCTTCATCAATCGTGGAATTGAACTTAGGAGCCGAGAGGTAATGCTGCAGCTATATAGGACCCTGGTCAGACCACACTTGGAGTATTGTGCTCAGTTCTGGTCACCTCACTACAGGAAGGATGTGGAAGCCATAGAAAGGGTGCAGAGGAAATTTACAAGGGTGTTGCCTGGATTGGGGAGCATGCCTTATGAGAATAGGTTGAGTGATCTCGGCCTTTTCTCCTTGGAGCAACGAAGGATGAGAGGTGACCTGATAGAGGTGTATAAGATCATGAAAGGCAACCTGATAGAGGTGTATAAGATCATGAGAGGCATTGATCATGTGGATAGTCAGAGGCTTTTTCCCAGGGCTGAAATGGTTGCCACAAGAGGACACAGGTTTAAGGTGCTCGGAAGCAGGTACAAAGGAGATTGTCAGGGGTTAAGTTATTTTACTCAGAGAGTGGTGAGTGCATGGAATGGGCTGCCGGCAACAGTGGTGGAGGCGGATACGATAGGGTCTTTTAAGAGACTTTTGGATAGGTACCGTGGAGCTTAGAAAAATAGAGGGCTATAGGTAAGCCTAATAATTTCTAAGGTAGGGACATGTTTGGCACAACTTTGTGGGCCGAAGGGCCTGTATTGTGCTGTGGGTTTTCTATGTTTCTACATTTCTATGGTGTAACCTTTGAATCTGTATCTCTTATATTCAAGGATATAAATGCCAAAAAGGTTTTACAGAAGGCGAAAGAAGAATGGAAAATTAAAAGGGAGGCATGGGTATAATACTTTAAGTAATCACTGACATTGACAGAAAAACAAAGGGAGGAAAAAAGGCTGCAGTAAACATAAAAATATGAACCATAACTACAGTTATGACAGTGGATACACTTTTCCATTATTGCTTGGCACTAGTATGTATTGGATTCATAACATGCATTTTCAAAGAGAAAGCCTGTTACCACTATTGCTCTACACACTCAGTGCTTACACCCTTGTTTTCGTAACATACATAAATTACTTAAACCTAAACGCAAACATACAATTAAAAGAAGTTTGCAGGTAATGTAAAGATTATCTCTATGACTGATATTGCTTTGGATTTTAGGAAGTTATGGACTATCTGGCCAGCTGACCAAAACAGTGGTGAACAGAGGCTAATGCAAAACAAGAATGATGAAATGCAAAATGCAACAAATGGGAAACTTGATTGGCTGGGAGATATAAAGGGACCTTGTTCCTAAATTCCTGAAAATTACTAGACAGGACAGAACTACCCAGCTAATTTGATAGTCAGATTGGACAAAATATACAATATAAGAGCTGAGAAACTATGTTAGAATAACATGTAAATTAGTCAGGGTATTGCATGAGCAATGGGTAGAGTCTGGTCACAACATTATTTGAAATATGTGTCAAATGACTAAGTAACTATGCAATATTTCTTGGATGTTAAAATGTATAGATAGAGTGATACAACAGCCATAAGGGAGCATCTCCTGTCACAACCTCACATGGTCAAGAGATACTCAGGTAACAGTATCTGGGGTACAACTGGCACTGAATTATATCATATTATCTATAACAAAGTAATAGAAGCTAATATTATGTCAGTACTTTACTTACCTCAAATTCCTTTGTAAGTGCAGGGTCAAATTGGTGGTGCATTGAAAGCAGCTCATTGGAAATAAGCTGGAGGTTACTCATTGAGCTGTCTGCCAACATGACCAGCACTTCATAGGCAGCAAGACGACTATTGACTGTACTACATCTGAAAGAGAGAAAGATGAGCTACATCATCACTTACATTTTAGGCAGAATCTAGCTTGACAGATGGACAATATTTAAGAAACAAATTAAAATAAACTGCCTGATTATTAACAGGATTTAAAAGAACTGGTCTTACATACTTTGGATGGAAATCCTGTTGACTAATAGAGCAGCTCCCAGCTGGACTGCTGCTGGTCAAGATAATTTTGGAAGCACGGAATAGGAAGTCTTCCACCAATTGTTTGATTAGTGATGGGCCTGAATAAAATTTAAAAAATGAGTCAAATCAAAAGGCAGTTTACAATAAGCAAAGTAATTGCACAATTAGAAATGAAATTTGAGCTTAAGAGCAAACAAATAGTCATATATTACAATAAAAGAGCATACATATAATAAAAAATCAGGGACCAATAAAAAACTCCCATGCTGGAGAAGACAGAGCAAAAACGTTTAATGATACTCCCATTATCATAATTGATAGAAAATTGATTAAGAGTTCCTTGAAAGGCTAAATAACGGTGACTCCTTTGCTTGCATCCAGAAACAGCTCTATTTCTATCTTTGATATCTCTCTTTTTTTACCTTTTCAAGGTTCTTTTGAAGAGCCTGACCTGGAGCTACACACTGATTTTGGTTCTTTGCGGAAACGGGACCCATTGTTGGGGCCTCATGGCTGGCTGCTTTTTGATATGCCAAGGACGTAGCCTGGAAGATGAGCTCGCTTTCAGGGTGCCGGATTTTCGTGGCTCTGGAGGGGGCAGACTCGAGGCCGGTGCCGCCATCTGATTGGTTGTGGGAGATAGAAGATCATAAGCAGCAAGCTGGCTGCTGGCTGTGTGCCCAGATACCAGAGTCCTTTGGGCACAAAGCTTGGAAAAAGTGACACAACAGACTTTTAACACCATAAGTCAGCAAGTTGTTTTGTTATATCTTCCCCTTCGTTGTTCTACTGAGACACCTCTTTTTCCCTTATTAGGGAGAGAGAGAGAGCGCCTGTATTACGTCGAATAATGGGTGAACGAGTAGTCTTTGGGGTATTGCAAGTCTGTGTCTTTATTGATGCTTTCTGCATGCTTGACTGCTCAGTGGGGGGGGGTGCCGATGCTTTTTTGCTAGTGGGGAGGGGGGGGGTCATTGCTTGCTGCTGCTTATGTGTGGGAGGGGGAAGCTGGGGGGGGGTGAGCTTTGGGGTTCTAATATTTAACTGCCATTCATTCTTTGGGGCACTCCTGTTTTCGTGGATGTTTGCGGAAAAAAAATGAATTTCAGGATGTATATTGAATATAGTTATCTAACATTAAATGTAGCTATTGAAACCTATTGAAATCTGCTTAAAATACAGAATTCACCCATCGCAGGTGAAACTATCCAAGGTTACCTGGAAAAGGGGTAATAGAAAATTAAGTAAGAGTGCATCTAACCTTATATCCTTTCACAAATATAGGGACATAGATATACGGATATGTTTGGATATTTGGCAGGTGTTTGGAAAATTGAAAAAAAATAACAAGCAAGGCAATGGAAGTAGATTTTAAGGGAGATGAGGCAGTTTGGAAGAATGGAAAGATGAAAATCCAGTTAAAGTCAACACAGAGAAGTACATTCTGGCATGAATAAGGAGACAAAATATGGACAAAATCAAACATTTCTAAAACTGGCGCTGTGACAATTAGACATGGACATATACATGCATCAAGTTTTGTAGAAGACAATGCAAGAAAGTTGTTATTGTAAATTTCTGGAATTCTCCATCCAGAGAGTTTCGGAAGTTCAGTCATCAAGAATATTCAGGAATGAAATTTGATAGATTTTGGAGGATCAGATGGAATGTGACTGAGGTACAAAATTAGCCTGTAGGTCTGCTCCTGCTTCTATGTTTCTCTTAGCTTAAAAGTGCACCGATAAGCATTGCTATCACAGATAACTTCTGAAAGTCCTACAAAAGTAAACTTGGAGGTTTTAACGGTAATATGTACTTTGAGAGATATAATGACAAGTTTGCTCCCTCAATGAACAGAATAATTATTATGTTCCTTACCCATTATAGTTGGCAACCTAAAAATTTACTCACAGTAGAAATATGTAAATTAATTCTAACATTTACGCGCATATTACATCATAAAATTGGTAAGTTGTAACAAGTAATTTTATCAGGAAAATAACAATTATAAAGTGTTAATTTGGAAATAAAATCACACAATTAACTAGTGTATCACCTTACTATCTACTCACAAAATAAAAACATACAACACAAGTAGCTTGGCTTAAAATTGTGAAACAATCGATGAGTGGAAATTTCCATACATTAGATCTAAGCAACTAGGAGTCCTGAAGACAATCAAGCAAGTTTTATTTCAAAGTGATGACATTATGTTGCCTACAAAATTCCATACAAATCAAGGAGTTAAACAGCAGCATCTATCAATTAAAACCCACAGCATCACTAATACAGTTCATCAGGCATTAACATTAAAGTATGATTATCATCCTTGGTTAACCACACTATCAAACTTCATTTTTTTTTAAAAAATATTCTCTTGCTAATTTCTTTTCTATCCAGAAAAATAAAGATTAAAGATTAGCTTCGTAACACGTACATTGAAACATACAGTGAACACACATCGTTTGTGTCAATTCAAATAAGCAAGGATGTGCAAGTGTTGCCACACTACCGGTACCAATATAGCATGGCCACCAACTAACTGCATCTCTTTGGAATGTGGAGGGAAATTGAAGCACCAAGAGGAAACCCACACAGTCATGGGGAGAACATACAATCTCTTTATAGACAGCAGAGGGAACTGAACCCTTGCTGATGATTGTTGGTGCTGAAAACCGATTGTATTAACAGCTGTGTTATGGTGTCTCCCAACTCTGCAAACCTATTCGATTAACAGGCATCAGATTGGCCTATTTTCGGCTTCATGCACAAATATTGTTCATCCTCAGGCAGCCTCACTTAGATTCCTTTTAGTCCAATAAAATAACTGTAACCAGTAATCACAGAGCACTACAGCACAGAAACAGACACCAAGGCCGACTCAGTCCATGCCAGCCAGGTCTTTTGCTAGGTCCCATCTACCCACACCCAGACCACCCCCTCCTACCCGAATACCTATCCAAGCTTCTCCTGAATGTGACAATTGAACTTTCACTTCTGCTGGCAGCTTGCTCTACCCCTGCACCACCCTGAGTGAAGAAGCTCCCCTTAAATTCTCCTTAAACATTTCACCTTTCACTCTAAACTGATTACCTCAGGTTCTAGTATCACTCAACCCAAAGGGGAAGAGCCTGCATGCATTCACTCTATTTATACCCCTAATAATTCTGCAAATGTCTCTTATTCCCCAGTGAATAAAGTCCTAACATATTCAACCTTTCCCCGTAGCACAATGACCTCGTATCCCAGCAGCATCCTTGTACATTTCTCTGTAATTGTACAAACGAAAAGTTGCTCCTTTCCCTTTTCCTTTCATAAGCTGCAGTTTCCAATGTTTTATTCAGTACACGACACCTGCAGGACAGCAAACTTTCTCCCCCAGGGTTAAGAATGAAAGTAAACCCATGGCATCCTGGTCTCTAGATTTTAGTACCGGATAGTCTTTTACATGTTTAAAGTGCTAAACTAGTACCATTTTTTTCAGCAGTGCCCTTGAGCCCTTCTATTGCTTCTTGAACACATCAAGTCAATGACCAAGACTATTATTGTAAAACTAGAGGTATGAGTAATATGTGTAAGACTATTACGTGTAAGCGAAAGGGGAAGGGAAAGGGATATTACTCGCAACAACATAAATAGGCCGAACCAGCAGTACTGCTAGCTTGCTTATTGCATCAAAACAGATTTAATAATAAAAAAGAAACCCACGAGTTGCTGCAAAGATGAACTGAAATTACCGAGCAATTCCTTTTCAGGCCCACTCAGTGACAGTAGAGTCTTGATAAGGCGCAGATGTCCTGCGAGAAGAACATTATCTGATTCACTGGTCTCTGATTCAGCTGTCCATGTAGGCTCAAAGTTGTCAAGCCAGTTAACTTCATCTTCCAACATAGCAGCAGGGCTAATATGAAGCTGTTCCATTTCTGAACCTTAAAACAATCAAAATTAATTATTTTGAAATTAAAATTAATTACAAATATTAAAACATCTCATCGCAAGGTCGAGTATCATAATTGTGTAAATATTACTTCCATTAAACAGATCTCGAATTTGTCCTGGTATTCAACTTACAAGTAACTATCCCCTTTCCAATCCATACAAGGCTCTTAATGTTTAGGTATTTTAAACCAAATTCCAAATTAGTGTGTAACTAGGGCACAAATTATTTTATAAGAACTTGCACACATCAACTATGCAAGTTAAAGGAGAATGGAAAAGAGAATACAAGCAAAATTGGTCTTCAGTAATAGTTAAGGTATAGCAATTAAAAGTAACCCAGTGAATCTTACACCACATAATTCTTTATCACATTAAATCATTTATACAGCAGATATGAAGATTATGAAACTGTTTCAGTTCCCAGCACTAACATAGTATTTAAACAACAATCAAGTTCAGCAAATATGCATTTCTAACAATTCCATAATATATTTTTGCTTTAATTTTATCCAAGCTCAAAGTATGGCTTGATTAAACCTTCAAACAGCTTTGATGAAAAAGTGGAAAATAAAGGATCAATGGTAAAAATGTTGGACTACGGATATTACAATAAACTGCAGTGATTTAATGAAGGAATTGACCTAAGCAACCTGGCAAAAAAAAATACAATGGATTCCAGTTAATTGGGACTCATCAACGTGTCAGAAAAAATATAGTTGATAGACAGCAAACACAAGTTATGATGTTGCTTAAAATGGGACCTAAACACAGATGTAAAATGATTGTGAGAAATGTATAAGAGGAAATGGACAGTCCCAAATTCCTATATTTTGTTCTAAATTGAACATTGAAGCCATGCAAGGAACGTAACAAAAGCCTCACAAAACAATCAGAAAATAATAATCTAGTTATAAACAAGGACCCCAGATACAAGATTATTTCCAATAGACAGGAGACTACCAGGACATTTAATAATGCTTAAAGAGGTATGAATAATTTTGGTGGGGATGAATAAAAAACAACCTTTTATCTGAATGGGAAGAAAAGAACAACAGTTTATCAAGTTAAAATGGTAACCAGGAATAAAAGGGGTGGGATAAATAGGCACCTTTTTAAAAAATCCTTATACAAAGAATTGTTAAGCAATAGTGTGCTTTATCACTGTCACAAAACATGTCACCTTTTCAGGCAACAACAGGACTCTTTGAACCAAAAGGAAATAGGGTTATGAGATTCAGAAAAATAGTGTTTGGATCGACAAGATAGTCTGAATGTGTCACCTCTGTACTGTGAGCTTTTATGGATTTACCTCATGTAAAACTTCTGCAGTGTTGAATTTTGTCATGATTCTCAAAACAAATCCTTGATGTACAAGAACTATGTTAGAGACAAGTTTAATTCCATTAAAATCAGTCAAAAAGCAATTGACAATTCCATTATTTTTATCTTTAGGAATCTCTTCTGAAACTGTAAATTGAGAAAGTCTTAAGCACAGACCAAACAAACAAAATGATTATAATTTTGATTTAACTTTCATATTAATCTGCAAAACTTACATGTTAAGTCATCCAATAACTGGCAACGCAAGCCAAAATATTCAGTACATTGAGATAAAAGTCTGAAAAATAAATCAGTGACTTGCAATTAGAATAAAATGAACCAATATAATTTTAAGCAGAATATTTTACAAGTCTGTAATAGAGGTAAGGCTTGCATGATAGCAAGGAAAGAGGAAGGTTAGTGTAGGTATAAAGGCTATAAACATCTGTTTACCAAAAATGTTGCCCAAGGAGAGGTGCTATAAATTTACTGACGATATAACCATTGTTGACAGAATTTCAGTTGGTGTGAGGGAGTATACACGAGTCAGATTTATCAGCTAGTTGAGTGGTGTTGTAGCAGCAACCTTGGTAAGACAAAAGAATTCACCGTGGACTTCATAAAGGGTAAGAAGAGGGAACACATACCAGTCCTCAGAAGTGGAATGAGTGAGTAAGTTCAAGTTCCTGACTGTCAATATCTCTGAGGATTTAACATGGACCCAACATATCGATGCAGCTACACAGAAGGCATGCCAGCAGCTATATTTCATTAGGAATTTGAGGAGATTTGGTATGTCACCTAAAACATACTTAGGTTTTTCTGGATGTACTGTGGAGATCATTCTAACCGGGGAAGGGGGTGGTGGGGGGTGAGGTGCTACTGCACAAGATCGAAGTAAGTTGCAGAGAGTTGTAAACTTAGCTCCCTCACAAGCACCAGCCTCTGTAGCACCGATGACATCTTCAAGGAGCATTGCCTCAAAAAGTCAGTGTCCGCCATCAAGGGCTCCCACCACCCAGGTCATTCCTTGTTCTCATTGTTACCATCAGGAACGGAGTACAGAAGCATGAACGCAGACACTCAATGATTCAGGCACAGCTTCTTCCCCTCTGCCGCCTGATTTCTGAATGGACATTGCACCCATGAACACTACTTTTTTTATTTCCATTTTTGCACTACTTGTTTAATGTAACTGTTTAATATATACATACACACTCTATACACACACACACATATATATAGCATATTTACTGTAATTCATGGCTATTTTTCTATTATATATTCCAATGCACTGTTGCCACAAAGTCAACAAACTTCATGATATATGCCAGTGATATTAAACCTGATTCTGAATGTGAAATACTTCTTTAAAAAAATTCCAGAAGACTGCAATAACAATTTCCATTTGAGAAAAAAAGTTCGCAGTTTTGCAATACTCAAAGAGGAAACACAGACGAGGATATACTAAGGAAAAATCATGGAGGAAGTGAAAAAACAGCAATACCTTTTTGCAGCTATCATTGGGAAGCTGTTACAGAACCTGAAGTCCCACACTACCAGATTCTAGAACAGCTACTTCCCTTCAACCATTCAGTTATTACAAAAACCTAATCACCTTATTCTGTTCAGAAACACAATGATCACTTTGCATTTTTTCATTTTAATGGTGTTCTTTCTTGTAAAAATTATGTAAATTATTTGTTTAATTTTTATTTTTCTTTGTGAATGCTGTTTATATGATGTATCCGTGTGAAGTCACTGCAAGGTAGTTTTTCAGAGCACATGTAGTTGTACATATGAAAATTAACTTGACCTAAGCAAAGAAATGTTGCAGTATAAATAGAAGCAATGAAGATGCATAATATTCAAGAAAAAATTAAGGCTACTGAATCCTGGAAAACTGGATTTAAAACTCGTTATCACATAGCAAACAGTGGGAATAAATGGGTCTTATTTTCATCCAAATTAAGTCTATTGAGTCTTGGAAAACCTGGACATTGCAAAACAGAAGTTAGGAAGCTGTTGGGGGCAGGGGGCAGAATGTAAGGTGTCCAAGCTTGCTGATTATACGAAGTAGGTGGAGGGACACATTTTGGAGAGGATATCGCAACTCTGAACAGAATACAGGCAGATTGAGTGAGCAGCTGGAAAGCTAGTAAATACAGTTTAATCTGACAAATTGTGAGGTTAGAGGAATCGGCATTTCTTTTAGAACTAAAAGACAGATTATTGCCTACATGGAACATAAGAGTGAAGCAGAGAGAGATCTAGGTGTGCTTGTGCAGTAATCAGAAAGAGTTAGCTGGCAGATGCAGTCAGTAGTTAAGCCATAAGTCACATAAGGGCCTTAATTGCAAAAGGATTGGAGATCAAAAATAGGGAGGCTTTGTAACGACTGTACAAGGTGTTAGTGAAACCAGTTTTGATCCCTTTACCTGAAAGATATACTAGCATTGAAGGCAATCCAAAGAAGATTTTCCAGGCTAATTCCTGAGGTGTGAAGAATGCCCAATCAAGAGAAGTTAAATGGGTAATCTTTCAAATTAAGAAGAATGAGAGTGATTTTATTTAAATAAATAGGACCTTAAAGGGACATGACAAGGTTGATATTGGGATGTTTCTGCTAGTGGGCGACTCCCAAATGAGGGGACACAGTTTCAAGATAAATGGATGTTATTTACCATCACAAGGAGATGACAGTATTGAAGGTTAATGAATCTGTGAAAGATCAGCAAATTGAGGACTACAGGGATAGGTAAAACAGCAGATAAATGGTGGAACAGACTTGAGGGGCCAGGTGGTCTGCATCTGCTATTTTATTCTGTTACACGCTTAACAATTACTAAATGTAATGATTTAATTCAGTCAATTAATGTGTCAGCTTAACTCCAACACCATCATGACTGAATGAATTGATTTCAAAACAAAAAAAAATCATTGATGTTGGAAATCTGCATATACTGTAAAGATGAAGTATTTGACTTGAAAAATCAACAACAGTAGTCTCCATTTATATAGACCCTTTAATGTAGCTAAACCATCAAGGAATATGATGTAGCTGAGAAGAAGCTGATCCTGTATCAGCACAGTTAATGTTTAAAATTTAGGGACAATTCTCATTGTTGCAAATCTTCTATATACTAGAAGAGTTTCATTACGAAAATATAGTAACAATTTTACTTGTCCTAAAAGTTTCATCTATTTTAATGTAATTTTCATTTTACTTATTCAAAACTACCTTTGGTTGACTCCACGCATGATGCTGGTTGGGGACCAGAGTGGAAGCTGTGTTGTAAGGATGACGTGCAGAAGAAACTGATTAGGTTTCTGTATTTCTGGGTTTGCGGATGTATCCGTCTGACTCAGTGTATACAGCTGGTCCCAGGCAACCCTTCTAATCTGAAAACATGAAAAATCTGACATCACCTTCAGATCAACAAGGTCAATCATTCTGAATGTGTTAAATTATCTGTGATATTTTCAGAAAAATCCATTCAATGTTCAGTTCCAAAATCTTTGTATATTTTGTATTCTACTCCCTGGAAATCAAGATGGTTGGTAGGCACTGGGAATCTCCAACAAAGTCATTCTCAAATTCCAGATGTGATAAATTCTTGATCTCATATTTGCTCAAAGAATCACAAGAAGATAACATTTGACAGATCACCCACAGATTATCATGTTAAAAACAAGTCTTGGACTTTTCTTACCTCAGCACTGGGGGATCCAAGAAGAATATCGATGATAAAATCACTCACACAAGGTAGAACATAAAATGAACCTAAAGAGTATACCATAGTTAATTTGATCATCCAACATCTAAATATTCTCCATATTTAACTAGATCTCTTTACAATTAAAAGATTCTATCCCCCGATAATCACTTTGATTTTCTGTGTACAGATTATCCTTCCAATAGCCAGTTACTACTAAGATGATCTCCAGCTTCCTGCTTCGTTCCAATTTATTTCTATTTTTATCTCAGTTGCTCTGTTTAAAAGAACCCAAAGGTGTTTCCCATCCCATACAGTATACACTTTTTAGCCTCATTTAGAAGTTGAGTTTAGTAAAGCCAATCCTGGTTTATGCTGGGAAATCTAGTTAGAAATATACAAACAATACTTTTTCCCTCTCTCAATACTTTTCCCCCTATTTATGCAACTAAATTGAAAGGAAGCAGTGAATATATCAATATGAAACAGAAGTACATTCTCTCATACTATCTGCAAAAATAAAACTTTACAAAAAGTACTTTAACTGCATATCTTTTTGTTGGATAAATAATCCAATTTGTTTATCTTAATATCGACAAAGTTAATATAGACAGTGTTAATACAGATAGTATAGACTTACTCAAAAAGCAAAACACATTTTGTTTTAAAAAAGGGGAGTTAACAGTCTGATGCAGTTGGATAAGAATATGAAAGAAAATATCATCTTAGTATAGGGGTTCCCAACCTGGGGTCCACAAACCCTTTGCTTAATGGTGTTGGCCCATGGCATGGAAAGATTGGGAACCTCTGCCTTAGTAGATCAATTGTCATATGAAACAAACGTATCTGCGAAAGACATTACCTAGCTGCTGGCTTCGCAGCTGTAAACATGTAACCAGAAGCGATAAGGCCTCTCTAGCAATAAGAGTATCTTTGGTGGAGACAGAATGCTGCTTCACACATATGCCGGCATGTAGTGTGGTTGATTCACCCTCACTTCCAGTACTGCACGTGCTACCTGTAGAAAAATAATTTAGATGTGTTATTTCACTCAAGGGATTCATTTATTTAAATTTCTTCATTACATTAATCCCAACATAATCTGGATACTACTTTGTTAATCTAAGAAACCCTGCTTTTCTTATCCACTATGCCACAGAATCCTTTTTTTTAAGCTAGGAGACATTTAACATGCAAAGTATGTCATATTATAACTAATAAACAAGATTTAATATGTATAACTGTAGCAAATCAATCACTATAAGGTCACACTCAAAACACAATTTATCATTAAAACTGATACCTGTATATAGGTCATATTTAAGTGTGGAGTCCAGAGTGTAATCAATGGGATTGTGAGAATAAAATAACATGGTATTGTTATTGATTTTTTTTCACATGTAACAAGATACACTGAGAAATTTTTGTTTGTGTGCCAGTCAGATTAGTTCATACACAAGTACACTGAGGTAATAAAAAGAACAGAATGCAGAACAGTGTTATGATAACAGGAAACATACAGTGCAAGGAGACAAATAAAGTGCAAAGACTACAGCATGAACCAACCCACGATCACTACCCCAATATTTTACTCTCTTTTTGCACTATATATAATTGTAATTTTTGTTTATTTTATGTATTGCACTGTACTACTGCTGCAAAACAACAAACTTCATGACATATGCCAATGATCTTTTAGCGGTCCATTCAAGAGTGCCCTATTTTGCTGTTTTAAGATTTTTGAACAGACCTCTTGCACCTTAAGGATGACCTCCTGAACTTAGAATTGGTCTCATCATGGCCATTACACCATATTGACCATCTGCACATCCTCCGCAATGGTAACACCATATTCTGCATTCTGTTATTTGCCTTTCCCTGTAGTAGCTCAAAATACTTGCTTTGTTATGATCTGTATGTATGGCTTGGAAAATTAAGTTTTTCCACTGTATCATGGTACATGTGACTAAATAAACCAATTATCAATGATAATAGCAGAATAAAAGCTATACTTGAGCCCGGTGGCATATTCTCGCAAGCTTTTGTATCTCCTGCCCGATGGAAGAGGAGAAAAGGAAGAATGGCTGGGGTGAGAGGAGTCAAGTTAGGATAGGGTAAGTGTAAAATAAAAAGGTACTTGATGATCAAGATAGACTCAGCATATTGAGGTGTTGTGCTGTTTCTCCTTTTAATAGGGGTTCCCCAAGCTGGGGTCCACAGATCCCTCAGTTAATGGTAGGGGTCCATGGTATTAAAAAAAAGGTTGGGAACCCTACAATTACAATTACATTCTATCTAAACATTGCAGTTCATGAAATACCAAAATCACATTTTTTTTTCCATACCAGAGAAGTGAACCGCAGAGTGGATAAACATCTAAGTTTGAAGAGGGAAACAAATCAAAGGGGTATAACTGCAAGAACAATATTGAGAAAGCTCTACAATCATATTACTTCCAAATCCACCATGACTAAAATAGTAGCTGTGGAGACAACAGAAAAATAAAGATAAGGATTCAGAGAACTGTTAAGTAACACATTTTGTCACTTCTGTCAGAATTTGCACAGGTCATCATAGCAACCGAATTTTCATAGATTATCTACCAAAATAGATTTTCATAACTTGTCTTCATATCTAATTCATCAATCTATTACTCTGGTAATCTACAAAAGCAAAACAGTTAATAGATGACAAAGCTTAAAGAGCTTGAGATATGCTCACCTGAACTGCTGAGTCTATTCCGAATACCAACAGAAAATAAACAATTGGTACTCTCTCGAATTGGCTGGCAGCTCCCCACCAGGTCAAGACGCCCAGCTGCTGCTGCCCAAGTCAGTCTCATGAAACAGGCCACCGTTGAGGTGAAATCATTCACCTCCATTGTCTGCAACACAAAAATTAAATATGGTTGGTCAGCATATCAAAAGTACACAAGTCGCACCCTGACTGATACTGGACCAAATGCTAGCAGAGACCAGTCACTTCAATGGAAAAGTCAATGTTCAGCAGTTTCAAGATGGCAGTTACAATAGTTCAGTGCTTGAGCAGAATTAGCAAAATTACAGGATGAGCTCAATGACAGGCAAGAGCAAGAGCTGTTGGAAGTTTGTAATCCCCAATTATATGATTGAAGAATCCTAATCTGGAAATTAGACTGAAAGCAAAATTAAAAGAAATCTTTTCTTAGTTCTTGTCCGAGAGTGGTAAGTAGAATGATCGTATTTCCATTCTAAGGTTGAAGCACACTTTACCAGGTTTACAGTTGGCCCGTGGAAAGGAAATAAAACTTTGAGGGAACACATCTAGCTCATATCATTAAATTCCCATTAAACATGCTGCATTTTCAAAAGATGAATACCAGTGAAATTAATGCACAAATATTTGTGTTATAAATTGTACTCAGTAAAAATAAACGTTCCTGATTTGACTTGCCTGTATTGCCACTCTGGCTGCAGGTATTATTTCCTCAATTCTTATCGATGACCGATCTGATGTCACACTCATCTGTCTCATTGTTGATTTTTCTTGCCCACCACACATTGACAGCTGCCGACTGGTCTGCCGACTAACATTACGAAATGGGCGCGAGGACAGTGCTTCCATTCCATCTTTAAGGAAATCATCATCTAATGTAGAAGGCATGGTCTGGCCAACTAGCAGAAACCTGAAGAAGGAATCCGTTAGCATGGTGGATTATAGTGGGTATGAAGAGTCCCAAAAGTTGCAAATGTTATCCAAAATAATCTCATGCCTTCATTTTCGTAGACTGTGGCAAAATCCATGTTGGATATACAGAGAGCTCAGAATAAATTGATCTACATTGATCTGTATAAGGCATTGGTGAGGCCGAATCTGGAGTATTGTGTTCAGTATTGGTCACCAAATTACAGGAAGGATATAAATAAGGTTGAAAGAGTACAGAGAAGGTTTACAAGGATGTTGCCGGGACTTGAGAAACTCAGTTACAGAGAAAGGTTGAATAGGTTAGGACTTTATTCCCTGGAGTGTAGAAGAATGAGGGGTGATTTGATAGAGGTATATAAAATTATGATAGGTATAGATAGAGTGAATGCAAGCAGGCTTCTTCCACTGAGGCAAGGGGAGAAAAAAAACCAGAGGACATGGGTTAAAGGTGAAGGGGGAAAGGTTTAAAGGGAACATTGGGGGGACTTCTTCACACAGAGAGTGATGGGAGTGTGGAATGAGCTGCCAGATGAGGTGGTAAATGCGGGTTCTTTTTTAACATTTAAGAATAAATTGGACAGATACATGGATGGGAGGTGTATGGAGGGATATGGTCCATGTGCAGGTCGGTGGGACTAGGCAGAAAATGGTTCGGCACAGCCAAGAAGGGCCAAAAGGCCTGTTTCTGTGCTGTAGTTTCTATGGTTTCTATGGTTACACAAAGCATAGCAAAAATTAAAAAATTTCAACTTATGACCTTGAAAGGTGTAACTTCCTCATTTTATTTGGATAGCAGTTTGTTTCAATCTATTAATGCATATGTTAAATAAAATGCACTGATCTTATGTCGCCCTGCTGAGGAAGGTTTTGCGACAGCCTTTCAAGTTAAAAATTTGAATTCTCAGGGGAGAACATCGTGTTCCTCACTGTCACCGCCAATGGCTAAGTCTGACTGACAGGGTTGAAGGAGTAAGATTGCAATAATGCATTCTAACAGTTCCACCTTAATGAATTTCCTTTAGTTAAAATGGGAGAAAAGTTCAAGCACCTTTTGAAAGATTATTTTTCTTTATACTACTTGACTTGCTGTGTATTTCCAGCAGTTTGTTTTTAAAAACATTAGGGAATAGTAAACAACAGAAAGTTGTTTCAGATGGCTAAAGGGACAAAAGCCAGAGCACACTAATTTGAAGCCATGACCAGAAAAATTAGAAGGGAGATCACAAAATCATTCCTTCCATCATCAGATTTCTGAACAGTTCATGAATGCTATGTCATTATTCCTCCTTTGCACTATTTTACACAAACCACCCAATTGGAGCTTTGACCAGCGACCAATCTGGAGATCAGCAGCTTGAGAGGATAGAATTTCACTCAGTTTCGCTGACCGACTATAAAAGGCAGCAACTTGCAGCAGTTTATGCTGTTGGAGCTTCGACCAGTGATCAATCAGCGTTTGTGATTGATTAGCAAGAACAAATTAAAGGAAGGTGGGGGCAAGTGGAGCAAATATGGTGGAATGGACAGAGTTGGAGTGGAGATTTAGAGGCTTTAGCTCTTTGAGGCTTCAGCAAAGACAGACTTCAGTCAGAGAAGGCAAAAAAAAAAAAGAAAAGCTGTAGGTAGAGATTTTTTTCTTCCCCACATTCTTTACATTTGTTCAATTGCAACAGTAGAGATACCAGGCAGGAGAGTGGAATGCTCCTCTTACAGGATGTGAAAAGGCAGGGAAACCTCCAGTGTCCCTGATGACTACAACTGCGAGAAGTGCATCCAGCCGCAGCTTCTAACAATCTGTGATACGGAGTTGGAGCTGGAACTGGATGAACTCCGGATCAGTCGTGAGGCCGAGGGGGTGATAAGATAGGACATGTAGAGAGGTAGTTACACCCAAGGTGCAGGACACAGGAAACTGGGTGACAGGAAGGGGAAAGGGGTTAAGGAGCCAGTGCAGAGTACCCCCGTGGCCATCCCACTCAACAACAGGCATGTCACTTTGGATACTGTTGGGGTGGGGAGAGAATGACCTAGCAGCGGTAGGGTCTCTGCACTGAGTCTGGCTCTGTGACCCAGAAGGGAATGGGGGGAGAACAGGCATGCTATGGTGATAGGGGATTCATTAGCGAGGAAACAAAAAGGACATTCTGTGGGCAAGAACAAGACTCCCAGATGGTATGTTGCCTCCTGGGTGCTCGGGACATCTTGGATCAAGTCTTCAGCATTCTTAATTGGAAAGGTGAACAGGCAGAGGTCATGTCCATATAGGTACCAATGATGTAGGTAGGACAAGTGACGAGGTTCAGCAAAGGGAATTCAGGGAGTTAGGTGCGAAGTTAAAGAGCAGGACCTTCAGGGTTATGGTCTCAGGATTGCCACCTGTGCCACCTGCTAGTGAGGCCAGTACTAGGAAGATTATACAGTTTAACAAGTGGCTAATGAGTTGGCATAGGAGGAAGGACAGATTTTTGGTTCATCGGGCTCTCTTCCAGTGAAAGTTGGACTTGTAAAGAAGAGAGACTGCTTGCATTTGAACTGGAGGGGAGCTAATATCCTAGAGGGAAGGTTTGCTAATGCTGCGTGGTGGGGTTTAAACTAGAGTTGTAGGGGGATGGGAACCAGAGTGCCAGAACAACTGGTGGAGAGGTTGCGGAGACAGATGTTGGTAAGATCTCAGACAAAGTCAGGAATTAAAAGGTTGAGCATGGTGCAAATTGTGTTCTGAGCTGAGACATTTCAATGCATTGAAAGAAGGAAGGAATTCGAAGAAGGAAGTCTGAGAGTCAGAGCGGGAGTGCGGAGGAAGACATTTTTGAATTTTTCGGGTTTTTTTTCCATTGGCGTTCAGAGAGGCGGGACTGCGCAGGCATGTGACGTCCGGCAGTGAAGCGCGGAAGATTTAAAAGGAACAGAGCCTCATACAGCGGGCAGTGGAGTGAGCAGGGAGCAGAGTGAAGGCTTAAGGGCTTCGGCTCACCGGGCTTAGGCAGAAATGGGCGAGGCGAGGAAGGTTTGGTATTCATTTTTTGTTGTTATTTGAGGAGAGGGGCAGTATGAGTGTGAGGGCAGCTTGTTGTTCTTGGTGCCAGATGTGGGAGGCCCTGGAGTCTCCAAGCCTCCCGGACGTCCACATCTGTGCCAGGTGCACCGAGATGCAGCTGCTAAGGGACCGCGTTACGGAACTAGAGCTGCAGCTCGATGACCTTCGTCTGGTCAGGGAGAGTGAGGAGTTGATAGAGAGGAGTTACAGGCAGGTGGTCACACCGGGGCCACGGGAGGCAGACCAGTGGGTCATGGTTAGGAGGGGGAAGGGGAAGAGTCAGGTAATAGAGAGTACCCCGGTGGCTGTGCCCCTGTTTGAGTACTGTTGGGGGGGACAGCTTACCCGGGGGAAGCGACAGTGGCTGTGCCCCCGGCACAGAGTCCGGCTCTGTAGCTCAGAAGGGTAGGGAAAGGAAGAGGAGGGCAGTTGTAATAGGGGACTCGATAGTAAGGGGGTCAGATAGGGGATTCTGTGGACGCAGTCCAGAGACCCAGATGGTAGTTTGCCTCCCTGGTGCCAGGGTCCGGGATATTTCTGATCGTGTCCAAGATACCCTGAAGTGAGAGGGTGAGGAGCCAGAGGTCGTGGTACATATAGGTACCAATGACATAGGTAGGAAAAGGGAAGAGGTCCTGAAAGGAGAATATAGGGAGCTAGGAAGGGAGTTGAGAAAAAGGACCGCAAAGGTAGTAATATCGGGATTACTGCCTGTGCCACGCGACAGTGAGAGTAGGAATGCAATGAGGTGGAGGATAAATGTGTGGCTGAAGGACTGGAGCAGGGGGCAGGGATTCAAGTTTTTGGATCATTGGGACCTCTTTTGGCGCAGGCGTGACCTGTACAAAAAGGACGGGTTACACTTGAATCCTAGGGGGACCAATATCCTGGCAGGGAGATTAGCGAGGGCTACTGAGTTGACTTCAAACTAGAATGGTTGGGGGGTGGGAATCAAATTAAAGAGGCTAAGCGAGAGGAGGTTAGTTCACAACAGGGGGATGGGAACCAGTGCAGAGAGAAAGAGGGGTGTAAAATGAGGGTAGAAGCAAAAAGTAGTAAGGTGAAAAGTAAAAGTGGCAGGCAGGCAAATCCAGGGCAAGCATCAAAAAGGGCCACTTTTCAACATAATTGTATAAGGGCTAAGAGAGTTGTAAAAGCGCGCCTGAAGGTTTTGTATGTCAATACAAGGAGCATTTTTAACAAGGTGGATGAATTAAAGGTGCAGATTGTTATTAATGAATATGATATAGTTGGGATCACAGAGACATGGCTCCAGGGTGACCAAGGATGGGAGCTCAACATTCAGGGATATTCAATATTCAGGAGGGATAGACATGAAAGAAAAGGAGGTGGGGTAGCGTTGCTGGTTAGAGAGGAGATTAACGCAATAAAAAGGAAGGACATAAGCCAGGAAGATGTGGAATCGATATGGGTAGAGCTGCATAATACTAAGGGGCAGAAAACACTGGTGGGAGTTGTGTACAGGCCACCTAACAGTAGTAGTGAGGTTGGGGATGGTATTAAACAGGAAATTAGAAATGTGTGCAATAAAGGAACAGCAGTTATAATGGGTGACTTCAATCTACACGTAGATTGGGTGAACCAAATTGGTAAGGGTGCTGAGGAAGAGGATTTCTTGGACTGTATGCGGGATGGTTTTTTGAACCAACATGTCGAGGATCCAACTAGAGAGCAGGTTATTCTGGACTGGGTATTGAGCAATGAAGAAGCGTTAATTAGCAATCTTGTCGTGAGAGGCCCCTTGGGTAAAAGTGACCATAATATGGTGGAATTCTTCATTAAGATGGAGAGTGATATAGTTAATTCAGAAACAAAGGTTCTGAACTTAAAGAAGGGTAACTTTGAAGGTATGAGACATGAATTAGCTAAGATAGACTGGCAAATGACACTTAAAGGGTTGACAGTGGTTATGCAATGGCAAGCATTTAAAGATCGCATGGATGAACTACAACAATTGTTCATCTCAGTTTGGCAAAAGAATAAATCAAGGAAGGTAGTGCACCCGTGGCTGACAAGGGAAATTAGGGATAGTATCAATTCCAAAGAAGAAGCATACAAATTAGCCAGAAAAAGTGGCTCACCTGAGGACTGGGAGAAATTCAGAGTTCAGCCGAGGAGGACAAAGGGCTTAATTAGGAAGGGGGAAAAAAGATTATGAGAGAAAACTGGCAGGGAACATAAAAACTGACTGTAAACGCTTTTATAGAAATGTGAAAAGAAAAAGATTGGTTAAGACAAATGTAGGTCCCCTACAGACAGAAACAGGTGAATTGATTATGGGGAGCAAGGACATGGCAGACCAATTGAATAACTACTTTGGCTCTGTCTTCACTAAGGAGGACATAAATAATCTTCCGGAAAAAGTAGGGGACAGAGGGTCCAGTGAGATGGAGGAACTGAGGGAAATACATGTTAGTAGGGAAGTGGTGTTAGGTAAATTGAAGGGATTAAAGGCAGATAAATCCCCAGGGCCAGATGGTCTGCATCCCAGAGTGCTTAAGGAAGTAGCCCAAGAAATAGTGGATGCATTAGTGATAATTTTTCAAAACTCTTTAGATTCTGGACTAGTTCCTGAGGATTGGAGGGTGGATAATGTAACCCCACTTTTTAAAAAAGGAGGGAGAGAGAAACCAGGGAATTATAGACCGGTTAGCCTAACATTGGTGGTCGGGAAACTGCTAGAGTCAGTTATCAAAGATGTGGTAACAGCACATTTGGAAAGCGGTGATATCATCGGACAAAGTCAGCATGGATTTGTGAAAGGAAAATCATGTCTGGTGAATCTCATAGAATTTTTTGAGGATGTAACTAGTAGAGTGGATAGGGGAGAACCAGTGGATGTGGTATATTTGGATTTTCAAAAGGCTTTTGACAAGGTCCCACACAGGAGATTAGTGTGCAAACTTAAAGCACACGGTACTGGGGGTAAGGTATTGATGTGGATAGAGAGTTGGTTGGCAGACAGGAAGCAAAGAGTGGGAATAAACGGGACCTTTTCAGAATGGCAGGCAGTGACTAGTGGGGTACCGCAAGGCTCAGTGCTGGGACCCCAGTTGTTTACAATATATATTAATGACTTGGATGAGGGAATTAAATGCAGCATCTCCAAGTTTGCAGATGACACGAAGCTGGGCGGCAGTGTTAGCTGTGAGGAGGATGCTAACAGGATGCAGGGTGACTTGGATAGGTTAGGTGAGTGGGCAAATTCATGGCAGATGCAATTTAATGTGGATAAATGTGAAGTTATCCACTTTGGTGGCAAAAACAGGAAAACAGATTATTATCTGAATGGTGGCCGATTAGGAAAAGGGGAGGTGCAACGAGACCTGGGTGTCATTATACACCAGTCATTGAAAGTGGGCATGCAGGTACAGCAGGTGGTGAAAAAGGCGAATGGTATGCTGGCATTTATAGCAAGAGGATTCGAGTACAGGAGTAGGGAGGTACTACTGCAGTTGTACAAGGCCTTGGTGAGACCACACCTGGAGTACTGTGTGCAGTTTTGGTCCCCTAATCTGAGGAAAGACATTCTTGCCATTGAGGGAGTACAAAGAAGGTTCACCAGATTGATTCCTGGGATGGCAGGACTTTCATATGATGAAAGACTGGATGAACTAGGCTTATACTCGTTGGAATTTAGAAGATTGAGGGGGGATCTGATTGAAACGTATAAAATCCTAAAGGGATTGGACAGGCTAGATGCAGGAAGATTGTTCCCGATGATGGGGAAGTCCAGAACGAGGGGTCACAGTTTGAGGATAAAGGGGAAGCCTTTTAGGACTGAGATTAGGAAAAACTTCTTCACACAGAATCTGTGGAATTCTCTGCCACGGGAAACAGTTGAGGCCAGTTCATTGGCTATAATTAAGAGGGAGTTAGATATGGTCCTTGTGGCTAAAGGGATCAGGGGGTATGGAGGGAAGGCTGGTGCAGGGTTCTGAGTTGGATGATCAGCCATGATCATACTGAATGGCGGTGCAGGCTTGAAGGGCAGAATGGCCTACTCCTGCACCTATTTTCTATGTTTCTATGTTTCTAATGCAAGAAGTATCGCAGGAAAGGCAGGTCATGGATCAATACCTGGAATTATGAAATTGTATCCATTAGTGAGAATTGGTTGCAAGAGGGACAGGATTGGCAGCTCAAAATTCAGAGGTTCTGTTATTTTAGATGTGACTGAGCGGGAGGAATTAAAGGGGGGGAGAGACGTTACTAGTCAGGGAAAACGTCACAGCAGTGCTCTGTCAGGACAGACTGAAGTGTTCATCTAGTAAGGTGTTATTGGTGGAACTGAGAAGTAAGAAAGGAATGACCATGTTAATGAGGCTATATTACAGACCACCCAATAGTCCGAGGGATTGAGAGGAACCAGTTTGTAGAGAAATCACAGATTGTTGCATGAAACAGAAGGTTGCATAGTAGATGCATAGCAACTTTCCACATATTGACCCTGAATCCCATTCTGTAAAAGGACTAGATGGGATAGAGTTTGTCAAATGTGCTCAGGAAGGTTTCCTTCACCAGTATGCAGAAGTCCCAATGAGGAAGCGTACGATACAGGATCTGCTATTGGGGAATGAGACAGGACAGGTGACAGAAGTTTGTGTAGAGGAACACTTTGCATCTAGTGACCACACTGCCATTAGCTTCAAAGTAAATATGCAAAAAGAAAGGTCTGGTCTGCGGGTTGAGATTCTAAATTGGAGAAGGACCAATTCTGACGCATCAGAAATTATCTGTGAAGATTGGGACAGGCTGTTTTCTGGCAAAGGTGTACTTGGTAAGTGGGAGGCGTTCAAGAGTGAAATTTTGAGAGTACAAAATGTGCCTGTCAGGATAAAAGGTAAAGAGACAAGTGTAAGGAACCTTGGTTTTGAAGAGATAGTGAGGCCCTGTTTAAGATAATAAAGGAGGTGCATAGCAGGTATAGGAAAGTAGGAACAAATGAGGTGCTTATGGAATACAAGAAATGTAAGAGAACACTTAAGAAAAACATCAGGAGGGCTAAAAGATGGCATGAGGTTGCTCTGGTAGACAACATGAAGGAGAAACCCAAGAGATTTTACAGATATGTTAAGAGCGAAAGGATTGCAAGGGACAAAATTGGTAAAACATGTGCGGAGCCAAAACAGATGGGAGAGATCTTAAATACATTTTTTTGCATCTCTATTTAGTCAGGAGATAGACAAGTGTCCATGAAAGTGAGGCAAAGCAGCATCAACTTCATGGACCCTATACTGATTAAGTGGAGGAGGTGTTTGCTATCCTGAAGCAAATTAGGGTGGATAAATCCCCAAGGCCTGACAATGTGTTCCCTCTGACCCTACTGGAGGAAGGTGCAGAAATTGCAGGGGCCTTAGCAGAGGTACTTATGTCATTCTTAGCGACAGAAGAGGTACCAGAGGATTGGAGAATAGCCAATGTTGTTCCGCTGTTTAAAAAAGGCTCTAAATGTAAACCAAGAAAATATAGGCCAGTGAGTCTGACGTCAGTTGTGGGAAAGTTATTGGAAGGTATTCTAAGGGACCTGATATATAAGTATTTGGGCAGACAAGGACAGATTGAGGATAGTCAGCATGGCTTTGTGTGTGGTAGGTCATGTCTAACCAATCTTATGAAGTTTTTATTGAGGAAGATACCAGGAAAGTGGATGTTGTCTACATGGACTTTAGTAAAGCATTTGACAAGGTGCAGCATGGGAGGTTGGTCAAGAAGGTTCAGTCGCTCGGCATTCAAGATAAGGTTGTAAACTGGATTAGGCATTGGCTTTGTGGGAGAAGCCAGAGAGTGGTAGTAGATGGCTGACTCTCTGACTGGAGTCCTGTGAATAGTGATGTGCTGCAGGGATCAATGCTGGGTCTGTTATGGTTTGTCATCTATATCAATAATCTGGATGATAATGTGGTTAATTGGATCAACAAATTTGTGGATGATACTAAGATTAGGGGTGTAGTGTAACAGCAAGGAAGGCTATCATGGCTTGCAGAGGGATCTGCATCAGCTGGAAAAATGGGCTGAAAAATGGCAGGTGGAATTCAATGCCGACAAGTACAAGGTATTGCACTTTGATCGGACCAACCAGAGTGGGTCTTACAAAGTGAACGGTGGGGCACCAAGGCCTGTGGTAGAACAAAGGGATTTGGGAAGACAGGTTCATAATTCACTGTAAGTGCCTTTACAAGTAGATAGGGTCATAAAGAAAGCTTTTGGTACATTGGCCTTCATAAATCAATGTACTGAGCACAGGAGATGGGATGTTATGCTGAAGCTGTACAAGACGTTGGTAAGATCTAATCTGGAGTATCGTGTGGAGTTTTGGTCACCTAACTACAGGAAAGATGTAAACAAGGTTGAAAGAGTACAGAGAAAATTTACAAAGATGTTGCCGGGACTGGAGGACCTGAATTATAAGGAAAAGATTCAATAGGTTAGGATTGTATTCCTTAGGACATAGAAGATTAAGAGGAGATTTGATAGAGGTATACAAAATTATGAGGGGTATAGATAGGGTAAATGCAAGCAGGCTTTTTCCACAGGTTGGGTGGAACAATAAGCAGAGTTCATGAGTTAAGGGTGAAAGGTGAAAAGTTTAAGGGGAACATGAGGGGAAACTTCTAAGGGTTGTGAGAGTGTGGAATGAGCTGCCAGCACAAGTGGTGCAAGTGAGATTGATTTCAATGTTTAAGAGAAGTTTGGATAAATACGTGGATGGTAGGGGTATGGAGGACTATGGACCCAATGCAGGTCGATGGAAGTAGGCAGTTGAAATGATTTTAGCCTGTATGTTGATGTACTGCTCTCTTACTTGTTTATTGTATTTTACAGTAACTTTTTTCTTGCTCTGTAGTAATGCCATAAAACAACAAATTTCATGACACATTAGTGATAATAAACCTGATTCTGGATTTGGAACATAAAGCAGTATTACATTATTTGAGAACATATGTGACACGTATCTCTTTCTTACTCACTATTCACCAAGCACCTCCCCAACTATGTAGATAATTCCATTCTATTTCAGTAATACAGTGTACATTGGCTCTCACCTTGCAAGCTGTAGACAGATTGAATAAACTCCCTGCCTTGTCTCATAATCCACCTCAGATGGAATGGAATCCCGCTGCATAACGTTCACCACCAAGCTGAAAAAAATAAAAAATAATCAAAAAGTGTATTATTTTATTAAATGTCAAAGTGATTTCCTTTCAATTTGAAATGGTGTGATTTTCACAGATGCATACTTGTCTGCAACAACCTGTAAAATAAGTTCTATCAATTACTTACCTAACAGTAAAGATGCCAATTACTTAGCACATATGCTCACCAACATTTACCATTCTTTGATTCTCAAGGATCTTTTTATGAAGGAACTGATACAACAATTACAAACCCCATTTCCAGAAAAGTTGGGACATTTTCCAAAATGCAATAAAAACAAAAATCTGTGATATGTTAATACACATGAACTTTTATCTAACTGACAAAAGTACAAAGATTTTCAATAGTTTTACTGACCAACTTAATTGTATTTTATAAACATACACAAATTTAGAATTTGATGTCTGCAACACACTCAACAGAAGTTGGGACAGAGGCATGTTTATACCATTGTGTTTCATCACCTTTCCTTTTAAAACACTTTTTAATCGTTTTGGAACTGAGGATACTAATTGTAGTAGATTTGCAATTGGAAATGTTGTCCATTCTTGCTTGATGTAAGACTTCAGCTGCTCAACAGTCCGTGGTCTCCGTTGTCTGATTCTCCTCTTCATGATGCGCCATACATTTTCAATAGGAGATAGATCTGGACTGGCAGCAGGCCAGACAAGCACACGCACTCTGTGTCTACAAAGCCACACTGTTGTAGCCCATGTAGAATGTGGTCTGGCATTGTCCTGCTGAAATAAGCATGGACGTCCTGGGAACAGATGTCACCTTGATGGCAACGTACTCTCTCTAAAATCCTAATATACGCCTCAGAGTCAATGGTACCTTCACATACATGCAACTCACCCATGCCGTGGGCACTGATGCACCCCCATACCATCACAGATGCCGGCTTTTGCACCTTCGTTGATAACAATCTGGATGGTCGTTTTCAGCTTTGGCACGGAGAACTCGACGCTCGTTTTTTCCGAAAACTAGCTGAAATGTGGACTCATCTGACCACAGCAGACAGCTCCACAGTCTTTCGGTCCATCTGAGATGAGCTCGGGCCCAGAGAACTCGCCGGCGTTTCTGCGCAGAGTTGATATATGGCTTCCTCCTTGCGTAGTACAGTTTCAAGTTGCATTTCTGGATGCGGCGACGGACTGTGTTGAGTGACAATGGTTTTCCGAAGTACTCCTGAGCCCAGGTGGCTATAATTGACTAACAATTCTCTCACAAATTTTGGCACAAACAGGTGAGCTACGACCCATCCTTGCTTGCAAAGACTGAGCCTTTGATGGACGCTACTTTTAAACCCAGTCATGATACCTCACCTGCTACCAATTAGCCTGCTTAATGTGCAGTCTTCCAAACCGGTGTTACTTGAATATTCTGTGCACTTTTCAATCTTATTTTAACTCTGTCCCAACTTTTGTTGAGTGTGTTGCAGCCATCAAATTCTAAATTTGTGTATATTTACAAAATACAATTAAGTTGGTCAGTAAAACTATTGAAAATCTTTTCTTTGTACTTTTGTCAGTTAAATAAAGGTTCACGTGAATTAACATATCACAGATTTTGTTTTTATTGTATTTTGGAAATTATCCCAACTTTTCTGGAAATGGAGTTTGTAAATGGTAAATAGAAATTTCTTTATGCGATATGTGCAATTATCAGGAAAAAAAAGCCATAGAATGAGCCCAGAGCTTTGGAGGAAAATCACAAGTTAACAGCTGCTGTAAGCATATTCTTTAATTGCATCTTGTGACAAATTCTTGAAAAGAGTTCTGGTACTTTCATCATACATAGGTAACAAGCTATTTATATAGAAGTGGAACTAACAGAAAAAAATAAATGCAATTGGGGTATTTGCCATTTGGCTCAACTCCAAATAAATTCCTGCCAATACTGAAGGATCAAAGAAAAAAAAAACAAAAAACAGCTTAAAAAGCTAATACTATGCTAACTGTAGTTTAAATCTGGATTAAGTTTTAATGGCACTTTAGTCCCTCACGTTAAAACGTAACTATCTTAAAATGCAGTACAAGTACAATACACAACTGTTATTTAAAGAACTGAATTTTAATAGTTTACTAGCATTTCAAAATTTTGGACTAAAAATATAAGCACGTTCAAGAAAATTGCCCACATACCATCAAAGACAAGGACTTGGGCTTACTGACAGAATTGGAACATCCAATCTGTCAATTTACTCTGATGGTGAGCTCCAGAGTGCAGCAATATAGCCCAGTTTTGTTAAGATTCCCAAGGACTAACTTGGGTCATCACCACTTTGACCATGTACTAGACTGTGTGGAGATGGATTTGAAGGCAAATTACTCAGAAAAAATAATTTTAATTATGTTTTCGTCAACTTTATTTCTTTTAATATTCTTTGTTAAAAAAACAATCAATTTAATGTGTTTTAAACATATCTTACTAAGGGAGGTAATATCACTGCTGAGATCATGCCACTAGAAACTGGAACACTCCTAGCTACTAAGATTAGCACTTTGAATCCAGATCGAGTGTAGGGACGGGCTATAAGTGGCAATTCCATATCTGAACCTGATCAATAAGATTGGATCTATCATCTTTGTGATGACTCCAATTACCAAATAATTTGGCAGAAAATAAGAAATAAAACATGCAAGCTTTGCTTTCTGATAAATAAAATGTAAAAATTGGAAAAGAATGAAAACCAGACTCAAAAACAAACCTTAAACCTCCTGCTTTCAGAAAATTTTCACAGAAGGATTTTGCACAGTTTCTTGCCATCTCATCATCTGATGTAGGCATCAGCTTAGAACTAAGAACCTGCACAAACAGAATAAAATCTAAATCAAGAGCTGCAGTGTACATACACTCTTAACAGTCTGAAAGGAAATGAAAACTACAAACGAAGAATTTTCAAATCAATTTCATATCCTAATCCAAATGGAGTCTCAGATTACATTCTTCTGACTATCATCCCGTGGCATTAGCATCAACCATTACGAAATGCTTTGACTGGCTGGTCATGGAGCGCATTAAAGCCTTTCTCCTGGCCATGTTGGATCTTTTCGAGGTTGCTTAAAACAGATGATGCCATAGCCTCTGCCATCCACTCTGTCCTGTCCCACCTGGAAAATGGGGCCTCATATGCCAGACTGTTTATAGACTTCAGTTCCATGTTTAACAACATCATACCCCAGAAACTGGTGGGGAAACTGTCCTCATTGGGTCTAAACGCCTCCCTTTGTAACTGGATCCTGGTTTTCTTAATAGAAAGGCCACAGTTAATCCGTGTGGGCAGCAACGTCTCTAGTCCCGTTATGCTGAGCATTGGTGTTCCCTTGGCTATATGCTCAGGCCGCTGCTGTTCATACTATTGATGCATGACCGTGTTGCAGGACTCAGCACAAACCATATCAAGTTTGTGGATGACACAGTAGTGGACTGTGGATGAGTCAGCGTACAGAGAGGAAGTGAAGTTGCTGGTGGACTGGTGAAGAACAACAACAACCCAAGTCTGAACATGGAGAAGACCAAGGAAATGATTGTGGACATTAGCAAGGTGCAGATGAACCACTATGCTCTGCGCATACATGGCTCCTCTGTGTTCAGAGTTAAGTGCTCCAAGTTCTTGGGAGTTCAACATCACGTATGACCTCACCTGGTACCTTAACATCATCTCCCTGAATAAGAAGGCACAGAAGTGTCTCCACTTCCTGAAGAGATTGAGGCCAGTGATTCTCTCCCCCCCACCCCCTACCCCAGCTTAACTGAATTTTTCAGGAGCACTGGACCAGAAATCCCTACAAAGGACTGTGAGAACAGCTGAGAGGATCATTTAGGTCTCCAGTCCATCCATCAGGGACATTTATCAGCGGCCCTTAGTATTGTCAATGATCCCACCCATCCATCTGGCATCCTCTTTGAAATCCTCTTTGATTCCAATGCATAATGACAAGAGCAATCAAGATGGGAAACAGTTTCTTCTCTCAGGTCATTGGGCTTATCTTGCTTCGCCCAGGGGCAGCTCGTCCACCTTTGGTCCCCATCTGCCACCCAGCTCTCACCTGTGGCACCAAAAAACCATTTTTATGCGACAGTGGCCGCACCCCAGTACACTGCTTTGACAGGCAGACTAAACCAGGTGAGAGTAGCCGGGAACCTCCAACCCCGGTGAGATAGAGATACACCTACCCCAGCATGCACAGCCAGTTCCAGCGGACCGGGCAGATGAGATCAACTACAAGATCCAAGTGCCAAGGCAGCAGTGGTGCAATGCTTCATGGGAGGGCAAAGGGCACGACAAGGTACCATGGCTAGCCACTGCAGCCGAGGAAGTCTCTAGTTGTGATGATTTTTTGCACCATTGCACCAAGATTTTTGAGGCCAAGAACGTGGAACTGCCCCAGTGCCACTGCCTTTTCACTATAAAACTCTTCCTGCATAGGTTTCATTGGAAATGACGGATAACCAACACGCACAACACATAATAAAACTGAAGATACCTTATATAAACTTCTTATACACAATTAGAATATACAGTAACTGATGTAACCATTCTGACTTGTACTCAAATGTCTAAATATCTTTTCCAAAGTCATTACAAGTACACTTTTGTGCAAATCAACTTATTCTTTTAACATCACATTTAGAATACAGTGGATTCTGGTTAATTCGGTGTTTGGTTAATTGAAGGAGCTGCTTCCGTGGGACAACTTCTAAAGAACAAAAGCTAATCAAGAAAATAACCAGGATTCCCTTCGTTTACTTGGAGCACGACGCTACTTAATTGGGGCAGAAGGTCATTACTGAACTGTTTCGAACTAGCATCAGTCACGTTCAGTTGTTTGGCTGTTAGACACCACACAGTACGATGAGTGAACATTTTTAAAATGGCATCAGTTGCGTATGTTTGTGTTCAAAAAGCAGTAATTTTTGTCACTAATAGTTGGCGAGAAATAAACAGCAAGACAATTCAGAACTGTTTTGCTCACTACAATTTCATGCATTTAGGCTTGAAAATAGCAGAAACTGCTGTAGTGAAAATGAAATAATTTCACGACTTTAGCAAATTAGGAACTATGAAGAATTTGAAGGTATTGACAATCGGTATTCGGACCTGAGGACTTAATTTGGTTTGGAATGTTGCTGTTTGCATGATTTGTGTTTTCTTTTTTCTTTTTCTTGTGCATCGAGAGTTGGTCTTTTATTTGTTTTCTTTAATTGAGTTCTTTTGGATTTCATGCTTTATGGCTACCCGTGAGCAAACACAACTCAAGGTTGTTAATTTTTACACTCTTTGATAAAAAATATATTTTGAATCTTGAATTATCTTGAATGTAACAATGAAATTTAAGATTTGAAGGATGCATTTGTGAAGGCAGTCCATTATTTGCACTGGGTGTCTGCACTGATTTTGGTCAGTTACATTCAATCAAAAACACACAGCATCATTATGTTGGATGAATTTTTCAGTCAATATCTATTAGGAACTAATGCAGTTTTATAGTACTGGTAATACTGGTTTTGTTCTGTATTTTGTTCTGAGCTATTCTGTATTTCATTTAAATATATAAATTGTACTCAGTTAAATAGTAGTTTGTCTTTTTTTTAAAAAGCTATTTCCATTAAACTTCAGCTGATCGGGTTAGCCACTCAGTTGGGCCAAGATATATCGGTCCCAATGTGTCCCAATTAACCGGAATCCATTGTATAACCAAACTCTTTTCAAACTTCTGTGATCAGCATGAAATCAGGAATCAAATCTGTGGGTGTTTTTAAAATTTACCAAAACTCACATTATACAATAATTCTGCAAAGAGCTAATAGATAATAAGGTCTTACTAAATAACAAGAACAGTTCAAACCTCTAGGTTATAAAGTACTCTGAAGGGGGACATTCCCGGTGCTGACGATCTAAACAGGCTCTCCAGAATAGTATTTGCACTAGGTTGATGCTGCTGCTTTGAAGAAAGTGAAGGCGACTTGGAAGTTTGGTGATTGGAATCAGTCAACAATGTTTTCTGCTGAATATCAAAAAGCCTCAGTTTAAAGGATGATACAAATTTTAAGCACTGTACTTTAAAAGTGAAAATAAGTTTAAAAGGTTTAACATATCAGATCAAAACCTTTCAATTCAAAGAAAACTACTGTATTGGAGAATCAGCTTAAATAATATACTCTGGTTTCTGAAAAGGAACTTGAGCTGCAACTGTTGGGCTCAAGTGTGCTAACACCAAGCTAGGTTGACAATCTGAAATAAATAGAAAATATAATCTAACAAACCAACTCAAAGCCAAATCAGGGACCATTGATCCACAGAAAGATCCTGGGGTGCAAGTTTATATCTCCCTGAAACTGATAACAAGAGGATAGGGAGGTAAAGACTGCGTAAAGCAAGCTTCATTGGTCAGCATACCAATTATATAAAAAAAAACCTGAAGTTCTGTTGACCTATCTAAAACTTTGGTTAAGACACATTTGAAATATTAAGTGCACCTCTTGTTGCCATGCTATAGGTAGGATGTGGAGGTGCAGAAGAAGTCCGGCTGGATGCTTCCTGGATTGGTATGCATTAATTATATGGGGAAGTTGAACAAACTTACACAGGAGTGGAATCTGAGGGATGAACTGACATAAGTTTATAAAATAATGAGAGTCATAAATAAGATAGATAGTCAAAGTCTTTTTCCCAGGGTCAAATGGTTAAATACCAGATGGCACAGGTTTAGCATCAGAGTTAAATGTTTAAAGGAGAGGTGTGAGACAAGATGTTTTTCATTATTAATTTACATACAGAATGGCAGTTGCCAGGAGGGCATCACTAAGGAGTTGGCATCAAATACAATGCCAGTACTTGAGGTACTGAAATAAATACATAAAGAGCCAGAGAATGGGAGAATATGGACCATGTGTAGGTAGAATGGATTAGTTTAGATTAGCATGATGGTCAGTCTGACATGGCAAGATGAAGGATCTCTACCTAAACTGTACTGTTTATATTCTATATAACACATGTCCAAGTTTCTGCTGTTCGTTATGGGGCATGCAACCTCCTTTGATTCAATTATGAGCTTCTGTAAGTGAAATATTTTGAATATACACAAACATTACACAATGAACCATGTACTAACAACACACACAAAATGCTGGAAACTCATCAAGTCAGGCAGCCTCTGCAGAGGGGAATAAACGTCAACATTTCAGGTCAAGCCCCTTCAATACTGGTAAG
Source organism: Mobula birostris (assembly GCF_030028105.1). NCBI lineage: Eukaryota > Metazoa > Chordata > Chondrichthyes > Myliobatiformes > Myliobatidae > Mobula > Mobula birostris. The sequence goes on from NC_092381.1 coordinate 35,213,976, forward strand.
GAAGTAGGTGGGGGGGGAAGAGAAGAGATAAGTAGAAAGGTGTAAGGCTGAAGGAGGAATTTAATGGGAAAGGACAGTGGACCATTGAAGGAAGGAAAGGAAGGAGGACACAAGAGGGAGGTGATAGTAGGTGAGAAGGACTGAGAGGGTAACCAGGATGGAAAAAGAGGAGAGAGGAGAGTGGAGAAATTACTGGAAGTTGGAGAAATCAATGTTTATGATATCAGGTGTTCTGTGACAAGTGCTAAACCTGCCCATAGACTTCCTCCCTCACCACTATTCAGGGCCCCAGAAAGTCCTTCCAGTGAGGCAACACTTCACCTGTGAGACAGTCAGGGTCATCTACTGCACACAGTGTGGTCTCCTCTATATTGTTGAGTCACAGCAAAGATTGGGGTCCGCTTTGAAGAACACCTTTGCTCTTAATGCTGCAAAAGACAGGATCTCCCAGTAACTACCCACTTAAATTTGCCTTTCCATTCTGACATGTCTGTCATGGCCTCCTCTACTGGCATGATGAGACCAAACTCAGGTTGCAGGAGCAACACCTCACACTCCATTTTAGTAGCCCGATGGCATGAACATCGATTTCTCCAACTTACAGTAATTTCAACCCTCTGCTCCCCCTCCTTCCTTTTCTTCCATGGTCCACTGTCCTCTCCCATTAGATTCCTGCTTCTTCAGGCCTTTAGCTCTGCCCACCCATCCTCTCTCATCTACTCACTCCATTCCCCCATACTCACCCACCTGGTTTCACCTATCACATGCCAGCTTGTAATTCTTTCCCTCCCCGCTTCTTTTTCTGACTTCAGCACACTTTCTATGTAGTCCCGATGAAGGATCTTGACCCGAAATATCGAGTGTTTATTTCTCTTTATAGATGTAGCATGACTTGCTGAGCTCTTCCAGCATTTTGCATGTGCTGTCCATGATTTCCAGCATCTACAGAATCTTACATACTAATCCAAATTCCATTTTCAATCTCCAAATTCCTCAAGAAGGCAATCAAAACTCTGAAGTTAAGGAAATTAAATTTTTGTTAAGAATGTTGGCCCTGGAATAGCAACCTTTATAACATTAAAGGTTAGACAAAGACAGTATTTCATGGTCATCCAGCCACAATGGTGAATGGTAGGGTTATTTGATATCATTTAAAAACAGTGCAAATTACGTTGCCTCTGGCCTGTAATTCTAAAACAGGGGTTGCCAGCCCTTTTTTTAAATGCAACAGAGCCATAAAACTAATCAAGGGGTCTGTGGACTCCAGGTTGGGAAACCCTTGTTCTAAAAGGAACAGTCAGTATTCAGTCACCTTGTTCACTCACTCACATCTGTACAATCGTACATTTTACTACTGTCTGTGCACAGAACTCACAGAAGTTGACCAGTGATCATAAAAGTGGATGTTTTCCTACCTTGGCAAGAGCAGGTTTACTTTACCAGACCTTTCTTCTGGGCTATATTTTCAAGCCATCAACTATAGATTGAGTATCTCTACATTTTCACAAGAGTGCATTTATATAAAAATAGAAAAGAAAGTGAAGAAAAAAAGGGTTATTACTTTTCTTCCTAAAGCATCAAGTGTATCCAGTGCTTCCTGAATGGCGGGATCAGTTGGAACCAATAGCAGCAACTTTCTAACACGCACTGTTATCCTGAAACAGCAACATAAAGAGATTTTTTAAAAACTCAACAGTTTGAGATGACATTAGAATGCAGCAATTTTAAGCTAGAAGAGTTCCGTGGCTTAGAGTCCACAATTATTGTCCTTTACTTTTCATTCTCCACTCCCTTTAGACTTATGACTGTGAGACTCAGTATAGCTCTAATACCATACTTAAGTTTGCTGACAATGCCACTATCTTTGGCCAAATCAAAGGTGGTGACAAATCAGCACATAAGAGGGAGACTGAAAATCTGGCGGAATGGTGCCACAACAACAACTTCTTACTCAACTTCAGCAAGGCCAAGGAGCTGACTATTGACTTCAGGAGGAGGAAACCAAAGGTCTATGAACTAATACTCCTTGGGGCATCAGAGGTGAAGAGGGTCAGCATCCTTAAATTCTTTGGCATTATCATTTCAGATTCCTGCTTCTTCAGCCCTTTAGCTCTTCCACCTATCCTCTCCCATCTTCTTACTCCATTTCCCCCATCCTCACCCACCTGGTTTCACCTATCACATGTCAGTATATAAATGTCATTACAAAGAAAGTAAGGCAGCGCCTCTTTTTTTTTAAGAAATTTGCGAAGATTCAGCACGTTATCTAAAACTGTGACAAACTTCTGCAGATATGCGGTGCAGAGTGTATTGACTGGTTGCATCACAGCCTGGTGTGGAAACACCAATACTCTTGAAAGGAAATGCCTGCAAAAAGTAGTGGATACGGCTCAGTTCAGTATGTGTAAAGCCCTCCCACCACTGAACACACCTACACAGAGCACTGTCACAGGAAAGCAGCATCCATCATCAAGGACCCCCACCATCCAGACCATGTTCTCTTCTCACTGGCTGCCCATCTGGAAGGTGGTACAGGAGCCTCAGGACCAACACCAACAGGTTCAGGAACAGTTATTACCCCTCATTCATCAGGCTCTTGAACCAGATGGGCTAACTTCACTCACCCCATCACTGAACTGTTCCCATAACCTATGGACTCAATTTCAAGGACTCTTCATTCCAAGTTCTCAATATTAATTATCATTTCATTTTTTAAAAATTTCCTTTTGTATTTGCATAGTTTGTTGCCTTTTGCATTTTGGTTGTTTATCCGTCTTGTTGGGTGCAGTCTTTCACTAATTCTATTGTGTTTCTTGTATTCACTGTGAATGTGTGAACGAAAATGAAAGAGTTATATATGGTGACATACATGTACTTAGATAATAAATTTACTTTGAACTTTATGAATACTTCAAATGATAAAAAGTAAAGCAAATGCAAAACATGCATTTTAACCCTTTGTGGGACAGTTTTAAAAAAATCCCACTTCAGTGTTTTGAATCCCGGTATTTTTAAATGATTAAATTCAAAGTTCAAGGATAAGGTTTGTGTTTGAGATATTATTAGTATTTAAGCTCTTCTCATGCTGTGGGAACAGCAAGTGTGAGGCACATGTTAATGACTTTATACTGTCTCAATTCGGCATTCTTGTAGTTTTCCCAAATGGAAATAAGAACTTTGCTTGTGAAGTAGGGAACAGCGCATTATCTTTAGTGTTCCTCAAACTATGTGTACAGTAGCATCAATGGCAAATGGACTGCCTCCTTGCTCCCCAATTCTTGTAATTGATACCGCTCTATACACAGAGGTTTCTTCTGAAAATAATACAAATACGCAACCATTCTGTGTGGAATTTTGGAATCTCACCTTGGTTCTTCAAGATTGGCAAGCTGATAAAGCATATCAAACACATTACACACAAGTGCCATCACAACACCCGGCAATGATTTCTCCTGTTGCAAAGGTAAAGAAACTAGTCAGATGCATACTGACAGAAGACAGAGAAAATACAAGCAATACTTGCATCAATTTCAGACTCCATTCTGCACAAATTGAAGTTTCAATTTAAAACTACACATCGCACAAGTAAAAATACTTTGGCATTTTAGCATAAATTGCATTAGCATATGTGTAAACAGCTACACATGCAGTTTGCACAGCATACTTTGTTACTAGCTTTTTATCGTTATAATCCACACCAGACAATGAAACCAATGTGCAGTGGGAATGGAAAATGAAGCTACTTTTGAAGAATATTGCAAAGCACCATCCCACTTCTACAAATGCACTATAGCGTTGAGATATACTGTACCTTATGTGAATCTCAGTAAATTCATTTAGTCAATACAAACAATACAAGGTCCAATAAATGTCAATGAAAAGATGATTAGATAAGCTAAAAGCATTTGGCTACAATGCTTGTAGAAACTCTCCTGCTCTTCTTTGAAAAGGACAGTGAGATTTTTTTTTACACTAACTGGCTCATATACGGCAATGCAGCACACGATCATTAATGTACTGAAGGGTCAGATTACTGTACTCGTTTCTGGAATGGAACTTGAACCCACATCTCTTGGACTTAGTTGAGCTAACACCAGCTATGTTGATAGTTTAAAACATATAAAAACTGCCATCTAACCAATCTACATAAGGGCAAGTACTGACTGAATAATCAAGAGGTACCAAGAGGAGCAAACAAGAAATCTGCCTAAAAATATTTTACCTGTCTCATTGCAAGTTAATAATTTAAAATCCTTTTGCTTAAACTGAATACATGGACATAACCAATTAAGGTCGTTTTATGTACAAGTGAGGTCCAATATCAAACGACCAAATTACACCTTCCTTCATTTAAGGACTTTGCATGAGTTTCCATTACTTCAAGTTACACAAGTGCTCTAACCTGTTCCATGGCATATGCTGAGTTGAATACACTACTACTAGTGGATGAGTCAACAGAACTTCCTGAGGGTGTCCCCATTACAGGCATCTTCACAGTCAGTAATTGTTCATCTGCAAACCCCAGCTGGTGAAGTAGCTTCTGATCTTTGTTCATGGTGAGCTGGAAGAAAATAAGACTGTCAATACAGATTTTCTCAAAAAGCAGAAATGAGACAACATAAAAAATGTTTAACATAACACATTAAGAACCTGAAATAACAACCAGATAGCATTATTTTGGCAAAACTACTTAAAATGTACATTAACTTGCATAGGTTATTTCCTCTTTCTGACATGTTGATTTAATTATTCAAGCATTTCAAAATGGGCACAAACACATTGATATACCTACATATCTGCAATTATCTTTTGCCACCAACTGTTAAATGAGTGTTCACTGGAGATATATCTAAGTTGAAGGGAAAATGAATATATAATTGGTGCTCCAGGGATCACAGTTGGACTTATAACTGTTTCTAATTTACATCATTCACTTGGAAAATGAAATTGGAGGAGGCAGCTCAGAATTAACAGTACATTGAAAAATCTAAGAGGGCATTGCAAAGGATATTTTGGAAAATCTGGGACTTAAGGTGCCCAATTCCAATGACAATGCTAAACAAGCAGACATTAACGAGATTAAAAATATCTTCAAAGCTTAACTGTCAGAAAGTTCACAAATACAATAGGTAATGCCTTGGTGAAACATCACAACCAGATTATTTAATACTGGCCACATACACACATAGAAGGCATTTAACAATAGAGCCAATAGAATAAAAAAAAATACCGATGCTGGAACTAGGCAATGAAGAAATTTCTGGAATCACTCCCAAGTTGGCAAACTTGGCTACAACACAACAGATTCCTTCAACTATTCAATAGTAAATATTATTCTGTCACACACTACTAGTTACTTGCCAATCTGAAACACATACAATTTTCCCTGACTCTATTTTATGATTAGTTAATCCCCTTTACTTGCTTAAAAAAAAATCCTAATACCATGAGCTATTGCTTGGTGTAGTAACTGTTAATGTGACATCTTACTGAATGTTATTTTGCAAACAAAAATACCATTAGTGTAGCTCTCCTTTATGCACCCTGCTAGTTACATCCTCAATGCAGAAGCTAAAATAAAATTGTCAACAATTTATTCACACCTGCCACTTTTTACTTTCTACTAATTCCCAATCCATCTCAATACTAGTCAAAGAGTCAAAGTAACAGAGCATGGAAATGTGCCCCTTGGCCCAACTGGTCTACACTGACCACAACATCACCCCTGTTAGCTCTAGTTGCCCGCATTCAGACCATAACTCTCCAAGCCCATTCCTTCCATGCACCTATCCAAATGCCTTCTAAACATTGCCATCGTACCTGCCTCAGCCACTTTCTTTGGCAGCTCTGTGAGATCACCCCTTATTCTCCTGCACTCCAAGGAATAAAGATACAGCATGGTCAACCTCTCCTTCTAATTCAGGCTCTTTTGTCCAGGCAGCATTCTTGTAATTCTCTTCTATACCATCTCCAGCTTGGAAATATCTTTCTTATAACAGGGTGAACAAAACTGTACAAACTCCAAGTGCAGCCTCATTGATGACTTCTATATCTTAAACATAATGTCCCTATTCCTAAGTTCGATGCCCTGACTAATGAAGGGCAGCAAGCTAAATTACTTTTTCACCACTTGGTCACTATCAGTGAACTGTGTACTTGTACTCCCAGGTCCAAATGTTCCACAACACTCATCAGTGTCCTGCCATTCACTGTGCAAGTCCTACCTGATCTGAATGACCAAACTGCGTCACCTCACATTTATCCAAGTGGAAATCAATTTGCCATTCCTCAGCCCACCTCCCTAACTGATCAATGCCTCTGATTCATTGTAACCTATTTCACTAATCAGCAAGACCCCTCAATTTAGCATCATCAGCAAACCTGTAAATCGTGCCACATAACTTGCATTAAAATATTATTCTACACTGTGGTTGGGTAAATAAGGATATCAGGAATATATTGCACAAAAAAAAAAACAGGTGATGTGCAAGTTTTGAACCCGAGTGTAGTATATTTGGAGAAGTGGAAACAGAGGTTCTGCAACTTGAATGCGCAATGGGTCTGCTATTGGAAGCAGGCACAAGGAGTGAAAAGGAGAAAGAAGAAAACCTTTTCTGAATGAAAGACCTGAAGGAAACAGGCTTCATCATTAAAATAAATAGAATTTAATAACCTGTATATCTATGTAAGAATTTTCAAACCTCATATAGATCAGCTGATCTAGATGAAAAATGCTTTGAACGTAAAGAGCACAATATTTAAAGACAACATTCTGAATAAATATTCTGAAGTTTATCACTGCATAAAAAAGTGGGTTAGTGTTTTTAGAAAGTGCAACGTCCTACTCAAAGTTCAATAAACAAGTTTTTGTCATTAAAAAACTCGATTGTCATTTTTCAAAAAAAACATTCTCAGAGTACTATCTTTATGTACTATTGTGGGCTGATTAATTCTACATTGCCTATCATAATGCATTTATATTTTATACCAATCTTGCTATGACAAGATAGGTACTTCACTAGGAATGAGAGGTAATTCACAATAGTAGGCTTTTTTTTCACATTTCCTAACATTTTAAAATATATCTTACAGCAGATTGATTTATTTGTATAGCATTACCTTGCTCATTTAAAAAGTAAGCTTTACAGAAAGTACCAAATGCAGCTCTTCAAACAGAATTAAGCCATGTTCCTTTTTGTTACACAGTGTACCTCCAAATATCAATGTTGAAATCCACTGAAGTGTTGTCTGTTTTCAGTCATTACACCAAATACAATTCCAGAGGCTTGTATAGCTGAATATATCAAATCAAATTTCAAAAGACATCTTAGATCTCTTAATAGACTTAAAAGAGGATAAATTCCCAGGGTCAGATGACATGTTTCCTAGGTTCTGAGAGAGGCATTGATGGAGATTGCTGAGGCACTGACAGATTTTTTAATTTTCACTGGCCACAGGTGAGATGCCAGATAACTGGAAGTTAACAAAAATCCAGGTAATTACAGGTCTGTGAACCCAGCATCAGAGGAAGTTATTGGAAATTTTTCTGAGGGACAGGATTAATTTGCAGATTTAATTATAGTCAGCATGATTTTATTAGGGCAAGATCCTAGTTGACCTAGTTATTTTTGTTATTTAAATAAAAGTTAATTGATGAAGACAGTGCAGTTCACTTAGTCTACATGGATTTCAGTAAGCGCTTTGACAAGGTCCTACATAGGAGACCTCTCTAAAAGATTAGAGCACATAGTTTCAAAGACAAGTTAACAAACTGGATCCAAAATAGTTTGGTGATATGCTGGGACACTGGCTGTCTGTTATATAGATTAATAAATATTTTACATGAATCTAGTAGGTTTGCACAATAAATAAATCAGTAGTGTCATTGACATTGAGGATGATTGTGGGCTATAGATAATATTGATTGTTGATAAGATGGGCAGAGTAATAATGGATAGAATTTAATTCTGAGAAGTGCAAGATAATGGTATTCTATGCTGACATTATTTCTTTATACCACATCCAAAACTATTACAAGAGCACTGCCACTGGACTACTGCAATTCAAGCATTACAAACACCACATTCTCGCGAATACCATTGGTCAATAAATGTGACACTGATCATGTTATGAGAGCAAGTAAAAGTATTCTGTTGTTTTTTTTTTTGGCGTGTGCCTGCGTGCGTGCGCTTCTGTGCGTCCGTGATGATGTCTCTTTCATGGCTTTTTGCACAGCACGGCACGGGGGGGGGAGAGGGGGAGAGGGGGAGAGGGGGAGAGGGGGAGAGGGGGAGAGGGGGAGAGGGGGAGAGGGGGAGAGGGGGAGAGGGGGAGAGGGGGAGAGGGGGAGAGGGGGAGAGGGGGAGAGGGGGAGAGGGGGAGAGGGGGAGAGGGGGAGAGACTGACTGACTGTGTGGCGCGCCACTCCTCACACAGACATCCTCGCAGTATTTTCCTTTTATTTTACAAGGTCGAGTTGCGATCTCGACACTCAACCTGGCACGGATGGAAAGCGTACTCGGTAGCGGACCCAACTGGTTTCGAACCCAGGAACCTCCGCTCCCGGGTCTGGCGCCGATGTCACTGTGCCACCAGCCCGCCGTAAAAGTATTTTGAATTGCAAGTGCTAAGTAGTGTGGGTGCATACAGGATGCAATAGTTTTAAGATCTTTCAAAGGTTCCATGTCAGCTTTCTCCTATGAGATGAATCAATAGAGTAGAAATGAAATTTTCTCTTTGGGTGGAAACTTATTACCATTTAACACCATAACAGAATCAAAACCTCCTCCATACTAATCAGAAGGTTAAAACCCAAAACCTAAACAATGTACATCTTTGTCTAAATTTTCGTTTACTCACCAAGCTATCATTGGCAAATATTTGTAAGTTATCCAATGGACAGTTGATATGTGCTGCCATCTTCCACCTGACGCTTCCAACAGTTTCGTTGCTGTGAGCCTGAAACATGGAAAGAATGTCAATACTAGTTGGGTAGTAGTTATAGAGTACCATTGTCTGCATACAGCTTGGCTAGGATAAATAGTGTTTTAAAATCACTCCATAGGTTCTATTTCTGGCAATAATTACTGTAATTCTTCAAATGTTTAAATGTTTAGTATCAATTTTCTGGGTTGCAATGAACCATCATTTCAAGCTATACTTTATTGAAGAAAAATTGAATACTTGACTCAGTTACTGCAATAATCTACTTACAAACATTTGTAGATCAACCTTTAACAACATTTGGCTTTGACTAGAAATAATGACTGTTGATATACAAATGTCACTATTAAATTTGACTAGATCATACCCTAGAAATTAAATAAAAGAGAAAAATTACAAGGCAAGCCAATTGGACAGCTTGAGGTTCCTATTCAATTGTGATACATTGAGTTTTGAAATCTGCAAGAACATTAAATATAAACTATCACATAGATTCCCAAAAAGATAGTTCAACACTTATTTTTGCAAATGTTGACTTGACCATCCCTATTATTAGAGATAAGAACCAAACAGACAAACAGCCATTTCAAATAAAAAAGATATTCAGTTGGTGCAATCAGTTCTCCTCCCAATTAATTTTCAGTGTAGTGTTTTTTTAATTATTAATTTTTTATTGCAACACCAACAAATTACATTCAATACAACCAATTGCCAATTACATTTTGACTGTTTAACCCAGCCACCTCCCAACGTTCATCACCATCCCCCCTCCACCCCTCTATCCCCCCCCATCCCTCTCCCGTCCACCAACCAACTGAATAGTAGTACATACACAGACACAGCATTCCTATTTTAACAACAGATCTTTTAAGTTAGAAATCAAATTTGTCCACATTAAGATTGTGTTTGGTCGTGCATCATTTACTCTTGCTGGTGAAAGTTCCAGGTAAGAAATGTCCAAAAAGCTCCGAAGCCAGTGAGTATTTGAAATATCATGGGGGGGTTTCCAATGCTGGACTACAATCTTCTTAGCTGCAGTCAGACCTGCCAGCCAGATTTTGCGTGTTTTTTCCGTAAGGGAAAGGTGGAAGTCATCATTTAGAAGATGTATAGCAGGGTCCATCAGTAATTGTACCCGTTGGTTCTGTAAGAATACTGATAACCTTCCCCCACAAACCAAAAACCCTTGGACATTCCCATATAACATGTATAAAAGAGCCAATGGTTCCATGGGGGCAAAATGAGCAATATAGGTCAGGAACTAGTCCCATTTGATGTCTAATTCTCGGTGTTAAATATGCTCTATGACAAAATTTCAAGTGTATACACCGATGATTTGGGTTTTTCGAAGCACCGGCAGCATTATCCCAAATCGCATCCTAGTCTATGTCTTGTCTCAATTCAGATATGTCCCTATCCCAGGCTTTCATTCCCGATGTGGACATATAATTCTGGGAGTTTAATTTATCATAGATATATGACACTATCTGTCCTGGAGCACTCTGTATCCAACTTAAAATGGGATGGTCCTTTAAATCTGACCCCCAGGGAACGCTGTAGGCTTTACAATCTGATCTTACTCGAAAGCAGAAGAAAAGGGAGTGTTTATCAATATTATATCGAGATATCAGTTCTTGACAGCTAAGGATAGTACTTGCCCCATTCATATCTTGAAAAGTAGTAATACCTTTATCCTCCCAAGTTCTGTTAGTGAATGGTCCCCCCCCCCGATAGAAAACGATTATTGTTCCATAATGGAGATGATTTGCACCATACACTTTTAAATTTTAGGAATTTTTCTGCTGCTCTAAACACTTGCAGCATATGGGTTAGAACTGGACTGTAATACGAATCAGATTTTTTGGTAGACATACCTATAAGGAGAAAGTCCTTCAACCTTATTGGCGCTATTAGCTCTTGTTCTATATTTTTCCATGGTGAAACTTTATCCTTCTTCACCCAACAGCTCAGACTTTTTAATACAAATGCCCAGTGATACAATTTAAAACTGGGACATGCCAATCCCCCATCCGACTTTTTGAATTGTAGAGCTAACCATTTTATATTGGGTCGTTTACCGTTCCAAACATAGCATCGTAGTAAGGCGTCCAGCTTTTGCCAATACCCTGCTGGAGGTGCATGTGGGATCATTGAGCTGATAAAATTAATGCGGGGCAAGATGTTCATTTTAATGACCGATATACGGGCTGGGACTGATGCTGGCAGGTGTCTCCACCTATTAATATCTTTCTCTATTTTTTTCAGAATTAAAGAGTAATTTCTTTTAGCCACAGATGATAGGGAAGTACTAACTTTAATACCCAAGTAGAGGACCTCATTTGTATCTTTAATCTGGGGAGGGAGAGACACCTTACTTTTATCTGTATTAATCAGCATCAATGCTGATTTTGACAAATTAACTTTGTATCCTGAAAGAAATCCAAATTGCTCTACTGTTTTTAAAACACAGTGGAGAGTTTGTTGAAGATTTGCCATATAAGCTAGCGTGTCGTCTGCATAAAGTGATATTGAATGCGAGGTTGTGTCTATTGTAATAGGGCAGATCTGAGCAGAGTTTCTAACCAAATGTGCAAGCGGTTCAATAGATACAGTAAAAATTAAAGGAGACAAAGGGTCCCCTTGTCATGTGCCCCGTCCTATTTCAAATAACTCTGAGAAACCTCCTCCCACACATACCCAGGCTGAAAGACTAGCATACAGTGTTTGAACCATATTGATAAATTTATTGCCAAACTTAAATTCTTTTAGAACTCTCCAAAGGTATGGCCATTCAAGGTGATCGAACGCTTTTTCAGCATCTAGAAATAGCAGGCCACAGGCAGGCAGGATTTTATGGGTTGCACTCAGTATGTGTAAGAGCCAGTGAATATTATCAGATGTAAGACACCCCCTGATAAAGCCTGTTTGATCTGGGCTAATTATTTTCCCAACTACTGTCTCCAGTCTACTGGCTAAGACTTCGGAAAATATCTTGAGGTCGGCATTTATCAAGGAGATTGGACGGTAATTGCACACTCCAAGGGGTCCTTACCGGGCTACGGTATAACTGTGATCAGGGCTGTGTTTAGATCTCTATGGAAAGCACCATTTCCAAAAGTGTAATTTAATGTTTCTAAACGTACTGGTCCAAGAATATCCCAAAGTGCTAGGTAAAGTTCCACAGGTATGCCATCTATGCCCTGGCGTAGCTTTGACTGCTTTAAGTAGCTAATCCAGTGTAATAGGAGAGTCTAGAGTTTTGGTGTCCTCTGACAACGTAGGGAGATCTAATCCACTAAAAAAAATCTGTAAAGTCATTCTCAGAAGGAACTGAACCACTTTTATACATCTTTTTAAAGTAAATCTTGAATGTCTCGTTTATTTCCTCTGTTGAAGATACTACTCCACATTTAGCACATCTAATCGCTGGTATAGACCTTTTAGCTTCCTGTTGTTTGAGCGTTAGAGTTAAAAGATGTCTCGGTCTGCTGCCTTCTGTGTAATACTTATGTTTAGTTATATGGATCATATATTCTACCTTGCTTCTTAGTAAATCATTTAATTCTGCTTGTTTTGTTTTGAGCTCGTTTTCTTTTGTTATGGTGTATATCCTTTTGAGATCATTCTCCAAAACCTTACATTCTTCTTCTAGGGTGGAAATCTTTTGAATCCGGCTTTTATGTAGGAGAGAACTGAACCATATAGCCTTATTTCGTAAGAAACCCTTGATGGAGGCCCAAATCACTGTCACATCTGAGACACTATTTTTATTTAAATTTATAAATTCTGTCAGTTTTGTTCTCAGTTGTGATAGAAATTCGTCGTTTTTTAGAAGGGTGGAGTTAAACCTCCACCTAGTAGCCTTATTTTTAATTTTGCCATAATTAAAAGTAGATATGACTGGGTTGTGATTAGATGTCTAGGCAAAAATTCTATTAAGTGTACAAAAGGCAGCAGACCAGAGGATAAAAGAATGTAATCTATCCGAGAGAAAGTTTTATGTCTTGTGGAGAAGAAAGTATAGTCTTTAGCAGATGGATTATGCACTCTCCACACATCAGTTAAATTTAAATCCGTTAGAAAAACGTTAAGTGCTTTGGAAGCAGATTCTTGAGAGCTTGATATAGTTGAGGAAGATTTATTGGGGTTAATGTTTACCAAAGCATTCATGTCCGAACCAACATATAGTTGGTAGTCATTTAACTTCAGTAATTGTGAGGTCATTGAGGGAAAAAATTCAACCTCGAATATAGTTGGGGCATATAGGCTAATGAATGTAACTTTTTTTTTTTAACCCTAAATGGATGTGCAGCGAAAAGCTAGACATCCTTTATTGTCAGCGCCAGTCCTTTCAATTGATATATTAATATTACATCTCATTAATATCATAACTCCTTTCATTCGAGTACCATCAGCTGACGCCACAACGGGTTTATAAGAGCAGTTTTGACCCCTGGGAATGTCATTAGGTTTAAGATGTGTTTCCTGTAACAGCGCGATATCTATTTTCTTTCTGTGTAAAAAATCTAAAACCTTTGAACGCTTGTAGGGAGAGTTTAATCCTCTAATATTAAATGATACAATAGTAAGATTTTCTAATTTATCTGTGCTGCTCATCTTCCCCTGGATCTGTTGTTGTAAGTTGGTGGTGGAGCCCTGAATTACCCGCTTCCCACCCCACCTTCCCACCATCCCTCCCATTCAACCCTTTGCTTTGTAACATCTGTGAGTGTCACTTAGCAATGTCAGACACTGAACACTGACATTAACCACCCCCCCCGCCCCAGCACCAACAAATTAGAAAGGCAAAGCAGTTCTCATAGACAATCATATCAAAGAGACAAGAAAAAAAGAAACCTGGACAAACCCGTTAACCTATATAATTAAAACCATTTCTGTCTCAAATATAGTATAACACATAACCAAGACCCCAACAGCTATCTTGCAAGAAACTGTTGCTTCAATAGACCGTCACTTAGCGATGGCGCCAATGACGTCTTATCTGGTGCCCAGAAATGTAAACAAGTCTACTGCAGACATAACGTTCTAAAGTTAGTCAGAACGAACTGATGTTTTTCAGCATCATTCTTGATGAAGTGTGACATTTGGGTATATTGAATATCACCTTAATATTGGCCCCTTAATTAACTAAATACAAAAGTGCAATGAATGACTTTCCAGTAAAAGAATAACCAGAAAACTTCACACCTAGGATATTAACTTGCTCATGCCTGTTAGATTGCGCATACAGGCTGGTTCGAGTTCTGCCGTTCCACCTCCTCCCGAGGGGCGTGTGGACTTTGCCCAGGGTCTTCATCCATATCTCCCAGCACCGATGATTTCAGAGCTTCTTTCACTTCCTCTGCCGAGTTAAATGACATCTTCATGCCCTTGATACTCACTCTCAAAATCGCCGGGTATATGAGGAACAAGTCGATCCCCTTATGACGATGCTTAGCACGGATCTCCTTGTATCCCTGCCATTCCTGCATTGGGCCGGGGCTGTAGTCGGCGAAGAACTGCAACTGGGTGCCATCCAGGAGAGTAGGTTTGGCTTTACTCACGCCCACCAAGATAGCCTGCTGGTCGGTGTACCGTAGAAGCCTAAAAATCATGGTCCGCAGTCTTGAGGTGTTGTTGGAAAAGATCCTATGTGCTCTATCGACCTCCAATGGAGAGCTGTGGGAATTCTTGAGTGCTGGAATCCAATTAGGCAGCATCTTCTGGAGATAATCTCTTGGATCGTCACCCTCAGCGCCTGTCTGTAGGTTGACCAGCTGCACATTGTTTCTCCTGGATCTGTCCTCCAAATCGTTTAACTTCTTCCATATCTTAGACACCTCCGCAAGAGAGCAGTTAGTAACTTTCTCATTCTTGCGTAAGCAAACCTGAATGTTGTCTTATTTTATTGAAGACCATGCTAAATTTTTTAGCGTGAATGTCCGCTTGCTCCTTTAACAACCAGAGAATGCTGCCATTCTCTGCCATATGCTTCTGTATGGGGTCGCGGGCCTTTTCCAGCAACTCCTTTAGCATGTGGGCTACCATTTCTTGCAGCGATTTCATCTCCGTTGCCATTGTTTGCTTAACTAGCATAGCCATTTCCTCGGATGAATCGTTAGCTTGGTGTCGTCTGCTAGTATGTTGTTTCCTGGCTGAATTTGGATCTTTTTTTGAAGCCATATCTTTAGTTAGATCTTTCTCCAACTCAACCTTGTATTAAGACCATCTATGAGCCCTAAAGAACTTGAAAAAGGAGGGTTATATGTCAGTGCTCAGTGCTGTGCTGCCATCTTGCCTCATGCCTCAACAGAAGTCCCTTGTAATGTTAATATTCAATTCCTCTTTTAGTTTATTTTACTTTCCTCTTGTGAATGACGCAGCAATCATTTGGCAACATTTTTTTCTTACTAAATAAACATTGCAATTTAAGAGAACATTTTCTTCCCTAAAGATTTGTTGTACATCAGGAGAGAAGCTAATTGTATGTTAAAATATATTAGCAGGGTTAGGCAATGGAATTGTAGTCTTTGAAAGTAAGAGGAAGTGCTCAGAGCCAATTTTGTTCAATTCCTATTAAAGAATACAGCATCCACTTCCCTTCTTAAAGGACAATTTGAATTAATTTGAACAATTGAATGAGTTGGCAAGGGGTGGGGAGAACTAACGGCGCATAGATCTTTCTGAAGGAGTTTAAAGCACTTTTATTTGGAAACACAGAAGTACGTATAAAAACCCATCACAACTAACCTCAATAGTAAATGAATCTTTTGTAGACTCACAAATTACAGAGATAGTAATGGGATGTCCATGGAAAGAAGCTCCGTGAGGTAGGATAGTCCGTGGAACAGAATATAGATCCTGTATAAAACGTAATTATAATTATAAACACAAACAACTTAACTTGATAATCAGTGGCAATAAAAATTGAAATCTGACATGTTCAACAATTTTCCACATGCTTCCTACTTTTTGCACTGGCAGTAAGAGAAATATTTAAATTTATTTCTGTGAAGGAAGGTAATATCGCAACAGTACAGATTTCAAACATCTTGCTCCAATTTTTCAGATTTATTGGTCTGGTTTACCAATATATTATTCAGCACTGAGTTGTTGACATCTAAAACAAATCAAAATCTGACTGAACATGTATTATTTTTTTCTTAAGATGAAAGATATTGCTTCCTTTTAGTTCCTGAGTTGTTGTTCTTCCCATTCATCAACAGGCTGATCTATTAATTTTTCCTTGTACCTCCTTTTCACATTCAACTGTGCTGTGATCTGTAGGCTCCACCCCTTGCCAAGCTCTGTCTTCCAAGCTACTCAGCCCAGTCTCAACCCAATCTTATTGACTCCTCTGGACAGCTTTCCTCCTTCAAATACATTATCCAAAACATCTCTTAACCATGGTTAAAATTTTGCTCTTGCAAAATAATTCTACTGAAAATTGCATTTTCTTGGCTTTCCTACAGTGGAATGAGATACCTAACTGAATGGATGCATTCTCAAATAAAATAATACAAAGCTTAAATATCAATAAATTAATAATACAGCTGCTAATTGCAATTGTATGTCTGTCTGCTTACCTCAATTGTAATCACATATCTTTCAGCAAGCAGTAGCAATCGTTCAATTATGACAAGTTTACTGGACCTACAATTAAGAGTTGAACAATGTAACTGATAACAGTATCTTGGCCTGGCTCTTTGAGAAACAAGATATGAACAATAACAAACATTTTGCAAAAGTTGTACAAATAATAGTTGAATGATAACTTGATGTGTTAAAATAAGCACATCTCAGTATCTGTTCTTCTATCAAAGATCAAAAAGAAGTTGAGCACTTTACAGCATTAGTATTATATTTGGTGGTAATTTATACAGCTTTCAGTAAGATGTGATTTCTGATCCACTATGAAGTGATGCACCTTCCTCTGAGGGTTTGTGGGAAATAACACATCACACAAGCACCTAATATTTCGAAGTCTATAATTCTCTTGGAAATGAACCACACAATTAAAAGCATAGCTTGATCCAATTAATGCATGCAGAGCTCATATCTGCTTCAGTTCATCAACAGACTCACTCACTTTCTCTTTGATATTAAGCTATAGAAAATGTTATAATATTCAGATCAGAAGGCAACTGAAGAGAGATAGAAGATTAAACTTTTGACTTGATGACCTTTCATCACACAAAAGGTTATTGATTTGAAATATTCACACTTTTTCTGTTCAACTTGAATATTTCCACCATTTTCTGGATATGTTTGCATTCCTATAACTGTTTATTAAACGTCTCAAAACATGAAACAACAAATCCATCTGCTCAACCTTTTGTCTATATCACTGTATCACACAACAAGAAATATAGTAGACACAAAATTATAGTAGAATCTTTCAAATAAGGGGACTATACTCATTTTTCAAAGTCCCTCCTATATCTTCCTTCTGGATGGGATTGCACTAACCTCATATCCTGCCAAATTATCTGAAATTCTTTGTTCCTGCTACTGTCTAATCAGTGGTGCCCAAAGATCTACCACTGAGCCCCCATATTATCTCCACATACCTGAGTTCAGAAACATCAGAAAATACTGTATTCATGTGCACTTCCACAATGACAAATACTCGTCTTTCAACCTTTGCTCTTGTCACTATTACTGCCTCTAACTATCTGTCAAGATCTGGTAAATGATTGGTATAAATTTCCTTTGAATATGGAAAGAAAAAAAACCTATGTCTCTGGCCCCATTGCAAACTCCATAAATTTTGCTTAATGGCTCCATGGCAATTCTATGACCTGGCAGATATCGCCATGCTACTGTCCAGATTTTTAAAAAAACACTACTTTCAGTTTTCCTATGTGTTCACTGTAAACAAAATAAGCAGAAGCTCCTTTTAAACTTTCTAACTTTTATCATGTTTCTTCAACAGTTGCTACTTAACACTAAGAAATTTTAAGGAGCATAGTACTAAAGAGACAATGCATCAGCTCTTTTCATAAAACACTCAAAACGCAACATCAGTGCAGGCGATTTCAAATATAGTTTATACTCTTTTTCCTAATACAAGAAACAGACTTCTAAAGCAAAGTTTCCTGGGAAGTTGGGATAAAAATTTTAAGTTAGTAACCATGTCTTTGCATTTCTATATTAATAGTACCATAAGCAGGCTCTAAAGGTGGATAACGATATCAGATGATAAAAGGAAAAGCAATATTACCTGGATGGTGACTGTACTGATGTAGCAACAGTGGGCATGGCTGTGGCTGTTAACATTTTAGTTGCTCTTGTAACAGCATGTGTCAAGGTAGGGCCTCCTAAAGCTGAACTAGCAACCTGCAATTGTGAGAAATGAAGCAAAATGTAACAAAATGATCTCATCAATTAAAAAAATAAAACACATTTAATCTTTGCACTTACTTCCAAACGTTTGTAACAATCTGCTATGAATTTCTTATGAAGGGAAACAGAATCCTGAAAGAGAAGTGAAATCACAATCAGTCTTTGTATTCATCTGCCATAAACAAACTGACAGGTACAACATATTTCATATCTGAAATTAATTTAGTGCTTGATGAAACGTTTTCAATTTTGAAGCAATTGCATTTCTCTAAAATTTAAACAATACTTTGTAAATCTCATTTACAGCTCTGATGAAGGATTCCTGTAGCCGTTTTCTCTTTGTACACAGGCTGCCTGATATGCAGAATGATTCCTGGATTCTTCTGTTTTTACCACTATTTTGCAATCCAGCAGAAATGTGAAAGCAACTTTCCTCATTATTAAAGTAACACTCGCCAAGAATTGATTCTTTTTTTTTGGGGTGTGCCTGTGTGCATGCGAGTCTGTGCGTGTGCGTGATGATGGATTTTTCATGGGGGTGGGAGAGAGGGAGGGAGGGAGGGAGGGGGAGGGGGAGAGAGAGAGAGACACACACACACGCACGCACACAGTGTGGTGCGCCACTCCTCACACAGACATTTTTGCAGTATTTTCCCTTTTGTTTTACGAGGTTGAGTTGCGGTCTCGACACTCAACCCAGCATGGATGGAAAGTGTACTTGGGGGCAGACCCGACTAGTTTCGAACCCGGGAACCTCTGCTCCCGGGTCCGGCGCCGATGAAGTTGCGCCACCAGCTGGCCTAGAACTGATTCTTACATCACATCTAATAATTTTACATTATACTGGCCAAATTTAGAAAGCTACCTCAGTGTTCATTTACGTCCCTTTAGCATGGCTTTGTATTACTTCTGTAGTAGTTCTGACCCATAGAAGTTTGAAACACTTGAAACCAGTAAGATGATGATTGAGATTCAACTTTTATGCTACAAGATACCTGCATATACTTTGGTTGTCCTGTTGTATACAAGCTTTTGAATTGATATCTCAGCTTTCTTCTTGAATAAACCAAAACTAAGGAAACTAATATAAATAGACAAAAATGGCAAATTTTGAGTGAGAGAGAGAAATCTATTAGTCAGAAGCAAAGACTATTTGAATTAATACCACCTCTTTAATTTCACATTATATTAAAGACAATATCAATGCTTAGGCAACTGACAACCTGTAAGTGTAAGCAAACTTTCTGATATACATTTCATAGTATTAACCCATTTTAAACACACTTTGCATACCTTTTTCAAACGTGGATTCAGGCTAATGTAGCTGTAATTAATGATCAGATGGATCGCCTCATGGGCAATTTCTTCGTCTGGTGATTCCATGGCAATTCTCCAGATAAAGTCCATTCCTGATAGCTCCAGCTTTTCAACATGCTGATTAGCACAGAGAGTGTGAAAGAGTTAATTGGTATCTGTTGAGCAATTATTTTACCACCTGTGACACTTCCTAATTTTATCAAATATTGCTTCTAACTGCTATTCAACAGCTTCTAATTAACAAAAATAATGACTAATAAGGCAACACTGCACCAGACGAAGTCTACACCAAGCTTGTACTCCCCATTCCCCCACCTTTTTATGCTGGCTTCTTCCCCCTTTTTGTTCTAGTCCTAATGAAGGGTTTCCAGCCTGAAATATCAACTCTTTATTCCTTTCCATAGATGCTGCCTGAACTGCTGAGTTCGTCCAGCATTTTGTGTTGTTACATTGGATTTCCAGCACCTGCGGATTATCATGTTAATGATTTTCTGAAAAGTTTTCATTAAACTATTATGTCAAAGAACAGTATCAGTGTAAAAATTTAGAATCAGCAGAAATCATCCACAAAACATTTTAATTGGTTTTAATTAGATTTCATGACATTGTCAGAACAGGACCCAGGATGTTCTACTTGTGAAGTAATAGAAGTTAAAAACTGAAGTAAACTGTCAAATACTGTTCTTGCTGGTGGTCATTTCAAAACAGCAACAATACATCTTTAGAGCTGACAAAGGATTACCAGAGGCATTGTTTTCCTACCATAAAGCATAGCTGTTTAGCAGCTGATTTATTTTTACAGTTGGAACACATTGCATTTTAATATTTAAGATGAACTGCCAGCATTAATTATAATCTCCAAGACCATTTCACTGAATAGGAGGTACCACTTTCAGAAATAATGCTGGTTTTTTTTTTAAAAAGGGAGAAAGCTAGCTGAGTTCCTGAGACATGACAATAAGTGGCAGACAAGTAGCAGAAAGGGAAAGATCTTCACTCTCAGGACTCTGTGTATCCAGTTCCCTGCTAGCTTTTCAATTGCCTGCCGCAATGCCAGAAAGCGAGCTAGCCAAGTACACCTTGGAAGCAACAGCAGAATGTAGTGGGATTACCAGGTCCAAATTCCTACAGTATCACAGGAACTCCTGAACTGATATTCAGTAGTCCACATGCTGAAAGATCATTGATATAAAATGTCTTTGTCCACAGATACTGTTTAATATTTCCAGTACTTCCCGGTTTGGATCGCAAATAACAGACACTAAAGAGTATGGGAAGGGAACTCCTGAATTGATAATAGCATTTGAAAGCACAAGGGCTTACAAGAGGATGGACAACATTGTAATGATATGTCAAGCAGATTCCAGAGGTAGCTGATGACCTTGATTCTCTAGATATTCTCGGATGCATGCAGTTTGTTGACAGTGAGAAAGTTAGCAGATGTGTTGGGCATGGCTGATCATATAAAGATTATTCAGCCTAAGCTACTGCAAATGATCTCTGTCCACAGGTAAATGCTGGAATCCTCCCACTATCTCACCAACTGCAGTGTTGGTCTGCACCCAATCGTAGATCTATTACTCGGTGTTATAGAACAAAGTTTTGCAACATTCAGTAAACCATTGTCAATTGAGATACTTTATAGACTTCTTACAAGAAGTCATTAGGCAGCAGAATCACTATTTCAGTTATCCATTGGCTTTTACAAGGCAACCTTCAAGTGAAACACTGATCTGACTGTAACACAGAGGTGGAGATTCAGAGAGAAGTCCTGAAGGAAATGTGCCAAATAATACCAAGCAAAAGCAGCCATTCTCTGACTGATGGGGAGAAAGATGGGATGTGGATATAATAAGACGCTAGATATGCTTTCTGAGTGAGTGAGTGAGTGAGTGAGTGAGAGTGTGTATATACACACACACACATACAGTGGCATGTAAAAGTTTGGGTACACCTGGTCAAAATATCTGTTACTGTGAATAGCTAAATGAGTAAAAGATGAACTGATTTCCAAAAGGCATAAAGTTAAAGGTGACACAATTCTTTAATATTTTAAGATTACTTTTTTATTTCCATCTTTTACAGTTTCAAAATAACAAAAAAGGAAAAGGGCCCGAAGCAAAAGTTTGGGCACCCTGCATGGTCAGTACTTAGTAACACCCCCTTTGGCAAGTATCATAGCTCGTAAGTGCTTTCTGTAGCCAGCTAAGAGTCTTTCAATTCTTGTTTGGGGGATTTCTGCCCATTCTTCCTTGAAAAAGGCTTCTAGTTCTGTGAGATTCTTGGGCTGTCTTGCATGCTTTGCTCTTTTGAGGTCTATACACAGATTTTCAATGACGTTTAGGTCAGGGATCAGAGGACAGGGCAAAACCTTCAACTTGCTCCACTTGAGGTAGTCCATTGTCGATTTTGAGGTGTGTTTAGGATCATTATCCTGTTGTAGAAGCCATCCTCTTTTCATCTTCAGCATTTTTTTTTCCCCAGACGGTGTGATGTTTGCTTCCAGGATTTGCTGGTATTTAATTGAATTCATTCTTCCCTCTACCAGTGAAACGTTCCCCGTGCCACTGGCTGCAACACAAGCCCAAAGCATGATCGATCCACCCCCGTGCTTAACAGTTGTGTTAACAGGTGTTCTTTTCATGAAATTCTGCACCTTTTTTTCTCCAAACATACCTTTGCTCATTGCGGCCAAAAAGTCCTATTAACTTCATCAGTCCACTGGACTTGTTTCCAAACTACATCAGGCTTGTTTAGATATTCCTTTGCAAACTTCCGACGCTGAATTTTGCGGTGAGGATGCAGGAAAGGTTTTCTTCTGATGACTCTTCCATGAAGGCCATATTTGTGCAGGTGTTGTTGCACAGTAGAACAGTACTCCAGAGTCTGCTAAATATTCCTGTAAGGCTTTCGCAGTCAAACGAGGGTTTTGATTTGCCTTTCTCGCAATCCTATGAGCAGTTCTCTCTTAAAGTTTTTTTGGTCTTCCAGACCTCAACTTGACTCCCGTTCCTGTTAACTGCCATTTCTTAATTACATTACAAACTGAGGAAACGGCTACCTGAAAACACTTTGCTATCTTCTTATAGCCTTCTCCTGCTTGGTTGGCATCATTTATTTTAATTTTCAGAGTGCTAGGCAGCTGCTTAAAGGAGCTCATGGCTGCTGATTGTTGGGACAAGGTTTGAGGAGTCAGGGTATTTATAAAGCTTTGAAATTTACATCACCTGGCCTTTCCTAATGATGATTGTGAACAAGCCATAGCCCTAACAAGCTATTTAAGGTCTAAGGAGGGAGGGGAAGATGGTGGCGTGATGCAGCATGCGCGGCCGTTCCGAATGATATCGTATTTGTTAAGTAGGATGCCGTGCACAATCCTGATTTGATGGAGACAGATGTGAAGAAGCACGGAGGAACATCTGGAGAAACTTCTGAAATGCCTGCTTCGCTGCCGCTGCCACTGTGCGATCGAGAATCACCAGAGGGGAAGGCCCCAAGTCCTCAGCTTTGCCTATTGCCAGGGTCAAAACGCTCGGCACAGATGGTGCTCAGTGTCGGAGACTCGGAGTTTTCCAATGGGCTCTGAGTCGGACTGTGGTCGGGTGCTTCCAGGATGCTGCATTGGCAAGTTTGCGGCGCTGAATGTTTACCGTCTGCATGAGATGATGGGACTTTCGAGAGACTTTGAGACTTTTACCGTGCCCATGGTCTGTTCTTATCAAATTACGGTATTGCTTTGCACTGTTGTAACTATATGTCATAATTATGTGGTTTTTGTCAGTTTTTAAGTTGGTTTGTCATGTGTTTCTGCGATATCATTCTGGAAAAACATTGTATCATTTCTTAATGCATGCATTACTAAATGACAATAAAAGAGGACTGCGTGCCCTCATAACCTAAAAAAAAGTTATCTGAGAGCTCAAAATCTCTTGGGGTGCCCAAACTTTTGCATGGTGCTCCTTTCCTTATTTTCACTCTAAAATTGTACAAAACAAAACTAATACACTAATCTTGCTTAAAATGTTGAAAAGAATGTTTCATCTTTAACTTTATGACTTTTGGAGATCAGTTCATCTTCTACTCACTTAACTATTCACAGTAACAGAAATTTTGACCGGGGTGCCCAAACTTCTACGTGGGCGTGCACGTGCGTCCTCTGTTCTCATGTGCTCATATTGTCAGAGGAAAAGGATGCCACATACAGAAAAAAATGCTTTGTCAAAAAATCTTTGATGAAAACAGTGTGCAGGGTCCATAAAATGGCCCAAGCACTAAAAAAAATACACAAGCAAAATGTAGCAGCATTTTCTACAAGAACAAGTCATTATCCATGTAAATTCTGCTGAAAGTGACACCTCATGGTAAAGCCCAGTTTGCATATGGTACAAAGAACAATGACAGCACCCACAATGACATCTTAGACCTTAACCGTAAAGACTCAATTGCTTTTATTAATTAAACTCATATTAGTTTCATGTGACCACTTTGGCCAACAAAAAAAGTGTAGAATACAGCAGATCAAACACAATCAGGGGAAAGAGAAAGTTAACTTTTTAAGTTCAAGGGCCCTCCTTCACAATGAGAAATGTCATATGTTTTTCCAGGTGGAGGGAGGAGGGACACAGAACAAAGGTTGCATGGAAAATGACTATGAGAAGAGCTGTGAGTGTTGGAGATGGGAAGATGTGTCTATGGTAGGATCATGTTGGAAGAGGTGGACATGAGAATGATCTTTTGAATGTGGAAGCTAGTGGGGGTAAGGGAAAACCCAATCCTTGCTCTGTGTTGGAGGCAAGAGGATGAGACCTATGCAAAATAGAGGTGACAAGTTGACAACCACGTTGGCTACGGTAGAGGGAAAAGTGGTTTTCATAGAGAAAGAGAAACTGAGATAATAGAAAGTACTTCTTATAGAAGACAGGTTATAAGAAAGTGCAGTGGAGTTGGTTATGGGAGTCATTGGGTTATAATATATTGACTTCCATTCAGGAAACAAATTGAGATGTAAAGAAGAGAGAAGTCAGAAATGGACCGCTGCATAGTCTGTGCACTAAAAAGAAAAATTACCTCAGGTGTGAACTGCCTTTTTGTTAGAATTCATATTCCACTGTCCCATTGATGTCGATAAACTATATATCATTGTTTGCAACGCAGTCCAAAAATTTCAGGGAACTATGCTATATAACGAGGTAACATTTTAAACACTGCTTAATTCAACTCATCATTCAAGTTCTGTTCCAGAATTTTTGAAGTAAACTTAAAAATTCATAGATACTTCCAGAACAAGTACAAATTGAAGCATAAGAGAACATTTATCTTACCAGCTGAGCACCCTGTCTTTTTAGTCGATGGTCAGATAGATTTACTATCTCAAAGAAAGTTTTGAAGAGATTGAAACCTACAGAGAACCAGAACAGTTGGTTACCATTTCAGAATAGGAATATTTTAGTTAAGGTGTAATTAGCATACCAGATGACACAAAACAAATAAGTTAAAAAACTGAGCATTATTATACATGTCATCAAGGTCACCTTATACGCACAAAGTATACACCACGTTGGGAATCCCCACTAGTACAAATTTTAACATGAATATACAGTATATTATAAGCATGAGCAATCGTGCTGACAATGGAACTTCTGTCTGGATCCCATCTGCTTGACAGGATGGAATGAATCCCTAATCTTAGCCTCTCATTAATACAACTGGCTACAAACTAATTTTCTCTCCCAGATACTGTTTAACTTCTAACATGAGGCTTTCAAAGGCATCAATTGCAATCTAATGAAGAAAAATATTTGTTTTTAAATGTGATGCTCTCCTCTATCTAATATAAAACTATTGCATCACCGCAATACAACATTAAACAGAGTCAAAATAGTGTAAATTAAAGCTGACCAGTTGATATATGGGACTTAGTTGTAATAAGAGGCAAATTGTGACTGTCACTTCAGCAACCAATTCAACTTTTTTTTGGATATCTCGTCAACTACTTTATCAGGGAGAAAGGACATTGCACGTTTTGGCAAGTCATAAACATGAAGTAAGAATAGATTTTCCTTAAATGTTATATGTTTCTATGATTCTAAACATTACAAAACCATCCCTATTTATTATCAAAACATTAGTTCAATTGCTTCCTTCTAGAACTAATTGCTTAAAATACTTTCCATAAGCAGGAAGACATTAGATTCCCATTAATACAACATATGCCATTGTTGACCAACATAGATTAGAAACTAAAATATCAGCTGTTAATTCTTTCCGATGGGCAGCAGTCAACAATAGTTAATAAATATTTAAAAGAAACATTAATTTAGTTACCTATAGCGAATGTTCAAGGCAACTCTCCACCATAACCTCAAAGGGAATTAGACAAAATCACTAACTGCCCAGTGCGTTCAAAAATCTCAACCAGATATGTAACTCTGAAAACCAGCAGTGTAAACACAGATTTGCAGAAACTCAAATGCTCTTGAGATAAGGATGTCCTCTGCTGAATTCCTCATGGAATCTAGCAATGGAACACGAGTTTTGCCTATTTTTCAGCATCTAATGGGAAGGGGACGTGCTTGCTTAAAGTGCAATGGGCCCATTCATATAATGAATGTGAAGAATCTGCTGCAGGGAAAATGACAAGTACATGATAACACACATAAAAGTTGCTGGTGAACGCAGCAGGCCAGGCAGCATCTATAGGAAGAGGTACAGTCGACGTTTACGGGCCGTGTGTTGCTTGAAATTCCAGCATCTGCAGATTTCGTCATAAGTACATGATAATTACCTTTGAGTTTCAGTTGAGTTAATTAACTGATTAAATGTTCTTGATTAATTTTAAAACACTATTGTAGTATTTTAAATATGATGAGCATTTCTATGTCTTTGAATATTCATAAATGACCAACCGATTCACAAACATTCAGTTCCTCTGGGCATCCAGTAAACTTGGGGAAGGGCTTAACTGGCTCTCAAGGCAATTCCTGGATGATACTTGTCACTTACACAAAATCCTTGCTTTATGTTGAGCCTTGCAATTGTCTAGGAGTCAGAATAGTCCTGGGGTTACATAACAATTCGGAATAGCCTGATGAGCTAAAGGTTAGCGGAGGTTCCAGGCCATTACTCTCAATGAAAGAAAATTGTGACGCAAATAAACTTGGCAGATGATTCAGAAGTACATTGAGTGGGACCACTATAAAACTGCAAATTAACTACAAAGAATCAATTATATTTTAGAAGTACAGTTGATTCCAGTTAATTGGACCAATGGTTAATTGGAGCAGCCACTTATTTGGACCAACTCTTAGAGAACAAAAACTAATCCAGAAAATAGCTAGGATTCTCCATTTTTTCAGACACTATGCCGCTTAATTGGGGCAGGAATCTGAAGCCAAACATTTTCTAACTGGTGTCAGTTGTGTGAAATTGCATGGCTGTTAGACACTACACCGTGCTTAAAATGAAAGCTTTTAAACAGCACGTGTTTGTGTTTATAAAGCCGTGATTTTTGTCACTGATAGTTAGTGAGAAATAAGTAGTAAGATAATTTTGCTCATTGCATTTTCAAGTATTCAGGCTTGGAGATGCCCAAAACAGTAAGGGGTGAAAATGAAATAATTTCACTACTTCAAGTTAGAAACTACAAAGAATTGGAAGGTATGAACAATCATCTTGAATGTTACAATGAAAATGAAGATTTGGAGGATGCAATCGTTGAAAGGATTGTATAAAGGCTGTCCATTGTCTACACTAAGGTTCTTCACTGACTTTGTTTATCTACAATCAAAAGAACACAGCAGCATACACTGGATTAATTCCTCCGCCGATGACTATTAGGAACTAAAAGCTTTATAGTACTGAAGTAGCATTGATGGTCTTCTAATTTGTACGGTATTTTATTTAAATACATAATTTGTTACACAGTTAAATCGTAGTTTGTCTTTTGTATACCTTTTTAACTATTTCCATGAAACTCCGGTTAATTGGGGCAGCCACCTAATTGAGCCAAAATGTATGTCCCAATTAACCAGAATGCATTGTACTGCATTTGCTGTGAAATACTTGGAAGAATCAAGGATTTGAAGAGTATAAGATATTTGCTCTTCATTTAAGTAAATGCATACCATTCATAGTGATTTCATAGGGTTCCAGTTTGAGGATTTTTTCTTTAAAAAGCTGTTGTTGAACATCACTCTCCAAATCTCCATGTCCTTTGGTAAACCATTCAAAGCACAACTGAGGAAACAGGTTATCAAAAAAGAGATTGTTAAATTGCAAGTTATTTTCTTTCTGATGTTTCCTTTGAAAAATACAGAACTTTACATTTAATAGTGTATTAAACTAAAAATGCTTGCAAAAACAATATTAATTTTTAAATCCTTGTTACTGACCATTTATTACAACTATTCTATGGGCACCATAGTGGTTAGCTCAATGCTATTGTAAGTTAGGGTGTCAGAGTTCGGAGTTCAATTCTACTTCTTCTGTAAGAAGTTTGCATGTTCTCCCTGTTACCATGTGGGTTTTCTCTAGGTGTTCCGGTTTCTTTCCACAGCCCAAAGGTGTACCGGTTAAGTAGGTTAATTAGTCATTCTAAATCATCCTTTGATTAGGCTAGCGTTAAATAGGTGAGTTGCTGGGCAATGTGGCTAGTTGGGCCAATAGGGCCTGTTCCATGCACTCTCTCTAAATAAATAAAAATAAATTCCCAAATATGGAAGGATTTTTATATTTATTCCTTTTTCTGCATCAGTGTTGTGCATCACCACCAATTTACCATTGAGAGGTGCAGTTAAGAATACAGCTGAGAACTTACTCTAAACATTCAGTTCAAAAAGTGACACGAAGTTATGTTACAACATTATAAAACACTAAATCAGGTTGCATCATGTCACCCATTATAGGAAGGATATGGAGGCTATGGAGAGGGTATTGATGAGGTTTAACAGGACGCTGTCTGGATTAGATGGCATGTGCTATTTAGAGACTGGACAGACTGGGAATGGCTGAGGCTGAGACCTGACAAACTTAAACAGGTTCTGAGGGTCATAAATAGACAGTCAGTATCTATTTCCCATTATTAAAATATTTAAGACTCAAGGGACACTGGTGTTCAGGTTGTTGAAGGTGTTGGTGATGAAGCCTTTAGATGTCAAGGTTTGGTAGAAGACTCTCTCTCGTTGATGGTTATTTTAAACTAAAGCTTTGAAAATATAAAACTTTGTACAAACTTCTGAAGTGCTCTGAAAAAGTATTCAGTCCCTAACCTTTAGTTCACATAAATGAGTATTACAACCAGGAATTTTATTAACTGAGAATTTTTATTTGTGAATCACATGCCCCTTTTTTCATAGTAGAGCTCAAAAAAACAAGGAAAATTGTAAAGTATGAAAAACTAAAACTTCAAAACCTGAAATGTCAGCAGTTCAAAAATATTCTTATCCCTTTGTTCAGTACTTAGTTGAACCACCTCTCACAGCTACTACAGTCTTTTTGGATAAGTCTCTATTAGCTTTGCACGTGATGGAGCACGATTTGCCCATTTCTCCATGAAAGATTGCTCAAGCTGTGCCAGGTTAGTTGGGGGATGGCAATCTTGAAGTCTTGCCAGAGATGTGGAATTGGGTTAAGGCAACTCCAAGTGTAACACCCTGGTTAAGATTTTTGCTGCTAATGCTGTAGGGTATTTCATTTTGTAGCTTTCTGTAGAAGCAGTGCATCCTGATGATAGTGTTTGAGTTTCAGTTAAAGATAAGGGTGTGATGTTCAACTTAGGAATGCTGTGTCAGCCAATCAGGATGATGGAATGATTAAAGGTTCTAGAGAAAGCTGGCTGAAGAAGAGCAGACACTGGTGGGTTTGTGGTCTTTTGGTGGGAGATGGAGAGAGGAGACGATCAAGAGAGACAGTCGTAGGATTCGATCCGCCAAGAAAGCGCAATTTGAAGGAATCCAAGAAGATAAGTTCTAATGGTGCTCAGTGATGAGAGGTTGACACTTTGATTAAGGGATACACATAGCTTTTGGAAGATAGGAGCTCCAACATGTCCACACTTAGACTGGTTTAATTATATTGGGACCTTTTTTTTCTTTTCCTTCTTTTTCCTCTTAAGAACTGTTCAATTAAGCTGAAATTAGTAAATACACTTTTTAATAATTGTAGACAGTGTATGATCTGTTATTTCTTGCGATGGATAACTGCATGTGCGCAGTATTTACACAGCATTCACTGAAATCGGGGTACCATTAGTCGAAACATCCCAGCTTCCCGATTTGGTGGGACCCAAATCATACCTACCCTAGATGTACATTGTTTGAGAAAGGTGGCCTTCTCACTGCTGAGTCCAGTGGCTGTTAGCAGAACTGGCTAACGAGCCGAGTTTCTCTACAAACCCGGTGAGGGGGCTTCACAAGGTTGCTCCGGCAGTGTGCTTTCAGTCATTGTCCCGCTGAAAGATGGACTTCCTCCCCAGTTTAAGTTTTCTGGCAAAGGCTAGCAGATTGTTATCCAGGATCTCTTTATATTCTGCAGCATTCACCTTCCCATCAATCCCAGTCCCTGGTGCTGAAAAGCACAATGCTACCTCCACCATACTTCACAGTAATGATTGTGTTACCTGACTGATGGGCAGTATTAGAATTACACCACATGTACCATTAAAGAAAAACATAATCTTGCCAGTAAAGACTTTGCAAAGCATCTCTTATAAGATACTGTAAAGATGTGGAAGGTGTAGTGGTCAGATGAGACTAAAGTGGAACTTCTTAGCCTCAACACTGAGCAGTATGTAAATCTAATACTGCATACCAGCCAGGTAGTACCATCCCTGCTGTAAAGTATGGTGGGTTAGCATGATGCTATGGGAATACTTTTCAGCAGCAGTGATTATGGTCCATTCCATCATAGGTAAAACCCTCCCCACCACTGAGCACTTCTATACAAAGTACTTTTGCAGAAAAGCAGTATCCATTATCAGGGAATTCCACAACTCAGGTCATGTTCTCTTCTTGCTGCTGCCCTTACCTGGGTGGCAGTGTGAAATGTGAGGAGGATGTTATGAGAATGCAGGGTGACTTGGACAGGTTGGGTGAGTGGGCAGATGCATGGCAGATGCAGTTTAATGTGGATAAATGTGAGGTTATCCACTTTGGTGGCAAGAACAGGAAGGCAGATTACTATCTGAATGGTGTCAAGTTAGGAAAAGGGGAAGTACAACGAGATCTAGGTGTCCTTATTCACCAGTCACTGAAAGTAAGCATGCAGGTACAGCAGGCAGTGTAGAAAGCTAATGGCACGTTGGCCTTCATAACAAGAGGAGTTGAGTATAGGAGCAAAGAGGTCCTTCTGCAGTTGTACAGGGCCCTGGTGAGACCACACCTGGAGTACTGTGTACGGTTTTGGTCTCCAAATTCCAGGAAGGACATTCTAGCTATTGAGAGAGTGCAGCATATGTTCACGAGGTTACTTCCTGGGACGGCGGGACTGTCATATGTTGAAAGATTGGAGCGGCTGGGCTTGTATACACTGGAATTTAGAAGGATGAGAGGGGATCTGATTGAAACATATCAGATTATTAAGGGATTGGACACGCTAGAGGCAGGAAACATGTTCCCGATATTGGAGGAGTCCAGAACCAGAGGCCACAGTTTAAGAATAAGGGGTAGGCTATTTAGAATGGAGTTGAGGAAAAACTTTTTAACACAGAGGGTTGTGGTTCTGTGGAATGCTCTGCCTCAGAAGGCAGTGGAGGCCAATTCTCTGGATTCTTTCAAGAAAGAGTTAGATAGAGCTCTTAAAGATAGCGGAGTCAAGGGATATGGGGAGAAGGCAGGAAAAGGGTACTGATTGTGGATGATCAGCCATGATCAAAGTGAATGGCGGTGCTGGCTCGAAGGGCGCTGAATGGCCTACTCCTGCACCTATTGTCAAAGGAAGAAGCTACAGGAGCCTCAGGCCTCACACCACCAGGTTCAGGAACAGTTATTACCTCTCAAGTATCAGGCTCTTGAACCAAAGGGGATAACTTCACTTACCCCATCATTGAAATATTCTCACAGCCTGTGGACCTACTTTCAAGGACACTTCATTTTATGTTCTGGTTAATTATTGCTTATTTATTTATTATTATTATCATTCATTACCTTTTGTATTTGCACACTGGTTGAATGCTCAAGTTGCTGTGGTCTTTCATTGATTTATGGATTTGAGTATGCCCGCAAGAAAATTAATATAAGGGTTGTACATGGTGACATTATATATATATTCATTCTGATATTAAATCTACTTTGAACTTTTAACCTTTCTGGGCACATAACATTATTTGCCTCTAATCAGTACAGGCATGACTGCTTCATTTGTTAGGAGCTAGTTGTAAATGATATTGAACATAATGTAATTATCAATAAACATATCCACCTATGATGGAAAGAAAGTTATTGGTAATATCGCTTAGGGTGCGAGTCTAAGGGCGCTATGTGAGGAATTCCTGCTGTGATGTCCTGAGACTAGCACATTGGACTTTCAATGATATTTCTTATAATGTTCCCCTTTTTCAACCCCTCACCCAACCCTCCAACTCCCTCAAAGTATGTATCTAACCACTGGAGATTTTTCACACTGGAGTTAGTGCTGTTCTCCATAGAAATAAGCCCTTAAGCAAGCTACATTTTTGCCAACCATTATGCCCACCAACACATCCCATTAATTCCATACCTCTCCATGCCTTGACCATTGGAGTACCCATACAAATGCCTCTTAACTGTTATTTCTGCTCCTAACTCAACTACATCCTCTGACAGCTCATAACAGATACCAGCTTTGCATTACAGTCATTCGAGTAACAGCAATTTGAGATATGGAATAAAATTCAGTCTTACAGAATTCATCAAAAAAAGCAAATAACTAAGCAACTATTCGCCAGTTTTTTTTTAAAATGCAGATGACATGGCTTCAAGTTCTGGAAAAATGCAATCCAGATCACTTTTGCAGATTGCGAACTCCCTTCTTGTAATACAGAATTCCATCTGCCATTCCCCTGTCCACTTCCCAGTTAGAAAACAACTTTCTTCAGTGTCCACTATACTATCAATCTGCAAATTTGTTGACAATGCCACCTACATTTTCATCCAAATTATTAATATATATGACAGAGGACTCCATTGAGGACTGCAACACACCACTGGTCAAAGGCCTTCAGCCTGAAAGCCCCTCCATTACCTTCCTGTCTCATACCACCAAGCCAATTTTGTATCCAGTTGGCTACCTCACTCTGGATGCCATGTGCTCTAATCTTCTATCACACAGGACCTTGTGAAAGGCCTTGCTAAAGTCCGCAAAGGCAACGTCTACTGCCCTGTCTTGTCAATCTTCTTGGTCATCTTTTAAAAAAAAAAGTCAAATTCGAAAGACATGATTGCCCACACACACTAAATCCTCAGACTTAAATTTTACCAAGGGCAGTCACTATCAGTGCAGACCTGATATTTAGCTCTTTAATCAATGTCTAGATCAAACTATGATGTGATACCCAGTAACGCCAGTGAAATCTAAACTGAATATTACTGAGGCTATTAGAGGCCAAATATCAACTGGTGGTACTGTCAACAAAATTTTATCTTTTTACTGATTATCACATGAAAAGTGATTGGCTTTTCCCAGCCAATTTTCCACATTGTAATGAGACTACCAAGGCTATTACTGTTAATAATATCAGATCCATTTTTGGCATGGATTTAGTGCAAAAGGTGTTTCTAAAGTAAACATCAAATTAACATGAGGGAAAAAATGAGAGATGAAACAACATTAGAGAATACTTCAAACAAGACAGATTATCAGACCAATGTACCTCTCGATCGAGTTCACAGATATCTGCTCCAGACACCAGGCACTCCCAAATCTCCTTGGCACGATTCCAACCAATGTAAAGGCTGGCTTCTTGAAGAAAAAATGCAAGGAACCTCAGGTGTGCTTCCAAGTACTGTGGAAGAAACAGAATCAGGTACTTTTTGACTTCAAAACTACAACAGATTTTGGGTCCAGCTTTTGCCACAATAAATGACTGTGTATTATGGAAGTAAATCATTTAAACATCACCAACATCTGGAAAAATGATGAACTAGCTTTTAAAAAAAAGGAGTGACATATACTACTGAAGATAACAAAAAATAGTCTATAGTGGATAATGGTGCCATGATAACATGGAAACATAGAAAACCTAGAGCACAATACAGGGCCTTCAGCCCACAAAGCTGTGCCGAACATGTCCTTATCTTAGAAATTACCTAGGGTTACCCATAGCCCTCTATTTTTCTAAGCTCCATGTACCTATCTAGGAGTCTCTTAAAAGACCCTATCGTATCCACCTCCACCACCATCGCCGGCAGCCTATTCCATGCACTCACCACTCTGTATAAAATTACCACTCTCTACGTAAAAAAATGATAACTAAAATGTAAGAAATTAGTTCTAAAATGAAATCATCTACGTCTAGAGTTTTAGAACACTCATCCAATTCAAAGCTAAATGAATAATCTAAAACAAACCTTCCACTTCTACATCATTCACTGACCTATTTTTTTAAAGTTGTTTCAGTTCCTTATCTCTCATGAAAACAAATATTTAGCAACATTAACTCATTACCAGTTTTTGACAAATTTCAATGAAGTTGCTGTTTACAGATGACAACTGTGAATCAGCCACCTTCTCAGAAGCTATTGGGATAAATTTTCTGATTCTTAGACCTACTAAAGGCTTTGATTATTTTTCTTTCAAAAAGAAAAGGCTTAAAGTATGTTATGTCAGTTCAACTATGGGATTTAAAAAAAAAAGACATTCTCTCTTCTCCCCCTTCCATTACACAGAATATATAAAAGGTAAGCCCGAAAGCATGTACCACCACCAGGCTCAAGGACATCCTCAACCCCACTGTTATAAGACTATTAAATTGTTCCCTAGAATGATACTTGACATCACAATCTACCTTGTTGTGATCTTACTTCTTATTGTTTACCTTCACTGTACAATTGGACAGCATTGTAGTGTAGTGGTTAGCACAATGCCTTACAGTGCCAGCGACCCAGGTTCAATTCCTGCTGCTGCCTGTATAGAGTTTGTATACATAATATATCACACTCAGCATATAAAACAAAACAAAATATAATTCAAAATGCAGGTAAAGTACAGCAGTGGCAAACAGTATAGTAAAAAGCTCGCTGTCCGAGTGATGAGACCTCTGTGCTGGCAGGGTGCTCATCGGTCTCGCAGAATGAAGGAAGAAGCTGTGACTCAGTCTGGCAGACCTCGTCCTGATGCTTCTGCACCTCCTTCCTGACGGCAATAGGTCAAAGAGATTGTGAGATGGGTGATAGAGATTATCAACAATGCTTTGGGCCCTTCATCCGCAACACTTGAAAATGTCAGAAATAGTGATGATTTCCTCAGCAGCTTTTACTGTTTTTGGTAGAGTTTTGATGTAGCCAGACAGGACACTCTTGATGGTACTCCTGTAGAAAGTTGTTAGAATGGGGGCCGGGAGCCTTGCACGCCTCAATCTCCTCAGAAAGTGTAGATGCTGCTGTGTCTTCTTGTCTAGTGAGGTGTTGTTGGCCCAGGTTAGATCACCCTCTATGTGTACACTAAGGAGCTTCATGCTCTTCACTCTCTCCACAGCAGAGCCATTGATGTGTAATGGAGAGTGGTCGACCTGTACCTTCTTCAAGTCCACGATCATCTCTTTTGTCTTATCCACGTTGAGACTCGGGTTGCTCTCGCACCACATGATGCCTCTCTACCTCCTCTCTGTATTGATGACTCATCATTGTTGCTGATGAGGCCAATCGCTGCAGTGTCATCAGCGAACTTGATGACGCAACTTGAGCTGAAGCTGGCAGTGCAGTCATGAGTCAGCAGTGTGAACATCGGTGGACTGAGCACTCAAACCTGGGGGGCGGGGGGGGGGACACCAATGCTCAGCATGATGGAATTTGAGATGTTACTGCCAACTTGGACTGACTGGGGTCATTCTATCAAGAAGTCCAAGTTCTAGTTACAGACACCGGTGTTGATTTTGCATTGTTATTATTTTACCTTGCTCTTCCTCAGTGCACTCTGTAATTTGATCTCTACAGAGAGTGTGCAAGACAAGTACCGGGCTGCGAGCATGTGCTATCGGGCCATGAGGAAACGATATGATTTGGCAATAGGAAATGATATGAGTCAGCTGCACCTTTCCTCATTCTGTCACGCACTGTTGAACTTGAACACACCACCCCTACCCCCAACCACTGGCCAGTCCGCAAGAATATCGCCAATATTAAACTGGTCCACGGTGCGCAAAAGGTTGGGGACCACTGCTTTACACCGTATCTCGGTCTATAAGACAATAATAAACCAATTCCAAAAAGGCAAAGCCAGAAGTAATGAAGAGCATGATTATTTCAGTCCACAACTTGTAGTTTAGAATCTGAATCAAGTTTAATAGCACTGACATATGTCGTGAAATATGTTGTTTCGCAGCAGCAGTGCACTCCAATGCACAATTTTAAAAACTATATATATATACATACATACATATACACATACACACACGACTAGAACTCAAATTCAAATTAAAGTTTAAATTTTTGTTAAGAGCTAAAATTAAAAATAAAAATTCCTATGCTAAAAGAATTAATTTTTGACAGCCAAAATTATAGCAATTAATTTATATTTGAAAATACCACACATGCATTCATATATTATTTGCTCAAATAAATAATTGAGTTCTATTTTTAAGAAAGCTAGTGAAAATGGCTTTAAGTCTTTTTGTGATTTTTGGTCTATTCCAGATGTATCCAAAGGCATTGGTTCCAATAAAGGTATTAAGACCAATTCAGAAAACTGATGCAGTCTAGTGGCTGGGGTGCAGGCATCTGTAACTCATCCTGTACGTACACAGAATAGTTGTCAGTTGAGGTATAAGAACCGGCTGAAACTGCAGTCATTTGTTTGGTACAAAACTTACAAAACAAAATCTGAATGGCTGTATTACAAATAGCATAACATTAGGGCTAGAACACTTACATCTTGATGGGTGTATCTGCCATCTACAATTGTTGACCCTGTTAGACCTCCTGGACCAGATGCAGAAAGTGCAAGTCGATGACAAGCCACAAGACTTCCTGTAACCAATTTCACGATTTCAAAGTTCTTCTTCAAATCCTGCACAATGCTCTGAAAGACGAGAATCAGAGGCCAAGTGTTTAATTTTCAAAGTTTAGTAAAAATCAAGCATCATTCTCATATTGGTTGAATTTTAAATGTTAAAGGCTTGGATAACATCTTCTCATCTTGAAGGTCTGAAATGATATCCAACCAAAACCCTAAAACAATCAATTGAAAATAATACTACAAATAACCATAGAGAAAAATAAATACTTTGAACCAAGTATTTTAAATATGTTAATCACTTTTGCTTTAAATGATTGAAGAAAATCTCTGTTTAATCAATAGCTACATATGAAGATCTAAAATCCAAATTCCTTCCTTAAAAATTAATATGCAATATTTATTCTATCAAAATAATTAATATTTGATGTAAAGTGCTCAAACTTATTAAAAACCCTTAAGCCTAAATTCATAAATTTTGCATTTACAGTTCCAGTATTGCCAGGAAGATGACTAGACGGTAGGGACAGTAAAAGATAAAGGAGGAAACGTACTGGAGACAAAGGAGGTAGTGGTGGTCCTTAATGAATACTTTGCTTCAGTATTCACCAAGGAGAGATACTTTGACAAATGTGCGGTCAACATGGAACAGGTTAATGTGCTGAAGCATGTTGAGGTTAAGAAAGAGACAGTATTTGAATTGTTGTGAAACATTAGAATTGATTAGTTCCCAGGGCTGAAAGAGAAAAAACCCCAGGTTACTACAAGAAGGGAAGAGATTCCTAAGAAATTGGTGGCATTTTTACGTCCTTACTAGCCACAGGAGTGGTACCAGAGGATGGAAAATGTTGCCCCATTGCTCAAGAATGGTAATAGGGATAATCCTGGGAATTATAGACTAGTGAGTCCTCCGTCAGTGGTGATCAAATTACTGGAGAGGATTTAGAGAAAGGATTTATCAGCATTTGGAGAAGCATAGTCTGATTAGGGATAGTCAGCACGAGGAGCAGTTTGGGCCTCACGAGACTAATTCAGTTTTTTGACAAGGTAACAAAACAAAGTGATGAAGCTAGAGTTATGGATGTGGTGTATATGGAACAGTTAGGCTTTTCACAAGGTTCCCTTTAGTAGACTCATCCAGATAGTCATGAGTAATAGAACCCATGGAAACTTGGCTATATGGAGTTGAAACTGGGCTGTTCACAAAGCAGAAACAGAGCATATTCTAGTCTGTGACTAGTGGTGTTCTACAGGGATCTGTTCTGGAACCCTTGCTCTTTGTGACTTTTTATAAATGACTTGGAACAGGAAATGGAGGAGTCCATTAGCAATTTTGCAGATGACACAGGTTGGATCACAGGTCAAGCGTAGAAGGTTGTCATAGATTACAACAGGATAGAGACAAAAGAAACGGCAAATGGAGTTCAATTTGGAACAATATGAAGAGATACACTTTAGAAGATCGAACGTAAAGTCAGAGTATAAAGTTACTAAAAAGGTTCTTAGCAGTGTGGAGAAATAGAGGAATCTTGTAGTCCAAATACATTGATCTCTCGAAGATGCCATGCAAGTTGACAGAATGGTGAAGGCAGCATACATTGCCTTAGACTTCATTAATAGGGTAATGAGTTCAAGAGACTTGAGATGATGTTGCAACTCTATAAATCTCTACTTAGACTACACTTGAAGTATTGTGTTCAGTTCTGGCTGTTTCATTACAGGAAGAATGCAGAAACTTCAGTGTGGGTAAAGAAGTTGTTTACCAGAATGCTGCCTAGATTGGAGAGCAGGCCTTATGAGGAAAGGCTGAGGAAACTGGGATTTTCCCTTTGAAGCGACAGAGGATGAGATATGACTTGACAGAGGTGTCTAAGATTATGAGAAGCACAGAGAGTGGATAGCCAGCACATTTCTCCCCAAGGGCAGCAACAGCCAATACCAGAGGAAATCCATTTAAGAGATGTCAGAAATGTCTTCTTTTTTTTAAAAAGACACAGTTTATATTAGTCAATACTACATTGTATGCTGAAGGGCCTGCACTGTGCTATACTTTCTATGTTCTATGGTAGCTGTTACTATAGAGGGTCTGAAAAATACACTGCACAATGCTCAGTTGATATTCCAATACCTTAATTGTTATATTCAGCGAAGAGAAAATTTCACTGTCCCATTTGTTGAAAGATAAACACAAGTTGTTTTCTGGACAAACAGCATAGGAATTGGTACCTATTTGGTACTTCTTTATAAAGGACGGGGCATGGAATGTTAACCTACAGCTCAGTGGGAAGACTTTCAGACCAAGCAATAGATCCACATTCAATGAGCCAGACTTGCTCATCAATTATTAAGATAATCCAAGTTATATAATTCACACATATGTGTCTCAACAAAAAGTAAAGCATATTGCATCTAGTGCTACGAGGCAAATTACTGCTCAGGGAGTCTGATACCTGTGAAGAAAAACTTAAAGGTGGTCTATTTTTACAATATCAAATTAAGGAGAAATGGATTAGTTCAAAATGTATAAACCTTGGAAGAATGGTCTGAACAAAGGTATTTGAAATGTAATGTTTTAAAATGTTAAGTACAGGACATAAAAAGAAAATGTAAATGTAAAAAAAAAATGGAGTACATACAAGGTCAGGAATCAAAAGTTTGAGCATGGTGGGTCTAATGATCTGAGTTGCACATATTTCAATGCAAGGCATATTCTAGGAAAAACAGATGAGCTTAGGGCATGGATCAGCATATGGTATTATGACACTGTAGTCATTAGTGAGACTTGGTTACGGGGGGCAGGAGGAAGGGTGACATTACTAGTCAGAGAAAATATCATGGTAGTGCCCAGTTGAGACAGACTGGAGAGCTCATCTAGATAGGCTTTATGGGTAGAATTGAGAAACAAGACAAGTAGTGACTACCTTTAGGGGATTATACTACAGTCCACCCAATAGTCTGCGGAATTCAGAAGAGCAAATTTCTAGAGAAATTGCAGACATGATCTTATTGAATGGTGGACTGAGCTCGGCAGGCCGGATGGCTTACTCCTGCTCCTATAATTCCTTGAAAGTGGTGTCACAGGTAGATAGGGTCATAAAGGCATACTGGCCATAAATCTAAGTATGAATACAGGAAACAACAGGAATTCTGCAGATGCTGGAAATTCAAGCAACACACATCAAAGTCGCTGGTGAACGCAGCAGGCCAGGCAGCATCTCTAGGAAGAGGTACAGTCGACGTTTCAGGCCGAGACCCTTTGTCATGAATACAGGAGTTGGGATGTTATGTTGAAATTGTATCAGATGTTGGTGAGGCCTAATTTGAGTTATTGTGTCCAGTTTTGGTCACCTACCTCCAGGAAAGAATGATAGAGTGCAGAAAAAACCTGAATTATAGGGAAAGGTTGAATATGTCAAGACTTTATTCACGAGAATGTAGAAAATTGAGGGGAGACTTGGCAGAGGTATACACAATTATGAGGGGTACATGCAAGCAGGCTTTTTCCACTGAGGATGGGTGGGACAGCAACTAAAGGTGATGGGTTTAGGATGAAGAGTGAAACGTTTAAGGGAAACAGGAGGGAGAACTTCTTCACTCAGACAGTAGTGAGAGTGTAGAGCGAGCTGCCAGCACAAGTGATGGAAGCAGGGTTGATTTCAACATTTAAGAGAAATTTGGATAGGTACATGGTTGTGGAGGGCTATGGTCCAGGTGAAAGTCAATGGGACTAAGTAGACTAATAGTTTGGCGTAGACTAACAGTTTGGCATAGCCTAGATAGGCCGAAAGGCATGCTTCTGTGCTGTAATGTTCTATGACTCCAAAAGCTGAAAGAGAATTGCTTGGACTTCTAATACAGAACAAATGAAAATTGCAGTAAAGTCAATACAATCATTAATTCTGCAACTAAAATAGTGCACCAGAGGAAATATAGGTATGCAGAACACTATCAGCTGGCATCCAAAATCTGGAAACCTTGAGACATTAGATTTGAAGTTAAAAATATTGCTTGCAAAAAAAAAGTAGCTTTCTCCCAATCACAATGAGTAGAGCCAAACATTCAACAGAATGCCAAGTGCCTATAAAACTATAACATGGGTAGCTATTGCTTGTAGCTCGTTTGAGATCCCCTAGCTAATTATGTAAAGATACAAGTTGAATCAACAATTTGTCAGGCCATTCCTCAAGATGATGGGTGAGCTAGCTACAGTGGCTTTCTAGGCAAGTCTACCAACTACAAAAAAATCTTCTGAAAGGAACCAGCAATACATATATGCACAAAGAGCCTAAAATATGGCTCATGGGCAATCTCTTAAGACGTACACTGGTAAAAGCAAGATAAAAAAAGATTCACCATCAAGATGTCACACCGATTATCAAATGGATCATTTCATATATGACTTTCCTGCAAGGAAGTCATTAAAGGATGGGTGTGAATGATGTCAAAGCTGATCTAAGGAGAAAGCTATTGATAAAATCCACCTTTACTGGATGTAAATAATTCAGAATCCAGAGGAAAAACAACTAATGCATCTGTCTCATCTTTGTTATTTGTTCAAGCAGCATAATATAAATCTTATTCAAACACAGAGATTAGGCAGTTCTGAAGTAACATGAACCATTTATGGTATCTGAAAATCAGGGTAAAAGAATAAATATAAATGAACACAGCACTGCAATAAAATCCTGTACACTAACATAGAACAGAAACATTCTCAGATCTGTTCCTTTAATATAATTTTCAAAGGAGCTGCTGTAAAGTAAAGCGAGCTCCATTTTATTATAACACCTCAATCAAATGCATAATGAGTTCAGCGTTATCAAGTCAGAAGTTTCATTAGGAACTATTCTCCCAGGGTTTATTATTCACTTCTCCCATGAAGGAATAATAACCTATAATTTTGGGTCTTTCAGATTTAATCCACTTTTATTTTTACCTTGTCTTGTTTCTGGCAGCTCTGTTTGATGAAGGACCGGGTAATCTCATGAAGTTGACGCAATGCTGGAACCACCCATACTGGCTGCTGGTTATTTTGTTGGGAGGACTGAGAAGAATCAGAATTTGAAATTGACAAACATTTTAATACACGATTATGGTTATTTCCTAGTAACTATACCATAGTGCACTGTGTTGCATTAGCTTATTATTGTAACAAATTCAAAGCCTTTAGCCTAACGAGTCCATGCTGACCATATTGTCCACCCAGTTAAACCATCTTCCTACATTTGGCCCATATCTTTGTAAGTCCCGCTCTTAAATGTACTTATCCAAGTCCTTTTCAAATGATAGTATTGTATCTACCTCAACTACTTCCTTTGGCAGCTCATTCCATATACTTACCATCATCTGGGTGGAAAGAAATTGCCCCTCAAGTTCCTTCTAAATCTTTCGCCTCTCACCATTAATATATGCACCCTAGTTTTGGACTCCCCTACCCTGGGAAATAAAACTGTATAGAAAACATTTCTATAAGGCTGCCCCTCATTCACCTATGTTCCAAGGAATAAATACCAGCATCGCCAACCTATCCCTACAACTCAGGCCAATTCCTTTCTGCATGCTTTCCAATTTAACCTTCTTATAAAAGAGTGCCAAAAACTAATCATTGTGTACAGAAAAGTTAGCAGTGTATGTTTTATTTGGGAAGTGCTGATATTTTTCTTTCACTGCTACTTTGTGGGAAGTTCCGACTACTTTTGCATGGTTATGAGAGCCAAAAGCATGTTGCATCTCTTGGATTACAATGTTCCTCTCTGATTAATGACGGCATTATGGGGGTGGAGGTAGAAATGTAAGCTATAAAATGATATGTGAGTACAACAAAGGATTGAGCATTATCAAATCTGGTAAGGAAGGTGATAAGTGGAGCAGGTAAGGTAGGACTTGGGACAGATTGAACCAGGTGGGAGAGGGGAAAGTTGTTTGGAAAGGAGAATAAAAGAACCTGGGCTACTCAACAGAAACTCCTTTCTTTCTTGAGATACCCTCTCCTGGTCTTTTACCCTCTCTTGATCTTCCCATTTCCAATTGCTGAACATTAACTTCCTTGCTTTCTCCACTATTCGCCCATTCCATCATCATCCCCTCTGTTCACACAGCTCTCCACTTATTCCACATCAATTCTAACCTCAACCTTGCAGACATGTGTGGTGGCATTATGATCCGGGAGACTAACCTCTCCCTTACAAAGGCTATCCAGCAGCTCACAAACCACCTCTCCAGTACTACTCCAAGATGATGACCCCACCAACAAACAACAGACCACTGTCACCCAAACCATCACAGTTCTCATCACTTCAGATTTTCCATCCATTGATTCCATCCTGATAGTTCCACAGCCTGCATTACCCACTTCTACCTTTTACCCAAAATCTATAAACAGCACCATCCTGACAGACACATTAGCTTCTACCTGCTCTTTCCCCACTGAACTTATCCACTCACGGCTTGAATATATTTCATCTTTTGTCCAGGCCTTTCAACCAACATCCAGGACACCTTGCATGCCCTCCACCATTTTGACAAATTCCAATTTCCTAGGCCCCATCCTTTCATCTTCACTATGAACAATTCAGATTCTATACACTTCATTGCCTATTAGGAAGATCTTGGGACCGTCTGCTCATTTCTGGAACATTGATCCAAACACTGGGCAAGAGCAATTTCTGCCAAGCAAGAAACAAATTCTCTTTCGATTTCTTTCACTTTCTACAATCAAAGATGTAACTATGGGCCCTAACTTCACATCTTTTTATTGGCTATCTGGAATAGCCCTAGATCCAAACCCACTCCCCAACTCTTTCTCTACCACACAGATAACTTCACTGGTGTTGAACTCATTAATCTGATCAACTCTGTTCCAAACTTATGCCCCACTCTCAAATTAACTTCCACTATTTCTAACACATCTCCTACCTTTCTGAATCTCACTGCTTCTATTTCAGGAGATGAACTATCTACTGACATTTGCTATAAACCTGACCACTGCCACAGCTAAATGTCAGTCAGGGAGAACTATGGGTCCAATGATAATAACTAACAAATTTTAAAATAGTTATGGAAAAACGTAAAATAGGTCCACTGGGAACTGCCAGCGAGTAAAGTTATGGACGGGGGTTCTGAAGTTGAAAAGCAGGAACGTAAACACTATCAATGCTGGAATCTGATAATGGAAGGTGAAGGTGAGTGTGGGAAAGGGAAGGAGAATTGAAATAGCATGCAGACAGAGTACAGAAGATCTGCAAATTGCTCGCGTAGCACTGACTGTAGTAGACGCGTGAGGAGGAAGTGCACGTGAATCTTTGCCTCATCTATAGGGCTGTTCAGATACCTGGATGGTGGTGAAGGAGGAGGTGCAAGAACAAGTTTGCACCCCTTTTAGGGAAGGGTTAGTGGGAAGGATTGCAAAGACCTCATAAGTGTGAAATCAGAAATCATCTTTTCTCTCGCATACAAATGATGTTTCTTATATTTTAATTTTGATAATTTTGAATGTCAATACAGTAAAGACTCTGAAACTGACTGATGGATTCATTTCATCTAACAAACTTCTAAATAAAATCTATTGGAGACTTCCACTAATATCCCTTTTCCATTTTTGCTTCCAGGAAAATTTTACACACAGAATGTGTTTAAACTGTATACAGACAACACCCACATTATGTGGGTGATAGGCTGTGTTACTAAAAAATGGGGCGTATTGTGAAATTTCATAATGTGGAGCTGCATCTTCCATGCATGTATCAAGAAGTGAGAGTTGAAAAGAAAAGGAGTGTTAATTTACTTTTTCAACCTCTCCCCCACCCCCACGACACACAAATTCCATGAGAGAATTTTATTGTGTATCTCAAATTTCTGGCTACAACAAAATGAGATGATGATTTGTGAAATTTTGCCAAGAAGAATTTTGCTGAATGGTCACCACTAATCCAAAGACAACTCAATGTTATCACAGCGTTCTATAAAATACCAATCCCAATCTCAGTGTTTTGGGAAAGGAGGATGCCCTC
Source organism: Mobula birostris (assembly GCF_030028105.1). Taxonomy (NCBI): domain Eukaryota; kingdom Metazoa; phylum Chordata; class Chondrichthyes; order Myliobatiformes; family Myliobatidae; genus Mobula; species Mobula birostris. The sequence goes on from NC_092381.1 coordinate 35,258,732, forward strand.
AGTTTTAACAAAGGACAGGAAACTCCAAACTCATTTCTGCACTGTGGAACTTGTAACTTGAAACTTGAAAATTAGGAATAATTTCAGTACAAAACATGATTATTCGAGAACAAAATTTTTGATTGAAAAATATTTGAAAGTTCAAAGTAAATTAATTATCAAAGCTCACATACATCACTATATACAACCCTGAGATTCATTTTCTTGTGGGCATTCACAGTAAATACAAGGAAACAAAAATAAAAGGCAAAATAATAATAATCAATTAATAAGCAATAAAGATTGAGAGCATGAGATAGAGTCCTTGAAAGTGAGTCAATAGGTTGTGGGAACAGTTCAGTGGTAGGGCAAGTGAAGTTCAGTGAAAGTCGTCCCATGGTTCAAGAGCCTAATGGTTGAGAGGTAATAATTGTTCCTAAACCTGTTGGTGTGAGTCCCGAGGCTCCTGTCCATTCTTCCTGATGGCAGCAATGAGGAGAAAGCATGGCTTGGATGGCGGGGGTCCTTGATAGATCCTGCTTTCTTGAGACAGTGCCTCATGTAGATGTTGAGAGGGCTTTACCTGTGATGGACTGGGATATATCCACTACTTTTTGTAGGCTTTTCTGTTCAAGGACATTGGTGCTTCCATACCAGGTCATGACACAACCAGTCAATATTTTCTCCACCATACATTTATAGAAATTTGTCAAAGTTTTAGAAGACATGCTTAATTTTTGCAAAATCCTAGGTAAGCAAAGGAGCTGTGTGTTTCCTTTGTAATGGCACTTACATGCTAGACTCAGGACAGCTCTGAAATTATAGCACCAAGGAGTTTGATGATGCTGACCCTCACCATCTCTAATGGACCTCCAGGTTCATCCTCCTGAAGTCAACAGTCATGCTGACATTGAGTGAGAGGTTATTGTTGTGGCACTGGTCAGGCAAATTTTCAGTCTCCCTCCTAGATCACCATCTCTGATTTGGCCAATGACAGTAGTATCGTCAGCAAATTTAAGTATGTCATTGGAGCTGTGCTGAGCCTCACTGTCAAAAGCATAAGATGAGTAGAGCAGGAGACTAAGCACAGAGCTTTGTGGTGCACCTGTACTGATGGTGATTGTGGAGAAGGAAATACAATACAGTGGATTCCAGTTAATTGGGTCATCAGTTAATTGGAGCAGCTACTTATTTGGGACAACTCTTAAAAAACAACAGCTAATTGAGAAAATAGCTGGGATTTCCTTTGTTTATTTGGGTCACTATGCTGCTAAAGTGGGACAGGAGACTTTCTGAACAGTTTCTAACCAGCATCAGTTGCATGCACTTATGTGGCCATTAGACATTTCACCGTTCTTCGAGCAAATAATATTTAAGTAGCGTCAGTTATATGTGTGTTCAAAAAGCAGTGATTTTTCTCACTGATAGTTGGTGAGAAATAAGCAATAATGCAGTCAGATCACTGCAGTTTCAAGCATTCAGGTTTGAAGATGCCAGGAATGGCCAGGTGTTAAAATGGAACGACTTCACTACTTCAACAGGTTAGGAATTATGAAGAATTTGGAAAATATTGACAATCATCTTGAACGTTACAATGAAAATAAATGCAATCATCGGATACATTGTATGAATGCACTTCATTATCTGCACTAGGTGTCTGCACTGATTTTGCCCATTTACAGTTCATTACAGTCTTACTTAGAGATACAGCACTGAACAGGCCCTTCCAGCCCAAAGAGCTCAGCACCTCCCGCTGCCCAGCAACCTACCTATTTAACAGTAGCCTAATCACAGGACAGTCTACAATCACCAATTATCCACTACTTCTTTGGACTGTGGGAGAAAACCAACGTGGTCACGGGGAAAATATACAAACTTCTTACAGATGACACCAGAATTGAATTTCGAACTCTAACTCCCTGAGCTGCATTGGCATCACACTAACCACTACGCTACTGTTGCACCCCTAAAACAGCAAATTATAGCAATATTTGTTCTGATAAGTGATACGTCTGTATATACAGGCACAGGAATTTATAATGATAAATATATACACACGACACAATGATTCTTCATCCGTAGTAACATGCTGGTGAAACTACACTAATTTTTGTAGTAACTTACATCCTTTCTAAACTTTCTCAAAATTTAGCACCACATTGTTCTTGGATGGCAGCCTCAGTTCTTAAAGGAAGCCAATTTGCCTCTAGGTATAAAAACAAGGGATTGGTTTTCCTTCTGTTATTTTACCTATTTACTTCTTACACAATATTACTCTCTTTCTTCAGTTTAAATAAAAGTACACCTGTCCTCACTAACTATGATAACATCAAAGACAAAATACTTCAGATTTTTCTGTTAAGAATTCCAGTTATTAACTACCTGCCCTTCTGCCAACATGACCAGCATGTTTGCATATTTCTCAATACAATTCCTCATTGTAATTTGCTGTTAATAAATTTTTAACTTCTTCAATCCTAATATACTCATTTTAACTAATCATTATGTCTAATGCTAATAGTGAATCAGAACAGATGATTTTACTGTTTGGGGGTGCAGGAAATATGAGAATCAGGTGTGGAGGGAACATCATAGCCATTAAGGTAATTCAAAGTTCAGAATTTTACAAGATAGACAGAGAGCAGCTCAGTAGTCACACTAGGATAGAGTGTAGGTTTTCACAAATAAGATGACGTGAGACATTTTGTTTTTAAGAAAAACCAAAACAACTCATGTATTGTACTCTAAAACGTGAACACAAAGCGTGGTAAGAATGTCACATAATTACATCGTCACGTCAGAGTTGCCTCTTAAAGTGAACCCCAACTCAGTGTTGGTGGTTCTGAATTATGCACATTTCCACCGATTAGATTATACCACACAGGCACCCCATCCAAAAAATTCACTGAAACTGGCACTGGGAACCTGCCCAGAGCTCGCTGTTCCATGGGTGGAGCAACAGAGATGCATTGACATGCACGTGGTTCATGTCATGACAGCAGGAGCATGATAGTGGAGTCCTCCAACTCTTGGTGGGCCGGTTTAAGGCAATCCACCAAAACACATTCAGGTTTACCCCTCTTATTTATGATAAAATTCTTCCCTCCATTCCAAATGCAGAATGGGCCAGCATAAGGGGGCCTTAGGGGATGATGGTATGCATCATGGCGGACAAAAATGAACCAGACAGAATATAGTCAACAGGAAGCAAGAATGATGAAGGCCATGAAGGGAGGTAGGGATAGGTGAAAAGGAATTGAATTTACTGAAGAGGGTGGAATGTTGTTCAGAAGCCGACTGGGCAGTTATGGTGTCAGAAATAAAACCACCAGGCACTTGTAATAGCTGCCCGTATACCAACTCAGCCATGAACGACTGCAAGTCCTCTTTTAGAGCTGCTCTAAGCCCCAGCAGGCCCCACAGGAGTCGATCATGCCAGTATTCATCAGTCAGGGAAGCCCTCAGAACCCCCTTTGAGCAGCTGTAAACCATCTATGTAGGCCATTGGACTGTGTGTGATAGGCAGTGGTGTGATGTAGCCTATCACCAAGCTTCTGGGCCATCACAGCCCAGAGGTCTCCTATGAATTGGGGACCGTGGTGAGAGGAAATATCAGATGCTTTGCTAAACTGAACAACCCTGGTGCTGGTGTACACCCCAGCCACGTCTACAGTTGCCATCAATGCTAGAGGGACAATCTATGCCACCTGATGGTATAGTCCACCCTGGTGAGGAGGTATGCGAGACTGCAGGAGGGGTAAAAGAGAACCAACAAGGTCCACATTGACAAGGTCAAACCATTGCTCAGGGACCTCAAAAGGTGCCAATGGTGCCTGAACATGATGGTTAATTTTTGCCGCTGGAATTCCACAAAGGCTGCACTCCAATTATGCACATCCTTTTTGAGACTGTGCCACACAAGCTTCAGTGCAACCAGTTCCAGTGGGGTCTTCATGCCCGTATGTGAGAGGTCATATATGGAGTCGAAAAGTCTGCCTCCGATTTGCGAGCACTAGGGGGCAAGGGCAACTGGTTGAGACATCGCAAAGGTGAGAAACCCCAGCTTCCCCAAACTTAACATAAGCCAACTCCAGGCCTGTGACTCTTATTCAGTAAGCCTGAACCTCTGGGTCAGTAGCTTAATCTGCTGCCATGCCAGCACAGTCAACCGCTATACATATGGCCTCAATGGTGAGCTGTGAGAGGCAATCAGCCTTGGCATTAATTTTCTCCTTAATAAGTTGTACACCAGTTGAGAACTCTGAAATGTAGGCTAAGTGGTGTTGCTGATGTGCAAACCAAGGGTCTGATATTTTGGTTATCGCTTGCGTGAGGGAGCAGTGGTCAATGAACGCTGTGAAATGGGAATTCTCTGGAAGAAAATGAAAATGACGGGCAGCCAGATAGAGACCAAGCTCATGGTCAAATGTGCTGTACTTCCTTTCAGGGGGACAGAGCTGCCGGCTGAATGTGAGGGGCTGCCACACACCTCTAACTAATTGTTTGTGCACAGCAGCCACAGTAGTCTGAAGCATCTGTAGTAATGGCTATAGGTGCATTGGGGAGTGGGTGCGCCAGTAGGGTAACATTAGAAAGAGCGTGTTTGGTGTCATCAAATGCACACATCGCTGACCAGTCAAGCATGTGATTGGGGTGTTGCCTTTAAGCTCACTAAACAGCAGAGCATAAGTTCAGCAGCTTGCGGAATGAAGCAGTGATAGAAATTCACCATATGTAAAAACTCGCATAGTTTTTTTAGTAGTGTGAGGCAGTGGGGAATTCATAATAGCGACTGCTTTTGATGGGAGGGGTTTCACACGTTCTGCAGAGATGCGATGAACAAGAAAATCAATAGTTGAGAACCCAAAAGGCATTTAGCGGGGTTAATAATCAACCCATTTTGGCTTAAGTGCTCGAAAAGTGTACGATGAGATACACATTTGGATTTGGATGCGCTGGTAACAAGTATGTCATCCAGGCAAACGAAAAGAATGTCAAAGTATTTTAATGCAGAGTCCTTCAGCTGCTAGAAAGTCTGTGTTGCATTTTTCAACACAAACTGGATGTGTAGGAACCCAAAAAGGCCAAATGGGATTAACAGAGCCGTTTTGGGAATGTCCTTTGAGCACACAGGCCCCTGATGGTTACCCCCAACTAGATGGACTTTAGAAAAATTAACTTTCCGGCTAAACATGCTGAAAAGTCTCAGATGTATAAAACTGGGTAACCATTGGGTGTGGTGACCTCATTAAGGAGTCAGTAAATACCACACGGGTGGTAACGACCATCAGACTTGGGGACCATATGGAGAGCAAAGCTCAGTGGCTATTTGACTGGCATATAATGCCAAGTCTTTCCATATTGGCAAACTCACCCTTTGTGGTTGCCAGTGTTTCCAGATCCAGTCTATACGCGCAGACATGGACTGGTAGGCCAGCTGTGGAAATATGGTGCTCAAGCCCATGTTTTGTGACTGTAGTGGAGAATGTGGGGCTTGGTGATGCTTGGGAATTCGCTGAGCAGTGTAGTAAACTCACATGCACTGGTGCATAAGCATCACAGAATCATTGTGGGGAACTTACAAGGGGAGCAGGGCAACGACCTGAAGTCCACAAGTCAGCGGTTCTTAAGATCGACTAACAGTGCTTGGGCACACAGGAAATCTGCATTAAGTAAAGGTCTAGCCATTTTAGTCAGGACGAAGTCAACGTGTAACGTTGTCTACTGAAGCTCAGAATGTGACAGTCCAAAAATCTGCAAAAGGTGAGTTTTCAACGATTGGTATTCACTGTGTTCAGGTGGGTGCTCAAGTAGACTCACCACACTTGTACCCATGGAGTTGCTGAGCGATGTTATCACATAGAAATACTTGGTGTCGTCAGTGGAGATTTCTCACAGCGTGAATTGGGCCTCAGAATTTACAAATCAAGCAAGAGCATTTTGCTCCTAAAACTTTGGCAGATTCAAAGTGAATGTATTGGCCGACATTTTCAATAACTCTGAAATCGTCCTAGAGCATCGGGGTTACCAAAGTAGGTTTTCGCAAATAAGATGGTGTAAGGGATTTTATGTTTAAGAAAAACGGTTACAACTCATTTATTGTACTCTAAAACCTGAACACAAAGCGTGATAAAAAAAAACTTCATGTAATTAGGTCATCACATCAGACATTTTTCTTAAAGTGAACTCCAACTCCATGTTAGTGGTTGTGAATTACGTACATGTCCACCAATTACATTATCCTACAACAGCACATGAGAAGGCCTGCAACCATTAGAATGTTAACTGGTGTTAGTTCAATACATTTATTTGATTAAACGACTGGCAAAATTGAGCTACAAAACATCTGCTGGTCACGTATCTGATTATTATACATTTACAGGTATGACAAGACATTTCAGTAACCCGACAATGCTTTCCCTCCTCAAGGATCACAAAGGATCAATGCAACATTTAAAATCTATACTTTTGATAGGTCAAAACTACTTATATTGCTGTAACAAATTTGTGCGTACAGTAACATACTAAAAACATCTCATTCAGTTGAGCAAAAAAACTGAAGGGGAATTGGGCTCAAGTAGTATAGAGATGCTCAGAGTTTAGAAACTTGCTCCCAAGGAATTTAAGTACTGGATGCGGCTGATTACATCACAGAAAGTGGCTGTTTGACTCAACTTCCACTTGTGACAATAGTAAAACAATAACAGCTTCAAAGGCATAAAGGAATGAAGGAACAGAACAACACAGGGGTTTAGGGTTAATATGTGTGAAGCCTGGACCAGTTGAACCAAGCAATCAATTTCTTTGATATAATTTTCATTTACCATTACATAACATTTCCTCTTTAAAATGTTATTTAGACAAAATATTAAATACAAAATATTACTTTCTCAAAATTAACCTACCTTTTTAATGTCTTCTATACATTTAATAATGTAACTCCGCTTGATTTGCTCCTTTACTGCATAAGCTTCGCTGAGTATAGTCAGGTGCTCCTCCAGTGCCTGCTGGACCAGGTTAGTTGGAAGCGCTGGTAAATGAGCAAGGTCCCACAGTACTTCCAGCACCTTGGGAAAGGTGGTGAAGAGGGTGTTGAATCACAGAAATAAGAAAGGATGAGAAAATAAAAAGTTGTTTTTTTAGATTCAAAACCAATTATAAATATAACCTCAAGTAGCAACAAAATGACGCAGCAAACATGTTCTTCAATACAAATTCCTACCTTTCCTGTGGTACTCTCAGAACGTGCTTCACGGCCAATTTTTCCAATAAGGCTGAGAAGTTTTTGTCTAATACGGTCACTCTCTATTTCCCAACTCTAAAGAAACAGTAAGGAACGCTTACAAAGGGATCTAAAATAGTTCTCAATCAACAGCAAACAATGGCAAATATCAGAGAGTGCAGTCGATTAGTCCTTACTCACTAAACAAAACTCACTGACAAGCAGTTATGATTTTCTCAGTTCAAAAATTTTTTTCAAAACCTTCTAGCAAATGGTTCAAACATGGACAAAATATCTCCCTCCACCGCAGATGCAAATGTGCTCTTCAACAATACCATGAGATAAGACCATAGGGCAGAGGAGCATAAACAGGCCATTCAGCCCATCAAGTCTGCTCTGCCATTCACCATGGCTGATATATTATTCCTTTCAATACTATTCTCCTGTCTTCTCTCCATAACATTTGACGACCTGACTAAATCAAGAACCTATCAACCTCCACTTTAAATGTACTCAAATATTCGGACTCTACAGCCATCTGTGGCAATGAATTCCAGAGAATTATTACCCTCAAGCTGAAGAAATTCCTCCTCAGCTCTTTTCTAAATGGATATCCCTCTATTCTGAGGCTGTGCCCTCTGGTCCTAGGCGCATCTATTATAGGTAACATCCTCCCAACATCCACTCTATCTAGGTCTTTCATTATTCAATACGTTTCAATGTGAACACCCCACCTCCCCTTATTTTTCTAAACTCCAGTGAGTACAGGGCCAGGGCCATCATATGCTACTAATAGAGTACGTTTACACTTTAATTCCTGGAATCAATCTTGTGAATCTCCTCTGGACCCTTTGCAATGCGAGCACATCTCTTCGTAGATAAGGGGCCCAAAACTGCACTGCTCACGATACTATATTGCACTTGCCTTCCTTACTACCAACTCAACCTGCAAGTTAACCATTAGCAAATCCTGTACAAGTACTCCCAAGTCCCTTTGCACCTCTGATTTTTGAATTTTCTCCCCGTTTAGAAAATAGTCTACGCCTCTATTCGTTTTACCAAAGTGCATGACCATACACTTCCTGACATTGTATTCCATCTGCCACTTGTTTGCCCATTCTCACAATCTAGGTCCTTCAGCAGACTCCAATTATCTTTGTGTCATCTGCAAACTTGACCACAAAGCCATCAAATTTCATCATCCAAATCCCGACGCACGTGAAAAGAAGTGATCCAAACACTGGCCCCTGTGGAACACCATTTGTCACTTGCAGCCAACCAGAAAATGTTCCCTTTATTCCCACTCTTTGCCTACTGTCAGTCAGTCAATCTTCTTTCCTGTAATACCATGGGTTCATAACTTGTTAAGCAGCTCATGTGTAGCACCTTGTCAAAGACTTTCTTAAAATCCAACATCAACCGATTCTCCTTTGTCTATCCTGCTCGTTATTTCTTCAAATAATTCCAACAGATTTGTTATGGTTTCCCTTGAGGAAACCATGCTGACTTTGGCCTATACTATCATGTGCCTCCAAGTACCCTAAAACATCATCCCTAATAATGGACTCCAACATTTTCACAATCACTGAAGCCAGGCTAACTGGCCTATAATCTCTTTTCTTCTACCTCCCTCCCTTGTTAAAGAGTGGAGTGATATTTTCAAGTTTCCAGTCCTCTAGAACTATTCCAAAATCTAGTGATTCTTGAAAGATCATTACTAATGCCTCCACAATCACTTCAGCTACCTCTTTCAGAATCCTGGAGTGTAGTCCATCTGATCCAGGTGACTTACCTACCTTCAGGCCTTTTAGCTTCAAAAGCACCTTCTCTGCTTAGTAATAGCAACTACACTCACTTCTGCCCCTGACACTCTCCAATTTCTGGCATACCACTAGTCTTCCATAGTGAAGACTAAATCAAAATACTTAAGTTCATCTGCCATTTCTTTGTTCTCCCCCCCCCCACTCCGCCACCACCCTTAATACCTCTCCCGCCTAATTTTCCAGTGGTCCGATATCTATTCTCACCTCATTTACTCTTTATATATAGTATTTGAGAAGACTTTTGGTATCTTCTTTTCCATAACTGGGTAGCTTACCTTCATATTTCATCTTTTCTTTCCTTATGGTATTTTTAGTTGCCTACTGTTGTTTTTAAAAGCTTCACAATCCTTTAGTTTCCCACTAATTTTAGCTATTTGCCCTCTCTTTTGCTTTTATGCTGTTTTTGACTTCCCTTATCAGCCACAGTTGCATCATATTCCCTTTAGAATACTTTGTCATCTTTGGGATGTATCTATCCTATGCCTTCCAAATTGCTCCCAGATACTTCTGCCATTGTTGTCCTTTCATCATCCCTGCTAGTGTCCCCTTCCAATCAACTTTGGCCAGCTCCTCTCTCATACCTCTGTAATTTCCTTTATTCCACTATAATACTGCAACCTCTGACATTATCTTGTACCCCTCAAACTGAGGAGTGAATTCTATTGTATTATGATCACTGCCTCCTTTGGGTTCCTTTCCCTCAGGTTCGCTCATCAAATCTGGTTCATTACACAACACCCAATTGAGAATTGCCTTTCCCCTAGTATTCTCAATCACAAGCTGCTCGAAAAAGCCATCTCGTAGGCATTCTACAAATTTCCTCTCCTGGATCCGATACCAACTTGATTTTCCCAATACTGAATATTGCATATTGAAATCCCCCATAACTATCATAAAATTGTACTTTTTACATGCCTTTTTTATCTCCCATTGTAATTTCTATCCCACATGCTGGTTAGTGTTCAGAGACCTGGTTACAGCTCTCATCAGGGTCTTTTTACCTTGCAGTTTCTTAACTCTACTCACAAAGAATCTGCAACTTCTTATCCTATGTCACGTCTTTCTAAGGATATGATTTAATTTTTTTAAAACTAGAACCACTTCACTCCCCCGCCTATCTATCTGTCCTTTCGATACAATGTGTATCCTCAGATGTTAAGCTCCCAACTACAATCTTCTTTCAGCCACAACTCAGTGATGCCCACCATGTCATACCTGCCAATCTCTAATTGTGCTACAATATCACCTACCTTATTCAGTATACTCTGAGAATTCAAATATAACACAGTCAGTCCTGTATTCATCAGCCTTTTTAATTTTTCCCCATGTTACACTTCAACTGATCCCACTAACCTCAATTTTGCCCCATTATTTATCTGTCCTTCCTCACGGTCTCTCAACACACTGCATCTACTTGTATACCAACTGGCCCATCCTTAGCCCTATCATTCCGGTTCCTTATTATAGGCATCAGTTAGTCTCGTAAGACCATGGATTTGCGCCTTGGAAGGTTTCCAGGGCGCAGGCCTAGGCAAGGTTGTATGGAAGACCGGCAGTTGCCCATGCTGCAAGTCTCTTCTCTCCACACCACCGATGTTGTCCAAGGGAAGGGCATTAGGACCCATACAGCTTGGCACCACTGTCGTCGCAGAGCAATGTGTGGTTAAGTACCTTGCTCAAGGACACAACACGCTGCCTCAGCCAAGGCTCAAAATAGCGACCTTCAGATCACTAGACGAATGCCTTAACCACTTGGCCACACAGCAGCACGCCAGTTCCTTACCTCTGCCAAATTAGTTTAAATCCTCCCCAACAGCTCTAGTAAACCTGAGTGCAAGGATATCAGACCCCTCAGGTTCAGATATAACCTGTCCTTTTTGTACAAATACCTTTCCCAGAAGAGATCCCAATGATCCAGAAATCTGAAACACTGCTCCCTGCATCAGTTACTCAGCCACGCATTCACCTGCCAAATCATACTGTTCTTGCCCTCACTGGCACATGGCACAGGCAGCAATCCAGAGATTACTACCCTGAAGGTCCTGTTTTTCAGTTTTCTACCTGACTTGCTATATTTTCTCTTGAAAAGGACGACAAAAAGCCATAAAGATGATATTACAATTAGTAACCAAGAAAGTATCATACACAGTTTCCAAATAATGCTATACAAAATACTATAAAATTTATTTTCTGAATTTATTTAGTTATAGTACAACTCAAATGATGCCAAAACAGAACGAAAATAGGGGCTGTAACCTAGTGCAATGAACACTAACAGCATGAAAGATGACAAGGATCATAACATCTCAGTAAGGTAAATTGTTTTGTATTTGATTTGCTGGGATGTGAAATAGCAATGGTCACTTACCTTCTGTATTAAGATAAAGAGATGGTTCAGTTGATCATAGCTGAACTTGGCAGCAGCAGCAGCAATAATGGTGTGGATATTTTCAATGACAGTTGAAGATTGTCCTGACTTGATATAAACCACAGAAAACTGTAAATAACCTAGTTTTCAAGTAACATTGCATCTTACTTGAATGCATTAACTGCCCTTTACATATATTGCTCTGCTCATGTTGCCCTCAAAGATATATAGTACCAGTAGTGTGCATAAAAAGGACCATACGTACCATTTTAAGCATTTTCATAATAATTCCATTTCGATTTAACTCACCATGCAAACTCCCGCAATACCAATGTATTCAGCCACTTTTAATAACACTTCATAAAAACATATAGTATGTTGCAATTTCATCATTTAAATCTTTTCTACATAGCAAGTTCAGTAATATGACTTGTGTACAATGATTTCAAAATGTTTAAATTGTTAGATTTTTAACATTTTTAACCAAAATAAAACTCTCCCTCACTTAAAAGTAATAATAAGTAACTTTTACTACTCAGTATTTTTTAAGTTTATTCACGAGATCTGGGCAATGCAACAAAGACAGTAAAACCCTAAGGCTACTTATAGTGATTTGGGGCTATTGTGAAAATTAAATCAATCTTCTCAAATGCATTTGCCACGACATATGGGCAGAAAGAAATGCCAATGTTTCTGTTGGGTTTAATTCTAAACACTAGTGTATCAAAGGACCTAATGTTTTTTGGGTTTTCCTAGAGATTAATATTAAATCTTAAAATTCAGAGGGCGAGACACCCTCATGATTCACATAATGTGTAAAATGGATACAATCAATCTGTCCAGCATAGAGAATGGCAACTTGTTATATATTTACATACATTATAAATTAAGCATATTTGCAAGAACATTTCTGTTGATTTATAATTCTCCTAGACCGTGGCAAACCAAGTGGCATTTTACAGCAATCCAAAATGTTATGGTCACAATTAACAATATGAACCATTTTTGAACTATTTCATAAATAACAAACTCCACAGCTGCCACAGTGTGACAAACTCACTTTTTCAAACTATAAACTCATATTGTCAAGAATGCTAGCCCAGTAATTTACGACTGTGTTGCAGTAATCCCATACCATACCTGAATGCGCCAGATTTTGGTAAGTTCATCAAGAGAGAGTTTACTGCCCAGCAGTTCAATTATTCCCTTTATTCTATCACAGTATTGTGCTTGATCAATATTTCCTGCAGAAATTGAATAAAAGTATGGTTTGCTGAAAATGGCACAAAAAGAACATTCAAATGGATCAAATCCAAAAAATGCTTCAACACCTAACCAAGCACATTTATCCTCCAATCACTGAAAGGCACGTATCAGTTCAATCACCAAATAGCCTTCAGAATATTGCTAAGTAAAAAGAACTCAATTATTAAAGGTGACTTGTAATTCTGGCAACAGTACTATGGGACCTCTTTTCACCAGAATGCACTTCAACCCTTGCTCTCCAGCCATAAATGAAACAGGTAAAGCATGTCTTTTTCTAACATCTGCGGCGACAACGTGTGTCACTAAGATGCACAATTTTGTGGAATTTGGCTGCCACTATAGTATCCCTCATATAGAGAGGAAGGAGCTACAAGACATCATCTAACGTCCTTTTTTTTCTTCCAAGGGGCAATGAAAAAAGTACAATAATAAGACATAGGATCAGAATTAGGCCATTTGGTCCATCGAGTCTGCTCCATCATTTCATCATGGCAGACCCATTTTTTCCTCACAGCCTCAATCTTCTGCCTTCTCCCCATTTCCCTTTGTGCCCTGACCAATCAGGAATCTATCAATAATAAGTGCCTTTTACCTTCCCATTAAGAAGGGAAATCCTAATAGCAATTTTTTTTCAACAGTTATTGTGTGAAAACAATCAGTATTCAATAGCCTTGTACATAGCAATGGGTACTAACTGAAATTTTTCGCAAATGCATCATTTGATGTAAAAATCACAAATCTGTCAATGTTTGCATCCTCCTCTTCTTATTAAATCATGACTCTAAATTTATTTGGGTGTTTATAAAATTATTTATAAAACAACTAACTGAAATATTGTATGTATGCCAAGTGCTAAGATTTTTACTAAACTAAACTAAATCCTTATCATTTGCAAGGATAAGGCATGGACTCCCTGTGGAGAAAAATCCTGATAACACCAAGGCCCTCTCCTTTGAAATCAAAACACTTTGCACTCAAAATAAATAACATTCTAACATCATTAACACACATTAATAACCATATTAAAATGCTTAAGTACCTAAAGAAAATCATATTAACTAATACATTATTACTGAACATACCGAAAATTTGCAAGCAACAGTAAGATCAATAAGTGTAGCTACGTAAACGGGGACCGCTCTCTATTGAACAGTACACAGTAGGGAGCCATTTAACATAATTGATCTGGAAACTAATTGTCCTATTCTTACAGGCAATGATTTGTCCCTCAGTAATAGATATATTTGGAAAAGTATGAGCTGGGGTTGGGGGTTGACCGCACAAGTTTGTATGGGTTAAAAAAAAACTAATTTTGTACTTCTGCAGCATTATCTAACACTTGTGTCCTCGTGGTGTCAGGTTTGCTCTCTGTGATGATTCTTCAATGACATTTCTGACTATGGCTTTGGATGCCAGGGATCTCTTTGAAATGAGACAAGACAGCAACTTGACACTTGAACTGGGCAAGTCTGCCAAAGAATTGTTACATTTTTGTGGGCAGCTTTCATTAAGATCATGACTTGCATTGTAAGATCACCAGTGAGTGCAAAATCCAGGCCAATATATCCATCCTTGTATACACCATCTTACTGAATTAGGAGAAGTCCATACATCAACATCGTACAATTCTTACTGCAGAAGGTAGGCCACTCTAACTTTCTATTTTTGATTGAGAATACAAACTGTAATTAATGGTCATTATCTAGGGAATCAGTATTTTCCAAACCACTTACTGTTAATGCATGCAGATATCTGTACCTTTCAAAGTCACATCCTTTTTTAAAAAAGCTGTTCAAATTAACCTCAATGACTATCTCAATACTGATCTAAGTAGCTGGAGCAACTGGAGTTGGAGCAGTGCCTGGAAGTTGATCATCCCTCTAAATCAGGATTTCCCAACCTTTTTATGCCATGAACCCCCACCATTAACCAAGGAGTCTGTGGAACCCCAGGTTGGGAACCCCTGGTCTAATTTGTCATTATAGTAAACAGTTAAATCTGCTGTACCTTCAAGTGCTATTGATAGTACAGAGTTTTCCACTAGCCAGTCCAATAATCTGTCTGTATCAATTGCATTCTTCACGGACTTTGATAAGGTACTGTCCTCAATCAATTTAGTAACCTAAAGGATAAATTAAAAATAAACAGGTCATTTCTGAATAAGATTTTCTCCAAATAACTTTTTCTGTTGATAGAAGGGGTCAAAAATTAAACAGCGCCTCAAGAGGCAGACAAAAATCATGCTACATTGTTATTTAATATCAATTCTACTGCTAGTTTGTGAGCATTAATCTACATAAATATCAATTAAGTACAAATTCCAATAATATACCAATAGGCAATTTGGTGATTCTCATTGATAAAATGAGAAACACTTACTTTTGTTGACAAAAATGTAGAAATGTACAGATGAGGCAAACGTTCAGGGGATATTTGCGTGGGGTTGTGCATAGGTTATGTTCCAATAAGACAGGGAAAGAATTGTAGGGTACAGGAACTGTGATGTACAAAGGCTGGTGTAAATCTAGTCAAGGGGAAAAGAAGAGCTTACGAAAGGTTCAAAAAACTAGGTAATGATAGAGATCTAGAAACTTATAAGGCTAGCAGGAAGGAGCTTAAGAAATTAGGAAAGCCAGAAGGGGTCATGAGAAGGCCTTGGCAGACAGGATTAAGGAAAACCCCAAGGCATTCTACAAATATGTGAAGGGCAAGAGGATAAGACGTGAGAGAACAGGACCAATCAAGTGTGACAGTGGAAAAGTGTGTATGGAACCAGAGGAGATAGCAGAGGTATTTAATAAATACTTTGCTTCAGTATTCACTACAGAAAAGGATCTTGATGATTCTAGGGATGACTTACAGCAGACTGAAAAGCTTGAGCATATAGACATTAAGAAAGAGGATGTCCTGGAGCTTTGGAAAGCATCAAGTTGGACAAGTCACCAGGACCGGATGAGATGTACCCCAGGCTACCGTGGGAGGTGAGGGAGGAGATTACTGAGCCTCTGGCGATGATCTTTGCTTCATCAGTGGGGACGGGAGAGGTTTCGGAGGATTGGAGGGTTGCCGATGTTGTTCCATTATTCAAGAAAGGGAGTAGAAATAGCCCAGGAAATTACAGACCAGTAAGTCTTACTTCAGTGGTTGGTAAGTTGATGGAGAAGATCCTGAGAGGCAGGATTTATAAACATTTGGAGAGGCAAAATATGATCACGAATAGTCAGCATGGCTTTGTCAAATGCAGGTCGTGCCTTACGAGACTGACTGAGTTTTTTGAGAATGTGACTAAACACATTGATGAAGGTAGAGCAGTAGATGTAGTGTACATGGATTTGAGCAAAGCATTTGATAAGGTACCCTATGTAAGGCTTATTGAGAAAATAAGGAGGCATGGGATCTAAGGGGACATTGCTTTGTGGATCCAGATCTGGCTTGCCCACAGAAGGCAAAGAGTGGTTGTAGACAGGTCATACTCTGCATGGAGGTTGGTCACCAGTGGTGTGCCTCAGGAATCTGTTCTGGGATCCCTGCTCTTCGTGATTTTTATAAGTGACCTAGATGAGGAAGTGGAGGGATGGGTTAGTAAATTTGCTGATGACACAAAGGTTGGGGGCGTTGTAGATAGTATGGAGGGCTGTCATAGGTTACAACGGGACATTGATAGGATGCAAAACTGGGCTGAGAATTGGCAGATGGAGTTCAATCCAGATAAGTGTGAGGTGGTTCATTTTGGTAGATCAAATATGGCGGCAGAATATAGTATTAATGGTAAGGCTCTTGGCAGTGTGGAGGATCAGAGGAATCTTAGGGTCCGAGTCCATAGGGCATTCAAAGCTTCTGCACAGGTTGACTCTGTGGTTAAGCAAGCATACAGTGCATTGGCCTTCATCAATCATGGGATTGAGTTCAGGAGCCCAGAGGTAATGTTGCAGCTATTTAGGACCCTGGTCAGACCACACTTGGAGTACTGTGCTCAGTTCTAGTCACTTCACCACAGGAAGGATGTGGAAACCACAGAAAGGGTGCAGAGGAGATTTACAAGGATGTTGCCTGGTTTGGGGAGCATGCCTTATGAGAATAGGTTGAGTGAACTCGGCCTTTTTTCCTTGGAGCGACAGAGAATGAGAGGTGACTTGATAAAGGTGTATAAGATGATGAGAGGCATTGATCGTGTGGACAGTCAGAGGCTTTTTCCCAGGGCTGAAATGGCTAATATTAGAGGGCACAGTTTTAAGGTGCTTGGAAGTAGGTACAGAGGAGATGTCAGGGGTAAGTTGTGTTGTTTTTTTTTTTTTTTTTTAACGCAGAGAGTGGTGAGTGCGTGGAATGGGCTGCCGGCGACAGTGGTGGAGGCAGATACAATAGGGTCTTTTAAGAGACTCCTGGGCAGGTACATGGAGCTCAGAAAAATAGAGGGCTATGGGTAATTTCTGAGGTAAGGACATGTTCACACAGCTTTGTGGACCAAAGGGCCTGTACTGTGCTGTAGGTTTTCTATGTTTCTAAAATCAGAATATAGAAGGCATAAGTACTGAGAAGACAAATCTGTTAACTCATACTTCTTGTGCTAAACCTGCTTTCAAAAGTACGGGATTTATACCTTATATGAGAAGTCCCCCTATCTAGAAAACTATGTGCACTTTCTCTTAGAGCGAGAGAATTTTCCAAGCCTCATCTTAAATGGCCTAAATGCATCTGAAGGGACGCCTCCAGTTAACAGACTATTTAACTATCAATTGTCTTCCTACGTTTGATCAAATATTTGGCAGTCTGTGCATTATGTTTACAAAATATATTTATTGTCATCACCAAATAGGCACAATAATGGCATATACTGTATATAGTAGTTAAGGTTTGCAATTAACAGAAAGGTACAAATTTCAAAGACCAATGTTGAATTACTTGTCAATTTATCACCACGAACAGTGGTTCAAACTTCTAGCCATTGTTCAGTAATAGACAAGACCAAGAGCCATCAAAGATAAACATACTTGCACAAGATTAATTTACCTCCTTCAATGAGTTCATTTTTGCACTAAAGTGAGGAGTTTTCAGCATACGTAGGAGAATGTCTAATCGGAGGTCATCAACCACAGTTACCAACGCAGGCTGAAAGCGCATGCACAGAAGTTTGATAGCAGAGAGAAGTTCTGGAATGGTCACCAATCTCTGTAGAAGACAGGAATTTAAATCACTTGTACAGTTTACAAACATCTGACGAGGCAGCAAATACTGAGAAAGAACACCCTTGTGGCAAACTGTCAGACAGGAAAACGGCATATGTTCTTTTAGTATGCTCCTGAAAGGCAGAAGTTGAATCTCTAGTTAAATCTAGAGATTTGCCTCTCAGGAGCATGCTAAAAGAACATCTGGACTTCCCACAAAGCAACAACAAAAGGGTGGGGGGGAGCGCGGGAAGGACAAAACGTATCTGTCCTGAAAGTGGCAGGGATACACATTTAATAATGTGATAACAGAAGGAACATTCATTCATTGTGCTTCCCTATGTAGCTTCCATGGGACTGAGAAAGCCCCACACCACTAGCCACAAAGTATCAGATGGAAGTTAAATAGTGTAAAGTTTTTATCTCATGAACACGAGGTTTTGCAAATGCTGGAAATCACGTGTCGTTATTTTCTGAAACCGATTCTCATTTTAGTTGATCCATAATCATGCTATCCAGAATTTCATAACCCCAGAATAATCCTTAACTGACCCAACAATGCACATCTTATTTTATGGGGAAAAATACACAGACACCAGTATAGAGAATTATGAAAGTTAGATGTGGATATTTATTTTGGCACTGTAGTTGTACATTCATGGAACCACCCTCAACACTGCAACCAAAGAGGTATATTTTGGGTGTCTGGCTTTTGGAACAGACATCAGTATTTAATATTCAAAGAGGCTCTGCTAATATTATTGTAAACATTGTACATATTGTAAATATGTAATTCTGTAAATTTAACTGACTATATTCAGAATGTTGAAGTTAAGTTGGTGATTGTAGCAATTGAAACAATTAATTGTTCATTGTTATCTTTGTGTTGAAGTAATACAAAATGTCACACCAGGACGGTGAGATTCTCTTGGACCTCCCTGGACTGTCTCTCCTGCAGGCTTGCTGTGTGATTCTTTACTTCCCATTTTTCTATTTTCTATTTCTGATTTATAATTTAAATTTGTAATATTTACTAATTTTAACTATTTTTAATATTTATTATTTGTAATCCAGGGAGTGTGAAGAGTAGAATCAAATATCGTTGTGATGATTGTATGTTCTAGTACCAACTGTTTGGCGACAATAAAGTATAAAGTAATTCCCCAATTACAGTTTCCATTGTAGTCATAACATGCAATAAGGTTAAAGAGACAAACCTCAAATATACAGTACTGTGCAAAGGTCTTAGGTATATATTTCTCTAGGGTGCCCAAGACTTCTGCACAGTACTGTATTTGCCAACATGGAGCGGAAAGAGCTTGTAAATTGGCAGGAGCAAAGGATGCTGGGAATGCCAAGGGTGGAATGTTGCAGGACTGGTGTGGGACAGGTGGCAGAAAAGGAGTGTCAGAAGTGAGGGGGCGGTGCAGGTGCAGACGCAGACACACCCAGTCCTGAGGCACCAGGCAAGGTCGTTTGATTTGATTGGTTTAACGAACATTACAAAATGTCTCTCTGGTGCTTCTCACTCCCTTCCTCTTTTCCCACCCATGATTCCCTTCTCCCTGCCCCCTTCCCACTCTCAGTTCACAATAGAGACCACATCAGAATCAGTCTTATCACCACTCACATAAGTCAAGATTTTTTTTTGCAGCAGCAGCACAGTGCAATGTATAAAATTATTACAATACTGTGCAAAAGTCTGAGGCAAAGCTAAAACAGAAGGCAGTTCAAAAATTCTAATGAAAATACCTTGTCTTTCAGATCTTTTTCTTCTAAATTTTGTACATATCTAATCATTTTGTCGATAACAGGGTCTAGCATGGGCTGCAAAATACAAAAATATGAAAGAAGTGGAGGTTAAACCCACAATGTTTACTCTAGAACAAATATCGTACCTAAAATTTAGTCTTGGGCATTAGCCCGATGAAAAGTTGGTGTAATTTCCATTTTGTTCATTTGCAATGGGTTAATTTCCATTTTGGACTTGACTATTGTGTTTGAAGACTTTCATAACAGTACTTACCTGCACCACCATGGGATTTAGATATTCAGCACAGACACTCAAAGGCTGCACCAGTGCCGATACAGCCTAAAACAAAAAGAGTAAATAGTTACAATATTAAGTCCATTAACAAGAAACTGGATTCATGTAATGCAATTAGTTTATAGTTTCAATCTTCACAGCTGTATCAGCAATTAGAGTCTGGGGAAGATGTATTTAAAAAAAAAAATCAGTATTTCCCCTTAAAACATAGGCCCACAAAGTTGTGCCGACCACGTAACCTACTCCAGAAACTGCCTAGAATTTTCCTACCGCATAGCCCTCTATTTTTCTAAGCTCCATCTAAGTGTTTCTTAAAAGACCCTATTATATCCGCCTCTATCACTGGTAGTGCATTCCACACACCCACCACTGTGTGTGAAAAATTTACCCCTGACATCCCCTCTGTACCTACTTGCAAGCACCTTAAATCTATGCCTGTTCATGTTAGTTATTTCAACTCTAGAAATAAGCCTCTGGCTATCCACACGATCAATGCCTCTCATCGTCTTATAAACCTCTATCAATTCACCTCTC
Organism: Mobula birostris; assembly: GCF_030028105.1. Taxonomy (NCBI): domain Eukaryota; kingdom Metazoa; phylum Chordata; class Chondrichthyes; order Myliobatiformes; family Myliobatidae; genus Mobula; species Mobula birostris. Next base: position 35,279,136 of record NC_092381.1, read on the forward strand.
ATCCTCCAAGGAGAAAAAGCCAAGTTTACTCAACCTATTTCCATAAGGCATGCTCTCCAATCCAGGCAACATCCTTGTTAACTTCCTCTGTACTCTCCCAATAGTATCCACATCCTTCCTGCACTGAGGTGACCAGAACTGAACACGGTACTCTAAGTGTGGTTTAACCAAGGTCTTAAATAACTGTAATATTACTTCACGGTTCTTGAACTCAATTCCATGGTTGATGGCCAACACACCCATATGCCTTCTTAACAACAATGTCAACCTGCTTTGAGTGTCCTGTAGACACTGACGCCAAGATCTCTCTGATCCTCCACAATGCCAAGAGTCTTACTGTTAATATTATATTCTGTCTTCAAATTTGACCTACCAAAATGAACCACTTCACACTTACAGTGGCATGCAAAAGTTTGGGCACCCCGGTCAAAATTTCTGTTACTGTGAATAGCTGTAAATGTTCTATTCAAAAAGTTCAAAGAAACATCTAAACAAGCCTGATGCATTTTGGAAACAAGTCCTGTGGACTGATGAAGTTAAAGTAGAACTTTTGGGCCGCAATGAGCAAAGGGTGCAGAATTTCATAAGAACATCTCTCCAACTGTTAAGCACGGGGGTGGATCGATCATGCTTTGGGCTTGTGTTGCAGCCAGTGGCAGGGGGAACAGTCCACTGGTAGAGGGAAGAATGAATTCAATTAAATATCAGCAAATTCTGGAAGCAAACATCACACCATCTGTAAAAGAGCTGAAGATGAAAACAGGATGGCTTCTACAACAGGATAATAATCCTAAACACACCTCAAAATCCACAATGGACCTCAAGAGGCGCAAGCTGAAGGTTTTGCCATGGCCCTCACAGTCCCCCGACCTAAACATCATTGAAAATCTGTGGATAGACCTCAAAAGAGCAGTGCATGCAAAACGGACCAAGAATCTCACAGAACCAGAAGCCTTTTGCAAGGAAGAATGGGCAAAAATCCCCCAAACAAGAATTGAAAGACTTTTAGCTGGCCACAGAAAGCGTTCACAAGCTGTGATACTTGCCAAAGGGGGTGTTACTAAGTACTGACCATGCAGGGTGCCCAAACTTTTGCTTCGGGCCCTTTTCCTTTTTTGTTATTTTGAAACTGTAAAAGATGGAAATAAAAAAGTAATCTTGCTTAAAATATTAAAGAAATGTGTCATCTTTAACTTCATGTCTTTTGGAAATCAGGTCATTTTTTATTCGCTTAGCTATTCACAGTAACAGAAATTTTGGCCAGGGTGCCCAAACTTTTGCAAACCACTGTACCTAGGTTGAACTCCATCTGCCACTTCTCATCCCATTTCTACATCCTATCAATGTCCCGCTGTAACCTCTGACATCCCTCCAGACTATCCACAACATCCCCAACTTTGTGTCATCAGCAAACTTACTAACCCACCTTCTACTTCTTTATCCAGGTCATTTATAAAAATCACAAAGAGGAGGGGTCCCAGAGCAGATGTCTATGGAACACCACTGGTCACTGATCTCCATGCAGAATACGAACCATCCACTACCACCCTTTGCCTTCCGTGGGCAAGCCAAATCTGGATCCACAAAGCAAGGTCTCCTTGGATCCCATGCCTCATTACTTTCTGAATGAAAGTATCCCCTTCCAGATAAGGCATGTAACATTGAAACTGAAAAATCTTGATTGACCATATAACAAATACAGCACGGAAACAGGCCATCTCGGCCCTTCTAGTCCGTGCCGAACTCTTACTCTCACCTAGTCCCACGGACCTGCACTCAGCCCATTCCTTTCCAGTCCATATATCTATCCAATTTAACTTTAAACAACATCGAACCTGCCTCAACCACTTCTGCTGGAAGCTCGTTCCACACAGCTACCACTCTCTGAGTAAAGAAGTTCCCCCTCATGTTACCCTAAACTTTCGTCCTTTAACTCTCAACTCATGTCCTCTTGTTTGAATCTTCCCCACTCTCAGTGGAAAAAGCCTATCCATGTCAACTCTATCAATCCCCCTCATAATTTTAAACACCTCTATCAAGTCCCCCCTCAACCTTCTACGCTCCAAAGAATAAAGACCTAACTTGTTCAACCTTTCTCTGTAACTTAGAGGTGAAACCCAGGCAACATATTAGTAAACCTCCTCTGTACTCTCTCAATTTTATTGACATCTTTCCTATAATTCGGTGACCAGAACTGTACACAATACTCCAAATTTGGCCTTACCAATGCCCTATACAATTTCAGCATTACATCCCAACTGCTATACTCAATGCTCTGATTAATAAAGGCCATGTTATGCAAAAATAAATAGAGCAATACAAAGTGATAAAAAGGTGATGCAAAACTATTAATAATCAATCAAAAATTCAGGTAGTCAATTAGAAGATCAGCGCTAAATTGTACATAAAATATGTATGCAAAAAGGGAGCGCTACTAGAGCTCGGGGAGTTGAAGTTCTGATTTCAATTCTGTCGTCACCTGTGAGGAATTTGCACATCCTCCCTGTGGAATGCTTGGCTTCCCCAGGTGCTCCAGTTTCCTCCCACAGTCCAAAGACATACAGGTTAGTAGGTTAATTATTCATTGTAAGTTTTCCCATGATTAAGCTAAGGTTAAATGAGAGCTGCTGGGCGGCGCAGCTCAAAGGGCTGGAAGGGCCTATTCCAAACTGTATCTCTAAGTAAATAAAAGAGTATTCCCAAATTACTGCTATGAAAATACTTACTGCAGTTTCTATATCCTCTGCACCAAGTTTAAGTTGGATTGCTGAAAATCCACCCATTTCACCAAACTAGAAAATAAAATGAAACCAGCATCTAAATTGGTTCAACATCTAGATTTATAATAAAAATATGAAATACATATCAGTGATTCTAAATGTAAACAATTACACCGTACTATGGTGATGTCTAGGAGTCACATACTAAATGAGCTGGACAAACACAGAACTTACCCAAGGTTTTCTGCTGGATGTTACCAGCTTTTATTCTTCCTATTACCATTGCCAATACAGCTCAGACTGCATTAGGCAATCCCATGCTACATAGAAAGGATATACTTTACAAAAGATACTACCCTGTAGCAAAGCTCATAATATTAGTTAAGGAAAGAGAAATTGATTGCAGTAACTTTGTTCAGTGAGGGTTTAAAATTACGCCTGGACTTGTCTCCATATAGGAAAACAACTTAATATCATTTGATACTATTTGACTGCAAAAAGTAGAGTCAAGATTTTCTTCAATATATTTTACCAACACTAAATATACGGTGTTTAAATATTTTTAAACTAAAAATATTTTGACTACTAAAACTTAATTTTTAAAAATGGGACTAAATATTTAAATTATTAAATTCTGATAAACAAATCCTGGTGTTTCAAGGAAGGTGTCAAACACTTAAAGATTATGTTGAGCAGCACAACATCAAAGAGAAATTAATACAACGCCAATTGTTAACATTTCTAACAAAATGCTTCTAGACTGAATGTTATTAATTTTTAAACAAAGCTTTCTAATTCAATATTAGCATGGAACCACAATGAACAATGACTGAAGTAGATTAGGAACACAATCAAACACTGGAAAGTGATTCGGTGAGCAGGTTTTATTAATAGGAATCGAGTTGAAAACATTGGCCTGGATTCTAATGGCCAGCAGCAAAGAGATGGCACTTGCTGCTCACCTCCAAGAAAAGTGTCCACAAAGAGCTAGCTCTCTATGTGGCATAGACTTCCATTTTTCCATCATCAGTTGCTGTCAGGTATCAGCTGAAAGGAACCCCTGGCATGCAATCACAGTGATGTTATCAAGTGGCCTGAGCTGCCATTTAGATTGAAGACTTTCCACAGATGGCAAAGCAGGAAGGAAAAGGCACAATTTTTATTTTAAAATATTTAAATATTTTATAGATCATTAAATAAACACTGGAACATAAACATTAAAAAAGGAAAATTAAGCTACAGCGGATTCCGGTTAATTGGGACACATCTGGACCAGTACATTTTGGCCCAATTAAGCGGCTATCCCAATTAGCCAAAGTTTCATGGAAATAGTTAAAAGGCATAGAAAAGACAAACTGCTGTTTAACTGAGTAACAATTTACATATTTAAACAAAATACAGAACGAATTAGAACACTACCAAAACCTCTACAGTAGTAAAAGACTGTGCATTAGTTTCTAATAGTTATCAACAGGAATTCATCTACTGTGTTCTTACAATTGACTGTAAATGTACAAAATCAGTGCAGACACCTAGGGTAGATAATGAATTGCCTTTATAAATGCTTTAGAACATTCTCCAAATCTTAATTTTCATTACAGCATTCAAGATTATTGTCGATACTGATGTAGTTCTTAACTTGTTGAAATAGTGAAATCATTTCTTTTCACTCCCACCTATTTCTGGCATCTCCACGCCTGAATGTTTGAAACTGCAATGAACAAAACTATTCTTAATTGTCTTACTGCTCACTTCTTGCCAACTATCAGTGATAAAGATAACATGTAACTCACTATTTAAAAACTGATCACTCTAAGCAAGGCATAATCTCTAAAGGCCACACAAGTGCATGTAACTGGTACTAGTTACACACACAAAATGCTGGAAGAACTCAGCAAGCCACGCAGTTTCAACGGAAGAAAGTAAACAGTTGCTTCCGGCCGAGACCCTTCATCAACACTCGTTAGAAAATTCTTGGCAAAAAGCCTCCTGTCCCAATTAGTGTCTCAAATAAACAAGGGGAATCCTAGCTATTCTCTTGACTTATTTTTTGTTCTTTAGGAATTGTCCAAAATGGGCAGCTGCCCCGATTAACCGATGGCCCAATTAACCAGAATCCACTGCATATGGTTTTTTGGAAATATTCACTGAATAGATTTGCTATCTGTTGTACACGCAAAATTTAAGGACCAGAATATTTGTAAACTAGAATCATAGCTCAATATGCCAGTACTGACTTATTTAACACCTCTGATAACAAAATGAAACATTTTCAGTACAGTTTTTCCAATGAAAATACCTGGCCAGTATCTGAAATATGCTAATTTCCCAATTACAAAGAGGTTGTTGTTAAACAAACAGCCTGAGGAAGAGGTTAACAGCAACTTCAGTATTTCCACTTTACACTCCATGTAGGAAAAGCCTTTGAAGTGTCCAATAATGACAAACTGTGCCACTGCAGTTGCAAACAGTTTAGATTCTAATTCATGTCACTATCACATTGATGTTCTATTGCTACTGAATGGTTAGAAACAGCTTATTCATGCTTGTTTGTCTGGTAAGGGTGAAGTGCTGAAATTTCTTCACTCCACTTTCATTTTACCAAGGCGTCCCGGGAAAAAGAATTAAAATTGAATATTTATTCTGATGCACACCATTGCCCCCCATTTTGAATTAACAGGTATACTCCTTCGTAATATTCTGCTTTCTAAAACTATTCATTAAAAAAAATCATCTGAACTCCCTTGGGATTCTTCTGATAACCATTTGATTCTGACACCTTCTCAAGCTCACCACACTTTGATACCTAATGGCCTCATAACCCAAGCGTAATAGGTTTTAATTTAGCTGGTAGATGTTTGAAATTCTCTATTAGGTTGAAGAGAAGCTGCTTTCAATGACTCCAGGATATGTAATCCTCTAATAAAATTCCAATAAATTGATGAATAAATTGGTCCCTTGGGAATGCAAAATTATTATTCTCAATCCAATTTACTCCTTCAGATATTCTATTTATTATCTAAACCAATGAACTTAAATATATCAGCAAAACGGTCTCCAATTTCTTTAGCAATCTCTATTTTTTTTCGCGTTCTCTTTACCATCAGTTTTTTTAAACCTTTGTGCTGTTTTCTAGACTATGAGAAATAAAACAATGGCAACAAATGAAGAGTTATTTGAAAAAGTTGGACCCAGCATATCTGCTGAACCTTCTCTGCTCTTTCATTCTACTTGCTTCTCATGATACAAAAGATTTATAATTTCATCAAGTCCTTAAAGTGTCAAAAAAAATTAGGAATCTTAGATGATAACTTTTCACTATCGCTAACAGCTAAACATTCATTCTGTATACTTCATCCCTTCATCTAATACATCTTTAAAATGTTATGGTATGTTCTACTGCTTTTCTTATGTCTTTTACCTGTGCTGCCTCTTCAGTTTGATTTATTTGGAACTCTTTCTTTTCAATCCCTATAGTATGCTATTTAAACAAAAAATGCACCATCTTCTCCCTAATCCTTTCCACTTCCATTTTCTCTTTTAGTATAGTACTTCTGAGTTCAAGTTTAATTATCATTCAATCACATATGAACACAGACAAACAAAACAGTGTTCCTCCGGCCAAGGTGCAACACACATTACCAACAGCACATAACACAAATAGCACATATGGCTACGATTTCAGAAAACAGTCACAAAGAAAAAATATAATACAGCCTTAGTCCTCCAGTGGCAAGACTGTAGACCTGGTCCGGTTTGATCTTCCATCGAGTGAACACTGGAGGCAGCACCTACAGGAGGGGACAACCCCAAACCAGTGCAGATTCCAGCATGCTACATAAAGGCTCTTCCACACTACCTCAACATTTCCTCCCCTGGGCGACTGCAACAGGTGAGCCCATGGCTTGGGCCTGGGCCTAGGCTTTGCCACAACCGAGGCAACACAGATCCCCCGCCAGTCTCACCAATGAATTGGACTCACAGTATTCTGCATTACCAATGTCCAACAGGGTCTTGCAATCATAATAAAAACATCCAAGACAATCACTCTCACTGCATGTCATCAAGGCACAATGATATGCAACAAGACCAGGCAACAACACAACAACGATACCCAATAAGTGAAGCCATGCCCACACCAGATTATTTACAACGCTATCCATCAGGTTCCTCCATATTTGAGAAGCAAGGGAAGAGAGCAAACAGAATGGAATGCCTACCCGATTAACCAGATCTATCAGCCAGCCATGAGGTTCCTGTAAAATAATCATGAAAATAAATTAAATTTATTAATAATTATAAATCATTGGTTCCAAGAAAGAGGTATACCAAATGATGTGATCAATTTACAAAACTAAATTTGGTTTCATAGGCTACATATTAAACTCAGTTACTGTGTCTAGGTATTCTGGTGCATAAATCATTAGTAGTTAATAGGCAAATTCAACAAATAGTTAAGGAAATGAATGGCATGTTTGAAGCTTTGTTTAGATTTATTTCTAATGAAGATTCATTTCTTTGTCCAGATTTATTTATCACAGGCACATCGAAACATACAGTGAAATGCACTTCTACTTGCGATACCAACCATCACTACCCAAGACTGTGATGGAAGCAACCCACAGATGTCGCCATACACTCATGCCCAATGTTGAACAGAATAACGACAGCCACAGCAACAACAAAACAAGACAATAGCAGCAAAACAAGCTCTTCACCCACCACCCACCCACTCACAAACAGACCTCCAACCGCAGGACAGGCTGCTTCTGGGCCTCAAATCCATGGCCAGTGGTAGTGAAGCCACCTCTAGATTTCTGCACAGCACTTTGGTCTCCTTACCTAAAGTGCTATAGTAGCACTGAAGGGAGGTATGGTAGCATAGCGGTTAGCTTAACACTAGAACAGCACCAGTGATCTGGGTACAATCCCACTGCTGTCTGTAACAAGTTTGCACATTCTCCTGTGACCATGTGGTTTCCTCTGGGTGCTCTGGTTTCCTCCCACATTCCAAAGACATAAATTTAAGGTTAGTAAGTTGTGTTGCCCTGCTATGTTGGCAACAGAAGCATGGCAACACTTGCAGGCAGCTCCTGGCACATCCTCAGATTGTGCTGGTCACAACACATTTCATTGTATGCTTCAATGAACATGTGATAAGCAAAGCTCATCTTTATCTAAGGACATTGACTGGGCTAATTTTATTTTGTATGAGAGGGTTTTCCTATCAAAAACAGCCGAACAGTTTGGGTTTATATTTCCTAGACTTTAGAAGAATGACAGATGATCTTACTGAGACATACAAGATACTTACTGAGAGGGCATGAGACAGTAATTGTTGAGATGCTTTCACTAATGCATGAGTTCCAAACAAGAGGATATACTGTAGCTACAAGATAAAAGGATGGTCGGAAACTTCAGAGGGTGGTGAATCTCTACTCTAGAAGATGGGGTATATTTCTGGAAGCTTAATCATTATATATGCTTAGGGTGGAAGTAGATACCTTTCTAAAAGATCAGAGAATTGAAGAGTATGGGGAACTGACACAGAAGAGGAGTTGAGGCCAGCAGAGACCTGCATGATCATGCTGAATAATGTACAAGCTCGAGGGGGTTAGGTAGCTTATCCCTGGTTCTGATTTACTTATGTCTTACATCTACCTTTATCAAACAAATTAAACAATCTGTGAGCTTCTCTACTGTCAGCAGCAGTGGCAACATCAGCAATTACTGTCCATCTCTATGTGCCCTTCAGAAAATAATGTTGAGTTACCTTCTTGAACTGCTGCAGTCCTTCTATTAAGGTACCTCCTCGGTGCTGTTGGGTAGGGAGTTCTGTAATTCAGACTCACCATCAATGAAGCACCAGCAATATATCTCCATATCAGGAGCTCCTAAGTTTAAGACCATAAGACATTGGAGCAGGATTAGGCCATTCAGCCCATCATGTCTGCTCTGCCATTCAATCATGGCTGATTTACTTTCCTACTCAACCCTATTCTCTTGCTTTTGCCCTGTAACCTTTGATGCCCTTACTAATCAAGAACCTATCAAGCTACACTTTAAATATACCCAAACACCCTCCAGAGCTGTGTGCAGAGGGATGAATTCTCAGATTCACCATCCTCTGGCTAAAGAAATTTCTCCTTATCTCTGTTCTCAGGGATCTCTATTGAGTCTGTGGTCCTAGACTCTCCCACTACTGGATCTATCCTCTTCATGTTCACTCTATCTGGCAACTCTTAAGTTATAATTTTTTTAAAATTTGTATGAAGGGTTAAATACAAAGTGAAAACAAGCCGATACAAAACCTGTAGCCAGTGTGGCAAACACAGTTATAGAGAAGTACAGGCCCATCTATTCCATGCCAAAACCATTTAAACTGCCTACTCCTATCGACTTGCTCATAGCCCTCCATATATCTACCATCCACGTACCTATCCAAACTTCTCTTAAACTGTGAAATCAAGCTGGCATGCACTACTTATGCTGGCAACTCGTTCCACACTCTCATGACCCTCTGAACAAAGAAATTTCCCCTCATGTTCCTCTTAAACTTTTCAGCTTTCAACCTTAACCCATGACCTCTGGTTGTAGTCCCACCAAACCTCAGTAGAAAAAGCCTGCTTGCATTTACCCTATCTATACCCTTCACAATTTTGAATACCTCTATCAAATCGCCTCTCAATTTTCTACATTCTAAGGAATACAGTCCTAACCTATTCAATCTTTCCATATAACTCAAGTCCTCCAGACCCAGCAACATCCTTGTAAATTTTCTCTATACTTTTACAACCTTGTTTAAATCTTTCATATAGGTAGGTGACCCAAACTACCCACAATATTCTAAATTAGGCCTCATCCACACTGATGTACAGAGTCATTTTGAATGTTCAGCATGAACCCAATGCTACACACGGTATCCATACAGCTGTATTTGTAGTTTATGTTAGCACAGATTTCAATTATTTTAAAAATTATAAATGAGACCCTGAGAGAGAACAGGAAGTTGAGGGACAATTATTCAACAATGCCAGATATTGCTGTCAATTCTCCCAAAAGAATAATTTCTTATGGTGCATTAATAAACAGATTCTGTCCTGCCCGTGCCATAATTTAATTGTACAATAAGCCTAGACATGAAAAAAAACATACCATGGATGTGTAGTCTTGGAGTTCAGTCTATATCTGGGTTGGTTAAGCACCCAAAAACAACTTTTGAAATGATTTTAGCACAAAGATTTATCACAACTGAGATACACAAATAAATACTAACCAAAAATGGTTAGAACAGCAAGTCATGCCACATTTTATATTGGACTCGACAATGCAATCAAGTGGCATTCTAACTATATACAATGACTCCAAAGCTCAACATACCCACGTATAGTTACCTCGCTGCCCAACTCACCTTCTGCAAGTTGGCTGGTGGAGAGATGGCGTACATTTTGCCATCTCCAAAAACATCTGCCCAATTTCTCTGGCACATTTTCATACGGTTCTTGAAATGGTACTCATTACCTGGATTGAAGGCCTGGAAAGTCAAATAATGATTTAATGCAAAATATCCAATAAAATCACTAAAATGCAATACACTGTCACTTTTTATTATGCAAATAAAAGATTACTTGTAAATAAAAGGTTAATTCCAAGTACAAAAATAATTCTCAATTTATATCCTAATCAGCATCATGACTTTGCTGTAATTCGCACTGGTTTTTCTTTGTTTTTCATGACCGAAACTCAAGAGCTGTGAGAATTTAACTCTTGAGTGCACAGATTACTGTGCATAGTGAACCATCTTCAGGTAATAGAGAAGACTGCAGACCTTCACCTCCATGGATGTGTGCAGGTGCACAAAAATGTAGCAAATACACAGCAATAAAAAATTACCTATAATGACCCTTTGATGTTACTTGCACGAACATCTACCACACATACAAGGGCCATGAATGGTGTAGGGCCTTGAATACTGAAGCAAATCTCAACTGAAGAGTTGATGTACTTGCTTTGGAGCTTATTAAATGGATTTACCATAGCTGGGATAATACCTGCAAATTTCAGGACTGTGTCCTCTGGGTTGGTGCCTTCTTTAACTTCTTGCCTCGCACCTACATATTACTTTCCTTCTCTGCATCCATCTGTGTGACCTAAACACACCACCCATCTACAGATCTAAATTATCCTTGAGAAACCACTGCTTTCTCTACATTACAAAATGTAACAACATAATCAGGCCTCTCTGGCCTGTTATACACACTTAAGAAAATCATGGCTAACCCAATATTTTCAATGTCCCTTCGCACTGCCCTCCCCACCCCCCTGCCCCATCTCCCATATCTCTGACTTGCTGATAGTTCAAATATCTGCCAATTATCATCCTAAATGTATACAATAACTCCACCTCCATAGATCTGGTGCAGAGAATTTCATGGACTCAAAAATACTGTACCTTTGTATTAAGTATGTGTCCCAATATTCTAAAATTATGTTGCCTAGTTCATAAGCATATTCTTGGCATGTAAAAACCCTTAAGAATCCTATAAATTTCAATAACATCTTCTCTCAGTCTCCCAAACTCCAATGAGCATACACCCAACCTATTAAATCATTCCTCAGAATGGGCAGGCAGTGCACACACTCTTGCCTACAAAAATAGTGCTGAGATTGAGAGGGCCAAGAGCTTTAATTTCCTTGGTATGAACATCAATGGCCTGTCCTCTGAACTGGTCCAACCATGTCAATGTCACGGCCAAATAAACTCACCAATGCCTCTACTTCCTCAAGAGGCTAAAAGAATTTGGCATATCGCCGTTGACCATCACTAATTTTTATTGATGCACCACAGAAGGCACTCTGTCTGGATGTGTAATGGCTTGGCATGGCAACTGCTCTGCACATGACCACAAGAAACTGCAGAGAATTGTGGACACAACTCAGCACGTTACAGGAACCAGCCTCCCCTCCATTGCCACTCTCTTTATTTCTCACTGCCTCAGTAAATCAGGCAACAATAATCACGAATTCCACCCAACCCAGGCATTCTCTCTTCTCCCTTCTCCCAGTGGGCAGAAGATACAAAAGCCTGAAAGCATGTACCATCAGGCTCAAGGACTGCTTCTGCCCCATTGTTATCAGACTCCTGAATAGACCTCTCACATGATAAGATGGATTCTACTTCATTATGATCTTACACTTCATATTTTATATGCACTGCAGTTTACCAGTAGCTCTTACATTTTATTCTGCATTATTATTGTTTTATCTTATTCTAGCTTAATACAATCTTTAAAAAAAAAAATGATCTGTATAAACAGAATTTAACAAAAGCTTTTCACCATGTATTGGTACATGTGAAACAATAAACCAGTACACTAAACCCTTCATCCTAGGAATCAACCCAGTGAACCTTCTCTGCACTGCTTCCACTGAAATGCATCCTTCCTGAAGTTCAGAGACCAAAACTGTTAGCAGATCTCCTAGTGCTGTCTCACTGTCATCCTATAAATGTTACATCAAAACTATCCACTTTAATAAAGGCCAAAATTTTATCTGCTTTCCTAGTTACTGTAGCTATATGCCAACCTTCTGTGGCTCATATACTGAGGACCTTGATTTCTTTGCACTTGATGGTTTGCATTCCAGCACTTAAATAATAAGTCTGTTTTCTTTTTATGCTTCCTTCCAAAGTAGATAACTGCACATTTTCCCACATAATGTTCCATCTGCCAACTTATTGCCTGTTCAGTTGATTTACTCTGATCCCTTTGATGGTTCTGTCTCCTCCTGACAATCTGCTAAATAACTGAATCAGAATATGAGAATAGTGGTTCCTGACGGTATAAATGGCAACCTACCATGGTGAGTACTCCCATAAGGCTGATGGGAATTGGGTCTTGTTTGACTCGTGCTGCAACCAGATCCACTAAAAGCATGACCATGTTGTAGATTCCCTCGTGGATTTCAGTGCCCCATTTATGCACAGCACTTGAAGTTAACAACTGCAGAAATTATCAAGCAAAGCTGAATCAGTAACTCAATTATTTATAATCTCTGATTAATAAGACTTGAGTGATAAATCAACTGATAAATTCAAGAGTCCATAATCCAATTTTAGACTAATGCTTAAAATATTATAGTTTATTACAATTTTCTGTACTTTTATATTAAAAGTGACATACTGAAAACACAGCATATGATTATCAGATCTCAAATGTTCAAAGTAAATTGATTACCAAGTTTATTAAAGATCTGTTTTGTCCCTTACTTTGAAAATGCAAGTATTTGCTTAAAAAAAACTAACATGAAAAATTGTTCAATCCTACAAGTTAGAATGCTGGTAGGATTTTATTTTATGCTAGTAATTTGTAAATTCCTAAACTGTTTACTTTACCTTTTTAAAAGCTTCTGGCATACATCGGTCTATAAATCGTTTACAATTTTCATCAGCATCGGCAAGACCTGCAACAATCACATATATAAATTATAGAATCAGAGAGAACAAAAGATCCCTGGTGGGCACATAATTAGCACAATAAAAATTTTGGAGAATTATACCTGCCTGACTTCTTTAAGACCTAACTTATGCATCCTCTTAGGATACAGAAGAACAGATTTTTTAAACTTATGTTTTTTAATATAAAGAGTTCACGAGAGAGCCAATGATGGTTATGGCTATACACAAGTTCTGGGCTTAGTTTCAGCAAATCCTATTTTTGCCATATTTTGCGTTGTTTCAAAACTAACTCTGGAACAAATACAGCTCTAATTTCTTTTCTCCCCTCTGTGAGAAGTGTATTTTTCTGCCCATATATAAAAATGTCACATTATCCTGATCACTCATCTACTGAGAAACCAAATTCCTTCGTACTACAACACTGTTTTGCCTCACATGGAAAAATAATTTACTTTTCTTTTTATTCTCCCCTACAAAGTAGATTACCAACACAAATTCCCACATTATATTCCATCCATCAACTTCTTGCCCATTCACTTATATTGCTCCCTCTGTGGGCTGTTTCCTCTTCACAATACTCTAGTTGAGAAGCTTACGCTATACAGAAGTATAACATTTGTTTTCAAGGCCCAGCAGCCTTTGCAGTAGAAGGGAGGAGCTCTGCAGAGTTTAAAACTTGTTCATGTGTCCCTGAGGATGATGCCTGTGGCAAGTTTGTCCAGATGCAGCTCCTAGCTGAACATGTTAAACAGCTGGAGCTAGATGCACTTAAGATCATTCAGATTGATGAAAACATCATAGAGAAGAGTTTTAGTGCAGTGGTCACTTCTGGAGTACCCGATTCCCTTGTGCCGCTTTAAATATACCATTTTGGATACTGCCTGTGGGGAGGCTGTGGGAATGACTGATCAGAAGACAGCAGCAGACGCCATGTTTGTGACACCAATACTGACTCTGAGGCCCACAACAGAAGGATGAGGCAGGAAAATAAGTTACAGGAGATTCAATAGTTGGGGTGGGGTGCGCAGTTAAGATATTCTGTGGCTGCAAAAGAGGCTCTAGAATGGTGCACTGCCTCCCTTGTGCCAGGGTTGAGTATCTCTCTAAGCATTGCAGAATACTCTCGGGAGTGGGGGGAGGGGGGGGGGCAGTTGCAGTGCGAGCAGACTAAAGTCGCTGTGCATGTTGGCACAAATGACATAGGTAGCAAAAGGTTTAAAGTCCTGCTGAGTGGACAAAGGAAGACAGGAAAAAGGTTAAAAAGCAAGACCTCCAGGGGAGTAATCTCTGGCAGGAGTAAATGAGGGTAAGAATAGGAAGATATCACAGATGAATATGTGGCAAAGAGTTGATGCAAGGGGCAGGAATTAGAATTTACAGGCTATAGAGATCTCTTCAGGCACAGAGGACAGGTTGTACCTAAAATGGAGAGGACCTGTATCCTACTGCACAGACTTGTTAATGCTACAAGGCAGAGTTTAAACTAGATTGGCAGGGGTGGGATCCAAAGCATAAGTGAGGAAAACGAGAGGCACGATGCTGAGATAGAATGTTGCCAGGTTAGCATTTATTTCAAGACATCTAGAATACAAAAGCAAGGATGTGATGCTGAGGCTTTATAAGGCACTGGTGAGGCCTCATTTTAAGTATTGGGAACAGTTTTGGGCTCCTCATCTTAGAAAAGATGTGCTGGCATTGGAGAGGGTCCAGAGGAGGTTCACAAGGATGATTCCAGGGTTATCATACGAGGAAAATTTGATGGCTCTGGATTTATACTCACTGGAATTCAGAAGGATGATGGGGGGATTTCATTGAAACCTTTTGAATGTTGAAAGGCCTAGACAGAGTAGATATGGAAAGGATGTTTCCCATGGTGGGAGAGTCTAGGACAAGAGGGCACAGCCTCAGCATAGAGGGGCGCCCTTTCAAAACAGAGATGCAGAGAAATTTCTTTAGCCAAAGGGTGGTGAATTTGTTGCCACATGCAGCTGTGGAGGACAAGTCATTGGGTGTATTTAAAGTTCTTAATTGGACATGGCATCAAAGGTTACGGGGAGCAGGCCGGGAACTGGGGTTGAGGAGGAGACAGAAAAAAAGGATCAGCCATGGATGAATGGCAGAGCAGACTCGATGGGCCAGATGGCCTAATTCTGTTCCTATGTCTTATGGTCTAATTCAAAACCAATAAGGTCAATAGACATGACAGGCAGCAGTACAGCAAGAAATTAAGACAGACTTGGATTAAGTTACATTTATTTTAATGCAAGAGGCATTATAGGAAAGATACTGACGGGGGCTGTTTGGTTGCCAGTGACTCATGGTGTTCCTCAGGGATCAGTTTTGGGACCACTACTTTTCACATTGTTTGTCAATAATTTAGATAATAGAATTGATGGCTTTGTGGCAAAGTTTGCAGATGATATGAAGATAGGTGGAGGGATAGGTAGTGCTGAGGAAGCACTGCAATTGTAGCAGGACTTTGACAAATTGAAAATGGGTAAAAGAAGTGGCAGAGGGACTTAGACTCCCAGAAGGTTAATTTACAGGCTGAGTCTATGGTAAAGAAGGCAAGTGCAATGTTTCCATTTATTTCAAGGGGAACTGAATATAAAAGGAAGGAGATAATGCTGAGCCTTTATAAGACACTAGTCAGGCCGCACTTGGAGTACTGTCAACAGATTTTGGGCCCCATATCTCAGAAAGGATGTGTTGTCATTGGAGAGACATCACAGGAGATTCACGAGGATGATTCTGGGTATAAAGGGGTTAACGTATGAGGAGCATTTGGCAGCTTTGGGCCTGTACTCACTGGAATTTAGAAGAATGTGGAAGGATCTCATTGAAACCGACCAAATGTTGAAAGGACTGGATAGGATGGAATGTGGAGAAGATGCTCCCTATGGTGGGGGTATCCTGAACTGGAGGGCACAGCCTTAAAACTGAGGGGTAACCTTTTAGAACAGAGGTAAAGAGGATTTTCTTTAAGCCAGAGAGTAGTGAATCTGTGGAATGCTGTGCCAGACAGCCGTGGAGGCCAAGTCCGTGAGTAGATTTAAGGCAGAGGTTGATCATTTCCTGATCAGTCAGGGCATGAAAGGATATGGCAAGAAGGCATGTGAATGGGGTTGAGTGGGATCTGGGATCACCCATGATGAAATAGTGAAGCAGACTCGAGGGGCTGAATGGCCTACTTCTGCTCCAATGTCTTTTGGTCTTTTGGCCTGACAGGCAAGGAAGATGAACTCAGGGGCATACATTATACTGGGATACTATAGGCATTTCAGAAATATGGCTAAGGGAGGTCTAGACTGGCAGCTAAAAGTTCCAGGATACTGGTACTACAAGCGGGACAGAGATGGAGGAAAGGGGGAATTGAATTTCTGATCAACAAGATCATCATCGCCTTAATCAGAGATTAAATTACTGAGGATTGTTTGATAAGACCTTATGGGTGGAGGTGAATATTAAGAGGATGGTCAGCTTGTTACAATTGTGCTATAGATTCCTAATAGTAAATGACAATTAGAGGAATAAATAGGCAGTGTGATTACAGAAAGTTAAAGGATAATTAGGTTGTCACAGTTGAAGATTATAACTGTGATAGTGCCAAGGATTTGTTAATTATATTCAGGAAAGCTTCATCATGTAATATATTGGTAACCTACGAGAGGAGAGGGCATAGCTTGTCTACTCTTGAGAAACGGGGTATGACAAGCAATTGAGGTGTCAGTGGTTGAGCGCTTTTGGACCAGACTACTAGATTTAAAATAGTTATGGAAAAGGACAGAACTGATCTATGGGTTCAAGTTCTTAATGTCGTCAATTTTGATGGTAGAGGGAACGCTAGATGACAAAGGACATTAGCTATTTATTGAGATGCAGTGTGGTAGGTCTTTGGACTAGGGAAGGAAACGGGAGCACTCTTAGGAAACCCACGTGGTCACAGGGAGAACATACAGACTCTTTATAGGCAGTGGTGGGATTTGAACCTAGGTTGCCTATACTGTAAAAGGTTGTGTTAACCACTGCGCTACTGTGCTGCCCACATTAAGCCTGTGGTCAAGAAACAAGGAGTTATGGGTCAGGTACAGACAGCTGGGAGCAAGTAAGTACCAAAAGGATTATAGGAGTATGCTCAAGAAGGAAATCAGAATGCAAAAGTGGGGCATCAGATAGCTTTGGCAGAGAAAATGAAGGCGAATGCAAAGATATTTTAAGTACATTAAGGGAAAATTGTACTGAGAGAATAGGGCCCTTCAAAAACCAAAGTGGACATCTTTTTGTGGAGTGACAGGTGGTGTACGAGGTCTTCAATGAATATTTCCCTTGCTTTCCCACTGAGAAAAACAAGAAGACTTTGAGATAGTTAATGGGGGGAGGGGGGGTCGTCTACTAGGCATGTAAATGCTATTAGGATATTCCGTTTTATACTAGAGGTGTTATTGAACATCTTAAAATGTATGAAGATAGATAAATGTCTAGGGCCTGCTCAGAATATTGTGGGGAAACTACAGAAGAAATTGTAGAAGCCTTGGTTAAAATATACATATCATTAGCGATATGCAGAGCCAGAGACTGAAGAGTAGCTTCATTTAAGATGGACTATAAAGAAAAACTTGGTAATTATAGACCAGTAAGCCTAACCTCTATGGTAGGCAAGTTAACTGAAGTGTTGGATTAGGGTGCAAAATTGTTATTTTTCTTGTAGTTTAGCTTTCCTTTGCTTGCTTATAATTTTATATAATCACCTATACATGTGCCATTGTTAATGCTCCACTCTAGCCTCCTCCTGTCAGTGCTTGTGTCAATCAGCATAACAGTCTAAAATGTTTAGGAGTCTCTTTTTTCCATTATTTGCATCAACCACTCCACATGATAGTGAATTCCATATTCTCACCCTAATGCTATGGGGGGGGGGGGAGAAGAATGCTTTTCACCCATTTCTTCCTTTGTCTCATTTTCAATTATACTAGTTCAGTGCTGGAAACTAAAGCATGTTATTTCTGGTCCAGATACTGAACAGGGGAAAAAGTGCTGATGTGACTTGCCTATTCAAACGTTATGTGGAACTTACCAAGCCGTGCAAGGCACGTGGATGCTATCAGGCACTTGCCCAGTGATTCTTCACGTTTGTAAGGGATAGACCAGTGATCAGTGAACACACGACTTTCCAATTCATACAAATTTGTGGTTGGAAATTCAATGGTTCCGGGACAGTTTCCATTCTCATCACTGCTCCTCTGCAACAAGAGACAATTCATATTAACTATCTATTATATTTGAACATTCCTTCTCATGTTATCTGTTTTCCAGTTTTCCCCTAGGAAAGTTAGATGATAGTAAGTCTCCTCAGGTACCAAGTATATTGCACAATTATTTTTAAACAAATCAGTTATTAACTTCAATCTGAACAACTGTTATACTAAGTATTTTTGTAATTTGAATAGATAGACATTTGTAGGACAGTTGTTAGCTTTTGAATATTAGCACTTAACCTCTATTTGCTAGGAATCAGTTGAAACAACATTCAATAGTTACTTTGGTACGTAGCAGTTCCACTTACAAGGAACATAATGAGTCATGCAGCCACAAAATGAGTCATGCAGCCACATCAAATACAATGAGTAGAATAGTTACACTCCATATAACCATATAACAATTACAACATGGAAACAGGCCATCTTGGCCCTTCTAGTCTGTGCCGAACTCTTACTCTCACCTAGTCCCACCGACCTGCACTCAGCCCATAACCCTCCATTCTTTTCCATATAGCTATCCAATTTAACTGTAAATGACAACGTCAAACCCGCCTTAACCACTTCTGCTGGAAGCTCGTTCCACACAGCTACCACTCTCTGAGTAAAGAAGTTCCCCCTCATGTTACCCCTAAACTTTTTTCCTTTAACTCTCATGTCCTTCTGTTTGAATCTCCCCCACTCTCAATGGAAAAAGCCTATCCACATCAACTCTATCTATCTCCCTCATAATTTTAAATACCTCTATCAAGTCCCCCCTCAACCTTCTACGCTCCAAAGAATAAAGACCCAACTCGTTCAACCTTTCTCTGTAACTTAGAAGATGAAACCCAGGTAACATTCTAGTAAATATTCTCTGTCCCAATTTTGTTGACATCTTTTCTATAATTCTGTTGACATCTCACACAAACTGACAGAGGTAAACAGTGTAAAAGTGAACTGCAAGGAAATCAAAATCCTGTATTAACGAGTCTGCCATTTTAAATATTTAAAATGAATTATTCCAAGAATTTATAGGAAGTTTTATTTTTAATGCATAAGATGCACAATTTTGTCAGTATGAAGAGCGTGACCCAAAAATGCCAACAATAAAGCTCTATGACTTTGGAATCAAGTTTGAATACATCATGAATTGCTCATGTATACATCACATTTTAGGGCTATTTGATCGGCTCCAATCACAGCACCTCCTGCTAAAACCTTGCGCCCTTGCTACAGATTCAATAGAAGCACATATTTGGTATGCTCCAGAAGACTGCTGCACTTACAATTTTCAAAAAGGTATTACATAGTGTCACCTCAATATAGTATATCCAAGTCATTACCAATCTTCTCTGTGGAGACTCTAAGATAAGAATGCTCCATCGCTTGCATTGGCCAAAATATTTTCGAAGTTACTTAGCAAATAAAGACTGGAACATAAGTTTATATATCAAGCATCAATTTATGGTAGTGTTACGAAAGTGGCATGCAAATCCCTGTAAGGACTTCCATCCACATAAAAAACTGCAGTGGCCCATGCAGCCACTCAATCGTGCTCTGGTATCTAATAAGAACAGCATTTACCTCATCGTTGGTCTCAAATCCTTTTCTATAGAACTCTCAATCCTTAACACAAGAGATTCTGCAGATGCTGGAAATCTTGAGCAACATATGCAAAATGCTGGAGGAACCTGTCAAATCAGGCACCGTATCAGGGGAATACACAGTCAATGTTTTGGGCGGAGACTCTTCATCAGGACACCTAATGAAGGGTCACAGTCTGAAACTTCAACTGTTTATTCCCCTCTGTAGATGTTACTTGCTTTGCTGAAACCCTCAGTCCTTGAAGCATTTGTGCAAGATTTTAAGCAACACACACAAAAGTTGCTGTTGAACGCAGCAGGCCAGGCAGCATCTCTAGGAAGAGGTACAATTGACGTTTCAGGCCGAGACCCTTCGTCAGGACTAACTGAAGGAAGAGTTAGTAAGAGATTTGAAAGTGGAAGGGGGAGGGGGAGATCCAAAATGATATGAGACGACAGGAGGGGGAGGGATGGAGCCAAAAGCTGGACAGTTGATTAACAAAAGGGATATGAGAGGATCATGGGACAGGAGGCCTAGGGAAAAAGAAAGGGGGAGGGGGTAAGCCCAGAGGATGGGCAAGGGGATAGTGAGAGGGACAGAGGGAGAAAAAGGAGAGAGAGAAAAAGAATGTGTGTATATAAATATATAAATAACGGTTGTGTGTTGCTTGAAATTCCAGCATCTGCAGATTTCCTCCTGTTTGCGTTCAAAATTTTAAGCCAGTTTGAATAATTTAACTCTGCATTTGCAGCTCAAGTTAGAAAATTTCAAAAGTACAGAAACCTTGGAAGAAACTCTCTCGTGCTAATTTTAAATGGCTCATGAAATTATGCCATCAAAACAAGATTTCTATCTACTCTACCAAACTCAGAAACTTAGACATTAAATAAGATCACCTCTCATGCTTCGAAACTCTAGAGATAACAGGCCCATTTACTCAAATTCTGTCCATAATGCTGCACTAAATTTGATACTGTAGAAATAGATGATTCTGCCAAATCAGGTCTTTCACATCACATTTGAGATTGTCAAATTGCTCTGGGATCTCTAGCCTTCAACTGAGCTACACCTAGGTCATTGATCTCTCCTTATCTCGATCAATAAATATTACTCTTCCACAATTCTGTTTGTTTTGCCCATAACTCAACAAAAATGTCTTACTTTATTCCTGTATCATGGCTAGGACCTTACTCAAAAGACAACCCTTTTATTGGAGAAGTGAACACTTCAAAGTATATCATAAGGAAATACAAATTATATGCAGTGCAAGGCTAATCTCACCAAAATCCGTACATTTGCAGCAATACTTCTTTGCTTTCATTCTCATTGTTGTAATGAAGTCGGCCAAATTCTCATTTTTTTCCAAATTATTTGCAGCACCTGCAAGCTCACTTTGACTCTCTTGTGCTTCAAAGGCCAATCTCTTCAAATATTTGTTATCATACAATATAAACAATGTTTTCTGCTTTCAAAATGTATAATCTCACATTTCCCAACAATGTGCTCCTTTTGTCCATTCACTCCATATCAATTATTAAACCTATTACATTGTGCAATCCCATACACCCTAACTCACTTTCTCACCAGGGTGGGGAGGGGTAGGTATGACAGTCTAGAAAAAATTATGGGAAATGACTGACAAATTACACCAACCAGCAAGTAAACTTGTTTAATTCCAAGTTATTCTGCTATAAACAATTATTTTCAAGGGCCTCCATCCTGGACACTTAGACCTACAGGGTATTAAAGCAACATGAGAACAAACACTTGCAAGCACACATTCTAATTTGGTTCTGCCAATTCTGCATAATCATAAGTGTCATAACTGACCACATAAAAATGTGTACAGGAGTGAAATAGAATGGTTGAATGCTTTTGCAACAACAACCTCGCACTAAACATCAGCAGGACTAAGTAACTGTACATGAACTTCAGGAAGAGGAAGCCGGGCGAATATACCCCAGTCATTATTACGGGAGCAGCGGTGGAAATGGTGAGCAGCTTTAAGTTCCTGAGTGTCAACATCTCAAAGGATCTAATCTGGGGCTAACATTACTGGCTGGGGACAGAGTGGGGAGTTAGGGGTCAGGTTAGTGTTTAGGAACAAAGATGTGGGAAGATTAGTTCAAGCCTGAGTCTAGTGCTCCGCTCCACAGCCCACATCTGAAGGGTACCAACGTGGATGTTCAACCAAAAACATCCGTAGATGGATGTCAGGCCAGTAAGCACTACGGATGAAGACCTGTGAGAACGAGAGTTGACAGTGCCTCAGGATGGCAAGAGCTGAGGGATCTAATATCTGTGCGGGCTAGAAACACAAGGGCTAGTAACTTGCTAGTTCAACAAGCCTGGAGTTCAAGGTCTCATCATCCGTGTGTTTTGGGTTCAAAATGGAAGGTTGAAATTGAAGACCAATAGCTGAAGCCCAAGGGTCTGAGAGTCTGAAAGTCCACTGGAGACTGGAGGTCTGCAGGCAGCTTTTCCTGGGTTTGGAGGACTGTCTGTATTTGTGAATGGAGTGGGTGGGTAGGTGGAGAGGGAGTAAGGAAAGGGGCTTGTTTTGCTGTCATTGTTTTGTTGCTGCTGTTCTGTTGTTGTTGCTTGTGGTATTCTGCTGAACATTATGAGTGCGCTATGTTGCATCAGAATGTGTGGCGACACTTGCAGGATGCCCCTAGCACATCCTTAGGCTGTGCCAGTTGTTAATGCATTTCACTGTCTGTTTCGATGTACATGTGATAAGTAGATAAATGAATCTGCAATCATAAAGAAGGCACACCAGCAGTTCTACTTCATTAGGAATTTGAACTGATTTAGTTTGTCACCAAAGGCTCTTGCAAATTTCTAAGGATGTATAGTGGAGAGGATTGTGACTGGCTGCCTAAAATAGAGCCTCCAAACTACAGGATTGCAAGAGGCTACAGAACATCATGAATTCAGCCAGCTCTGTCATGGGCAAAACCTTTCTACCATTGAGGACATCTTCCAGAGGCAGTGCCTCAAGAAAGTGGCACATATCATTAAGTACCCTCACCATCTGGGACATGCCTTCTTCTCATTCCTAGCATCAAGGAGGTGACACAGGATCCTGAAGACCCACACTCAATGATTCAGAAACAGCTTCTTTCCCTCCATCATCGGATTTCTGAACAGTATATTATTATTATTCCTCATTATTCCTTTTTTGTACTGTTTATTTTGGAATTTATAGTAATTTTGTGTGTCTTTGCATCATACTGCTGCTGCAAAGCAATAAATTTTGTCATAATAAACCTGATTGAGGAACTAGCCAAAACTATACTTTGTTAAATGTATAACTATGAATGAGGAAAAGTCTACTGGTGCAATCCCTTTAATAGTTTAAAACTTCAACCACATTTCCATTAGTGAGATATCTCCAAAATATTCCTAATTCCAGCCAAGTAATCTTGATAAGAAAATCTGCACAAGACTCCAAATGTAGCCATGCCAATGCCCTGCAGGTTATATACAATTTGTACTTGCTGGCCCATCCCACAGAAACCAAAATTGGGAGAGCAATATCCAATTTGCATTCCTATTTTTAGCCATGGTTAAATATTCTATTCAGTTTACTTTGGATATTCTGTGCTGTTTTATCATTTTTAATGACTGATCAACTTCTACTGAGGATTGGTTCTTGATTCATCACTATCTGATAGATCTGCTGGTGTACACTGGGTACCTGGGATTGAATTGCCCTACCCAGCGTATAAAAATAGCAGAACTTTTAGCACTGGTTCCCTGTGAACCTCCACTAAGTACAGTTTGCGAATCAGAATTTTACCCATGCTAAATATTCCACATTTGGTATGGGATTTTTTAAAAAATCACACCAAGTAAAAAAAGAAAACCACCGAAGATGGACTTGGAGAACAGGTTGCTATTTACAGATAAAATTTTTATGGCACCAGTGGCAACCATTTTTATAAAAATCAATATTGTTGCATTAGACTTCAAAACACAAATACCAGCTATTAGCCGATGCCAAAAGACGCGGTATATACAGATCAGTAGCATAAAGATGGTGAAAGTAACTGAATATGTCAAAACATATGGAGGAAAATTCATAAGGCGCATCTCAACAATAATGTAAAAGAAATTGTTCATTCTGATGGATTTTGTTCCGGAGCTTTGTTGAAAGCTGAAATTTAGTAACCTGTTTCTAGCTTTCAACCAATCAGCAAAGCCTCCACAGAACAAGAACCAATAAGAACTGACTAATGGAATCACATTCTACGAATTCATTTCCTTGCAGACTGCAAAGTCAACATGCTTCTTTGAAGAAAATATCAGCAAGAATGACAAAATTGACTTTACTCTTCAGTACAAGGGCAGCTCTTTCACCATATCCAACAGGTGCAAGGGTTCCTCAGTGGCATTCATCTAAAATCAGAGTAAACAAGCTACACAGCTTGGAGGATCAGTGCAGACATTTTATATCAAGCCATGACTATAATTTTGGTTTAGATTCATTTAAGGACTTAAGGATGATGCATTTTAATGACTAAAAATTTTCAATACTGAAATTATTTTTTTAAAAATCTCAAAAAAATAGTCCAAGCTGAAAAAAATAAAAATGAATAAAACAGACCTTTATTTTGTGCAGTAACCTTTTGTGGCATCTAATCAAATGCCTTTTGTAGATTCATCCAGATAGCTACATTCTTAACTCCAATAAATTTTACAAACAGCCTTTCCTTTCATAAAACACGTTCACTTTGCCAAATCACATTACGATTTTCTAAGAGTCCAATTAATCCTTCCCTAATGGAATGGCAACAGGTGTTAGTTTAACTCATTTCCCTCTTAGCCCTCAGAGTTGTGATACCACTTAACAACACCATCATCTGCAGAGCCATTGAGCTATAAAGCACAGAAAAGGGGCTCTTCAGGCCGACTAATCCATGCCGACCAAGTTAACCAACCTAACCAGTCCCTTTACCAGCGTTTGAGAAATATCCCTCAATTGATTCAAGTGTCAATATGTGCTTTATATGTTATCTCCACACCCACCTCAATCACTCCCTCTGGCAGCTCATTCCATATACACTCATCAGCCTCTTTGTGAAAAAGTTGCCCCTCAAGTCCTTCAAATTTTTCCACTCTCAGTATAAACCCATGCCTTCTGATTTTGCACTTCCATCTTCTATGGAAGATACTGTGGCTATTATCATATCTATGCTCTTAATGATTGTACTCCAAATATGGCCTTCGCAGTGTCTTGTGTAAACATAACATTAAATCCTGTATTCAGTATCAGGACTGATGAAGGCTGATGTGTCAAATACCTTCCTCACCACCCTGTCTATCTGTGACACCACTTTCAAGGAACTATGTACCATTTACTGTTCAAGTCCTGTCCTGTTTAACCTTAGCAAAGCGCAACACGTAGCATTCATCTGAAATAAACTCATCTGTCATTCCTTAGCCCAAAGATGCAGTTGATCAGGATCACACTGTAATCTGGGATACCCTTCTTTACTGTAATTCATCCTGTGTTATTACGAACTTATCTTTAATATCTTCTGAGTATATTTTCCAAAAACAAACAAGCAGCCCATATTTGCAATTGAGGGAAATATAGAGGAACAAAGTACATTTATTATCAAAGTAGGTATACCATACAGAACTTTGAGATTCGTCTCCTTACAGGCAGTGATAAAACCAAGAAGCCCAAACCATTAAGAACAGTCAAACACCCAATGAATGGGGGGGGGGGGGGGAAAAAACAAACTGTGCAATCAATAAAAGTAAGCAAATAACAATCAAAGCTGAAATTCACAAACGTGGGTCCATGGCCACAAAGTCGGTCATCACTGCAGCCAATCCAGGAGCCTCTTAGTTTCAGGCCACAGCCTCAGTTCAACGCAGAGACAGAGTAAACCTCACAGAGCAGAGATCTGAACAATGGCCCTCACCTCCAGCCCCAGCAACCTGGCGCTTTTATCAGCCATACAGCGGTCGCTCTTTGCTCTTTGACCCAGACGCATCTCAATTCAGCCCATGTCTGACCTTTCCAGTTTGGAATGGAGCTTAAAATCAGTCAAACCTCTGCTTGTTTTTTGCTCTTGGGCCTGGGCTCTATGACCTCAACTCTGCCTCGCCTTGGCTCTGCCACTTCATGTCGTCTCCAAGTCTGCTTCAGCAGCCAAACATTGGCATATTCCCTGCTCTCAGGCCTGGGCCCTGCTGCCACCTTCTGCCCCACCCCACCCTCATCCCACTACAGTCACCAGGACATTGAGGAACAGATATAGATGCAGATGGGGGAATGGTGTAAAAACAGCAGGGTTGGAGCAGTGGGTAATTTCAACTTCCTTAATATATAGATTGTGACTCTATATAGTGCAAGGGACTATATAGTGCAAGAATGTTAAGTATATCCAGGAGGGTTTCTTAAATTAGCTCTACAAGAAAGGCAGTAATGGACCAGTGTTGGGTGACGACCCTGGCCAGTTGACTGACTTTTCAGCAGGAGAACTTGGACGGCACGGTAGCATAGCTGTTGCCACAACACTTTATAGCACCAATGACCTGGGTTCATTTCCCAACACCGTCCGTAAAGAGTTTGTACATTCTCCCCATGACCACATGGGTTTCCCCCGGGTGCCTCCTGCATTTCAAACACAAATGGTTTAGTAGGTCAGTTGGTTACATAGGTGTAATTGGGAGGCATGGACACACTGAGCCTGTGGAGCTTATTACCATGCTATATCGCTTTTTTAAAAATCTCCTTAAGTTTTAAGATAGCCATAGGTAAGAGTAAATATATACCAGGTGGAAGAGTATTAAATCGGACAGAGCTACTGTGGATTAAAAAAAATACCAGAAAATACCTCAAGGAAATTATGAAAGCCAGGAGAGGCCATGAAAAGTCCTTGGCAAATAGCATTAAAGAGAACTGATAGATATTCGATACATTCATCAGGAGCAAGAAGATAAATAGTGAGTGGTATGACAACTCAACAGCTTAGGAGGGACGCGTCCTTAGAGGCAGAGGGTGTGGGCAAGATCCCAAATGAGTACTTTAAATCAGTATTTAGGACGTAGAGAATAGTGAGATCAGTGTGGGGCATGCTGATATGCTAGAGCATTTAGCGATAGATGAGGCAGTGCTGGGTCTCTTAAAAGAACATTCAAGTGGTTCAGTCCCTGGGGCCTGATGGTACATACCCTAGGTTATTGAGAGATGAGATTGTTGGGGCCTTGACCAATATTTTCTTGTCATTTCTGGCTGAAGGACTGCTGAGTAACTAATGTTGCTCTATTATTTACGAAGAGAAATGGGAACAGTCCTGGAAAATATAGAGCCTTGAGTCTCAACCCAGTGCTAGGGAAGTTAAGTGGTAGGTTTGAGGAAAGGGTTTATGAGCATTTGCAAAATTAATGACCTAATTAAGGGAAGTTAGCATGTTATCTGAACTCTGAGGAGGTGATAAAAATCATTGATGAGGGTAGAGCAATGGACTGTGTATACAAGGATCTTGGTATGGCATTTGACAAGGTCTGTCATGCAAGACTCATCCAGTAGATAAAGAAGCATGTTATCCATAGTGAATTGGCCATCTGTCCTCTGTCCTGATCAACCTGGAAAATGGGGTCTCATATGCCAGACTGCTATTTATAGACTTCAATTCAGCGCTCAACACCATCACTCTCCAGAAACTGGTGGGGAAACTGTCTTTGTTGGGTCTCAACACCTCCCTCTGCAATTGGATATTAGACTTAACAATAAGGACACAGTCAGTCTGCGTGAGCAGCAACGTCTCTCTTCCCATTATGCTGAGCACTGGCGCTCCCAAAGGCTGTGTGCTCAGCCCTCTGTTGTTCATACTGCTGACACAGGATCCATCTCAAACTGTGTCATCAAGTTTGCACAACAGTGGTTGGCCTTATCAAGAACGATGACAAGATGGAGTATAGAGAGGAAGTGGAGTGGCTGGTGGATTGCTGTGAGAACAACCACCCGACCGTGAACGTGGAGAACACAAGAAAATTATTGTGGACTTCAGAAAAGTGCAGACAAGCCATCCCCCTCTGCAAATACATGGCTCCTCCACAGAGAGGTGCTACAAGTTCCTGGGAGTTCACATCACAGATGACCTCACCTGGTCCCTTACTATCACCTCTCTGAACAAGGTGGCATAGCAGCACCTCCACTTCCTAAGAAGATTGAGACAAGTTAGGCTCCCACCACCCACCCCCCATCTTAACTGTGTTTTACAGGAGCACCATTGAGAGTGTCCTGACAAGTTGCATCTCCATCTGGTATGGTAGCAGTCGAGCATTGAACCAGAAGTCCCTACAAATGACTGTGAGAACAGCTGAGAGGATCATAGGGGTCTCCCTACCATCCACTGGGAACATTTATCAGGAGCACTGCGTATACAGGGCCCATTAAGGATCTCACCCACCCATCCAGCATCCTCTTTGACTTTGTACCAGCAGGCAGGAGACTATGATGTATAAAAACAAGAATGGTCAGAATGAGAAACAGTTTCTTCCCCAGGCAATTGGGCTTCTGACCTCCCAGCCACAAAATATTCGAAGTGTCATTGGTTAATCTGTTCCGTACCTTACAATATTTAATATTAATGCACTTTAGTCTGTTATTTATGCACAATTCATCTGTAGATTTTATCCTTACTTTCATAAGTTATTGTGTGTAATGAGTCTTCTGTGTACACCCTGGTTCGGAGAAATATTATCTCATTTCTACAGTATATACATTATATGATATGCCATATACATATATAGTTAAATTACAATAAATTTGACATGACTTGAATTGGCTTGCCCATAGAAGACAAAGGATACTTGTCAATGGGCCTTAATTCTGACTAGAGGTCTGTGACCAATTGTGTTTTTCAGGGATCTGTACTCAGATCTCTTGCTTTTGTGATATGCAGTATATGAACGAGCAAAATGTTAATGTAGATAGGTGGATTAGCAAATTTGCAGATGATGCAAAAATTGATGGTGATGTTGACAGTGTAGATGACTAGCAAAGGATATTGTGGGACAAAGATAAGTTCAAAGTATTTATTTTTAAAACCGGAGTACAAATATGTCACCACATACAACCCTGAGATTCTTTTCCCTGTGGGCATACTTAGCAAATCTATAGAACAGTAACTGTAAACAGGATCAATAGACAACAAAGTGTACAAATGCAAATATAAATAAACAGTAATAAATAACGAGCATGAAATAACAAAATAAAGAGTCCTTAAAGTGAGAACATCGGTTGTGGGAACACCAGAAGTAGAATGAGTGTAGTTATTCCCTTTTGTTCAAGAGCCTGCTGCTTGAGGGATAGTAACTGTTCTCGAACCAGGTAGTGCGAGTCCTGAGGCTCTTGTACCTTCTGCCTGATGGCAGCAACGAGAAAAGAGCATGACCTGGTCTTTGATGATGGATGCTGCTTTTCTACGGCAATGTTTCATGTAGATGTGCTCAATGGTTGTGAGGGCTTTACCTGTGGTGTACTGGGCCAAATCCACTACTTTTTGAGGATTTTCTGCTCGAAGTTGCAGATTTAGGCAGAAAAATGGTAGAAGGAGTTTTACTAAACCAAAGGTGAGGAGTTGCATATTGGGAGATTAAATGTAAAGACACAGTTCATAGCAAGACCCTTAACACTATTGATGAGCCTTGGGATCTTGGTTCCTTGACAGTGGCTACACAGGCTGACAGGGTGGTAAAGAAGGCATGTGGCATGTTTGACCTTATAAATCAAGGAACTGGTTTCAAGAGTCAGGGAGTTATATTGCAGCATTATAAAGCTCTACATTTGGAGTACGCATTCAGTTCTGTTCAACGTATGACAGGAAGGATATAGAGCAGGGATGGCCAACCCACGGCGCATGCACCAAAAGTGTGCATTGCACCCCAGTGATAATAATAGAAAAGTAAGCCTACTCATGCAAGTATTAACCAAAAACTGATTTGTAGAAAAAAAATCTATAACAGGAATTCAAGTAGCTTAGAGCTCGAAATGGGTTTTACTGAGAATAAATCTAAAACTTAGCAATTATTTTTAGCAATTTTATTATTTCATGCATATCTTTTGGTGAATGTTATCTGCTTTCACATTAATCTGTTTTCAATTTTAAAAAAATGTTCATTGAGTCAAACTATGAAAGAAGGGACTTTTGTTCTGCAGTCGTTCCATAACCGTTTGATACTTGTTTGATCCTGAGGTGCCAGGCGTCTGCACCAGCGGTACATCACAGGTTTTTGCCAGTCAGTTTACAATTGACACTCATGCGCTACGGCAGCGGTCCCCAACCACTGGGCCGCAAAGCATGTGCTACCGGGCCGCAAGGAAACGATATGAGTCAGCTGCACCTTTCCTCATTCCCTGTCACGCACTGTTGAACTTCAACATAGGGTTGCCAACTGTCCCGTATTTGCCAGGACATCCCGTATATTGGGCTAAATTGGTTTGTCCCATACGGGACCGCCCTTGTCCCATATTTCCCCCGCTAAGGTAGAGCGTTCCTATGAAACCTTTCGTGCCGAAATGGCATAAAGTGAAGAAGCAACTACCATTAATTCATATGGGAAAAATTTTTAAGCGTTCCCAGACCCAAAAAATAACCTACTAAATCATACCAAATAACACATAAAACCGAAAATAAATAACACTAACATATAGCAAAAGCAGGAATGATATGATAAATATACATTATTTCTACTTTATATAGGCTGTATGTACAGTATTGTCAGGAAGACGAAGGCAAAACCGATTTGTGGGAAAAAAAATCGGCACATATGCACACGCACACAGGTGCCCATGCAAGACTTCATGGTCATGGTAGTCTTCTTGGGTAAAGTGTCCTGGGATTTGACTGCTACTTTTGTCCCTTATTTGGGAGTGAGAAAGTTGGGCAACCCTAACTGTAAAAGACATGTTGAGGTGAGTTTAACCCTACTTGAACACCCCCACCACCCCCGGGTCGGCCGGTCGGCAAGAATATTGTCAGTATTAAACCAATCCGCGGTGCAAAAAAGGTTGGGGACCCCTGCGCTACGGAGTTGTGCTTTGTTTGTCCTTTGTGAACATTTGCAGTTTTGGACTTTTTTTGAAAATTAAGCCTTGTTTTTACATTCAGTTACTCATCACTGTGTGGTGATATCACGTGCAATGATGTGCCAGTACACGATTGGACAGAGCATTGAGCATGCACGGGATTGCTAGTGTTCCAGCATGTGGCTGGGTTAAGATGTGTTTGTTTATTACTGTAAATAAAAGTTCTCTGATTCTTCCAGAATATGATTCTTTACTGTTAATCCACGGTACGTTTAAACAGAAGTAACATAACATGGTGTCAGAAGTGGTTCTGGAAGAATAAGACGGGAGAATCGAGAATTGAAGATGATCGAAAAAAAAAGAAAAAAGTTCGAACTGTAAACGGTAAAATGGAAGGTTTACAACCCCCACCAAAACTTCAGCTGACTGGTAAGGTAGCGGAGAATTGGAGGATCTTCAAGCAATAGTTTGAACTGTACTTACCAGTGATCGATTATGAAGAAAAATTGGAAAAAAAACAAAGCTGCGCTTTTGCTCCTTGTAATCGGGAATGATACAGTAGAGGTATATTAATAATTTTGTCTTTGAAGATGGAGATAATTTCAATTTAAAGTTGATAATGGACAGATTTGAAGTATTTTGTATACCTATGCGTAATTTAACGTATGAGGGATAAAAATTCTTCACATGTGCGCAGAGCTGCTGAAACAATTGATCAGTATGTTACTGAGTTAAGAAAGCATAGTAGACTGTTGAGAGAGCAAGATTTAAATTTTGAAAAAGCTTTGGCTCTTTGCAAAGCTTCTGAGACCGTGACGGTGCAGGCTGAAGAGCTTTTTGTCGAAAACTGCAATGTAAACGCTGTAAAAAAGCGCAAATATATCAAGAAATATAGTAACACGTCAATGAAACCAACAGAGAGCAAGACAGCACTGGAAAGAAAGAAGTCATGTGATCGCTGTACGCAGGAACATCGTCCAAATCAGTGTCCCGCATATGACAAAATTTGCAATGGCTGCGGTAAGACTAATGATTTTTCACACCGTTGTAAAAGTAGAAAGGAGGAAAATAAATTGAAACAAGTAAATGCTGTGCTTGAAGATGAATGTGAGGAATTGTATATAGATGTGCCTTGTGAAAATAAACAAAGAAAGAATGATTGGACTATCCCGTTGCAAGTGAATCAAAACAATATTCTGTTTAAACTTGATACCGGAGCGCAAGTAAATGTTCTTGCAGAATTTGAGCTTAATGCTTTAAAGCCAAGACCGAAATATAAAAGTGACTGAGTATTCAGGTGCGGACTTCCAGGTCATCAAGGGAATGGCGGCGTAAGGAAAAGGTCTCTCGACAAAAAAGAAGGTAAGCTGCCCCAAAATCGAATTTAGACAAATACTTAATATTGCATAACTATATTAATAAAAGGGGCAAGGATGATGTCTAAGAACAAGATTAAAAAGTCCGCTCCGAAGGTTGATAAACATAAACAGACGCAGCAAGGCGACGGGCCTAGCTCCCCCACGGCAAGCCAGGACGGAGATAATGAGGGGGAATCGGTGACTCTGTCTTTGATTCTCGGAGAGATTCGCGAGTTCCGACAAGATAACAGCAAACAGCTGGAAGATATTAAAGGAGAAATAGTAAAAACTAACTCACGGATAGATGAAGCCGAAGCGAGGATTGTTGGAATTGAAGAGAAGCTACAAAACGCCGGGGAAGTGATAGCAGAAATGCTGAAGCTGCAAGACCAGCTCCAGTGGAAACTAATAGATCAAGAAGGCCACTCAAGAAGGGAAAATGTGAGGATTTACGGAGTTCCCGAAGCTAAACCCGGATTGATGATTCCCTTCATAGAGAAGCTGCTTAGAGAGGACCTTGATATACCGGCCGCAAAAGGCCTACAGATAGAAAGGGCTCACCGCGTGTTGGCACCACAGCCCCCGGCAGGCACCCAGCCCAGATTGATTCTGGTCAGATTTCTCAGTTACAGAACGAAGGAAGAGGTGCTTAAACGGGCATGGCAAAAGAAAGGTTTCATGTGGAGCAACTGCAAAATCAGTTTAGATCACGACTACGCACCAGGGATTCTTGCCAGACGGAAGGAATATACGGAAACACGAAGAGTCCTGAAGGAAAACAACATCAGATTCCAGATCCTGTATCCAGCTCGGCTGAGAGTCTTTTACGACGAAGGGACAAAAACTTACGCTACAGTGGAGGAGGCAACGTCCGACCTGGCGGACCAGGGACTACCTATTAAAGTTATCACCCAACCGGAGTCGCTACTGGAGAGGATTCGGCAGAAGTCGTGGCAGTTAGTGGGGCGAGGACACTCCACTCGAACCAGAGTGTCAAACTACAAGGAAAAGCTGCAAATATTCAGAGGCGAATGTACAGAGAATACAGATTAATTAAGAGAAATGACTGAAAAGAGTAAATCGGACTTAAAGGTAAAATGAAAACTGGTAACTGAAAATAAACTAGGCGGAATAACTTGAATGATAGCAATATGGTCGAGACATAAATAGGAGAAAATTCTCTATGATTATTCAAACTGCTGAGGGCCCTCTAACACAGGGTGAAGATAGAGGTTATCCCTCTGAACTGAGGCGGGTCAGTGCTCAGGCCTCACTGTGGGAAGTTGGGAAAAATTTTCAAATGTTACACGTTCAAAAATGTCTAGGGTGTGGTTATATGTCTTGGTTTACTGTTGAGAAGGGATTGCTTACTGTTTGGTTAGAAATGGAGTGTTTTTTTTCTACTAAAGAAAAATGCAAACTGAATTGGTAAAAATAATTTCCTATAATGTTAATGGGGTTTTGAATCCAATTAAAAGAAATAAGATTATGTCTAAATTGAAAAAAGAGAGGGCACAAATAGCTTTCCTCCAGGAAACACATATGAGCCAATCTGAACATGGAAAATTAAAAAGAATGGGCTTTAAGCATGTATTTTATTCATCATATAAATTGAGTCACAAAAGAGGGGGAGCTACTTTAATATCAAGTACTCTTAATTATGAACATATTTCAGAGACTAAAGACAAAGGACGGTTTGTAAAAATCACAGGAAGAATAGAAGGTACAGAAATAACATTACTGAATGTTTATGCTCCTCCAGGTTGTGAATGGTCATTTTATAGACACATTTTTGACCTAATGGTCAGTTCTCCAGGGGTAGTAATTTGTGGAGGGGATTTTAATATTAGATTAAATCCTGATTAGATTCTTCAAGAATAGTTACTCAGAATAAACCTCTGACTCGGAAAATGAATTCATTGATGGAGGAGTTGGGAATTATAGATGTCTGGAGGGAATTACACCCTACTAGTAAAGATTATACACATTACTCTTTCCCTCATTCAGCCTATTCAAAGATAGACTATTTCTTTATCTTTAATACAGATAGACTCAGGATAAAAAACTGTAATATTGCAACAATTGATCTGTCGGATCATAGCCCAGTCTCTATGTCTCTAATCCTGGAAAGGAAAATGAGGAAAACACTATGGAGGCTAAACTCACATATACTCAATAACCCGAAAGTAATGGAGAGATTAAGGGGAGAAATCAAAGAATATCTAGACCTTAATGACACGGGAGAAACATCACCAGTGATCTTATGGGATACATTGAAAGCTGTACTGAGAGGGAAAATTATTTCCATTACCACTCACATGAAAAAAATCAATGCACAAAAATTAGCAGACCTTCAAGGAAAATTAAAACAACTTCAAGTTGTAGATAGCAACAAAAGTAATTCAAATCGAAAACAGGAAATTAGGAAATTGCAAAGTGAAATTGACGATATTTATACGTTGGAAACTCAAAGAAATTTTCTTTACCTGAGACAAAAGAATTATGAAGTAGGAGGTAAATCAGCTAGATTATTAGCATATAAATTACAAAAACAACAAGCAGACAATACAATTCATAAAATGAAGAATCCAAAGACAAAGCTTGTGGAGAGTACAATAGGGAAAATTCAAGAGAGTTTTGAAACATATTATCGAGAGCTGTACTCCCAACCCCGGGCCCCCAATGAGCCCTATATAGACAGTGTACTGAATTTTTTAGATCTACCTAAATTTACAGATTTACAAAATGAAAGTTTATTAGAACCAGTAACTGTCAAAGAACTGAACGTGGCCATCTCTAGGTTAAAGGCTGGAAAGTCCCCGGGTTCTGATGGGTCTACCTCAGAGTGGTACAAGTCCCTGAAGACACAGTTAGCCCCATTACTACTTAACACCTTTAATTGGATCTTGCAGAGAGGAGAAACTCCACCTTCCTGGAGAGAAGCGATTATTTCAGTTATTCCTAAAGAGGGTAAAGATAAACTAGAATGTGGCAATTATCGGCCAATTAGTGTTCTTAATTTAGATTACAAACTATTTACATCTATATTAGTGCGCAGATTGGAAAAGCTTTTACCTGGCCTAATCCACTTAGACCAGACTGGATTTATTCAACAAAGACAAACACAGGACAACATAAGGAGAACTCTGCACATATTAGAACAGGTTAATAAGAACGAGACAGAGACAATGGTAGTAGGATTGGACGCTGAGAAAGCTTTTGATTCGGTTAGTTGGGCATTCCTATACAGAGTGTTAGGAAGATTCGGCTTTCAAGAAAAGTTTATTAAAGTAATTCAGACTCTATATGACAGCCCTACAGCCCGAATTAAGATAAATGGGGACCTCTCTGACTCCTTCATCTTAGAGAGAGGCACTAGACAGGGATGCCCAATTTCTCCTCTCCTTTTTGCGCTATATATTGAACCGCTTGCCCAACTAATAAGACAGAGCGAAATCGTAAAAGGTATCAAGGTGGCAGGGATTGAACAGAAAGTGACGTTATTCGCAGATGATGTTTTGGTCTATCTGAGTGAACCAGAAAAATCATTTATAGGATTGTTTACACTGTTGGATGACTTTGGGAAAATATCAGGTTATAAAATAAATGTAAAGAAAACGCAGGTTATGTCCCTAAATTATACACCATCCAAAAAATTGCAGGATACATACGATCTTAAGTGGGAAGCTAAATTATTAAAATATTTAGGAATAACCCTGCCGAAGGATCTTTCAACACTGTCACAGGTAAATTATGGGCCATTAATCTCAGAGATAAAAGCAGATATGCATAGATGGAATCTTATCCTCTTTTTAAGTTTAAATTCAAGGATAAATACTATAAAAATGAATATTCTTCCTCGGTTATTGTATCTTTTCCGTACTTTACCGGTGGAGGTGGATGATAATCAATTCAGGGAATGGGACAAATGGATTTCCCGCTTCATTTGGCAAGGAAA
Source organism: Mobula birostris (assembly GCF_030028105.1). NCBI lineage: Eukaryota > Metazoa > Chordata > Chondrichthyes > Myliobatiformes > Myliobatidae > Mobula > Mobula birostris. Next base: position 35,315,505 of record NC_092381.1, read on the forward strand.
GAAACCTAGAATTCGATATAACACCTTACAGTTAGGGAAGGAAGGAGGAGGTATAGTTCTTCCTTGCCCGAGAAATTATTTTTATGCCTCACAGATAACCCCTCTGTTATATTGGTGTAATAGGGAATATAAGGCTAGATGGAAGGAAATAGAATTTGGATTAGTTGACAGTTTTCCTCTACAGGCCTCAATAGCTGACAAAGGATTGATGGCCCAGTTGGAAAAATTTAAAAACAGTTGGATAAATCTTACATTAAAAGTATGGCAGAAGGTGGTTAATTCATGTGGAATTAATAACATGTTAAAACTCTTTAGATGGTGTGCATATGATACCGAATTCCTTCCCAACAGAGGAGATAAAAGATTTGAGCTATGGATAAAGAAAGGTCTTACTACCTACCTCTCATTTATAGATAAAAAGGTATTACAAAGTTTCCAAATCCTGCAGGACAAACATGGCCTAGAACACAATGACTTTTTTAGGTACCTTCAAGTACGAAACTATGTTAACCAGAGTTGTAGATATACAGACCTATCAACAGTAGAATTAGAATCTTTCAAGATTCTGAATTCGGCTTGCAGTTCAATACCTAGTAAATCAGTTTCTCGATTATATAATGCACTCTCCCATGCTAAAAATGTAAATACACTGTATATTAAAGAGAAGTGGGAGAAAGAAGCTGGGTTGGTACTTTCAGAGGAGGCTTGGGGGAAAATCTGCAGCTTTCAATGGTCCTCGACTAATTCTTTGACTTGGAGAGAACATTGTTGGAAAAACATTACAAGATACTTCAAGACCCCATATCAGGAAAAATATAAAGATACAAACGTGACGTGTTGGAGAAGGTGCGGCTCCAAGGAGGCAAATCATTTTCATATTTTCTGGGATTGCCCTAAATTAAGTCTATATTGGGAAGGTATTCATAGAACATTAGTTAAGGTACTTAGGTCCCAGACACCTCTGAACTTTGAGACGCTCTATTTGGGGCATGTATTGTTTCTTGAACAGAAGGAAGATATAAAGTTTCTGCAGGCCCTCTTAGCGGCAAGTCAGAAATCAATCACTAGAAAGTGGCTAAATCCAATACCACCTACATTAGAAGATTGGCATGAAATTATCTTGGAAATATTTAAAATGGAAAAGTTGACTTACTCCCTGAGAATTCAAAAAGAAAAATTTTATCAAATCTGGAATAAATGGATTGAATATATAACCCCAATGCGAGCAGACTTTAGATGACTCTCCTAATGATTTATACTGCTCTTCTCATCAACACAGTAATATTGCTAACGTAAGTTAAATGTCTTTTTTTTTGTTTTCTTTTGGAAAATAGAGAATTAACACAAGTAAAGGGAAAGATTTCGGAAAGGGATAAAAAATGGAAAAATTAAGTAAATAAGTACATAGGGATTGGATAATTATGTCTGCAGGCAGGAGCAAGCATGACCAAATTAGGATATAAACACCTACAATGGTTGTTACATAGGCTTACATACAACATTTTGGACCAGTGGAAGTGGTCCAGAAGAGTTATATGGAAACTATTATTACTATTTTTCTTAACAACTAATACCATTACTTAGCCTAATAGATTAGAATTACCACAGTACATATTTATCTATTTAAGTGTCTAATTTCCTTTTATATCATCTCAATGTGTACTTAAGAATGTATAAATAATTACAGTTTTATACATATAAAAAAATGGAAAAGGTTATATGTGTGAAAAAAGTAGATGATATTTGTGAATTCCTTATCCAAATAAAAATTTAAAAGAAGCGTATTCAGGTGCAGATATTCCAGTTAAAGGAACATGCGTGGCAAAGATATCACACAAAAATATTGTGCATACGCTTTCATTTGTGGTCGTGCCAAAAAATGTACAGTCAATTCTGGGTTTATCTGACTGTGAAAGACTTAATTTGGTGAAAAGAATTTTTGTCTTGGATAGTGACACAGAGCTGAAGCGACAGAATGTTGCATTACAGTCTGCAGAAGTTGATGTAACTCGACTGCAGGTCCAGCTCATGGAGGCAAATGCTGACATGGAGAATATAAAAGCAGTAGCTGCAGTGCCTCAGACGACGAAACAGGAGGCAACTGATGATGTGAAAAAGCAATGGCAGGAGGAGGTTGCTTCAATGCAAGCGATAATGAAAGAGACACTGAGAGAATACGAGATTCAGTTTCATCACCGCCTAGAGCAAGAACACTCACAGTGGGCACAGTATAAGGAAGAAGTGAAAGCACAAGTGAAGGAATTGAGAAGTATTATTGAAATGATGAAGTCTCAGCATTAAAAAAGAGATTACACAGTTAATGAATGAATTAGATGAAGAAAAGAAGATTCGTATTTCATTACAAATGGAAGTGGAATGTGAATTGACTGATCTAAGGAGATGTTTGTCCGAAGGACAAGGAGACAAAGTAAGGATACAAGATAAAAGGAACACATGGACACAGACCAGATCATACATGGTCCAAACAGGGAGGGAGTGGTGTTAAGAAAGAATCGCAAAGGCTTTAAGAAAGAACCAACTTCAGAGTTTCAGTTATCTGATATAGATATGCTTTGATTAACATTGTTAATTGTTTTTCTTTCCAAAGTAAGGAAGATGTGGTGATATCACGTGCAATGATGTGCCAGTACATGACTGGACAGAGCACTGAGCATGCGCAGGATTGCCAGAATGTTCCAGCACGTGGCTGGGTTAAGACATGTTTGTTCATTACTGTAAAATAAAAGTTCTCTAATTCTTCCAGAGTTTGATTTTTTACTGTTAACCCATGGTATGTTTAAACAGAAGTAACATAACACACAGTGCAAAAGAAAATGAGCAAAAGAAAATCAGAAAGTGATAGTAAGCGTGAATTCAATGAACAGTGGGAAAATGAGTTCTTATTTATAGCGGGTCCGTCAGGAAAACCATTGTGCATTGTTTGTGAAAACATTTTCTCACATAATAGAATACGTGATCTTAATAGACACTATAAAACACAACATCAGACTGAAATAGAAGGAAAACTGAAGCTAGTGCTTGGGTCTGGGTTAGGAAAAGAATATGTGATTAAGAAAAAGGAAGAAATCAAAAAACGACAAAACATTTTTTAAAAGTCTCATTAAGGTAAGTAATGTTCATCTTGCTTTTATATTAAATCAATATATCATGTAAAAATACTAAGTATGTCTAATTAACATATTTTTACAAGAATTGAATGGGGGTACAAGAGTTGTATGGCGCATCTGAACTCGTGTGTGAAAAGACTGACGCATGGAATGTAAAAGGTTGGCCACCCCTGATATAGAGGCTTTGGAAAAGGTGCAGAAGAGATTTACCATGATGTTTCCTGGATTAGAAGACATGATACAAGGAGAGGTTGACAGACTTGGGTTGCTTTCTCTCGAGCAGAGGAGGCTGAAGGGAGACCTGATAAGGTTTATAAGATTGAAAGAGTAGACAGCATCTTTTGCCAGGGTTGAAATGTCTAATAACAAAGTTATTGCATTTAAGGCGAGAGAGTAGAATGCACTGCATGGGGATGAAGGCTTTGGCAGATATATAGAGGCTTTCAAGAGGCTCTTAGACAGGCACGTGGATGTGTAGGAAATGGAAGAGTATGCACATGTGCAGTCAGAAGGGATTAGTGTAGCTGGCATTCTAATGTAATTAGTGTAGCACAGCACTGAGCCAAACAACTTGTGTCTGTGCTGCATTGTTGTATATTCTATGTTCTAAAAGGATGTAAATTGAAACAATAAGCAGAAATGTCCTAGGCTAGAATCCACTGTACTGACTGTCTAATGGTGCACTTAGAGCAGTTTATCCTCTAGTATTTACAACAGGGGATGATTTCATTAACTATTTCAGGAAAGCAACCTTACAAAATTACATAGAATGATAACAAACTAAAAGGAATGTATAAATATGGAATGATAGAATGTAACACCAGCAAAGATTGAAGACTGCATGCAGTGTGTTTCACCAAGTACACAGGTTTAGTTGCTTATTCTACTCTAATCTCTAATAATTCATAGTTTTAACAAAGTGAATGATAGGAATCATAAACAAGAACAGGTGGTTGTGAATGGCTTAAAAGAATAGGAGGAGAGATGGAAGATACAATCTTTTGTAAAACTATAAGGAAAATGGACAAGTGAATGTAGTAAAACAGCAGATTTTAAATGACACGGAGGAACAGAGAAATTCTGATATGCAGTGATGTCATAAAAAGTTAGCAGCACTTACGTGGGGCCAGGAAAATAAGATAAACCAAAACCTTGATTTTTAATGCAGAGAAAGCTGCAAAAGCTCAGTAGGTCAGACAGATAAACTAAGTTTGTTTCATATCAAAGTCTCTTTGTTCATTCAGTCTCTTTGCACAAATGTTATCTGACCTGTTTCCTGCATTTTCTATTTTAGATATCCAACATCTGCAGTCTTTTTCTTAATTTCCCTTGATTTTTACATCTTGGTGACAATCTGTACATAAGATATTGAGGTATCTGGCACTTATTGCTTCTGAAGTGATTGAGACAGTGTTTCAGAAAGAAATGTTGGAGAACAAATGAAAGGATTGGATTAAAGTTGACGCTTTAAGTGGAGAAAGACCTAATCTTGACACAATGTTTTTTTTAACGTAGCATTCTATTTTATGAAAAAAATACATTTAAAATGAGTGAAGGATTTCTTCAACCAGGCAATGCAACAATGTCGGACATAATAGCATAAAGCTAGTTTGAAAAGCAAGAGAAAAAAATTCAGAACAAGTGAAATGCCCTTTTTTTTAATGTTTTATTTCCACAATCCTTCATGCCACTTCTGCAAAAACAAAACCACTATAACTGTTTATCACTATCTTTCATCCACATACTCTTTGGATGCAATACATGCCCAAAGCTTTTAGAAGAAGGAAGTAAAAGCATCTAAAGCTTAATACCTTTTATTTTTAACATATTTTTTCCAAAGTATCACTTCACTGAGACCAGACTAATTTGTATCAATGAACTTTTATTATAGAATGATTTGCATTAAAATTGAAAAATAATAGCACATTTTGCAGACATGATTAGCTTTGAGAAGCTGGTTACCACTTGTTTCTCATCAAATATATTGTGGCATTTACTATTAAAATCCTCAGAAAATCTCAGTGCTACTTGACAAAGGGTGATCAGTGTAACATCAATGAAGTTTAGTGGCTTTTCCAGCTCAAGAGATTTCAGACAATGAATTACAAATTTAGAAAATAAACTTATAGATTTCATTGTTGGAACAAGTATATCAATTCATAAAGCAACTAGTTTGCTGTGGTTAATTGGAACCAATTAGGATCATTATTTTATTAAGAAAGGTTCCTAGTAAGTAGTTTCACTTAATTGCAGGGGTGACAACACATTCCAATTGAAAGACGCAAAAATCAACCATTTGTGCTAACTTCCTCAAATGAACCACAGTATTAACTATTCATCAGTTCACCAAACTGCATTTGATAGAGAGGACAGTTAGTGTTAACATTCCAGCTTGTAACATCTCTGCCTAAAAAAAAACCTAGTCTCTTTATAAGTTTGCTCTCACCAACAACAAATCCCTCCAAAGCTGGTGCATTATGCCTGCAAACAAGAGCAAATCTGCAGATGCTGGAAATCCAAGCAACGCACACAAAATGCTAGAGGAACTCAGCAGGCCAGGCAGCATCTATAGAAAAGAGTATAGCTGACGTTTCAGGCCGAGATCCTTCTTGACGAAAATACCTCTTGACCTGCTAAGTTCCTCCAGCATTTTGTGTGCATTATGGCTGCAGTACATATTAACTGAACGATGCTTTGCGGCAAATTACCAGGCCACTTCAGCACTACCTCTCACACTTCTGGTTGCCAGCACCTAATAATATAATATAATATTTTATTATATTGGGTTGAGCCCACTAGGGAATAAATTATTCTGGATTGAGTATTGTGCTATAAAACTGAATTGATTAGAGAGCTTAAGGTAAAGGAACATTTAGGTACCAATGATCACAATATGCTAGAATTTATCCTGCATTTTGAAAAGGAGAGGTTAATCAGATGTATTACTATTACAGTGCAGTATAGCAAATTACAGAGGCATGAGAAAGGAGCTGGCCAAAATTGATTGGATGGCACCACTAGCAGGGAATGACAGCAGAGCAACAACGGCTGGAATTTCTGAGAGCAATTCAGATGGCACATGATAGGTACATCCCAAAGTAGGATTCTAAAGGCAAGATGATACACCCATGGCTAACAAGATGTCAAAGCCAACATAAGAGCCAAAGAGAGGGCATATAATAGAGCAAAAATTAGTGGGAAGTTAGAGGATAGGGAAGATTTCAAAAGGCAACTAAAAAAAGTCATAAAGAAGCAAAAAACAGAATACGAAGGTAAGCTAGCCAATAATATTAAAGAGGATACAGAGTTTCTTCAGATATATAAAGTGTAAAAGAGAGGCAAGAGTCTGAAGGTAGGTAAGTCACCTGGATCAGATAATCTGCACCCCAGGGTTCTGAAAGAGGTGGATGAAGAGATTGTGGTGACATGACTAATGATCTTCCAAGAATCACTAAACTCTGGAATGGTTCCAGGGGACTGGAGATTTGCAAATGTCACTCTACTCTTCAAGAAGGGAGAGAGGCAGAAGAAAGCAAATTATAGGCCAGTTAGCCTAATCTCAGTGGTTGGGAAGATGTTGTGTCAATTACTAAGAATGAGATTTCGGGGTGCTTGGAGGCACATAATAAAATGGGCCAAAGTCAGTATGGTTTCCTTAAGGAAAAATCTTGTTTCACAAATCTGTTGGAATTCTTTGAAGAAATAATGAGGATAGGCAAAAGAGAATCAGTAGATCTTGTGTACTTGGATTTTCAGAAGGCCTTTGACAAGTTGCCACACTTGAAGCTCCTTAACAAGTTAAGAGCCCATGCCATTACAAGAAAAATACTAGCAAAGACAGAACATTGGCTGATTGGCAGGAGGCAAAGAGTGGGAATAAAGGTAACCTTTTCTGGTTGGCTGCCCGTGACCAGTAGTGTTCCACAGGGTTCTGTGTTGGGACTAATTCTTTTCACCTTATACATCAATGATTTGGATGATCCAAGTTTGAAGATGATATGAAAATTGGTGGAGTAGTTTGGAGGAAGCAGAGGGGCTACAGAAGGATTAAGACAGATTGGACAAATGGGCAAAGAAGTGGCAGATGGAATGTAGTGATGGGAATACAGTCATTTATTTTGAGAGAAGAAATTTTCAAGCAGATGTTGTCTACGTGAACTTTAGCAAGGCATTTGACAAGACCCCATATGGGAAGTTGATCAAGAAGATTCAGTCACTTAGCATTGAAGAGAAGGTAGTAAACTGGATTAAACATTGGCTTTGTGTAAGAAGCCACAGAGTGGTAATAGATAGCTGCTTCTCTGACTGATTAGTGGAGTGCCACAAGAATTGGTGTTGTGTCCTTTATTGTTAGTTATTAATATCAACAATCTGAATGAAAAATGTGGTTAACTAGATCAACAAATTTCCAGATGACAGCAAGATTGGGGGTATGGTGATAGCCTTTCTCACTGCCTGTGGCTTGCAGAGGAACCTGGGTCAGCTGGGAAAATGGGCTGTAAAGTGGCAGATGGAATTTAATGCAGACAAGTGCGAGGTGTTGCACTTCAGTAGGACCAAACAGGGTAGGTCTTACACAGTGAATGGTAGGGCACTGAGGAATGTGGTAGAACAAAAGGATCTGGGGATACAGGTGTATAATTTGTTGAAAGTGGTATCACAGGGAAATAGGGTCATAAAGAAAGCCTTTGGCACATTGGCCTTCATAAATCAAAAGTGGTGAGTACAGGAGATGGGATGTTATGTTGAAGTTGTATAAGACATTGGTGAGGCCTAATTTGGTATTGTGTGCAGCTTTGGTCAACCACCTACAGGAAAGATGCAAATAAATTGAAAGAACATAGAAAATTTACAAGGATGTTTCCAGGTCTAGAGGACCTGAGTTATAAGGGAAGATAGAATAGGTTAGGACTTTATTCCTTAGAACATTAAGACAGAGAAGAATTGATAGAGATATACAAAATTATGAGGGATATAGATAGAGTAAATGCAAGCAGGCTTTTTCTACTGAGGTTGGATTGGACTACAACTGGAGGTCATAGGTAAAAGATGAAAGGTGAAAAAAAGTTTAAGGGGAACATGAGGGGGCACTTCTTCACTCAAAGGGTCATGAAAATGTGGAACAAGCTGCCAGGACAAGTGTTGCATGCGAGCTCAATTTCAATGTTTGTGAGGTTTGGATAGGTACATGGATGGTAGGGTATGGAGGGCACTGGTCTCTGTGCAGGTCAATGGGAATACGGAGTTTAAATGGTTTCCCCATGGAATAGACGGACCCAAGGGCCGGACTCTGTGCTGTACCTTTCTATGACTCTAGATAAAAGCATAGACTATTTTCTAAGTGGAGTGAAATTTCAAAAAACTGAGGTGCAAAGGGACTTAGGAGTCCTTGTGCAAGATTTCCTAAAGGTTAATTTGCAGTTTGAGTCAGTGTGAGGAAGGCAAATACAATGTTAGCATACATTTCAAGAAGACTGGAATATAAAAGCAAGGTTGTAATGTTGAGGCTTTACAAGGCACGGGTGAGGCCTCGCTTGGAGTATTGTGAGCAGTTTGAGGCTCCTTATCTAAGAAAAGATGCATTGACATTGAAGAGGATACAAAGGAAGTTCACAAAAATGATTTTGTGTTAGAAAGGCTTAACACATGAGGAGTGTTTGATAGCTCTGACCCTGTATTACTGGAATTCAGAAGAATGAGGGAGAATCTCATTGAAATTTATCGCACGTTAAAAGGCCTTGACAGAGTGGATGTGAAGAGGATGTTTCCTATGGTGGGGGAGTCTAAGACTGGAGCACACAGCCTCAGAATAGAGGGATGTCCATTTAGGAGATGAGGAGGAATTTCTTTAGCCAGAGAGTGGTGAAGCTATGGAATTTGTTGCCTCAGGTAGCTATGGAGGTCAAATCATTGGGTATATTTAAGGCAAAGGTTGATAGATTCTTGAGTGGGCAGAGCACAAAAGGACACAGGGAGAAGGCAGAAGACTGGGGTTGAAAGAGAACAGAATCAACCATGATGAAATGGTGGAATAGACTCGATGGGCAAAATGGCCTAATTCAGCTACTATATCTTATAGTCTAAATTTTAAAAAGCAGCTGATACATGAGAATGCAATCACTTCTAAGACCCTCCAAATCACACATTCTCCTAGCTGAGCCATTTAGTGTTCTTTCATTGTTATAGATCAAAATCTTGGGAGCTCACTCATCTTACCAATGAACTGATTCCATAAGCTATGGACTCACTTCCAAGGACTCTTCAACTCATATTCTCAATATAATTTATTTATTAGTTGTTTTCTTTGTACTTACAGTTTGCCTTTTGCACATTGGTTGTTAGTTTTTATGCGTAGTTTTGATTCGATTCTATTTAACGTCTTTGTTATGCTGTGAATGCCCGCAAGAAAATGAATCTCCAGTAGTATATGGTGATACACAGTATACCTACTTTGATAATAAAGTTACTTTGAACTTTGTAATACTACTGTTGGAGCATCCTCAAATATTTAGTGCAGCAGTTCAAGACATTGACTCATCAATCTTCCTTGTGGAGCAGGCAATAAAATTCAGCCGAGAGAAAATTAGAAGCTTGCTTGTTGTCTTCTGCATGAAGACAACAGCTGCAAGATCCATGAAAATGGAACAAGTCAGCTTCCTCCAACATTCAAAAAAAACTTTAATCTTTTCGACTATCGACTGAAAGTGGAAGAAAGTGGTATTGTATAATGTGTTCCATTGAATATCTTGCACATAATTAATTCAGCAAGCCAGGAAAAGTCTGAATTTCTCCAACACTGACTTCATACACCAATTTAGATAAATACAAGTTTGAGCTTTTTTTTTGGGTTCATTCTCCAACTTCCTGCTACTGAAAGGTAGAATACATATTTTCCATCCACACCATGAGTACTTACTGGAAAGATAAAAATAGATGTTGACTACACAAGTTGCTGTCAAATAATATCATCACAACAGTACCAAGAGTTTAGGGTGTCTTTTACTGGCAAAATTCCAGAAAAGACTCATTCCAATTTTATATTATCATTCCTATATTTGTTGTGCAATTGATAATATGAATTAAACATTCTCTTGAGATTGCTTTCATCTATATCAAGCCGTGTAATTTGTTCACATTTGTATCAAGTAATTCAGAACCTTTTGAAAAGTGTTTAACTGCTAAACTATATGCTTAAAATGAATGAATAAAACCAAGGGCATGTGGTTGTAAATGACTGTCTATGAAAGATAATACAACTTCTTCACTATAGACAAAGACATGCAAATGGAAATTTAAAATAAATTACATTGTAGTTTGCTCCCCGCAACAGCATCATGAAGCAAAATCATTAAACAATCTGAGAAATCTATTCTCCAATTTAGCTTGGACTCCTCTATGCCAATAAAACAGCTCTAATGTTAGTTTTCCTTGAACAGAACACGAGAGATTTCATCAATACATTATTGGCAAGAAATTACAATAAAATCATTTTACTAATAATGTAAATACTGTGCCTTTTAAATGAAATAGCCATTGCAGTGAGTTCATAAATATGGTTTTAATATACCAAAGTAAAATAACTATTGCCAAATAAATGGCAAAATTAAGAGTATCATTGTAAAGTCTGCACTGACTGGACTGCCAAATTATGCAGAAGCCCAATATGTTGAAATTTTATTGCTCAGACATGAAAAATATGTTTCCTCTTATGAATACCAAAACTAAAGACCATGAACATGTGACAATTCCATTAAATGTAAAAGAATTTCATGACAAAAACTCATGAGGATATGTAAAACAATCATATTGAGCTATTAAAACTAATGGCACTGTTGGATTTAGGGGAACCTAGACAAGTATGATGAAAGCATACATTGATAGGGTTGGATAAAATGAGGTAGCATGTAGTTTGAATACAATGTTAACCCTGTAGCAAGCCAGTTGAGATGCAAGTCCTACATTTCTGCCATTTAAGAATTCCAGGAATCCATTAATGCACACGCAAATACATTCTGCAATATCAAGTGAGCTGAAATAAATGCAAGAAAATATATTTAGTAAGCAAAGACAAAATTAGGTTGAATTCGAATATGGTTGTGCAAGTCTTAATGGTTTTCAAATTTTGTAAGTCTCTGCTGAGCAGTTACAATAGAAAACACAGTGGATTCTGGTTAATTGGGCCATTGGTTAACCAAGGCAGCTGCTTGTTTGGGACAACTCTTAAAGAACAAAAACCAATTGAGAAAATAGTTGGATTCCCTTCATTTATTTGGGACACTATGCTGCTTAATTGGAACAGGAGACTGTTGCCAAACAGTATCTAACTAGCGTCAGCTGTGTGCACCTGTGCGGCCGTTAGATACTATAGCATTCTTAGAGCAAACAGTTTTTAATTAGTGTCAGTTGCATGCATTTATATTCAAAAAGCAGAGATTTTTGTCACTGATAGTTGGTAAGTAAACAACAGCAAGATAATTTAAAAACGTAAACACGAGGAATTCTGCAGATGCCAAAAATTCAAGCAACACGCACCAAAGTTGCTGGTGAACGCAGCAGGCCAGGCAGCATCTCTAGGAAGTGGTACAGTCGATGTTTCCGGCCGAGACCCTTCGTCAGGACTAACGCTACGAAGAAAGTGTCCTGAAGGTGTGGAAGGGTCTGGGATAGGGACATCAAATACCTCCTCATGGCGGAGAGGGTCGCCTTCAGAGCTTGACAGGAGAAGCGACGAGAGGCAGAGTCGATAAAATATGAGTACCTGGGATCCTCAGAAGGTCCAAATTGAGAGGCTTGGAAACGAATCCTAAAGCCAACTGGAGTAAGTTGGCGACGGAGGCACATTCCAAGAAAGGATATATGGCTGTGATTGCGAGTCTGACTCAAAATGTGGTCGAAAAGTTGAAGAGCCGAAGAAATTACAGATGGGGAGCAGTGAGAGATGGTTTCACTGAACTCCCGAAGAGAAGATTTAAACTTCTTCAGTGTAGGCATCACGGAAGAGACCGCAGTAGTGAATTTAAAAACGTAAACACGAGGAATTCTGCAGATGCTGAAAATTCAAGCAACACGCATCAAAGTTGCTGGTGAACGCAGCAGGCCAGGCAGCATCTCTAGGAAGAGGTACAGTCGACGTTTCAGACCGAGACCCTTCGTCAGGACTAACGACAGTACCTCTTCCTAGAGATGCTGCCTGGCCTGCTGCATTCACCAGCAACTTTGATGTATGTTGCAAGAGCAAGATAATGTTCAACTGTTTTGCTCACTGCTGTTTCAAGCATTTAGGCTTGGAGATGCCAGAAATGGCTGGAGTGAAAATGAAATTATTTCACTACTTCAAGTTAGGAACTACAAGGAATTTGAAGGTATCGACAATCACTTTAAATATTACAATGAAAATTTGGAGAATGCAATTGTCGAAAGCACTGTATGAAGGCAGTCCATTATTTGCACTAATTTTGTTCATTTACAGTCGATCAAAAGAACATAGTAACGTACAATAAATTCCTCCATGGATAACTATTAGTTAATATGCAGCTTTATAGTACTGTAGTACTTTTAATAGTGTTTTACTTTGTTCTGCATTTTATTCAAGTACATATTGTGTTACTCATTTAAAAGATAGTGTCTTTTTTTAATACCTGTACCTTTTAAGTATTTCAGCTAATTGGGGCAGCTGCTAATTGGGCCAAAATGTACTGTCCTGATGTGTTGCAATCAACTGGAATGCACTGTACTTAAAACTATTTTAGAAATGATTTGGTTTAAAAACACCACATTCCCATTTTGTAGCACTCAATTCAGGTTGTAAAAATCCCCATTAATTTCAGGGAGCTTCGATAAAACATCTTCATTAAAACATTGGGTTGCCAAATCTGGCTGGATGCATTCCCAGTGTTTTGATCGGGTGACATGCATTGCATGATCATTTTTAACAGCTGAAGAGCCTAGCTACCCGAACCAGATGAAATGGGTTTGGGTCAGGTGTCAAAACAATTTTAAGTCCTTAGGCCAATCTTAATAATAACTGCACTAATGTGCAGTTGAGTAGAAGGTGATACTACTGATTGCCCACAAATAGCAGGAAAAGTACAGATTACACAGACAACTATTTGTCCTATTGAATTTTTTTAAAATTAGATGTTGGAAAGCTGAAATAGAAAAAGAAACTACTCAAAACATTCCATAAATCAAGCAGCATCTAGCTTTACTCTATCAGATACAGTTACCAGAAAAAGTTTGTGAACCCTTTGCAATTACCTGGTTTTCTGCATTAATTACTCGTGAAATGTGGTCTGGTCTTCATCTAAGTAACAATAATAGACAAACACAATCTGCCTAAACTAATAACAAACAATTGTACTGCTTGTCAAGACTGAGTACACCATTCAAACAATCACAATCCAGGTTCAAAAAGTATGTGAACCTCTGGGGTAATGCCTTCCACAAAAGCTATTTGGAGTCACATGTTCCAATCAATGAGATGAGATTGGAGGAGTCGGTTGTGGAGGTGCCCTGCCCTTTAAACAACACACGCAAAGTCCGGTTACTGACAGAACCTGTTCTTCTCAAGAAAGATCAGTTTATGTGCATTATGCCTCAATCAAAGTAACTTTCAGAGGACCTTAGAAGAAGAATTGTAGAGATGCACGAAGCTGGAAAAGGCTGCAAAAGCATTTCTAAAGACCCGAGTGTTCATTAGTCCTCAGTAAGAGAAGTTGTCTACAAGTGGAGAAAACTCAGTACTGTTGCCACTCTCCCTAGGAGTGGGCGTCCTGCAAAGATCACACCAAGAGCACAATGTGCAATGCTGAACGAAGTGAAAAACAACCCAAGGGAAACAGCAAAAGACCTGCAGAAATCTCTAGAACTTGCTAAAGTCTCTGTTCATGTGTCCACTACAAGAAAAACAATGAACAAGAATGGCATTCATGAAAGGGCACTATCGCTCTCCAAAAAAACATTGTTACATGTCTCAAGTTTGCAAACGACCACCTGGATGTTCCACAACACCTCTGGGACAATATTCTGTGGACAGATGAAACAAAAGTTGAACTTTCTGGTAGAAATGCACCTTGCTATGTTTGGAGGAAAAAGGCACACCAACACCAAAACCTCATCCCAACTGTAAAGCTTGGTGGAAGGCACATGATGGTTTGGGGCTGCTTTGCTGGACCGCTTACAATTGTTGAGGGAACAATGCATTCAAAATTCTATCAAGAAACTTTACAGGAGAATGTCAGGAGAGCGGTCCGTCACCTGAAGCTTAATAGAAGTTGAATGATGCAACAAGCCAATGATCTGAAACATAAGAGTAAATCAACAACAGTAGTTTAAAAAGAAGAAAATTTGTGTTTTGGGATGGCCAAGTCAGAGTCCAGACTTTAACCCCAATTGAGATGCTGTGGCATGACCTGAAGAGAGCTGGTCATGCAAGGAATCCAAGAAATACTGATAAACTGAAACAGTTTTGTATCAAGGAATGGTCTAAGTTTCCTCCTCACCGCTGTGCAAGTCTGATCAGCAGCTACAGAAAATGTTTGCTGGAGGTCACTGCTGCTAAAGGAGGTTCTACCAGTTATTAAATACAAGGCCTTACATACTTTTTCCAGCCTAATCTGTGAATGATTAAACAATATGTTCAATAAAGACATGAAAAGTACAATTGCAAACATGAGCAATTCTGCAGATGCTGGAAATTCAAGCAACATACATCAAAGTTGCTGGTGAACGCAGCAGGTCAGGTAGCATCTCTAGGAAGAGGTACAGTCGACGTTTCGGGCCGAGACCCTTCATTAGGACAAAGGGTCTCAGCCTGAAACGTCACTGTACCTCTTCCCAGAGATGCTGCCTCGCCTGCTGCGTTCACCAGCAACTTTGAACAGTATAACTGTTTGTGTTAGTTTAGGCAGATTATGTTTGTCTACTATTGTGACTTAGATGAAGATCAGACCACATTTTATGAGTAATTAATGCAGAAAACCAGGTCATTGCTAAGGGTTCACAAACTTTTTCTTACAACTGTATATACCCTGCAGCTTATCTATGCCTTCCCCAACCAAAACTAATGCTTCTCTGCTACCGAAACTAATTTGTTTTCTTTTCTCCTGGTACTGATCAACTGTCTTTAATTTGAATCGTTATCTATTCCCCTTTCCACAGTTGTAGGCTGACCTGCTGAATGTGTACAGCATTTTTACTAAAGAGCATCTCTACATGACCTGAGCTCAACTACATACATATTCAATCTCATATACGATCATTAGGCTGAGGTTGAAATCAAATTAGCCAGGGACAGATCAGGTATTATTTTTGTGTGCCTAAACCGGGGGTTCCCAACCATTTTATGCATGGACCAATAGCATTAAGAAAGGGGTGTCTGGACCCTAGGTTGGGAATCCCTGCTCTAAACACTGGTCCTTGGTTCTCCAGCAGTAATGAAATGCCTTAAGTAAATTTCAGTTCGCCAACCTTTTGCACATATATTTGTGGAGCTTGTATAATAAACTTATTCTAATAAATTTTAGATCTCAGATTTCCTTCTTCCAGAATATTACAGGCTTCTGGATAGAATACCCTCTAATTGCTTTGTTAAGCCCAAGGTACACATGGATATTAATATATAGTGCAACTCAATTCACCTAGCAACCCCGTAATAAATGTCTTGCTTTTTATTTAAATTTGATCATTTTAAATTCCTTTAAGTGTGTCAACTTAGCTCATTCAGATGGGGTTGGACAAACCCAATAGGTTTCAAGGTACAAGGCCCAGTTTTGTTATAGTATTAAGTATGGAATGGAGCTTTAATTGGATATAAAATTGGGTCTCAGCCCAAGCCTGACCCAAGTGCAGCAGTTATGGCTCTCATCCTGACAAATATCTTACCATGAAGTGTGTATAAGAACTTGAGTGTGCTCTTCACATGCAGTGAAACTGGGTGGTTGCCTTGAATGAAATGGAGTGTTCAAGATAACCACCCACTGCTGTCTTGAACACCCCATTTAGTTCAAGACAATTGCCCAATGGTTGGAGGAACCCAAAGTCTTTTTACAGAAAATACATCCAACCTAGCTGAGCCTGACCAAGGGTCAGGTCCTATCAGGCTCGGGTTGAGTATATCCAGACACTGGAAGTGCCCTCATACTAATCTCAGCAACAGCATGGAGATCATTCCCTCTTGACTTCTAAAATAGCAAAGTCAGTGGCAATTAGTTTCAGATACATATACAATTATTTTTAAAAGAATCAGTCATAAAGTCAGCTCCTATTTTAATCACCAAGGTTCACCAGTTTTGGGCCCCTCATCTTAGAAAAGACGTGCTGACATTGGAGAGGGTCCAGAGGAGTTTCACAAGATGATTCCAGGAATGAAAGGGTTATCATATGAGGAAAATTTGATGGCTCTGGGTCTGTACTTGCTGGATTTCAGAAGGATGAGGGGGGATCTCATTGAAAGCTTTTGAATGCTGAAAGGCCTAGACAGAGTAAATATGAAAAGGATGTTTCCCATGGTGGGAGTGTCTAGGACAAGAGGGCACAGCCTCAGGATAGAGCAGTGCCCTTTCAAAGCAGATGTGGAGAAATTTCTTTAGCCAAAGGGGGGTGAATTTGTGGAATCTGTTGCCACATGCAGCTGTGTAGGCCAGGTTGTTGGATGTATTTAAGGCAGAGATTGACAGGTTCTTGATTGGACATGGCAAAGGTTATGAGGAGAGGCCAGGAACTGGGGTTAAGGAGGAGATAAAAGAAAAGGATCAGCCATGATTGAATGGTGGAGCAGACTCGATGGGCCAAATGGCCTAATTCTGCTCCTATGTCTTCTGGTCTTTATGGTCTAAACTCTGAAGTAAAGCAAAAACCATCAAGTCCCCATGTTTAGTTCTTGTTTTGCTTTAAAATATTTAAGCACAGTTGATCAGATATTAATATCAGCCACGGTGAATACCTTTATTGAACCCTCTTCTTCAGTTGGCTTCTAATTATTTCAGGATTATGGGAAGTAGTGAGAAATGAATGCCTTTTTTAAAAAACGCTAGATGGTACAGATACTGTATCACTGTGTATAATGAAAATGTTTATGCTAAATTTTGCACAGAATAGAAACCATATGTGGAACATTCTTTGTTATTTGTGAAACCATTTTAAAAACATATTGAGATATTTCTTTAAAACCAGTATGTACACTGCAACATCACTTGTTCTGCAATTACTCATTAAATCTACAAAGCAGTTTTTATTTTCCATTTTTCAGAACGTTATGTAAAAAGCTGTGAAGCCTTCCATTAATAGTATATTTCATTGATCACGGATTGATAGATTAGTTAGCCACCGTAAACAGTCCATTATTGTTGAATCTGGGGACAGTTGATGGAACGAGAGGACAGTAAAATGGGTTTTGTCTAATTGGGTGCTTGATTGTCAGCATAGATTTAGTGAGCTGAAGAGCCTGTTATACAGCTATTACAGTACTAAACTTGTCATGATCAACTAAGTTCAGACATCTCCCTCCCCCTTCTTGATTTGCCTCCATCTCTGGAGGCAAACTGTCAATCGACATTTTTTATAAATCTACGGATTCTTATGACTAGACTATACCTCTTCCCATCCTGTCTCCTGTAAAAATGAGATGACCTTTTCTCACAAACAAGAGAAAATCTGGAGGTGCTGGATATCCAATCAATGTACACAAAATTGCTGGAGGAACTCAGCAAGCCAGGCAGCATCTATGGAAAAGGGTACAGTCCATGTTTCAGGCCAAAACCCTTCAGCAGGACAGTTCCTTCATCTTTGCCACATCTGTTCCCAGGATGCAACTTTCCCTTCCAGGACATCAGAGATGACCTTTTTCAAAGAATGGGGCTTCCCTTCCTCCACCATTGATGCAGCCCTCACCAGCATCTCCTCCATTCCCATACATCTGCACTCATCCCATCAACCTGCTGCCTTGACAGTGATAGAGTTCTTGTCCTTACCTACCACCCAATGAGCCTCTGCATGTAACACATAACTCTCCACAACTTCCACCATCTCAAAAGGGATCCTACCACTAAACATATCTTTACCTCCTCCCCCACCTCTGCTTTCCCCAATGATCACTATCTCTGTGATTCCCCTGTTTAATCCTCCCTCCCGGCACTTATCCCTGCCAAACATTTTAATTCCCATTGCAACGTGTAGATCCTTGCCCTCCTCTTGTACCACAATTGAGGACACCCTCAGGGTGGAGGAAGAACACCTTGTATTCCATCTGGGTAGCTTTCAAATTTGTAGCATGAATATCAATTTCTCCATCCAGTAAAAATAAATTCCCTCCCCTTCTCTTCTTCTATGCCCCACTCTGACATCTGACCTCTTCTCATCTTCCCTGGATTCCTCCTCCATCCCTTTCTCCAATGGTCCACTCTCCTCTATCAGATTCCTTCCTCTGCAGCCTTTTACCTTTCCTAACTGCCTGGTTTCACCTATCCTCCTCTAGCTAACCTCCTTCCTCTCCTTCACCTTTTTATTCTGCTATCTTTCCCCTTCTGTTCCAGTCCTGAGGAAGGGTATCGACCCAAAACGTGGACAGTTTATTCATTCTATATAATTGACTTGCTGAGTTTCTCCAGCATTTTGTGTGTGTTGCATAGGATTTCCAGCCTCTGCAGACTTTCTCATATAATGTATATGCATTGTGCTTATCTGCATACCTATAACAAGGTTTTGCCTGGAATGGAGACTTCCTTTTAAAAAACTGATTGCTGAAACTGTTGCACTGAATAACAACTTTGGAAATTGCATATTAATGATAATTAGTAAAATTAACTAACCAAAATTATCTGGCTGACCTTGGGGAATAAAAGGAGGAAACAGATTCTAAGATCGTATGTAGAAACAGGACAAAGGCACAGAACTACTGCTGAAGGAACAGCTCCAAAAACTGGAATTTGTGGAAATTGGTAACAAGTTCAGACAAATCTTGAGATTAAGGCCAAAATTTTGTGGAGAAACATCCAGAGTTACTCCTGTCACCTGTGTAAATGACTCAGTGACATTGCTCAAGAAAATATTTCAAAACAGTCTCGAGACAAAATCATGTGGTTGCAATTCCCCGGCACAAATGCAGAGATCCATCCAAATAACCTGCACCAGCTTAAACCAGGTACAGGATGGAAAATCCCTTTTTGAATGCAAGGGACAAAATAGTTCCAATCAAAATATAATTGTCAAGCATTATTTTGTTTTGCTTTCTTTTATTTAATTTGAAATCAAATTAAAATCTTTTGTGCACTTTCACCATGCTTAGATCATTCCTGAATGCCAGAAACAATCTATTCCATTGTGACTTAGCTGTGGCTCAAGGCCAATTCAAAGTTTTTTTTAAAAGCAATTCTGACAGAGAACTGCTGTCAATGCTGGAAATGCTCCCTCCAATTGACAAGAGTGATACTTTAAGGCCCTGCTCTCACTCCAGATCTCACCTTTGAGGAATGAGGAATTGGAATTAGCGTCCTGCAAATGTAAGTAGATGCTGGAGAAAAATAACCTCATACTAAGTCTCTAAGTTAATGGCAGGTACTGGTGGCTGGCATAATAGGCTCTGATACAGGATTTCAACCTAAAACATTGATGATTCCTTCCCCTCCCCAAATGCTGCTTGACTTGCTGTCCTTCTCCAGCAGATTGTTTGTTGCTCCAGATTCCAGCATCTGGAGTTTGATGAATTTCTGTTGTCCTTTGGCTTAGATCAGAAAGCAAGTTGCTCAGTTTATAAAATGTCAAATTTAACAGGAACTGCTGATAGAAGGTAGTTCAGGAATACATGGCAGAAATCAAACCCACAGATGTTATGGCGTTTCAGTGGCATTCCTGCAGTACTCTGAGGTGAGTGGTACACTGGGGAAGTCAGCAGTCTGGGTGATGTAAAATAAACTACACATTACTCAGTGTTAGAAGGCAAAAGTAAATAGATTACAGTAGTCTAAACACAAGAATTGGAAGGTAGGTTTAGTACCCCTTAGCTGCAATTCCAAAATCATAATTTTTTTTGGTGCTGACATGACGTCACAAATGGAAAATTTCAGAAGACTCTTGGGAAGGTTCCCAGGCAATGCGCAGATCTCTGTGCACCGCAGACAGTTCTGAGAAGTGACCTCACATGTGTAATGAACAGAAGTTGATGAAAAACAGAAAAACCCTGCACGAAGCAAAGAAAAATGAAGATGTCAATTGTGTATCATCAGTGGAGTGAACATATGCCTCTTAACGGTATGCTGATCATGAAACAAGCCAAAATCTATTGCAACGAACTGAAAATTGAAGGTAATTGCGAATATTCGGCAGGCTGGTTGCAGAAATTTAAGAGAAGGTATGGCATCAAATTTTTAAAGCATCCGCTGATCACGACAATCTAGCACCAGAACAGGACTACGATACCGATTGTTTTTATACCTTACATAAAACCTAGAAAAAAGACAAATATAGAGTACTGCAACCCTTTAATCAAAACACGGCATTGTAGGTGGAGACTGAAAGCCTGCCGTTGTTTGTTGGTGTTCAACAGCTGATTTTGGTATTCTCCCGATGCTGCTGTGCTGCTTCTGTTACTGGTAGCTCATATATTTTTATTATACTAATAATACTGTATGTAATAATTTGTATATGTGTGATGAACAAATGTAAGGCAAAGACTGCTTATGGGTAGCACATAAATTCAGAGTCAGAAATGATGGCAATCCAAGCTATCTCATTACATATTCCAAAACCCAAATTATTTCCAGCCCCAAGCATTTTGGATAAAGGGTATTCAACCTATACTGCGTTCCATAAACTAATTCAAAAACTACAAACAAAGTCTACAAATAATAACTCTGTTGCTCTCTACAACAGTTATAGTAACACACTGCTCTAAAGTATCTGCTTAGATTCTGCTCGGGTCTTAGGAAATGTTTCAAGAATAATTCTCTGCTCAGTAGCAAGTGACAAATTAACAGAA
The DNA here is from genome assembly GCF_030028105.1 of Mobula birostris. Taxonomy (NCBI): domain Eukaryota; kingdom Metazoa; phylum Chordata; class Chondrichthyes; order Myliobatiformes; family Myliobatidae; genus Mobula; species Mobula birostris. Next base: position 35,336,604 of record NC_092381.1, read on the forward strand.
TCTCTTTTCCATGTCACTACTCTGCCAATCAAGTAAAATTTAGGCTGCTGAGTTTCTTTCACCAAACATCATGCCCTTTATTTTCAAAACTTATAATGAAGAAAATACATGAATCTCATGTTTCACTGAATGAGGCGTGTTGTAAAATTGTGAGAAACATAGCCAAATGTGATTAACAAAAAATATGAAACAGTACAATATTATGAAGATCAGACATTTACTGTGTAGGAAAAGCTAACCACAGATTTTCAAGGAGCAACACTTTACCTGAGCTCAATGCTAGCACTCCTCCCTCAAAGTCAGAAAATTTTGATTTCAAGATCCAAACCAGAGACTAGAGCATAAAATCTAACACTCCAGTGCTGGACTAAGGGAATGCTGCTACAAGAAAGATATCATTTTTATCAAGGCTCTACTCTCAAGTGTACTTAAAAGGACAGAGCTCCAGATGTTTTCAGTGCTCTGAACAACCTTCATTTCTCAATCAAATACTATTTAAAACTATCTTGTTTTCATAGTTTGTGGGAGTTTATTGCACTGATTAGCCACTACACTTACAACAATATTCTGGTTGTAAAATGTGATACAACATCCTAAATCCCTTTATTATTTTAACACTTTATGGATAGCCTTTATCTTCTTCCAAAATATTCTTTCAAGATCAAAGATAACTTCAGTTCTTGTGAACTGCAGATTCTTCTATGAGTGAGAGAGAAGATCATAAGACCATAATATATAGGAGCAGAATTAGACCATTTGCCCCATCAAGTGCTCTGCCATTTCATCATGGCTGATCCAATTTTCCCTCTCAGCCCCGATCTCCTGCCTTCTCTCCGTATCCCTTCATGCCCTGACCAATCAAGAATCTATCAATCTCTGCCTCAAATGCACCCAATAATTTGGTCTGCACAGTCACCTGTAGCAACAAATTCCACAGATTCACTACTCTCCATTTTAGACTTTCTATCCTGGGTCTGTATCCTCTGGTCTTAAGACTTCCCCAACATAGGAAACATCCTCTCCACATCCACTCTATCAAGTTCTTTCAACATTCAAAAGGTTTCAATGAGATCCCCCCCCCCATTCTTCTGAATTCCAGTGAGTACAGGCCCAGAGCCATCGAATGTTCATTATATGACAAGCCTTTCAATTCTGTAATGATTTCTGTGAACCTCCTCTGAACCCTCTCCACTATCAGCACATCCCTTCTTACAAGAGGGGCCCAAAATTGCTCAGAGTACTCCAAGTGAGGCCTAAGCAGTGCTTTATAAAGCCTCAACATTACATCCTTGCTTTTACATTCTATTCCTTTTGAAATGAATACTAACATTGCATTTGCATACCTCACTACTGACCTAACCTGCAAGTCCTTTTATACCTCAGATTTTTGAATTTGCTCTCCATTTAGAAAATAGTCTGCTCTTTTATTTCTTCTACCAAAGTGCATGACCATATACTTCCCGACATTGTATTTCATCTGCCACTTCCCATCTGTCTAAGCCTCTCCACTTATTTTCATATTGTCTGCAAACTTTGCAGCAAAGCTATCAATTCTGTCACTGACATTGACATATTACATAAAAAGAAGCGGTCCCAACACAGACCCCTGTGGAACACCACTAGTCTTCAGCAGCTGACCAGAAAAGGCTCCCTGTATTCCCACTCTTTGCCTCCTGCCAATTAGCCACTGCTTTATCCATACTGGTATCTTTCCTGTAATAGCATGGCTCTAAACTTGTTAAGCAGCATCATGTGGCACCTTATCAAGAGTCTTCTGAAATTCCAGGTACACAAATCCACCGATTCTCCTTTGTCTATCCTTCTTGTTAGTTCTTCAGAAATTCCAACAGATTTGTCAGGTAAGATTTCTCTGAGGAAACCATGCTGACTACAGCCTAGGTTATCATGTTCCAGGCCTATAATTTCTTTTCTCTGCCTCTCTCCCTCCTTTTAGAGTGGAGTGACATTTGCAATGACATTTCCAGAACCATGCCAGAATAAACTGATTCTTAAAAGATTATTAGTAATGCTTCCACAATCTCTTCAACCACCTCCTTCAGCAACCTGGGGTGTATACAAACTGGACCAGGTGACTTATCTACCTTCGGACCTTCCAGTTTCCCAAGAATCTTCTCCCTAGTAATGGCACTGTGACACTCTCAAACTTCCAGCATACTGCTCATGTCTTCCACAGTGAAGTCCGACGCAAAATACTTATTCAGTTCATCTGCCATTTCCTTGTCCTCCATTTGTACCTCTCCAGCATCAATTTTCAGCAGTCTGACATCCACTCTCACTACTCATTTCTATTTTATGTATTTCATTAAACTTTTGGTATCCTGGTTGGGTTGGGTTGAGTTGAGTTGTTCTCCGATCTTGGAAATCCATTTGCAAATATTTCATCACCAGACAAGGAGAAATTATTAGTGGTGCTGTTCACTTGTGGTGTGTCCTCTGAATGCTTTGCTTTTAGATACTTATCAATCAGTTGGTTGGTTGTCATTATGGAAAGTCAATTGTGATGTGGGGGGGGTCTCATTGCTGATTGGTTGCATGGTGAACGCTGTGCAATGTCTGGAGTTTTGCGCACATTGGCTTCAAGGTCTACATGTTTGTTGACAAAATTGATATCCTCTTTAATATTATTGGCTAGCTTACCTCTGTATTCCATCTTTTCTTTTCTTAATGATATTTAGTTGTCTTCTGTTAGTTTTTAAAAGCTTCCCAATCCACTAACTTCCCACTAATTTTTGCTCTATTATACTCATCTGCTTTGATGCTGACTTTGACTTCTCTTGTCAGCCACAGTTGTGTCATCTTCCCTTTAGAATACTTCTTCCTCTTTGGGATGTATATATCCTGCATCTTCCAAATTGCTTCCAGAAATTCCAGCCACCACTGCTCTGCTGGCATCGCTGTCAAGTATTCTTTTCCAGTCAATTGTGGCCAGTTCCTCCATCATGCCTCTAATTCCCCTTACTCCACTGTAATACTGATACATCTGACTTTAGCTTCTACTTCTCAAATTGCAGAGTGAATTCTATTTTACTATGATCACTTTCCCCAAGGGTTCCTCTACCATAAGCTCTCTAATCAAGATGCAGAACTGTGTGGGCAAGTGATTTCTGAGCTGACACGGGGCCTCTATGTACTTCTAATGCATGGGCTTATGGTTCTCAATACCATCCACTTCCCCTTCTCCACTATGAGGGGTCATGGGTAAGAGATTCCCAAGAAGAAACCAGTTTTTCCAATGGAGACTTTGAACATATCCTTAACCCATGCATGAATATTTTCCTCTCTTCACCTTGTAAATTCTTCGGTGACAGTGCTCAGAAAAGAATGCTTGCCTCAGGAGTGTGGTTCAAGGTATGAAATTGTCCTAATCTTCCCAGTGGTAGACAACTGCATGCAACTACAGCCTCAATGTTGGGGATGCTGCATGAACAGTAATATTGGTTTGTCCGTGTTTATGGTAAAATTTAGAATCATACTGTACTTTGGTTCGTACTTTTAAACCCTAGTTTAACTCATGAAATCAAAGAAATTGTTTGCAGCCATAAAATGTAAAATGGTGGTTTTATAAGGGGACAAATGACCCTCAGGTGGGAGTTCTAATCCCAATTTAGTTAATTAAATAAATAATGGAAAAGTCCGTGTTGATGATTATAAAACCACCAGATTTTGTGCAAACCCTCATAACATCCTTAAATGAAAGAAATCTGTTCTTTTCATCAGGTCTGGTCTGTGTGTAACTCCAGATCTAGAGCACATCTGGCTTAATTACCCTTCATACAACTTCATGAGCCTCCATCACTAATATGACTTTCATATAGTTTCCAAACTTCTGGAACTGTTCTTCAAAACTACTTATTACCCTTCCGGTAGATTTGTATCCCTGTTACTACATTCTCATCTCACCTCAAATACAGGGAACATTTCATGAGACATTGCTAGCCTGGTGACACCAATGCAGTTACACACCAGCATAAGCCAACGTCACATACAAGAAAATAAAAATCTGCAAGCATTCAACAAAAGAAACTGAGTGTAACAAGGTCTCCCCAATCCCCTGCATTTGATGCCTCTATTCACAAAGAGTAGGTCTCCACAGAGATCAACAGAGATGTTTAGATCTTGAATCGTAGGACTTTTAGTAGATATTTCTCCCTGATGTTTACGAAGGAAGAAATCATGGTTGCTCAAGACATCCGTATTACCTGTCAGGAGATATTCGCAGCCTTACAACACATTAAGGCTACAAAAATCCCCAGGGTTTCAATGAGTGTGGAAGTTGATGGGAAACAAGAGAGGAAACTGGGGGTATTTGCGTCAATCATTAGCCACTGAAGTTCCCAAAGACTGGAAAGTAGCTACTGGGCTCTGTTGTTTAAGAAGGGTAACAAGGACAAGCCAGGGAAATGGAAGCTAGTCAGCCTGACATCCATGGTAGGGAGGTTACCGGAAGGAATTCTGAGAGACAAGATCTACCAGCATTTGGATAGACAGAATCAGAATCACTTTTATTATCACCAGCATGTGATGTGAAATTTGTTAACTTAGCAGCAGTTCAATGCAATATATAATCTAGCAGAGAGAAAAAAATAATAAAACATAATAAGTAAATCAATTATGTATATTGAATAGATTTTTAAAAACATGCAAAAACAGAGATACTATATATTTTTTTAAAAAGTGAGGTAGTGTCCAAAGCTTCAATGTCCACTTAAGAATCCGATGGCAGAGGAGAAGAAGCTGTTCCTGAACCGCTGAGTGTGTGCCTTCAGGCTTCTATACCTCCTACCTGATAGTAACAATGAGAAAAGGGCATGCCCTGGCTACTAGAGGTCCTTAATAATGGATGCTGCCTTTGAGACACCGCTCCCTAAAGACGTCCTGGGTACTTTGCAGGCTAGTACCCAAGATGGAGCTGACTAGATTTACAACCTTCTGCAGCTTCTTTCAGTCCTGTGCAGTAGCCCCTCGATACCAGACAGTGATGCAGCCTGTCAGAATGCTCTCCACAGTACAACTATAGAAGTTTTTGAGTGTATTTGTTGACAAGCCAAATCTCTTCAAACTCCTAATAAAGTATAGCCACTGTCTTGCCTTCTTTATAAACTACATCATGTCAGCATGGTATTGTGTGAAAATTCATGCTCGATGAACCTTTCAGTATTTTTGAAGAAGTAACCAAACTTGCAGCTGAGGGCAGGGCAGTAGATGATGGGGTCTATTTGGACTTCAGCAAGGCCTTTGCCAAGACCCTACATGGTAGGCTGATCTGTAAGGTTAGGTCTCATGGAATTCAGGGACAACTAGTTAGGTGAATTCAAACTGGCTCTGAGAAAGGAGCCAGAGGGTGCTGGTGGAAGTTTGCTTCTCAGAATGGAGGCCAGTGATGAGTGATATACCGCAGGGGTCAGTGCTGGGACCCTTGTTATTCCTTATCTACACAAGTTATTTGTATGCAAATACACAAAGCTTGATCAGCAAATTTGCAGATGACACAAGATTAGGAAGCGTTATTGATAACTTTAAAAAGTTATTCCAGATTACAGAGTATCTTGATCAGTTAGGAAATTGAGCCAAGTCAAGGAAAGGGGCCAAGGAGTGGCAAATGAATTTTAGTATAGATAAGTGTAAGGTGATGCATGTTGGAAAGTCAAACCAGTATATGACATACTATGAATGGTAGGGCACTAGGAAGTGTAATGGAACAGCAGGACTTAGGAATAGATGTGCGCAGTTCATTGAAATCAGGATCACAGATAGGGTGGCGAAAAAGACACTTAGCATACTGGCTTTCATCAGTCTAGGCATTGAACATAGGAGATGGGACATAATGTTGCATCATTTAAGTAGTTAATGAAGCCCCACTTAGAGTACTGTAACAAACGAGAAAATCTACAGATGCTGGAGATCCAAGCAACACACAGAAAATGCTGGAGAAACTCAGCAGGCCAGGCAGCATCTGTGGGAAAAGAGTACCGCCGACATTTCAGGCTGAGACCCTTCAGGATGTGTACAGTTCTAGTCACCCCGCTACAGGAAAAGATGTTAAACTGGAAAGAGAGCAGAAAAGATATACAATGTTGCCAGAACTAGAGGGTGTGATTTATAGGGAAAGGTTGCCATACCAGGTCTTTATTCCTTGGAACATATGAGAGTGAGTGACAAAGTTATAGAAATGTTTAAAATTATGAGGTGAATGGTAAGTCTTTTCCCTGGGATGAGGAAGTACAAAATTAGGGACAAAAAATTTAAGGTGAGAAGGGAAAGATTTTAAAGTGATGAGTGTTAACCTTCTCACAAAGAGCATGGTGGGTATATGAAATAAGTGCCAGAACAAGCAGTTGAGGCAATTACCGAAGTATTATTTAAGAAGCACTCGGATAGGTACATGGCAGGGCAGAGCTTAGAGGGATATGTGACAAACACAGGAAAAAGGGACTAGCTAGGTGGTCATCAAGGCTGGCATAGACTCGTTGGGCCAAAGTGCCTGTATCTGTACTGTGTTGTTGTATTACTGTCAAGAATATCCAAGACGAGAATAATAGACTGGAATATCACCTCCATAGAGTGGATGTGGAGAGGATGTTTCCTATGGTGGGACAGTCTAAGGCCAGAGGAAACAGCCTCAGAATAGAGGGACGTCCTTTTAGAATTGAAATGAGGAGAAATGTCTTTAGCTAGAGAGTGGTGAATCTGTGGAATTTTTTGCCACGGGCAACTGTGGAGGCCAAGTCTTTATGTATACAGTACGCAAGGCAAGGGTGGATAGATCCTTGACTGGCATGAAGGGATATGGGGAGAAGGCAGAAGATCAACGCTGAGAGGAAAATTGCACCAGCCACGATATAGGGCCAGCCATGATGTAGGGCAGAGTAGACTCGATGGGCCAAATGGCCTAATTCTGCTCCCATATCTTATGGTCTAATAAAGTACGTTTCCTACCGAAAGCAGAATTGGTGAACGTAAAATACAAAAGTTAACACATTGATTACAGGTTTTAATAATTAGAAGCATTATAAGTACATTTTCTGACTATAAATGCGGGCTTTTAAACTACACACACTTACGCTAATTAACCAACATATCACCACAGCGCAGAGAAAATCATCCTATGAGATAGTGTGGCGGTCTGAAACTAGTATTTCAATGAAACTGACAAGTATTTACTCTCAGTCGTCCACCGACAGTTTCGATCATTTCATCAGGAACGAACGGGTGAACGAGAAAATGAGAACTAACATGAAACCACATGTTTCCATGGCGCCTTAAAGCCATCGAGTTCAAGTGCTGCAGTCTCATTAATGGGGATAAACACAGATCTTACCTCCACCTCTACCACCTCATCGTAAGCGGGTGGCGGATCAAACCCACTCCGACTGTAGTCTCCTCCACCTCCGTTTCCTCCACCACCACCTCGGGAACCGGTCCCTCCACCACCGCCCCCTCCTCCGCCACTGCCGCCCACCTGGCGGTCGCCGCTCTCCATAGGCTCGTAGCCCAGGCCAGGGCTCTCGTTAGTGAGGAGGGCCACCGCCTCGTTAATATCATTCTTGGCCATACGGAGCGCCTTGCGGATAGCGGCTGGCTCCGAGAAGCCCATGCACAGAAGCGTCGTCATGTGCTCTTCCTCCACGTCCATCCCGGCGGACACAGTCTGTCACTTCAGTCCTATTCTTCCATAGAGTCTGCACCAATACAGGTTCTCTGCCTCAGGGTGACGACTCACCAGGCGTCCGATTCCCACCTAAATGTGGCGCGAACGGAGAATGGCTTAAACGTGTTGTTATTTCTGAATAACTAAAACAGTTATACAGAACCCAAAATACACGGCGCCATGTTGACAAAAGCAGCTTCCGGTTCCTACTTCACTAGGCGAAGCCGCTCCCAGTTAATCGGAAATGACATACGGCCTATCGCCTGGCCTGGCGTCACCATCTTTGTAAAGGAGCTGCTCTGAGCGCCATCTTTCTACAGGACCATTACTGCGCCATCTTTGTAAAGGAATGATGAAAGGTTTTTCCATCTTAAAGTTAATTCGGTGTTTCAAAGCACAAATGTCGGCAGATCTGATCATTGTTACGGTATTTTCTCTTTTCATTTCAGAATTACGGTATCTGGCGTGTAGTTGAGTGGTTCTAAATGCTGGAAATCTTCCTGGACAGATGTGATGCGCAGTAGTTATGGAACAGAGTTGGGTAACGTTTTATACATTTACTTCAATTTCGTTAGCTTGTAGAATTGTTACCTTAAGAGGAGGCCATTCTACTATAGTTGAGTCTATTCAGCTTTTATATTTATAGTTGCCTTTTGAAGGGAGATATTTTGAATGCTGTTAGTGTTACTAGAGTAACTGCTTTATATGCCTTGGTTATTTACCAGATAATGTTGAAGAACTAACAGAAAATCATGGAATGTAAATGTGATAATAAAAATAAATAAAATAGCCACCATTCCAAAGTTCTACTTTAGATTCCCATATTTGAAGATGTCGTAAAATTAAGCCGCTAGATCACTCTGATATAACTTTAATTTTCATTTTACAGGATGTGACAGTTGTTCACAAAGCCAAAGTTAAAGTCCATCCCTAACAACCATAATAATGAAGAGATTCACCAAGATGTTGACTAGAAAGGAGGGTTTAAAAGAGTATCAGAGGGCAGAAGTGAATGCAGTCATTATTACTGAGGAGAAGGTGCTTACAAGCTGAAGGGTCTGAAGGTAGATAAGTCACCTGGACCAGATGCACTACACCTCAGGTTTCTGAAAGAAGTACATAAAGTGATGGCAATGAAACTGACCTTTCAAGAATTATCAGATTCTGGAATGGTTCTGGAGGACAGGAAAACTACAACTGTCACTCCACTCTGTAAGAAGGGAGGGAGGTAAAAAACCAGAATATTATTGGCCAGTTAGCCTGACTTCAGCAGTTGACATTATTAAGGATGAAGTTTTGTGGTACTTGGAGGCATATGATAAAATAGCCAAAAGTCAATATGACATCCTTAAGGGACATTTTGCCTGGCAAACCTGTTGGATTTCCTTGAGGAAATAACAGGCAGGATAGTCAGTGGATGTTGTTTACTTAGATTCTCATAAGTCCTTGGACAAGGTGATGCACATGAGGCTGCTAAACATTGTAAGAGCCCATGTACTGCATGAAAGATACTAACAGATTGGCTGACTGGTAGGAGGCAAAGAGTGGTAATAAAGGGGACCTTTTCTTGGTTGCCAGTGACTAGTGGTGTTCCATAGGGGTTGGTGTTTGGACTGCTTCCTTCCAGGGAATAAAAGGGTTAACATATGAGGAGCATTTGATGGCTCTTGGCCTGTACATACCGGAATTTAAAAGAATGAGGGGGGTCTCACTGCAATCTATCGAATATTGAAAGGTCTAGGTCAGGGGTTCCCAAACTGGGGCCCACAAATCCCTTGGTTTATGGTAAAGCTCCATAGCATAAAAAAGGTTGGGAACCCCTTGCCTAGATAGAGTGGACATGGAGAGGATGTTTTCAATATTGAGGGAGCCTAGGACCAGAGAGCACAACCTCAGAATACAAGGATGTTGCTTTAGAATAGAAATTATTTTAACCAGAGGAGTGTAAATTTGTGGAATTCATTGCCACTGAGGGCTGTGGAGGCTAAGTCATTGAATATATTTAAAACAGAGGTTGATGGGTTCTTGGTTAGTAAGAGCATCAAAGTTTGTGTGGAGAAGGCAGAAAGTGGGGTTGAGAGGGATAATAAATCAGCCATGATTGAATGGTGGAATAGACTCTATGGGCCAAATGGCCAAATTCTGCTCCTATGTCTTATGGGCGAACAACAAAGATCTCATCACCAATCCCTGTAGAGCAGCATTGGTTTCAGGCCCAATCAAAAAAGCAACCTTCCATCGCTGTCCTCTGCCTCAGATCATTGGATCCAATGTGCTTTCAACCTTTTCATGACAGCACTGTCTGTGACACCTTCCATTGCTCTTGACAATAATCTATCTAACTAGATGGTAAATAATTAGCCAGCTTTGTTTTGTCCTTTTTGAGAGTAGAGTATCCAGGGCATTTTTTTTTTACATTTTCCAGTAACGACTAGTGTGGCTGGAACACAAGTCTGCATACAATGACAAGATGTTGTTTGGTCCATAAGCTCTTGTTGTCTGCAGTGAAGCAAACTGACTGACAGCTGACTTCTTTGATGGTAGGAATCTGAGAGGAAGTGGAGTTGGCTCACTCATTGGAAATAGAATATCTAATGATGGATGATGTACGAATTCAAGAAGAAAGGAGTCCTTAACATTTAAGGTGTTTCATTCTTGAATGTCAGGAGTATCTTTCCCTTTAAGCTTTACAGATTTGTGCTTCTTATAACTCCTTTGCAGTCTCTCATCCTAGGAAATGCATTTAATGACCAACAAGAAAGAGAAAAATTATTCAGTCTTCTGTACCAGTGACCCAAGTTCAATTCCCACCACTGCCTGCAAGGAGCTTGTACCTTCTTCCCATGACCATGTAGGCTTCTGCCAGGTGCTCTGCTTCCCTCCCACAGTTTAAGGATGTACTGGTTGGATGGTTAATTAGTTACTGTAATTGTCCTGTGATTAGGCTAAGATGATGAAGGGACTCGGCCCAAAATGTCGACTGTTTACTTTATCCATAGATGCTGCCTGGCTGCCGGTTCTTCTGGCATTTTGTGTGTGTTGATTAAGTCAGGGGATCGCTGCGAGGCACAGTTCAAAGGACCAGAAGAGCCTGTTCCACACTGTATCGCAATAAATAAAATTTAAATTCATAAGAAATACTTTAAGTGCTTTAAATATTTTATATATATTGATTCATTATTATTGTAAGCAATGTTGCTTAGTTACAACACTAGTAAGCTCTTTACTAAAGAAGGTGAATTACTAACCTTTACACCAGTTAAGCAAAATAGAAAACGAGCTGTTCTGTGACAATTCAATCACCAAAAAATATAAATTTAAACAAATGATCTTTACAATAGATGGGTATTGATTTTCTAAGTAATCATTGTTCGAACAGTGGAGGAATGAGGTTTGCTGGGTCACCGTTTGGATTTTGTTTTACTCCTGTTCTTCTGCTCAGTTGTATAACAACCATAAACACCCAATCTGCAAATCTGTAATTCAGGCTGGTATTCCTCAGATTTCTTGCTGAGGGCTTCTCAGTAATGTGCTTACATTGCAGTCAAAGTTGAAAGGTCTAATAGAAGTTCCCTTGTATTAAAAAAAGTAGCTGATTAGCTAAGAAATTTTATCTGTTTGCACACAAAATGAATCGCGGTTAATATGTGCCAATGAATTGCGGTTAATATGTGCCAATGAATGCTGTTAATCTGCTGAATGGTATCTGAACAGGAATTGTTCAAATACCATTCAGGAAATACTTCATTTTATCAGAATCTTTATTTAGAGTACTGCCGCAGGGAAAAAAAACTGACAAGTAAATAATACTTTGTGGCTTCTGTATCATTCCATCCAAAGATTACGATGGTTAATATTTTATAATTAGTTTAGAAATAGTTTTTTTACCACCAAGAGGGTTACACTGCAAATGCTTGACTACAGAAACTCTAGGCTCTTCTACTGTGTCATTTACTAAGGTAAATCGAAAAGCTACAGCTATCAGAAAAATATTATTTAACTGTCATTAACAATTCTGTCGGGTTCAACAATAATCAAAATGGCACCAATTCTGTTTCTTAAAGGTATTCTTAGCAATTATGTGTCCTGCATCCCCTTCTAGACAAAAATCTCTTACAGACCATTATTATTTACAAACTGGAAATTTTATATATGTATTTAAATAATTAGTAATGTAGCTTAATATGTATATTGATGACATATGAGGTAACATTACTAATAATTTTTATAACATTATTATAAATATAATTAAAATGATCAATTATACCATCATTCATTCAGTCCTTTGGTCTTCATATATAGAAAGAAAATCACTCTTTTTCTCCATAAGACATGGGAGCTGAATTAAGCCATTTGGTCCATCAAGTCTGCTCTGCCGTTAAGTCATAGCTGATCCTTTTTTCCCCTCCTCAGCCCCACTGCCCGGCCCTCTCCCTGTAATCTTTGATGCCATGTCCAATCAACAACCTATCAAGCTCTGCCTTAATACACACAACAACCTGGCCTCCACAACTGCCTGTGGTAAAAAAAAAATCCACAAATTCACCACCCTCTGGCTAAAGAAAATTCTCAGCATATGTTTTAAATGGACACCCCTCTATCCTGAGGCTACCCCCTCTTGTCCTAGACTCTCCCACCATGGGAAACGTCCTTTCCACATCTACTCTATGCCTTTCAACATTTGAAAGGTTTCAATGAGATCCCCATCCTTCTAAATTCAATAAGTACAGACGCAGAGCCATCAAACATTCCTCAAGTGATAACCCTTTCATTCCCAGAATCATAACTGTGAATCTTCTCTGAACCCTCTCCAATGCCAGCACATCTTTTCTTAGATGAGGAGTCCAAACCTGTTCACAGTACTCAAGGTGAGTCCTCACCATTGCCTTATAAAGCCTCAGCACCACATCCCTGTTCTTATATTCGAGTCCTCTTGAAATGAATGCTAACATTTCATTTGCCTTCCTCACCATCTACTCATCCTGCAAATTAACCTTTAGGGTGTTCTGCACAAGGACTCCCAAGACATTTTGCATCTCAGATTTTTGGGTTTTCTCACCATTTAGCAAATAACCTGCATGTTTATTTCTTCTACCAAAGTGCATAACCATGCATTTTTCCAACATTGTATTTCACTTGCCACTTTCTTGCCCATTCTGTTAATCTGTCTAAGTCCTTATGCAGTTTACTTCTTTCCTCAACACTACCTGCCCTTTACCAATCTTCATATCATCTACAAACTTGGCAACAAAGCCATCTATTCCATCATCTAAATCATTGATAAACAGCATAAAAAGAAGCGGAAACAACAGGAATTCTGCAGATGCTGGAAATTCAAGCAACACACATCAAAGTTGCTGGTGAACATAGCAGGCCAGGCAGCATCTGTAGGAAGAGGTGCAGTCGACGTTTCAGGCCGAGACCCTTCGTCAGGACTAACTGAAGGAAGAGTGAGTAAGGGATTTGAAAGTTGGAGGGGGAGGGGGAGATCCAAAATTATAGGAGAAGACAGGAGGAGGAGGGATAGAGCCAAGAGCTGGACAGGTGATAGGCAAAAGGGGATACGAGAGGATCATGGGACAGGAGGTCCGGGAAGAAAGGCAAGGGGGAGGGACCCAGAGGATGGGCAAGAGGTGTATTCAGAGGGACAGAGGGAGAAGAAGGAGAGTGAGAGAAAGAATGTGTGCATAAAAATAAGTAACAGATGGGGTACGAGGGGGAGGTGGGGCCTTAGCGGAAGTTAGAGAAGTTGATGTTCATGCCATCAGGTTGGAGGCTACCCAGACGGAATATAAGGTGTTAACTTCCGCTAAGGCCCCACCTCCCCCTCGTAATCGACTTCTCTAACTTCCGCTAAGGCCCCACCTCCCCCTCATACCCCATCTGTTACTTATTTTTATGCACACATTCTTTCTCTCACTCTCCTTTTTCTCCCTCTGTCCCTCTGAATATACCTCTTGCCCATCCTCTGGGTCCCCCCCCCCCCGTCTTTCTTCCCGGACCTCCTGTCCCATGATCCTCTCGTATCCCCTTTTGCCTATCACCTGTCCAGCTCTTTGCTTTATCCCTCCCCCTCCTGTCTTCTCCTATCATTTTGGATCTCCCCCTCCCCCTCCAACTTTCAAATCCCTTACTCACTCTTCCTTCAGTTAGTCCTGACGAAGGGTCTCGGCCTGAAACGTCGACTGCACCTCTTCCTACAGATGCTGCCTGGCCTGCTGCGTTCACCTGCAACTTTGATGTGTGTTGCTTAAAAAGAAGCGGTCCCAACACTGAACCCTACAGAACACCACTAGTCACGGGCAGCCAACCAGAAAAGGATCCTTTTATTCCTCCTACCAATCAGCCAAAGCTCTAACCATGCCAGTAACTTTCCTGTACAGTAATACGATGGGCTCTTAACTTGGTAAGCAGCCTCATGCATGACACCTTGTCAAAGGCCTTCTGGAAGTCCAAATATACAACATCCACGGCAACCCCTTTATCTATCCTACTTGTAATCTCCTCAAAGAATTCCAACAGGTTTGTCAGGCAAGATTTTCCCTTAAGGAAACCATTCTGACTTTGTCCTACCTTGTCCTGTGACATCAAGTACTCCATCACCTTATCCTTCACAATTGACTCCAACATCTTCTCAAACACTGAGGCCAGTCTAACTGGTCTATAATTTCCTTCCTGCTACCCTCCTTCTTTCTTAAAGAGTGGAGTGACATTTCCAATTTTCCAGTCCTCTGGCACCATGTCAGAGTCCAATGATTTTTAAAAGATTATTATGAATGCCTCCACAATCTCTACCACTACCTCTTTCAGAACCCTAGGGTGCAGTTCATCTGGTCTCGGTGATTTATGTACTTTTAGGTCTTTCAGCTTTTTCAACACCTTCTCCCTTGTAGTGGTAACTGCAGTCACTTCTCTTCCTTCACCGCCTTCAACACCTGGCACACTGCTAGTGTCTTCCACAGTGAAGATTGATGCAAAATATTCGCTTAGCTCATCTGCCATCTTCTTGTCCCCCTGTTGTTATTTCTCCTACCTAATTTTCTAGTGGTCCTATATCCACTCACATTTTTTTTTCCACATTCTTGAAAAAGCTTTTATGTCCACATTGATATTGTTTGCTAACTTGCTTTCATACTTCATCTTTCCCCTTCTAATGGTTCTTTTAATTTCTCTCTGTAGGTTTTTAAAAATTTCCCAATCCTCCATCTTCCCACTAATTTTTGCTTTGTTGTATGCCCTCTCTTTTGCTTTTAAATTAACTTTGACTTTCCTTGTCAGCCGTGGCTGTACTATTTTTCCACTTGAATATTTCTTTATTTTTGGCATACGTCTATCCTGCAGCTTCCTCATTTTCCCAGAAACTCACACCGTTGCTTCTCTGCTGCTGTCATTCCTGCCAGCAGCTCCTTCCAATTTACTTTGGCCAACTTCTCTCTCTGTAATTTCCTTTACTCCACTGAAATACTGCTACGTCAGACCTTAATTTCTCCCTATCAAATCTTAAGTTGAACAGAATTATGTTGTGATGACTGGCTCCTAAGGTTTCTTTTACCTTAAGCTCCCTAATTGTCTCTGGTTCATTATATAACACCCAATCCAGTGTAGCTGATCCCCCAGTAGGCTCGATGCCAAACTGCTCTAAAAAGTTATCTCTTAGCCGTACAACGAACTCACTTTCTTGAGATCCATTACCAACCTGATTTTCCCCATCAACCTGCATGTTAAAATCTCCCATACTACCATAACATTGCTCTGTTGACATGCCTTTTTTATTTCCCCTTGTAATCTGTGGTCGCTCTGATACAACGTATAACCTTGGACATTCAGCTCCCAACTACAACCATCCTTCAGCCACAATTCAGTGATGGCCACAACATCATTCCTGAGAATCTGTAAAATGCAGCAAGATCATCCACCTTATTTCTTATACCCTATTCATTTAGATATAACACCTTGAGTACTGTATTTGCTGCCCTTTTTGATTCTGCATTCCTCAGGCACTGATATTCACCCTGCTGGCTGCAATTTTGTCCTTCCATCTGCCTGTCCTTCCTGACAGTCTGACTGCACGCTATCTTTGCTCTTTTTACCATCCTCCTATCGGAGTCCCTTCAGTTCGGTTCCCCCCCCCCCCCCAACAGCTCTACCAAAACTTCCAGCGAGAATATTGGTCTCCCTCGGGTTCAGCTGCAACCTGTCATGTTAGTACAGGTCATACATCCCTCATGCCTCCCCCCAGAAATTTTTCTTCTCCGCCCCCTCCTTTTTGGTCTGTTTTTAGAGGACATTCAGTAGGTGAATGAATTCTCCTGGTTGTTGGATAATAAGGAAATGAGACATTTAAAAAGATATATAGTGAGTAGGATTGCTTCTTTGCTGTCTGTTGTTTTTTGCCTGTTGTACGATCTTCATCTCAGGTTCACATCTGACTCCATCGCCCCCCTTTGAGTGACTTCTGTTTCTCTATCGGCGCATGTTCGTGTTTAATTTCCATACAAGCGCATTGATGACCGCAGCTGTCTTAAACACAAATTCTTCCATCCGGTTTCCTGTGTAAAGCCAGTTTTTCTCGTTATGTCATATATGTTCTGATGATATCCGCTGGTTTCCGCCTTTTCCCCTAACTCAATTTGCCCACAACCATAGTGGCTGGTCGCCTAATGCCACCTGTTCCATTTCGCACACATCCTTTCTCTCCTTCTCCCGCCCAGAAAAAGGAGTGGGTTCACGTGGTCTTATAGTCCACCTCACCAGTCACGATCAGTGCAGGACAAATACAGTACTTTACATCTCCACAAAGGTTACATACTTGCCCTTGGGAACAGATCTCTCCCCAAGGGTGATGCATTTTACAACCATTTGACTTGAACCTGAACCGTGACTATCCTCCACACGAACTCCTTGCATTCGCAACATTCGATAAACAACAAAACAGCTCGACGTCGCAATTAAGCCGAGATTTGGTTGTCTTTTTTTTACGTTCTTCAGCCCTGTGCAATTTGGGTCACGATCCTCGCCATCTCCTTCCAGGTCAACGCATTAACACTTTGTGGAGTCTTTCTATTCGTGTTCCTGGAAAGTCACGTATTCCTCTCTTCATTACACTGAGATGCATGTTCAGAACTTCTTAAATTAAGTTTTGATTCCGCCTCAGATCATTTTGGTTGTTTAATATATTTTCAGTGGGTGACTTAGTAGGTGCAGAGGAGATATCAGGGGTAAGTTTTTTACGCAGAGAGTAGTGAGTGCGTGGAATAGGCTGCCGGCGAAGGTGATGAAGACGGGCACGATAGGGTCCTTTAAGAGACTCCTGGACAGGTATATGGAGCTCAGAAAAATAGAGAGCTATGGGTAACCCTAGGTAATTTCTCAGGTAAGGACGTGTTCGGCAAAGCTTTGTGGGCTGAAAGGCCTGTATTGTGCTCTAGGTTTTCTATATTTCTATGACTTCCTAAAAGTTGTGTATCATTTTACACTTTTAAAAAAGCCGACATTATACTGTACACATTTTTAAAAACGACATTTTATCTTACCAACATCGGAGAACCTAAACTATATTGACAAAATAAAGTTTGTAAGAGTTTTTTTCTCATATATAAATAAGGTCCTAGCGCTTAAGTTTTTAAAAAATGCTTTAAATTTTAACAATGCAGAAATTTTTGAATTGCTAGGTTGACGTACAGATCAAATGTTCCAGGAGCGTAACCAATCGGATCTTGTGGGCGGGGCTCAAGCTATTTTGTAAAGCATCATTTGCAATCGGTTTATTTTAGTACGGCCGCCTTTCACGGTTAAGGCGTTGTTAGGTGGCCTTCGTGTTGCATTGGATGTGGAGAAGGTACGTTTGAATTTAGTTGGGAAATTATTGATAACGAATCGGATTAGAATTTCTATCCGCAGAATGTGGTATCGACAGCTCGAAGGAATACCTGGTAACCGAGAAAGTCCAACTCTGGACACGTTAATCCATTAAAAGCAGAAACATGTATTTAGCGGTGTTACTTATTAATGCTAAGTATTGGCATCGTGTATATTGCGTTAAATCAAAAACATTTTTGGAATCCCTTAGCGTCCAGAGGGATTTGATCCTGTCCTTGACGGGGAACGATTGCTGAAGGATTTGTCGAGCGCCCTGCGTGATCGAGTGGAGCGAATCTCAACGATAGGGTGAAAGGCTTTGATTGACCAATGCTATTAGCAATTGTTGATTACGAAAGAAAGCTGCTGTGACTTTTTTTTGGGAGAAGTGGTCACCTCGAAACCGCATAACTATGAAGCAATGTAATGCTAAACCTGTTCAGAATGCGTATGTTGGAATGTTTCAAAGAATCCGTTCGAAGTCTCTGAACTTCTTTACAAAAGTACAAGGAAATTTTGCAAAGCGTTTCTGTGAAGTATCTTTACTCAACAGGAACAGCGTTTCAATTTTGCCGTCTTGCATCTGCTCCCACTTCTACTCGTGCGTTTGGGAACGGCGATGAAGCAGCGCACAAAATGCCCGAGGAACACGGAGAACGATGAAGTTTCTACGGAGGGAAATGGTCAGTCGGTGTTTCGAGTGGAGACCTTTCATTAGTCTGTTGCAGACGCTGACTGACCCACGGAGTTCCTCCAGAATTTTGTGTGTTGCTCCGGATTTCCAGCATCCTGTATTTTTCTTTTGTCTCGATTTTCATTTGTGAGCAATCGCTTTCTTTTATTTTAAAAAAAACTGTGTTCGCCCTCCCCATTGATCAAATCGGTCAGCCTCGTCTTTGTCCGTTCGGATTTACTGGAGTTTTCATGCTTTGTTTCTAGGCAGTAGGCTTTCCGTCCGTGTTTGTCGAAGGGCAGATCTAAAGGGTAGTAAGACTTTAGTCATTAGCAGAACACTGGTTTTAGTGCTTTCCGTGGACAATTGGCTACGTAGGTTTAAAAATACATTTCCAAACATATGATTTCAAAGAATTGCTTGATATTTTTGTGAGTAGCTGATCTGTGCAATACCTATTACTTAGCATCAAAGCAAAAACAAAACTATTTTGTCTTAATATCCCAAGAAATTCACAGCGGAGGAATTCATGTAAGTGCACTTCTTTATCAGGTCTGACAGCAACCCATTCACTTCCTAACTCAAACACTCAGCAAATGTTTGCCGAAGCATTTAGAACCCTCATCACTCCTGAAATGTTGCTTTAACTAAAAAAACATGTTGGTGCTGGGATTTTTTTTTCGTTACTAGTCTTGATATTTTGGCTGTTAAAAATGCATGGGGTGCGCCTATGACTGACTATTGTTATTGACGAAGATCATGACTGGTCTTTTACCTCGATGTCATGTTTTTCCGGCACTATCCCTATATCCAGTAGACTTTAATGTTCCAAAGTCTATCGCACTCTGTTTTGGATGAACTCTAGTGACTTAGCCTCTGCAGCTCTGTGGTGAATATTCACCACCATTGGTAAATTAATATTTCCTCATAAAAACATAGAGAATCTACAGCACATTACAGGCCCTTCAGCCCACAATGTTGTGCCGACCATGTAACCTACTGGAGACGCTGCCTAGGATTACCCTACCTCATAGCCCATGTAAGCTCCATGTACCTATCTAAGAGTCTCCTAAAAGACCCTATTGTATCTGCCTCTACTGCCTTTGCTGGCAGTGCATTCCATGCACCCACCACTCTGATAAAAACACACCCCTGACAGCCCTCTAGTACCTGTTTCCAAGCTCCTTAAAACTATGCCCCCTCATGTTAGCCATTGCAGCCCTGGGGGGAAAAAAAGCCTCTGACTATCCACACAAGCATCTCCTCGTCTTGTACACCTCTATCAGGTCTGAAATGACACATCACTTGCTCTGAGACTCCGATACTTGATTCTAGACTACTCAGCTTGGGGAACATCCAGTCTGTTGATTATTGTGCATTTTTTTAAAGTTTCCATGACATGGGTAGATATGCTTTATTGATCCCGAAGGAAATTGAGTTTCATTACAGCTGCACCAACCAAGAATAGAGCATAAATATAACAATACAAAAACCACAAACAATCAAACAACAATATGCAAACTATGCCAGATGGAAATAAGTCCAGGACCAGCCTATTGGCTCAAAATGTCTGACCCTCCACAGGAGGAGCTGCAAAGTTCGATGGCCACAGGCAGGAACAACCTCCCATGACACCCAGTGTAGTATCTTGGTGGAATATGGCCAGAGTCCAACAGCAAAAAGTTCAATATCCGGTCTACAAACACGTTCCTCAATTGTAATACGACCAGGATTGCACCATTTGTTGTTAATTAGAACAGCAAGCCCCCAACTTCTTTACGCTTACCGCTCTCAGTGCACTTGCGGTCAGCCCGAACGGTCTGGAAGCCCTCTATGGAAAAGTTTTGGTCGGGTATGTCCTCGTGCAGCCACGTTTCAGTAAAACACGTAACACTGCACTCCCGAAATGTTCTCTGACTCCTGGCTAGCGCTGTCAACTTGTCCGTTTTATTACCCACCAAACTCCTCTTCTCCATAAGTCTCTGTTGTCTCGACCCGGTCCTCTTTCCTCGTCTTTGTGATCCCTTTCTGCATCCTCTGTGTGTTTTCCTCCAGATTTCAGGAGGGGTGTCCGCCGCTCTGTTCGTTAAACCGGCCGGCATAAGCGCAATCAGCTGGTCCCTGGAATAAACAGTGCAATCATACTGCTGCCCTGCTAATGAGACACCTCTCCTCACCTAAACTCTACAGAATACAGGCATGGCCTCCTCAGTTTTTTTCCACATAAGCAAATCTGCTATCTCGAGATCCATGCCAGGTACTCTGCTGCTCCATGTTGGTATTTCATGACTTTGTTTTTGATTGGACTTACGGTGTTAGAAGGCTTTCATGCACAAAATAGTTTTATTTATTAATTTAAAGATACAGGACAGAACCTTCCAGTCCAACAAGCTGAGCCTATTTTTTTGAGCCAATTTTCAATCCAACTTCTAGAGTTTGTAATTTTAGACCATAAGACGTAAGAACAGAATTAAGCTATTTGGTCACTGAGACTGTGCCACCATTAAATCATAGCTGATTTATTATCCCCCTCAACCCCATTCTCCTGCCTTCTCCTCATAACCTTTGACACCCTTACCAATCAAGGATCTGTCAACCTCCACTTTAAATATAACTGACAACTTGTCAATGAATTACACAGATTCATCAACTTCTGGCTAAAGAAATTCCTTCTCATTTCTTCTATTCTGAGACTGTCTTCAGGTCCTAGATTCTGCCACTATAGGAAACACCCTCTCCATGTCCATGCTATCTAGGCCTTTCATTGGTCTAGTTTAGAGTTCAGTTTAGAATCCTCCCTCATTCCAAACTGAAATAGCAGGTCCAGAGCCTTTAAATACTCCTCATCTGTTAACCCTTTCATTCCAGGGATCATTTTCCTGAACCTCTTCTGGATCCTCTCCAAAGCTAACACATCCTTTCTTACATAAGGGGCCCAAAATTGCTCACAGTACAGTACTCCAAGTGCAGCTTGACCAATGTTTTGTAAATCCTCGGCATTATATCCTTGCTTTTCATATTCTAGTCCTTTTAAAATGAATGTGAACACTGTGTTTGCCATCCTTATACAGACTCAACCTGCAAGTTACCCTTTGTTTTCTCAATTAACATTTAATGACCATGGGGTCATACTGGCTGTTTGCCTTGTTTGGGTAGTGTCAGCACATCATGGTGATTCATAGGTTTTGCATCCAACAGTTGCTTTCTTTGTTTTTTTTACACACACTGCCTAGAGATAATGATAACCTTTATTCATTACAAATGAGAACAGCCATAACTAATTCATAGTGTTCCAAATTTAGTTCTTCTTAAATGCCTTTCATAACATAAAGCAGGGGTTTTGTATTCATGAAGTTCCAGGCTATTCTGTGATAATTCACAGATTAAAAAAAAACACCTCTATTGTAAATCCCTTAATTTACTTCATGTGTGCTAGGTTTTAGAAGCTTTGCAGAATACATACCAAGGCAACAGTTTAAAATACCATACCTAGGTTACTTGGAGCAATTTTCAAATCAAATCAATTTAATTATCATTCAAACTATACAAGGATACAGATGAAAGAGACAGCATTCCTCTGGTGCAAAGGATTCAAAATAGCAAGTGACATTTAAAGTAGCGAATAACATAATTCAAATAGCGAGCAAAGAAGCATATTCACTCGAGGGGAGGGAAAAATTCATGCATGTTGTCATTCAGGATCTTGGACGATGTCGAGCAATCGACAGTGCAGTCTCCTGGCAGTGTGCAGACACACGCAATCCAGCCTGTCATTCCACTGCTCAAACACAGGAGGGCAGCACTGTTTGGAGAGGCCAGGCCCGAGCCAAGCAAGGACACAACACTGTAGCTCTCACCTGGTCTGCGGCAATGGGCAAGCTGAGGCTTGAGGCCTAGTCCTTGCTACAGCTGAGGCTACACAGCTCCATGTCGTTTATCTGTCTACCAGTATAAGTTGTATCATAGCTGGAATGGAAACACCAATGGCCAGCAATAGAAAAAGCTACAGAAAGTGCTGGATACAGCCCAGTCCATCACAGGCAGAGTCCTCTCAATCATTAAGTACATTCATATGGAGTGCTGCCACAAGAAATCAGGATCAGGTTTATTATCACCGGCATGTCTTGAGAAATTTGTTAACTTGGCAGCAGCAGTTAAATGCAATACATAATATGGAAGAAAAACATAATAAATTCAAGTAAATCAATTAGATTATACGTATATTGAACAGATTTTAAAAATCATGCAAAAACAGAAATACTGTATATTAAACAAGTGAGGTAGTGTCCAAAGGTTCAATGTCCATTTAGGAATCGGATGGCAGAGGGGAAGAAGCTGTCCCTGGATCGCTGAGTATGTGTCTTCAGGATTCTGTACCTCCTCACTTTCAAGGACTTTTTACAACTTGCAGTTAGTCTTTTGCACATTGGTTGTCTGTCAGACTTCATTTATGTATAGTTTTGCTATTTTTTTCATGTAAACACCTGTAATATTATGAATTTCAAGGTAGTATACATTGATAATGATTTAATTTCGAACTTAGAGCAGGATTATCAACAAAATCAGTGTTGGTGCAGTTTAACTGTGGGACTCTCAGACACTACATTTTTTTGATTAAACAACAAAAAATTCTGGCTCAGCACACAAACGACTGTCATGTATTTTTTTTGCATGTAAGAGAAGAACTCTTAACAATGTAAACTCAGTCCTCAGCAGGTCATTTATATTGTGGCTTTAATATAATTTTTTTTACAGAATGAAACATGATAATTGGAGCCTTCTACATTTGCTACTGCATTTTAACTTCCAATTTTAGAAAAAGTTATTATTTCCCCAATTCAAATTTTAGGAACCTATGAAGGATACTGATGGGGCTGGAGAGAACTTCAATTGCCATTCTTTTTGGGTTAATAATCTCCCTGGCGGCAGCGCAGAATGACATCAGAATCTGTCGGGTGGCTCCTCACTGGCAGATTGGCCGTCAAATACCAATGGAGGAACAGTCTGGACAAATTACCGTGGTGGCCCTTCTCAAAGCAAGCTGATGGTTCTGTCTAAAGCAGGCTGCCGTGTAAGTGTGGCAATTTATCTATACATTACCCCACAGAATAATGTTGTCCATAGTACTACACAAACATTGCAATTCAACATCATAGTATGGAGACTTGCTGCAGTCCCATTCTCCCTCATTCCCATTAGCAGTTAGGCAGAGCTCAAGAGTGTCGAGGAATGAAGTGCTCTTGTTTTTCACTTCACTCTCATCCATTCTGAAGATGAGGGGGGTAGACGATGGCCCTTGTTTTGTCAGAGACAACCCTAGCAGTCGTGGTATCAGTAACTCTATACATGGACTGAGTCTTGAGTACAGATTTCAAATGAATTGATCACTTTTATAATGTTAACTATTTGGGCAGGGTGTATCGTTTTCAATATTTTCCCTCTAGTTAGCATTCTCAGTTAAGACTTCTGATGATGGATATTTTTGTCCTTATTATTTGTTTATAGTGCATTGAAAAATTGTATATTAAAATGAAATTTGGACCTATTGCCAAATTTGTACTTTGGTTATGTTTGGCAACTGGTTAAGTTATGTCCCTTTTTAAATGGTTTATGTCCCAAGAGCAATCCTGTTCTCTTTTGCCTTCTAATATTTCAGATTTGAAAAGTAAGTAATAAAAACATAGCATCACTTAACTTTCCCATAAAAACAAAATGATTTGGAAGTTGATGGACTCAATAAATGATACATCAATCATTTCAATCATTCTGTGGCACCATGAGATCTCAGATTGTGTACAATTTAAAAAGAAAAGCCCAATCAGAAACGTCTTGCATGTATTTTCATCTTAATGCTACATTTGTAAAGTCATGTTATTGACAGCTTGTACTTTTTTTCACTTTGATAGATTAGGCAAATTGCGTGACAAGCTTGTCCATCAGGGCCTAACGGGCATACATTACATGATTGTGAACGATAAAGCATCTGAATCCAGGATCCTGTTTTGGAAACTCAGATCCAGCGCTCCCAAAGATATCCCTGTTTACCAGCAACAACTATTTCAACCTGATGTTTGGCGTATCTTGGGGGGTGTCAAGGATGATGTCTTTGTCTATGATAGGTTGGTGTTTCAGGATATTAATTTTACTTAGAGCTCATTGTTTGTTACGATAATGAATATGTTGTTAATAAGCAGATTATTTTTCCACTTTAAGTATTTCCATATAGTAATTGTTAAGATGGTGTCATATATTTATTTTAAGATGGTAAATGGGAGGAACTTTTTGCGTTAGTTATTGGGCTCTGGCACTTTGATACTTTGCCTGGTAGCTATGCGGAGTTTGTTTGCCATTATAATCTGAACCTTGTTGATCTGCATGAATCAGGCATCAGTACTCATCCTCACAGTGGATTCCAGTTAATTGGACCATTGGCTAATTGGGGCAGTCACTTATTAGGCATAACTCTTAAAGAACAAAAGCTAATTGAGAAGATAGCCAGGATTCACTTTGTTTATTTGGGACACTGTGCCTCTCAATTGGGGCAGGAGACTGTTGCTGAAAAGTTTCTAACTAGTGTCAGTCATGTGCACTTGTGTGGCCAGTAGGACACTACTGAATGCTTCGAGTGAACAGTTTTTAAATAGCATCAATTGCATGTACTTGTGTTGAAAACGCAGCGAATTTTGTCACTGACAATTGGCAAGAAATAAACAGTAATACAATTCAGAACTGTTTTGCTCACTGCGATTTCAGGCATTCAGGCTTGGTGATGCCGGAATTGGCCGAGAGTGAATGAAACAATTTCAGTACACAAGTTAGAATCTATGAAAAATCTGAAGGTATCAACGATCATCTTGAATATTACAATGAAAGTAAAGATTTGGAGGATGCAATGGTCAACAGCACTTCCTGAAGGCAGTTCATTATCTGCACTAGGTGCTTCCACTGATTCTGTTCATTTACATTCAAAGGAACGTAACACCGATGACATCATCTGTCAATAAGTATGAGGAACTAAGACACAGTTTTGAAGTATTGGTAGTGTTCTAATTTGTTCTGTATTTCATTTAAATACATAATTTGTTACTGAGTATATTTTTTTAATTACTTCCATGAAACTTCGGCTAATTGGGGCAGCTGCTTAATTGAGATAAATGTACTGGTCCCACTAAGTTCCAATTCACCAGGACCTACTATATTACATTTTTGCTCCCCCCGTGTTCCTGGGACATTTGAGACAGACGAGATTACCAGACTAGGTGGGTTGGGAGCAATTTTTCCTTTCTCCATGTGGCTCAAAATTATGATGGTACTGGCTATTGTTTTATGAATTCAGTAGTTGTTGAGAATTCATGTTTGTCTGACAAATGATAGTCGTTTGAATATGGAAATGAGATTCCTTACATTTGAAATTTTCTCTTCTTTTCCTAGATGTGGTAAATTGACCTTCCATGTCACGTCACCACGTAGCCATTCATATTTCCCCTATGTTGAAGCAGCAATTCGAGCCACATACAACAGGGATATCTGTGGGTTCTGCAGATTCAATAACAACACACTGGAGGTAATTGTTAGCATTAATCATTGGTCTCTGAGAGAACACATTGGTGGCTGGTAGATGGATCACAGTAGTTCCAAAATGGTGCTTATGGCATCTCTGACTAGATAATTGTCATAGAAGTAGCTAAAAGCAAATAAAGCAGCTAAAGTAGAATGATTTTCCCTCATCAACAGGAAACTGATGATATTCTTTTCTTGCAGACGGTCTCATCACCCTCTACAGAACAAAATTAATTCGATCTAACATCACGGGTTTGAAACTGAGGCTTTTGAAAATCGCCTGCATGAGTGCCATATGTGACCAACTAAATCTTAACAGGAGCCTATTATGAAAATACTCAACTTCATTTCAGTGGCCTTAACTGCTTAGATGCCAATGTTGACCCTAACGGGGTACAAAGTTTTGTTTCAGAAACCTAGTTTGATATTAACTATCTCGAAGCAATGTAATTTATATTTGGGAATCTCCGACGACTGCAGTCTAATTTGGTTGGCTGGTCTTTTGAACAACTTTTTTCAAGGTGTGCCTCAAACCAGATAGCCCTCTGAATATAGGAAAACCAGAGTTCTAGTCAATGTGATCTCAGCTGAATACTGCCTATTGTCATGCATCCCATGTATGTGGTATGAATCAGTGCTATGTGGTATGAACAGGGGCTAAGAATAAATCAGATTCTAACCTTGTAAGCCAGTATAAAGTAATTTGTAAAGAAAGAGGAACACAGGGATGTCCCATTTCCTGTTATCCACAGACATAACTATGAATATTCATTATGGGAGTGGTGGGGGGGGGTATTGCAGGAGAATTTGCATTGCCTTGGCAGAAATGCTCCAAGATAAAGTATGTATCAATATTTTGATGTTGGCTTTACGTGTACTATTCAGTGTGAGTTATTCCTCTAGTTTTATTGTGCTTAATGAAGTCTTTGGTTCAAACTAGTTACTAGTAACTACAGACTGACCACTGCACAAAAAGCTTAAAGGAAAAGTTTTTAACTGACTTGTACAGACTGCTAGCATCACTTAGAACATAAGACCATATGAAATTAAAGAAAGTAGGTCACGTGGTTCCTTGTGTTTGCTCAGCCATTCAATAAGATAACGGATGATTCAAGTTTCCAGGTCCATCTTCCCGCCCATAAACTTCGATTGCCTTACTAACTTTGGGGGGGGGGGGGGGTGGGAGGAGAAAAAAACTATCCATTCCATGGCAGCTTTGAACATAATCAAGGATTCAGCCTCCATAACTTTCTTGGGCAAACAATCCAATAGGGATTCAGCCCTTTGAGAAAAATTCTTGCTCACCAATTTTGTAGTTAGCCCTTAATTCTGCGATTTTTGCCCTCTGCTAGACTAACCAGTGAGGGCAACATTCTACCAGCATTTACCCTATATTGTGCTAAGAATGTTGTATGTTTCAATAAGATCATCTCTCATTTTGTTAAACTTCAATGATTGTCAACTTTTCCTCCCAACGCAATCCCTGCATACATTCCTGAATTGACTCCAAATATATATATTTCTTCAAATAAGGGGAGTACCTGGCACCTTTTAAATTTTAGTAAGATTTGTATGTGCGTTGCTTTGCAATAACAGCCAGCATTATGTTAGCTTCCTGACTGCCTACTTTAGCTCCATGTGAGCTTTGTGTTTCAGAAGAGTAAATGTCCCTCTAAAATCCTCCATGTCCCACACCCCTTTTACGGTACATTGTGGTTTGAACAAGATTATATGATATAAATGAAGTACCACACACTGACTTTTCCTCTATAATAACCTTGTGATAATTTCACTTTTAACCATAACCACAATTTTAATTGACATTAATTTCTCTGTCTGACACTGAATGCAGCTTATTCTGGAGATCACTCAGAGAAGCCTGATCCAAGTTGTACAGGTGATCATGCTTCACAGCAGATCCCCTGCAATCTGCCTTCTAACTTTGAATATTATGTGTATGTAAAGTTCGTAACTGTACATGATTTTGAAGATAACTCGTGATCAGAGGAAGGAATATTTCTATATGTATGGGTGATCAGTCATTGTTTCATTATAAGCTTGTTGAATTTGGACTGAATCCCCCTTATTTCCAACAAACACGCCTGATAATTTGATTGTCACCCCTTCCCACTATGATTGTAGCATCTTTTTCTTGATCTTGTCCATTTGCTGCTGGTCTGAGAAATGATTGCTTCTCACTCTTGTATCTGTGAGCTTGGCTATTTTCCTTTCAAGGCAAGGTACTCTGGTTTTATCATTATCACACTGTGTTCTGATAATGGAAATAATTTGGTTTATCTGCACTTCAAAGGTTGCTGAATTAATTTCATTCCAGCTACAATTTGAGCATTAACATTTCCAAAGGCTTTGAATTCAGGTTTGGTGAGACTATGCTGTTACTTTTTTATGGATTTGTGAATCTTCAATACAGCCAAACCAGATCACTGCCGTTCTAAGAGGGGCACGGGCAGTTCACTTCCTTCAGCTCACAACTTATTTTAACAATTCATCTTGGCTTTTCATGGCATGTTTGTAAATAAAACTTAATTAGCTTTTAGTCATTTTTGTTAAGTGGAATAGATGTGTTCTTGCTATTTGGATAAGTTACAAATGCATTTAGAAAGCGGTTGTTTCTAATTTACTAATCTCAAACACTTTGTTAATTTTTCATTGTCAACTTTTTTATTTGATTTAGTTCCTTCCTCTGCTACATTTACGCCCTTTTCTGCTGTGCCTGAAATCTTGGCAGCTAGGAGATGATTTGCATATTTTGTTACATTCCTGTATCTCTCAGCTTAGTTGAAGATCTGGGACTTTATGGGCGGTGGAAACAAACTCAATCAAGCATTTTAAAAGGGAGTTTCCCATGTGCTTGACGGGAAAAATAACTTGCAAAGCAATGGGGGAAAGAATACGATTAAAGTACTTTTTTTTAAAAAAGGGAAATATACTTGGGTGTGCTGAATAACTTCTTCCTGAGTCAAAATAATTTCAGGAAAGCCAGAGCATTCTTGTGACTTGCACAAGATCAATAATTTAGTAGTGTCTGATACCAAATTTACAATGTTAGTGCTTTGCTAAAATTATTTCCCCCTTACTCAGATTACTGATGTAAGTGACTTAGTGTTTAAGTAGGATTCTGTTGTTAGCAATCCTTCAATTCTTTGACTTCAGCTGGGATTTTGTTATCAATCTGCATAATGTGGTCCGGGTATGTGTGATACTAGCATATTTACTGATTTGTTGGTGTCACCAATTTTAGTTTCAGATTTCCAACATCTGCATTTTTTTGCCTTTTGATTATGATGTTTATCTTAAAAATATTATCAACTGTTCTTTGTAATTGTAACAAACTTTGGTTATCATGTTAAATATAATTTGAATTTCCAGTTTTCTAATATGCACAAATAAGTGAATAAAAGTTTACTGGATTTCGCAATGGTTGTACATTTTTTAATGCATTGCTTTTAAGACTACAGCCATTATCACAATATCTCTCACCCAGATCCCATCACCTTGCTCCCCTTCTATTCTCAAAATAGATCTGATTCGCCTCCAAAGGATCCATTGAATATAATAATGGAAATAGAACTTTGGAATTTTAGCCTACATTTCCAATAACTAAATCCTCAAATCACAAGATACAATTGGTTCATGGAAAATATATAAATGTGTCTTAATGTCCACAGATGAGTAGCACTGAATTCCTATTTGAACTAGCTTACAGGGGTGTGATGTTGCAAAGTGTCTACCAACTGAAGTGACTCCAATCTTTTTTGCTATTGGGAACTTGGGATTCTGAGCACAGACTCCTGTTACATACACATTAGGAATCTAAAGAAGCAATCAGAGTAATTAATTGGTGTAGTAGAAGTTCTCAGGATCAAATTATTTGAAATGGCACGTTTGAATTGAGGGTTTGGAAATGTAATGAATTATGAAGAGAGGACAATGGCTCACTAGCAGGCTTGCCTTTCCAGCAATAACCAGAATGGGATATTCAATTCCTATATCAAAGTATACTGTAGCCATTCACCCAGAATTTATAGAATTACAATGAAAGTAAGAGGAAAGAGTAGTTAGTTGTTCCTGTCATGTACTGTACAGATGAAATAAAGTCAATAGACAGCTGCCTAAATCCTGCATGGGCGGCTACCAGTCTAAATGAAGTATAATATTTTCTGTTTTGGATTTGCGAACAATTGCAGGCTGTTGAACTTGAACCAACTTTAAAATTTGCAAAATTATGAAGGCTACAGATAGAACAAATGTAAGCAGGCTTTTTCCACTGGGTTTGGGTGGGACTACAACCGGAGGGTCTTGGGTTAAGGGTGAAAGGTGAAAAGTTTAAGGGGAACCTGAGAAACTTATTCACCCAGAGGGTCATGAGAGTGTGCACGCGATCTCGATTTCAATGTTCAAGAGACATTTGGATAGATACGTGAAAGGTAGGGGTACGGAGGGCTATGATTCCGTCATAGGTCAATGGGAGTAGGTAGTTTAAATGGCTCAGCATAGACTCTAGGGGCTAACTATGACTATAACTTGAACGTTGGATCAAGGTAAGGTAGAGGAATCCTTTACAGTTTTCATCTTTTCAGCCTGAAAGATCAGGTTGCAGAGTAACTTGAAAATAAAAGGTGATCCAGGACACTGGATGAGGAAGAATCTGTAGCTGCAGCCACGTTGCCTGGACAGAATATGATGCCAATTTACTTAATCCCATCAACTGCACATGGTCTGTATCCCTTGTTACGTACCCCGTAACTGGGTTGCCAAACCAGCAGAAATGGACCGCTAGTTGGAGTCTGGATTACTGGAAACTAATAAAGTTTTATTAAAGAAATAAGTAACACAGTACTCTAATCGTAAGGATATAAATGCAACAGTTTAGCAATGATAAAACACACATGTACACAGAACTAGGGTAATAGGAATCAACCAAGCTCTATCGCAGTCTAGGGGTAACATGATCAGTCTCAAGTGACGCAGAGTTCAGTTCAGTTTAGCACAGTTCGCAGTAATCGCTGTTGTGCTGTTAGAGAGAGAGAGAGAGAGAAATGCAAATTGGATTCAGGCAGACCTTTGATGTTCACAGGTGGTTTCGGGCGGACCCTTTTATGTCTTCTATGGTCACTGACTGTGACCCCTCCGTTCCGGATACGACCGTTCTTCCGCGGTGAACCCGGCACCCAGGCAAGGGCGGACAAACAGACCAGGTTCCCGCCGATCGTACCTTTTCACCCTGTCAGTCTGTGGTCAGTTCCCTCGAATTAGACCTCCAAACTTCCACCAACTTGTGGGGGCACACCGCTCTTCCAGGGTCTCGTTATCTCGTGGTGTGTGTCATGCCTTAGTGAACCTGTTCTTTTTATCCCCCTGCTGGGGTATCGCCTGTCCATCAAACTTCAAACAGTTCAGGGTCAAAGCAACCGGTCTGTCAATATTCTGAACTGTGTTTCTTTTCCGTTATCTCTCTCATTAACATTTTGAACATTCCTCCATTGTCTCCCTTATCTCTTTCTCATTAGCATCAATCTTCTGATAACTAGGTTTGTCGTCACACCCTGTATTCCTTGCCTGTTCATGTCTCTGTTTCTATGCTTCTTTGCCATCATTGCCTGCTTCTACCATCTCTGCTGGTAACATATTCTGGACATTTATTTAAAGCAAAATTTTGCCTCACAAATTTCCTTGAGCCATTCCCCAACTCACCTTATCATTGGGCATTCCTAACCTGGGATAAAGACTGTACCTACCCCATCTATGCCTTTTGTAATTTTATACACTTAAGTCGTGTAACCCCCCCTCCCCACCGCCTCAGCCTTCAATACTACAGGGAAAACAGTCTTCAAGTTCATGTTTATAGTTGCCTATAACTATACAGGGAATAATTTTATGTTAAAGTGTTTACGCTAACATGCCTGAGTTTGTACAACCTCTCTTAAAACAAATATCCTTCAATCCAGGCAATGTCCTCCATGAGCATCAACTGCACCCTCTCCAAATCCTTCATATAGTGTGGTGACAAGAGCAGAACACAATACTCCAAATGTGGCCTCAATGAAATTTTATACAAGACAGCGTGACTTCCTAACTTTTATATTCAATGGCCCAACCAAAAGCAAGCATGCGGTATGCCACCTTTACTGTCCTATCCACTGGTGTTGCCACTTTCAGAAGCTATGGAGAGGCAAAGAGACCTCTGTACATCAATGCTTCCAAGGGTCTTGTCATTTATTGTATACTTTCCTCTTGCATTTGGTGTCATACTTATCAGGATTAAACCCCATTTGCCACTTCTCTGCCCAAATTTCCAAATGATCTATATCTGCAATAACAGACCTAGAATAGGCATGAATAATGGAGAAAACAAATTAGGAAGCAGTGAGAAGCTTCTAAACGCAACTACTATATTAGAACCAAAATATGTTTATGTTTCACACATCTTTCGTTGAATATGATTTGAATCATTATTTATGCAAAAGGTATGCATTTTAAATTGCAGTTTTAAAATATGTTCATTGGTTTATCATCAACTCTTCAGTAAAATATACAAAGATATTTTCCAAAAGTCAGAAAATACACTTCCAATAAGGACTATTCTTTTTGTTCAATTGAAGATACAGCTATTACTGGTTTATTAAATAAAATCAGGAAGTAGCACCTTGGTTAGATAAGGGCATAAGAGATCAATGCTTCATGGAATCTTGGAATCGATCAGAGATTCTTGGAGTATTGTAACATGCACTTTGAATACTTGAGTATAAATCCAGTGTGGAACCTTGAATAGATAAAACCATAAAAGGAAACAGGGTTCAGGATTGAATAAACACTTAATTTCTGAGTTGTTCATCTGGAATAAACTCTTTTATTATGTTCCTGGTGGATGATTAAAATCTCATGCTTTTCTAAGTTTGAATAAGAACTTCAAGCAGAATCCGCTAATGCTTCTGGTTTGCTGGTGAAACTAATGATTCTGTTATTTCTTCTTTGACACCACTGTGTCAGGTTCCTTTTATCAAGTTCACTCTTAAACTTGTGAATATTAGCAAATGATTAATCTAGAGAAGAAGAGGTTGGCAAGACTTTGAGGGGTTTTGCACCTTTGGAAAAAGAAAAGTACTTGGCTTTTTAGGATGACTATGTATCCATCTGGCTTCACCTGGAGCAACATCCACTGGTGACTTTGGGAAACATTTATTTCCAATCTGTGGATTATGAAAGTAACCTGCTCTATGACTAGATGCACCTGGGGCACCTGGGTTCCTTGGTTTCTTCTTGTACTTTGATGGTAATGCATTCTGAGCTTTCCAAATCTTCTGCTTCTTGCATCGTTCATTACCTGAGGAATATACTTTTGTTTTAATGGATAAATCACTGTTATTCTGAATCCAGTGTAGTAATGGGTGGTACACCACTCTGCTGTGTTTCATGGAATTCACCCAATCTGTTATCTCCTTTTTTTGATTTCTTTTCTTCCTCAAGTGAAACAGATAACAGGTAATAGATGCCAAGATCATGCATGCTCCAAAAATGATGAAAAAGGATGAAACCCAGTCTGAAAATAAAACAGAAGGGTGTTAAATAAAATATTGCCATTTTTGGCTTAAATGCCATATACAACTGGTTTCAATATGATAAATTTGGTAAATTAACTTATTATTGTTATATGTACTGAGGAGCAATGGAAAAAAACTGTTTTGCATTGCCATCTATATAAATCAGTTTATCACTTCAGTACATTGTGCTAGTTCATTGGAAAGACACAGTAACATAATGCAGATTAAAATGTTACAGTTACAGAGAAACTTCAGTGCAGACAGACCATAAGGTGCAAGTCTATGACAAAGTAGACTGCAAGATCAACAGTCCATTTTATCATGCAAGAGAACTGCTCAGTAGTCCTATAAGAGTGGCATACAAGCTGTCCTTGAGCCTAGTGGTGTTGCCTTAATACTCCTCCAGGCTCCAGTCCAACTCCTCGTGTAATGCATTCCTGAATGTTAATTGTGTAGCCTCATCTATAATTTGAATTGATGGCAAAAATGGTCCAAGTTAGAGCATCAATATTAAGTAAGCCTGCTTTCTGACTAGGGAAAGGTATGATGTCAAAGACTAGGGGCTAGAGTCACAGCAGGAATGTGAAACAAGGCTGTGGTCATACAGTAATACAGCACAGATTCTAGCCATTGCAAACATGCCAACCTTCAAGCACCTTGCATTATGTATTGCTGTGTGTACATATTCCTCCTGGTTAGGACGTTCTTTAACATAATCATAATTACAGAGGACCACAGCCAGCACCTTCTCAGAATCAAACTACACTGTATATGACATGAAATCTGTTGTTTAGCAGCAGCAATGAAATGCAAAGACATAAATGACAATAAATAACAAAATAAATAAGCAGTGAAAAAAAAGGTAAGAAGAGGGTTCCTGGACAATTCAGAAATCTGATGGCAGAGGGGAGAAAAATGTCACTAAATTGTTGAGTGTGGGTCTGCAGGTCCTTGATGGTAGTAATGAGGAGGACACATGTCTCAGATGGCGACGGGCCTTACCTGACTGTGCTGCAACAGCCATAATGATATTCGCCATACATCTATAGAAATCTGGAAGAGTCCTTGGTAACATTCCACACTCCCTCAAACTCCCGATGAAGTAGTGCTGCTGGTGTGCTTTCTTCATGATTGCATCAATGTGTTACGCCCAGTATTGATCCGTCGAGGTGTTGACACCCAACAGCTTAAAGCTGCTTACCCTTTCCACAACTAACCCCACAATGGAGACTAGTTCATGGTTTCCTGACTTCCGTTTTGGGGTCCACAATCAAAATCCTCATCTTGCGAATCTTGAGTGCGAGGTTGTTGTTGCGACATCACTCAACCAGATGATCCATCTCACTCCTACAAGCTGCCTTGTCACCATCTGAGGCTATGCTAACAGTGGCGTCATCTGCAAATTTATATATGGTGTTTGAGATATGCTAAACCAGTAATGAGTATAGAGATTAGCAGACATCCCACCTCTCTCGGAACTTCCAGGAGTCTCCCGCATATGAATAGTGGCTCCCTGATGCCCACAAATTACATACAATATCACCGAAATCAATTTTTTTGAGAGCAAGAGAGAGAGTGAGAGAAAGCAAAAGAGAAAGCGCGAGAGCGACCACGAGAGAGAGCGAGAGAGAAAGGAAGCGAGAGAGAGCGCAAGCAAGCAAGAACGACCATGAGAGAGAGAGAGAGAGAGAGAGAGAGAGAGTGAGCGAGAGCACGCCATGGGAGAGTGTTCCAAAAAAAGAAAATATAAAACGTACATTACCCCAGACTACCCTAAAGTGTACCCCTGCCTAATAGGGGTCAAAAATAATGACAGTGTTGCTCGCTGCACTGTTTGCAACAGTGACTTTTCTATTGCCCATGGTGGGTTAAGACTGTAAAAGACATGTTGAGGTGAGTTTAACAGGTGTCATTCATTCATTAGCATAGCAAACGCTATTTAAACTAGCTGGCTGGCTGCTAAGGAGCTACTCTATTGCAAACATCCCACCTCTCCCAGAAGTCTCCCGCAAATTGATGGTGCTACCTCCCTGAAATGAGTTTTTGCAGGGTGGGATGTCTGGATTAGTGCAGCGGGCCTTTCATTACTGATCTCCTCAAGCTGTTTCATGCATCTGTCCAATATTTGCCAAGCACCAGACCCAATTAATAAATTTTCAACTGCCCTCCACCTTGAGATCTTACCTCTGTTTCATTTCCTTCACAATCTCTATCAGTCAGAGAAAGTAAGGCAGGTTCTATTCTACTGTAATGAGACCTAGGATATCTGAGATGCTTCATTGGGCCTAGTCAGGAATTTTCATAGTTCAAAAGTTACTGTAATATTTTAAGAGAGCAAATTTCGGCTCCTCTAACTTTGGATGTCATTTAACCATCTTATTGGACTATTTGCAGAAAAGGTATATTGGTGAAGCAGACTTGGTGTTACATGGACCAAAGTATTTGTGTGATGCCACTAAGAACAATACAAGATGATCAATGGGAGGGGACGAACAATGTGCCCTCAAAATACTCAACCAAAGTGATTTAAGGAGGATCATCTTCATGTAGCAGGTGGTTAGTGTCCAGAATACACTGTCGGAGGTAGCAAGTGGAGGAAGATTTGATTGCATTGTTCAAAAGGGACCCAAATATGTGCCTAAAACTTGAATAATTTGCTGGGCATGGAATTGACTGAAACCAACTGAATTACACTTACAAAGAACTGGTATGGATTTGATGGGCTGAATATGCTGGAGACACTGAGCACCATGATACCTTCCAGGTAATCTCAGGAGCTTCAACCAGGGTAGCTTGGAGAAGTCCCTGACCAACTGCCATCAACACGTCACCAGCTAAACCACAGGAGCCAGAGTCAGAATCAGAGGTACCTGATCAATGTTACACAACATCAAGAATGCTTACGTTTCCATCTCAAGCCTGCAGTTAGGCAAGTCCAATCATCTGAATGTGGTTCTACTCCCATCATATAGGCAGAGACTTAGGACTGCAGGCTCCGTGTTGAGGGTAGAGAAGGTATGGTCAATAGAGACAGAGGAGCATTTATAGGACTGCTTTGAATTGGTAACCAGGGCCATATTCAGGAAACTAACTTGCCTGAGCTGTCACTGACTTCACCTGTGTGCATGACTGTGGGCTTTCAAAAACATACTGAGTCTTGCAACTCGATCATTGACTTTCTCACCCAGAGACCACAGTTAATGTGGATCTTTTCCTTCTCGTTAACACTCAATAACTCAAGGATGCATGCTTAGCCCACTGATGTACTCTTTCTACACCCACAACTGTGTGGCTAGACACAGCTCAAATGGCATTTATAAATATGCCAATGACACAACCATTGTCAGCTGAATTTCAGATGGTGATGAAAACTCATCCTGGAGCGAGATAGATCAGCTGTTTGGGTGGTCTTGTACTCAATATCAGTAGAACATTGTGGAGCTACAGGGAGGTAGTCACCCCAAGGCTACAGGAGACAGGTAAATGGGTGACTGTCAGGAGAGGGAAGGGAGAACGTCAGATTGTGGACAACTCCCCTGTGGCCATCCCCATCAACAATAAGTCCTCCATTTTGAATACCGCTAGGGAGCACGACTTACTTGGGGGAAGCAACAACAGCCAAGCCACTGGCACTGAGGCTGTCCCTGTGGCTCTGAAAGGTAGGGAAGTGAAGAGGATGGCAGCAGTGACAGGGGGCTCTGTAGTCAGGGGGTCAGGTAGGTGATTCAATGGACGCAAAAAGGAAACACGGATGGTAGTTTGCCTCTCAGGTGCCAGGGTCTGTAATGTTTCTGAGCACGTCCACAATATCCTGAAAAGGGAGGGTGAGCAGCCAGAAGTCGTGGGACATAATGGTACCAAGAACATAGGTAGAAAAAGGGAGGAGGTCCTGAAAAAAGAATACAGGGAGTTAGGAAGGAAGGCGAGAAGCAGGTCGTCAAGGGTAGTAATCTTGGGATTGTTGACTGTGCCACATGACAGTGAGGACAGGAATAGAATAAGGTGGCTGCAGGGGGCAGGGATTCAGTTTTCTGGATAATTGGGACCTCTTCTGGGGCAGCTGAAACCTGTAGAAAGGAGACAGGTTATACTTGAATCGAGGGGGACCAATATTTTCGCGGCAGGTTTGCTAGAGCTGTTAGTAGTGGTTTAAACTAATAAGGCCAGGGGATGGGAACCAGTATGATAGAGCTGAGGATGAGCCAGCAGGTTTACAAATAGATGATGGGTGTAACATGAATGCAAGGAAGGAAATGCCAATGATTGGGTATAAATGCAGACAGAGTAAAGAGTTAAATTGTACCACAGAAGGAAAGTTCAAAAGGGCGAACAATGCAGGGCTGAAGATGCTGTATTTAAATACACATAGCACTCAGAATAAGGTGGATGAACTTGTGGTGTGATACAGATTGGTCGGTATGACATTGTAGGCATCACTGAGTCGTGGCTGAAAGAAGGCCACAGTTGGGAGCTTAACATCAAAGGCTATACTTTGTATTGAAAGGACAGGAAGGAAGACATGGGCGGTGGTGTGGCTCTGTTGGCATGAGATGGAATTACATCATTAGAAAGAGGTGACATAGGGCCAGAGAATGTTGAATCTTTGTGGATGGAGTTAAGAAACTGCAAGGGTAAAAAAAATTATGGGAATCATATATAGGCCTCCAAGTAGTCGCCAAGTTGTGGGTTGAGATTGCAAAGGGAGCTGGGAAAGGCATGTAATAAGGGTAATGACACAATTGTAATGGGGGACTTCGATATGCAAGGCGATTGGAAAAATCAGGTTGGTGTCGGATTGCAAGAGAGGGAATGTTGAATGCCTACAAGATGGCTTTTTAGAGCAGCTTGTGTTTGAGACTACTCAGGGAAAGGCTATCTTAGATTAGGTGTTGTGTAATAACCCAGATCCTATTAGGGAGTTTAAGGTAAAGAAACCGTTAGGAGCCAGTGATCATAATATGATTGAATTCGTACTGCAATCTGAGAGGGAGAAACATAAGTCAGATGTATCAGTATTGTAATGGAATGAAGGGATTTACAAAGGAATGAGAGAAGAACTTGCCCAGTGGATTGGAGGAGGCTACTGGCAGGATGACGACAGAGAAGAGAGGCTGAAATTTCTGCAAATACCTCACAAGGTGCAGGATAGATAGGTCCCACAGAAGTAGCTCTCAAAAGGTAGGGGTAGGCAACCATGGCTGACAAGGGAAGTTAAAGACTGCATAAAAGCCAAGGAAAGGGCATATAAAGCAGCAGAAGTGAGTGGGAAGTTGGATGATTGGGAAGTTTTTAAAATCTAACAAAAGGCAACTAAACTAGGTATAAGAAGGGAAAAGATGAAATATGAGGGCTAACTAGCCAATAATATAAAGCAGGATATGGAAAGCATTTTCAGTTATATAAAGAATAAAAGGGAGGTGAGAGTTGATACTGGACCACCAGTGGGAGTGCCACAGATTTTTTCTTGCTGGTGCTACGGAGGGGCTGAATTATTCAGTGATGGTGCTGAGGGATGCACTGTATGGTAATATGTATTCACAAGGCCAGACGCGTGGCGTTAACAAGTCAGTTTCAAACATTATGTGCCTACTATAAATGCCTCTGTTGATTCACAAGCAACAGCAATTGATAGATCTAATATAGAAGTGAACTGTGACAGTGTCACACAGCATCAGAGACAAGCTGGGCTACACGGAGCATAAACAAAAAAAAAAACAGAGCATCCGAGCAACAGCAGACAACGTGAATCAAGAACCAATCCCGCAATCAGCGTCAAATGCGTGCTTTTTAACTGAAAAACACAAAACAAACCCACTGCTATTCGCATTACATAGACAGCAAAGCCAAAAGATACACCGTTATTAAAGTCAAATAAGGCAAACAACAGATGCAAGGCTTTACCAGGAGTTGGACAAATCGTACTCTGACCATGCAATACCTCAATTAATTCGGCTATTAAATTTAAAACAAAAATCAACAGAATCACCGCTTGGAAGTCTAAGCAAAACCTGTAGGATTAATAGCAGTAAATGAAATATTTTAGGATTTGCAGGAAACATAAGGACTATGGGGTATCCACAAAATAATAATAATAATTAGCATTAGTCTTGGCCCAAATTTTTAAAAAATCAACTGCACTCACCATTGATATTTTCAGAGAAGCACAAACCGTCTGTTGTTGTGATTGGTGGGGAAAGCATCAATGATTTTCTGGATGTCAAGTGCTTTGGTCCTCCGGCCGTTTATGGCCAACAGGGCCAAGTTGCTGTTC
This sequence comes from Mobula birostris, assembly GCF_030028105.1. Taxonomy (NCBI): domain Eukaryota; kingdom Metazoa; phylum Chordata; class Chondrichthyes; order Myliobatiformes; family Myliobatidae; genus Mobula; species Mobula birostris. The sequence continues at coordinate 35,376,197 of NC_092381.1, forward strand.
CGAGCATCGCCGCTGCTATTCCTTAGGTAGTTGTTGAGGCGTCTGAGGCAAGAGAAACTCCGTTCGCATGAGGCAGATGTCACAGGCAGTCAGTGATATGCAGATTAGTTTGTATAAATCTATAAATGCATCGCAGTAGGGTCTCATTAGAGCTAGAAATTCCAGTCATTCACTATCTGTCCTTGCTTTTGTTTTGTTTCCAGCAGACGCCGAACCTGATGTAGCTCTGCAGTCAGGTTCACTTCAGTCACTCCATAGTATTGGGCCATTGGCCAAAGACAATTCTTATCTAGGAAGAGCTTGTGTTTGGGACTCAGTACTGAGACTCCAGTCAGAACACTCCCAGTCTCAACTGAGAACCGTCTTTTCATTTCGATCAGAAGGCCGTCTATAACTGGATAGAAACAGTGCTTGCCAAGGTCATCAGAGGATGTGACAGATGTGCATTCAGTTTGGGCCTCAACAACAAAATCATGTAGGCGGCAGGGTGGCTGGGCCTGTCTCCTTTCATGTGGTCTGCTCTGTATACTGGCCTTGACGCACAGGTCGCTAGCTCTTACCTGAATTTCACTCCATGATTCCTCTCCACGTTTTGCTGAGAGTGCATCGATAATAGACTGAGCCAAGTCCACAGCAGATGAAAGCTCCAAACTGGGAGATTGTAGCTGTTCTGACATGAACTTGGTGACTCGGAATAAATCCTCAAACAGAGTGAGAAGTAAACCAAACTGCTCGTCAATCAGTCCATTTACAGCTCTGGACTCCGTTTTCCTCCGTGCATTTGGTTGACCCATAATATCCTGTAGTGTAGCTAGAATGGCAGGGAGTGATTTCCTTATAGCCCACAAAGCTGTATACTGCCATGCCCAGCGTGTATCTGACAATTTCTTCAACTCCACGGGCTGTATAGTTGATTCCAGTCTCTGTTTCTTCATGAAAAGATCATGGGCAACAGAGTTGGAAAAGAAGTTGTAAAGCAGCTGCACAGTTTCAAAAAACTCACCCGCTTGTGGTACATTGCTCACAACATCCACTAAGATTAAGTCTGTGAGCATGACTGTGTATATATAATACCTGCGGGACCTCTTTCCTGAACCTCTCTTGTACCCCGTTATTGCACCCGGACATCACTGCCGCCCCATCATAACACTGACCCATACATGCGTTCTTATCAATAACACATTGGGCGAGTGTCTGTTCAATGCTTTTAAGAAGCAACTCTGCGTCCAAACTTTCTGCTGGAGTGAAGTGCAAGAATTCTTCAAACACTGTTTTGTTATTCAAATACCGCACCACCACCGATATTTGCTCCTTTTTACTCGTCTTTACTTTCATCCACCATGATGGCAAAATGTCCAGCCTCCTTGATTTCTGCACTTATTTGAAGTCTGACCATATCTGCCATAATACCCATAGTTTCATTTTGGATATCGTGATGGGTGTTTTTTGCATTTCCAGGATTGTCCTCTATTTTTTTAGCTACAGTCTTATCAAACTTCCCAGTTACACTGAGCAACTCAACAAAGTTTCCCCTATTGCCAGATCCATCATCCTGCCGGTGTCCTCGCTGGGCAATGCCTTGGCATGCAGTATAGCATAGAGACTCAACCACTGCTCTCATAAACTCACGATTTTCTTGGACAATCTTTGCATGCCCTTTATCAAGCATATTTCCCAATCTTGAACCGTCTTGTTTTCTCAATCTGAATTCGGCCCATGCCTCCATAGCAAACTTATGAGCTGCACTTACATGGTGGGTTTTGAAAGCTGTTGTAGCTTTCCACCAGTTGCGGTAACCGGTGACAGTGAAGGTAGACTCAGAATGGGACCCATGTCCTCCACACAGGAAAAGCCTGCATGAGAAGCAGAATGTAGCATCTTTTGATTGAATATTCCAAACAGGAGTACAGGTCAAACCAGCCACGAATAAAACTCCTTTGCTGATTGCCAAACTGTTGCGAAGGGTACTTTTTCCAATGCTGGCTGACAGGGTCCTTCCTCAGGCTGCTGGCTAACATCGCTAACAGTATTCCCACTCGCACTACGAGCAGCTTCATCCACGTTCTCTTCCAAATCCCACTCCGTTTCTTGTTCCTCTACTTCACCCTCACACTCCTTCGATGAACTGCTGTCGTCCTCATCCGCACTTACTCCTTTCTGCATGTCACTTTCAATTAAGACAGGCTCAGGCTGAGACACCACTGATTCCTCTGGATGGGGTTGTTTTCTCACTAAAAATCGATCCATTTTTCACGACGGCCAAAATAATGCACGTGACAGGCCCACGCTAGCTTGTAAAAGCACTGTGTGTGTGTGTGTGTGTGTGTGTGTGTGTGATCCGTTAGTCTCGTGAGACCATGGACCTGCGCCTGGATGTGTACTATCAATCTCTCGCATGAGTGAGAGTAAGTGACATCACCACCTTAAGTGATCTTAGATCAGCTGAACTGATCTGAGGACAGCAACGGCAAGACATTGACAACGAACTAATAAGCAGAAGTGTAGAGTGGATCTGACAGAGTTTATAACTTTATTGCTGCCTGGGTGCTATGGTAATTGGGGGCGCTGTTTCACTAGATCAACTGGAGAAACAAGCTGTATTCAAAACTATACAGAGAAAGCAAAGCAGCTGCAGTTAATTTCTTGGTGGTGCTATGGTGGTGCTATTGCAATTTCTGCTGGGGCTATAGCACCAGCTAGCACCACCTTAGCACCGCCCCTGTGGACCACTGGAAAATGATGTTGGTGAGGTACTAATGGGGGACACAGAAATGGCAGAACTTAATGGGTACTTTGCATCATTCTTCACTGTGGAAGACACGAGCAGTGTGCCAGATGTCTGTGAGTGTCAGCGAGCAGGAGTGAGCACCATTGGTATTACAAAGGAAAAAGTGCCAGGCAAACTCAAAGATCTTGAGGTGGATAAGTCACTTGGACCAGATGGACTATATCCCAGAGACCTGAGAGAGGTTAATGAAGAGATAACAGATGCATTGGTTATATCTTTCAAGAATCACTTGATTCTGGCATGGTCCCAGGGGACTGGAAGATTGCAAATGTCACTTTACTCTTTAAGGAGGGAGAAGGACAAAAGAAAGGAAATTATAGGCCAGTTAGCCTAACCTCAGCGGTTGGGAAAGTGTTGGCGTCTATTATTAGGGATGAGGTTTTGGGGTACTTGCAGACTAGTGATAAAATAAGTCAAAGTCAACATGGTTTCTGTAGAGGGAAATCTTGCTTTACAAATATGTTAGAGTTCTACAAGGGAGTAACAAGCAGGGAGGACAAAGAAGAGGCAGTCGATGTCATTTACTTAGATTTTCAGAAGGCATTTGATAAGGTGCCACACATAAGGCCACTTAACAAGATAACATCCTATGGCATTACAGGAAAGATACTGGCACGGACAGTGGAATGGCAGCGAGTGTGAATAAAGAGGGTATTTTCTGGTTGGCAGCCAGTGACTAGTGGTGTTCCTCAGGGGTCAGTGTTGGGACTATTGCTTTTCACATTATTTTTCATTGATTTGAATAATGGAATTGATAGCTTTGTGGCAAAGTTTGTGAGTGATACGAAGCTAGCTGGAGGAGTAGGAAGCGCTGAGTTAGCAATGCGATTGCATCAAGACTCAGACAACTTGGAAGAATGGGCAAAAAAGTGGCAGATGGAATAGAGTGTTGGGAAATGCATGATAATGCATTTTGGTTAAATGGACAATAGTGCGGACTATTATCTAAATGGGGAGAAGGTTCAAACATCAGAGGTGCAGAGGGACTTAAGAGCCCTTATGCAAGACTCCCAGAAGGTTAACTTACAGGTTGAGTCTGTGATAGAGAAGGCAAATGCAATATTGACATTTCTTTCAAAGGTATTAGATTATAACAGCAAGGAGATAATGCTGAGGTTTTATAAGATACTAGTCAGGCCACACTTGGAGTATTGTCAACAGTTTTGGGCCCCATATCTCAGAAAGGATGTGTTGTCTGTGGAGAGAGTCCAGAGGATGTTCACAGGAATGAAGGAGTTAACATATGAGGAGCATTTGGCAGCTTTGGGCCTGTACTCACTGGAATTTAGAAGAAAGTGGGGGTGGGGGATCTCATTGAAACCTACTTATTGTTGAAAGGAGTAGATAGGGTAGACGTGGAGAGGATGTTTCCTATGTTGAGGGTATCCAGAACTAGAGGGCACAGCCTCAAAATTGAAAGTGACCCTTTAGAACAGAGGTAAGGAAGATTTTTGTTTAGCCAGAGAGTAGTGAATCTGTGGAATGCTCTGCCACAGACTGTTGGTGGAGGCCAAGTCCGTGGGTATATTTAAGGTGGAAGTTGATCATTTCCTGATCAGTCAGGGCACCAAAGAATATGGTGAGAAGGCAGGTGTTATGAAGTTAAGTGGGATCCCGGATCAGCCATGATGGAATGGCAGAACAGACTCGATGGGCTGAATGGCCTGATTCTGCTCCTATGTCTTATGGTCTTATGGTTTAAAACCAAGGAATTGGTTGTGTACTTCAGGAAGGGTAAATCAAGAGAACTCACACCAGTCCTCATCGAGGGATCAGAAGTGGAAAGGGTGAGAAGTTTCAAGTTCCTGGGTGTCAACATCTCTGAAGATCTATCCTTGGCCCAATATATTGATGCAATTACAGATAAGGCACAATATTGGCTATATATCATTAGGTGTTGGATGGAATTTGGTATATCATCAAAACTCTGAAATTTCTACAGATGTACTGAAGAGAGTAGTGTAATTGGTTGCATCACTGTCTGGTATGGAGATGCCACTGCACGGCCTCAGAAAAAGCTGCAGAAAGTTGTAATCTCAGCCAGCTCCATCATCGAGGACACCTTCAAAAGGCGATGCCTCAAAAAAGGCTGCAGCCATCATTAAGGACTCCCATCACCCAAGACATGCTTCTTCTCATTGCTACCATCAAGACAGTCAACGTTTTAGGAATAGTTTCCTCTTCTGCCAGATTTCAGAATGGCCAATGAACCCATGAACACCATCTCCATTTTTTACACTACGTACTATATATATATATACACATATATTCCTTATTGTAATTTAGTTTTTTAAATCATGTATTGCAACATACTGCTACCACAAAACAACAAATTTCACGATATATGCCAGTAACATGAAGCCTAATCAGATTCTGATTTCCAAACCAGAAGCCCTGTAGGGTTTAAGACTAGCAATCCAAAATCCTACAAGGTCATTGTAAGCGTGAACCAAAGACGGAATCAGATGCACGTTAGCTGTGGCAGGTTTGTGTGCCATTACTGACTATAAGGTGAAACCTTAAGACCATAAGATATAGGAGCAGAATTAGGCTATTCAGCCCATCGAGTCTGCTCTGCCATTCAATCGTGGGCATAACAACATAAATGGCAGTGATGCCTCACTCCTTGATGAGCTCAATGCATTTTATGCACATTTTGAAAGAGATTAACACAGCCCTGTGAATCCCCACAGCATCTGGCAACCCTTTAATGTCCCAGAGGCCGATGTCCAAGCACCTTTCAGAGGCTGAACCCTTGCAAGGCATCAGTCCCTGACGGTGAACCTGGCCGGGTAGTGAAAACGTGTCCCGACCAGCTGGCTGGAGTGTTCAAAAACATCTTCAACCTCTTGACTGCCACGTTCTGAGGTTCCACCTGCTTCAAAAGCACAGCAATCATTCTGATGCCCAAGAAGAGCAGGGTGAGCTGCCTCAATGTCTGTCGTCCAGTAGCACTCACATCTACCATAATGAATTACTTGTCATAAGGGGGGGGTATTGATGGCAGACCCAAATGCAAGACACAGACACTGATGTACTAGGAACAGGACTAGGTGTGTCAAGAAGCAAGGGAAGTGGGGAAGAAAGGATGCTGGACATTGACACAGGCCCTGGACAAGACTAGGATGCAGGGCCTGGGCTAGGACTTGGACAAGAAACACAGAACCCAGACAAGGAACTAGGAACAAGGAGCTTGGACTAGGGACACGGGACTCTGGAACTAGAGCCTGGACAAGGACCCAGAACCTGGGTCTTGGTTGGGACTAGGAAACTGGGTCTTGACTTGGAACCGGAATCCAGGTTTAGGCTAGGACAAGACGTGGCTACAGGACAGGATGTGAGACTCCTGGACAGGACAAGGGAACTCCAGCACCGGACGAGGGAACTCCAGCACAGGGCTGGGCAAGGTACTCCTGCTGGGTGAGGCACCTGGACAGGACAAGAACATGAAGCCTTGACTTGGTCTTGGGAGACAGGAACCTCAGAGCCTTGGACTTGGAACTCAGGAACCTCAGACTTGAGCACAGGAAACACAGAACACAGAGCCAGGACCCCTCCTTGGGAACAGGACCAAGGGCAGGGGTTCTTTCTATACACAGTACACTGAACATGAAGAGACAGTTCTCCACTCAGGGTAGCAGCAAACAGCCAGACCTACCCAGCAGAGGCAAGGACACAAAGAGACAGTTCCCAACACGAGGTAGCAGCAAACAGCCAGACCTACCTAGCAAAGGCAAGGAGACAAAGAGACAATTCCAAATAGCGACAAACTGTTCCTTATCTTGACACAGCAAGGCCCCAGTCTTGCTCCAGCAGTTGAACTTGACAGCATTCAAGGCAAGGTTGCAGCCAAGGTTTCAGAAGGAAGGGAAGGGTAAGGGAACAGTCCAGCAAATGAAGCTGAATCCAGGAGCTATTTATGTAGCCAGCCCAGAATGAGAATCGGGTGCCTCAGTTGAGGCACCCAACAGAATAAGGGAAAACCGGAAAACCCGGAGTAAGGATCGATGGACCAGACCATGAACAGGAATGCGGATTTCATCGACTGGACCATGACATTACTTCGAGAGGCTGGTTATGGCTGGAGTTAATTTCTGCCTGAGCATTTGCCTGGACCTACTACAATTCACCTACTGCCACAACAAGTAACTGGACATAATGTCATTGCTCTCTTCGCTGCCTCAGAGCACCTACCGCGAAACTTACCGCAGGCTTCCATTTATCGATTACATCTTGGCTTTCAACACAATCAATTCCCTCAGTAATATTAACCGAGTTTTAAAACATGGAGTTCCATACTTCTCTCTGCAACTGGATCCTCAACTTCCCCTTCTGGAGACCACAGTCTGGATAGGTAATAACATCTCCTTCTAGCTGCCTATCACACACGCATCTCTCAAGGATGCATCATGCTTAGCCTACTCTCGAGTAAATATGCACCGGCCCCCATTCACAGGTCAGTTTTGGAAATGGAGGGCTGATTCCACAACCTATGGATTCACTTTCAGGGACTCTACAACTCAGTATCATTTATTTATTTATTATTTGTATTTACAATTTATCTCCTTTTGCACATTGCTGTCTTTGAGTGCATCTTTCATCGATTTTTGTATTTCCTTGATTTACTTTGAATGCCTGCAAGAAAATGAACCCCCTCCAATGCATTGGACCACAAAAAAAAAGCTAGGGGGTTGTGATTTATAAATTTCAATGCCTTTGTACTGCAACAAATCATGTCATATGCCAATCATAATAAATCCGGCTCTGAGTGGGCGGCTTGTTAATATAAACTGTAAGGAGAGCCCCTTAATATTTTATAACAATGATTTGTACTTTGCGACAGCAGAAAATAATATATTGTTTTCTTTTCAAAGTATGCGTGTCTATTACTATTGTACACTTACTGGTTGGTAGTATCATCTGAATTGGGTAACTAATTTCGGAGCCTACTGCAATGATTTCCCAAGACTCAATTCTGCCCAAAGCCTTTCTAGCGTCGAGAACTCGTTTGTCAATGACTCAATGACGCCGTTCTGTGTGACGTGATCGCACAGCATGCTTAGTCTTCGCAACAATCTTCCAGCTAGTTGCGTGTTGCTCAGATTCCGGTATCTGCAGTCCCTGTGTCTGCGCCCTCTCTGGATTCACGACCATGATATTCCAGTCCAGACAATATTCTAAAATCGTATTCTAATGCAGACCTCATGTTAATCCTGATTAACAGTTCAGACAGAAAGGATAGCATCTTTCGAACAAGATTTAAAACCGACTAGGAGGGGAAAATACACTTGAAGTCAAAACTGCAATCAACGCTCAGCCGCTCATCAATTTGGCGCTTCTAGTGTGTCGTTCCCTTTGAGCCGCCGTCGCTGAAAAGTTCAATTGTAATTGGCTCGCCTTCCAGCTGAGCTGTGATAGGCGATTGCTGTCCATTCCTGAAGTCGCAAGTGCGATGCCCGAATTTGATTGGTTTTCTTTCCGTGTAGCGAATACAGATTGGTGGAGATTTTCGTGAGGCGGATGGCATCGTGGAGAAGGGTAAGTGAGGTGGTGGAGGAGAGGGGGGTTGAGGGGCTGCCTTTTGTGGAGTGAAGTGGTGCTGGAGCTGCTCATCGTGGAGTCTGTTATAAGATCATCAACTCGGCGAACGATGGTCCTTGGTCTGTTGGAAATGTTTTGCTCTTCCAGCACGGTGAGATAGGGGCCCCCCAGGGGAATGTTGCTGCCTCAGTGACCCTGCCGAGGGTCGCATTGAAGCTTGGCACAGCCAATGCAGAGGCACTTGAGGAAGATCCACAGTCTAGACTCCCTCTGCACGCTTGGGGGAGGGAAGAAGTTACCGTTGAAACATTGAAATGGCGTATAACCCCGAGGTGGGGGAACACATGAAATAAAATTTGAGATAGTGTGGAAACTGCTCGGTTTAGAATGAATATCTGTGGGATATGGTCTCAATTATGAATAGTTGGTGGAGTGGTCCCCAAAAAGCTTGTAGCTCACCCTGTGAATGACACTCTGTGACGTCTTGCAGGCTCAGATGGCGGAGCTTGGGGTTGGGTAGTTGTTGGTTATCTTGGCGCAGCAATTCTAAGATTGTATAGAAAATGCTGGATTAGATAATGGTGTGTTTGGTGAAGAGGCAGAATCAGTTTACATTTCAGGTCAGAGACCAACCCTTGAGGTGCTGACAAGCTCTGACAAAAGACCATAGACACGAAGTGAAGACTCAAGAGCCTTCACATGCTAGGATCCGGAACAGACAATCTGCTGGAGGAACTCGGTGGGTTGAGCTACCTCTATGGGGGGTGGGGGTGTTGATTTCCCCTACCTCACCCCACACACATCCCCCATGAGTGCTCGACTGGTGGAGCTTCTCCAGCAAATTATTGCATTGATATGAAGTGTTAGCCGTACTCCTTGACAGTTGTTGTCAGACCTACTGAGTGCTTCTAACTTCTACATTTTAATTTCTATTAATGATGTTGTGGCACACATCTCATATACGTTTGGACTATATGCCACGGTGCCTTAACAACTGGGTATGAATTTGGCTTCAGTTTTTAAGGGGCAGTCTGTGATGAATAAAAATGAAATTTTATTAATGATGACCCACCTTTTAGTTTATGGCTCCATTTATATACCTGCCATGGTGCTTGCAGAGTAATTTGGTTAAGCAATCAGTCTGGGAAAATTAAATCTGTTCTTTAGTGTTTTGGAGAATATTGATTAGATTAGATTCAACTTTATTGTCATTGTGCCGAGTACAGATACAAAGCTAGTGAAATGCATTTAGCATCTGACCAGAAATGCAAAGAATAGTGTTATTTACAAGATAACTGCGAATAAAAAAAGTGCTACAGTACACAAATATAGGAGTACTGAGACGGTACAGTACGGATGCAATACTGCTTAGCGCTGTGATGAGAGGTTCAGCAGTGTCACAGCCTCAGGGAAGAAGCTCTTCCTGTGCCTGCTGGTGTGGGAGCGGAGGCTCCTGTAGCGCCTACCAGATGGGAGGAGAGTAAAAATTCCATGGTTAGGGTTGAGATGTATCCCTGGTAATGCTTTAATATAGGGTGGGGTTTCGACTAGTGGGCTATAGATACATGTTTTGAAAAGTAATTAGAAGCGAAAACTTTGAATACTGTTGTCATATTTTTGTGTTTCTAGTTGGATCAACATGACGACAACATTCAGTGATGATGGTTCGAAGGCGATTGAGCGGATCACAGATGTTCTCGAAACAGGCAGCAGAACGGACGCCAGTAAGATCGATCACGTGTATGAGATTGAGAGAACCTGTGACTTCATCACAAATCATGCCTTTAAAAGGGTTTGTAGCTCACGAATAATTTATTAGATTCTCCAAAAATTGTTGAAATAATCTTTAACTCTGTCACATTTGTTGTGGCAGAAAATTTAATTAGGCCTCTTGTCCAGTGTAAAGGAAGGAAGAATAATTGAAATGTAGCCAGCCCACTTCAGAGGCCTTATAGCCACATTATATTTGTTATAAGTATGCATTTGTTATGTCTGGGAGTATCATCTGAAATATTTAATCATTCACACTAGGTGGCTCTTCAATTTCCCGATGAACTTCTCATTGATGCTTCTGCGGTTGTATCAAAATTGGAGAAAAAGACCAGTGCCAAGATCTTCATATTGGGCGACACATCATATGGCAGGTTTGAATTAATTTGATATTTGATACAACTTTCATCAATTCTTTGAATGAGGGGAATGCTGATAAGGGCAGTATTTATTGTCTTTTCCTCATTATTCCAATTGTTCAGCAAGTATAGTTTTCTTTGTATTGACAGAATTATTTGAAATTTGCATATTTATGTAGCTGCTGTGTGGATGAAGTTGCCGCTGAGCACGTTCAGGCTGACAGTATAATACATTATGGAAGAGCATGCCTCAGCCCGACTAGAAGGCTCCCAGTAATGTACGTGTTTGGACAAAAATCTATCGATTTATATCAATGTGCTGCTGCTTTTCGTGCACTCTACCCAGACAAGTTTACATATGTTATAATTCTGTGTGATGTCATCTACTCATATGTACTTGGTAAGAGTTTGTTTATATTTACCCTTCTCCTCTTGAATTCTTTCTCCTAAACTAGATACTATAAGTAGATACTTTCTTTTGTCAAGGAGTTTACTGACTCTTCAAAGATTTTAAAAAAAGATCCAAAGCTTCATTTTATTATGAAAGAATGTATGCAGAATACATCTCTGAGATTCGTCTTATCCAAATAGCCGTGAAATACAGAAAAACCATGGAAGCCTTTGGAATTTGGTTAATTCCTCTTAAGTTTTTCTTACTATTCTAAATGAATATACTCCCTTATCCTAAGCTGACTTGAAGGGAATTAGTAAATGAGAATACACCTGTGTGATTTTTAAACACATTTTTTTTACAAATAAACGATGTAGAAACTGAAGTTAAGTTAGCCATTGTTTTAAAAGAATGATTTTTTCATTCTTTTACCCTTATTTCTCAGATATTATGAGATCTAAAGTATTTGACACTCAATTTCAACCAACTCATAATCAACACAGTGAATTCTGGATAATTTAATTATGACAGCCACTTATTTGGAACAACTCTTTTTATAAAAAACAAAAACTAATCATGAAAATTGCCAATACTCCATTGGTTTATTTGGGACACTATGCTACTTGATTGGGATAGAAAATTGTTGCCAAACAGATTCTAACTAGTGTCAGAAGTGTGCACTTGTGTGATTGTTAGATGCTACACTGTGCATAGAGTGAATAGTTTTTAAACAGTGATTTTTGTCACTGTTGGTGAGAAATAAACAGTAAGACAATACTGAACTGTTTTGCTGTCTGCAGTTTCAAGGATTCAGGCTTGGAGAAGCCAGAATTGGCTGAGACTGAAAATTAAATGATTTCACTACAGCAACAAGTTAGGAGCTATGAAGAATTTGAAGGTATCGACAATCATCTTGAGTGTTTCAATGAAAACAAAGATTTGGAGGATGCATTCATCAGTAGCACTGTATGAAGGCAGTCCAACATCTGCACCTAGGTGTCTGCACTGACTTTGTTCATTGTGTATACTGAATGAAATCCTCAGTTGACAACTATTAGGAACTAACGCACCGTTTTATAGTACTGTAGTAGTAGTGGTAGTGTTCTAATTTGTTCTGTATTTCACTTTAATATATGGTTTTTACTTAGTTTGTCTCTTTTTTAATACTTTTTTAACCACTTTCATGAAACTTCTGCTAATTGGTACCAATTCTGCTTAATTGGGTTTAAATGTACTGATCCCGATGTATCCCAATAATTGGAATCCACTATATATCTTTCATTTTTTTTATATACTGTTCACTTCAAAGATTGTTTGGTACAGTCTGGTAGGGTAATTTTTACCTAAATATAAATGCAATAAAAACTGGGTGTGGTGTAGTTGAATGAGGGTGTGATTCAAAGCAACATTCTCTTCAGGTCACACATTCAATAACTGTCGATGTATAACAACTTCTGCTTTTTCTGTAACTATTCATTATGCAGTCTTGACTAAGGCATTTGTTTGATCTTTTATTAGAAGAACTACAACAGCTGCTCCAACCAGAATATGAAAACCTTGTTGTTTCAGCAGTTTGTGCTTACAGAAATGGAACAACCGATCCCTGTAAGACCGATGGCCTTCACAATGAAAGTGTTGTTGACGTTCAGGGATCTAGCAGCCAGTCACGCCTTCAAGTTATTAATAAGTTTGGCCGCCAGTTCACTATTCACAATGGCGGGAGTGTGAATGACTACAATATGTTCTACGTTGGACAGGAGAACCCAACATTGACAAATTTTATGATGACGTGGAATCAGTGTTCGTTTTGCTCGTTTGATCCTGTGAAAGGAGTTGGGAGACAGGAAAGTGTGAATATTAACAAGGCTTTAATGAAGCGATACTACATGATCGAAAGAGCCAAGGATGCTCAAGTTGTGGGAATTTTAGTTGGGACTCTTGGTGTTGCTGACTATCTTTCCACTATTGATCATCTTAAAAGGATTGTCAAACAATCGGGCAAAAAAAGTTACACCTTTGTAATGGGTAAATTGAATGTTGCAAAGTTGGCTAATTTCTTGGAGGTGGACGTATATGTGTTGGTGGCTTGTCCAGAAAACTCTCTGTTGGATTCCAGTGAGTTTTATAGACCAGTCATAACCCCATATGAGATGGAGGTTGCTTGCAATCAAGCAAGACAATGGACTGGAGAATACATTACTGACTTCAGGGACCTGCTTCCAGGTTTGTCTACTGTCACATTCTCATGCTTGTACCTGTGATTGTAGAAAAGTGTGTGTATTTTCTCATAACGTTATAAAATTGGGATGTTGGTATCACTGGTTAGCCAATATTTATGGCTCAAGACTTAATCCCCTTTTGGAAGATGATGGTATACGCCACGTTCATGAACCATTGCAGTTCTGCTGGTGAAGGTACTCCATTGTGGGGTTGAGTAGGGAGTTCCAGGAGACAGAACTAGTGACAGTGGAGAAATAGATTTCCAAGTCAGACTAGTGTGCTTCTAAACAGGGGACCTGACAACTGTGTCCTTATGTGTCTGCTGCCCCTGCCAGTTTTGTAGCAGGTGTTGCGGGTTTGAGAGGTGCACGTGAGTGAATGGATTCACAACATTCAGCCATTTATGTTAAAATAAAAGTGTACCTTTTCCACAGTAGCACCCTTGCATGGCCCTGCAGTAAGTTTAGATTATTGGTTTTGGTTTTCACTTTTCATATGGTATAGGTGAGAAAATTACTGATGTGTGCATTTCTGATGACCTGAAAACTAGTCAGTTAACAGGGCGGCACAGTGCCAGCGAAGCGCATACCGTAACTTACAGTGCCAGCGATAGCCGATTGGTTTCAATTTCCACCACTGCCAGTAAGGGGTTTGTATGTTCTCCCCATGACCCTGTGGGTTTCCTCCAGGTGCTCTGATTCCCTCCCACATTCCAAAGATGTACGGTTAGGGTTCGTGAATTGTGGACATGTTATGGTGACGCCTGCGGGCTCCCCAGCACAATCCTTGATTTGATGCAAATGACACACGTCATTCTATGTTTTGATGTTTCCATATACAAGTGACAAATAAGCTAATCAATGATACAGTAGTAGACTCGTGAAATTTGTCAGATTTCCGTCAAATAGATTTCTGTAGACTAAGGAGGGAGTAGACACTATTTTACATTCTGACTGGAAATATATTGCACATTCCTTCACTATCACTAGGTCTGAATCCTAGAACTCCCCACCCAGTACCACAGCGAAGTTCTTCACCAGAAGATCTGCAATGGTTCAAGAAGGTCTCACGTCACCAACCACCAGGGTATTTAGCCTTTGGCAATAAATATTGGTCTCACCAGTGATAAATATTCTAGTTGCTTATAATTTGAGTCATTTGCAGAATAAACTATAGTCTATTTTGTAACATATCTTAAGCATGTAACATTATCAGTGAATTGTGTACAATAAGTTATCCCTCATGATTTGCCTAATTGTAAATAACTACAAAATGGAACCAGGACTTTTGGCTCACTGGTTCCATACCCATCAATACCCATTTTACACAGATCCCAGTTCATTCCCTCTAAATTTCAAAACAATTCTTCCACTCGCCTATGCAGCGGGGGCAACGTAGAGTAGTTAATTAACCTACCAACTTGTATGCCTCTGAGATGTGGGTGGAAACCAGAGTATCTGGGGGATGCAGTCTCAGAGAACATACAAATCCTGTACAGACAGCAACACAAAATAAACCACTGGAAGACCTCAGCGAGCGTCACATTTGAATGTGGGTTGCTGCAGCTGAGAGGCAGCCGCTCTGCCAGCTGCACGACTGGGTGTCTGTTTTTGATTATCAAGTTCATGATCACAGCTAGTCACAGTTAAATTGAGTTGTCTCAAACTATTAGACACTGGGGATGTAAAAACAGTTTCCTGCACCGCTCAGCTCCTTGGCTATGTTACTAACTCTCCTTGCTTTTTCTTTATTTCTCCTCAATATTCCAAACTGAAGCAACATTAAAAACAATACTTTATGTATTTGCTGGGTTTTTAATGGACTGACGACTGTTTTCATTAAGTGTCACTGACTTCCTGCTTCACAGGTGGCTGCCGTCATGTTCAATTTCCAGACGAGAACTTCAAAGGTCAGGAGACCAATGTCTCACTAATAACTGGAAACCTTCAAGCAATCCATCTGCTAAGGTCAGAGGGGCAAATCAACACATCCAGCACATCTCTGATCCCTAGGAATGAGGCTCTTGCAGTTACTCAGTCACACTCAGCAGGTAATAAAATTTAATACCAATCAGGAAGGGTGATGCTTTTGTTATTTTTCTCATTTCTTCCCGCAAGGATTTATCCATATTTTACATGGTAAAGACGCAGGCAAGCCACTTGTTCTCAGTGCTCTAAGGGAAGATTGGGTGTGATGGGGCTTGTGGATTTTCTTTTAATTGAAGTATTTAACATATATGCAACACATGAAAATGAGTATGAATTATTTATGAAGAATTCGTGAAGACAGGCCATTTGGGTGAATTAGAGGAAACTACTACTTTTTTTAAGGTCACATACAGCACTTGGTGAGGGAATGGGAGGATAGGTTAGAATAGTTAGGCAGACAACCAAAATGCAGTTATAATAAATGACTTTTAGTGATGCCACAAATGAGAAAGAAAAGATAAAGATTGTATTTAATTTCATTTTGTGCAATCTTGTAAAGATCTTCTCGCTTGTTAAATTTAACAGAGAAATTTGCATAACCAGAATTTCAGAGAGTGGTATTTGCCAGGAATGGTTAAGTCTAGGGGTAATAAGCATAGAGGATAGTTTCAACAACACATGAATGGGTATGTCAGTGATACTGACATGACAGGAGTCAGTATTACTGAGGGCATGTTAAGGTGGTATCAATGTGGTGAAAATTGAATTAAGTTCAATATTTGTTAGGAAGAGAAAAGGATTTGGTAGCTAGGGATCAAAGTTTGCGATGAGCACTGAACACCATAATTTCTAAAGTTTAATTGGAAGAAATTTCTGCTCATCCAGTCCAGGATATGGACAAGTCCTGTGACTTGGAGAGAGTGAAGAGATTGAGAGAAGTGTTGAAGAGGTGGAAAATGTTTTTTCATTACCAATGGACTCTCTGAAGAAACAATTTGAGTTCTTTCATTAGCCTACTACTTAAGACTAGATTTGTTTTTCTTTCCTTTTCCTGTATTCCTGCTTTTTGCGAGACTAATATAAAAATTATTTTACAGCCTCATTCTTAGCAACTCGGAGTTGGAAGGGATTGGAGCAAAACCTTGGAGAGACACCTGTGTCCAAAGCAGTAGAAGGACGGAAGGGGATTGCGATCGCCTATGAGGAAGAGGGCACTAGATGAAGTAACTGCAGCCCTGGATGTTGACACGTATGAAAATGACCTGAAATCTAATTCAAGGAATAGAGAGACTAACAAGGATGGCCCCATTTGAAAGCAAATTGGTCTGTACAACATCTCTTTGAAAGTCTTTAACTTTCGAGATAATGGTGTCTCCCCATACAAAATGATGGGTGATAATTCTTGAACGTTGGTGAGCAATAACATTTTGAGCCAAATTGTGAGCTCGAGAAGTTATTTTATGAGTTGTATAGTTATCTTGTCGGATATATTATGAGTCACCTAATCCAAAGATTCAGTGATGATGAAGCCAAATTGAGAATTCACTTAATGTGGTGAATTGGTTGGGCTTGACTAGATTGTTTTATTTTATATATTATAGATAACATGGAAAAATATTTGCTATTCAATGATTCAAGATTATGATGAAGGATCTTGGCCTGAAACGTTGACTCTGTTCCTCTCCATAAATACTGCCTGACTTGCTGAGTTCCTCCAGCATTACTCCGGATTTCCAGTATCTGCAAAATCTCTTGTGCTTGTAATATGATATGTTTATCAAATAACAACAAAGAAAAATTAAATGGGTGGAAGCAAAGGTACTACTGTGGAGGCTGACGATGTTAGGTCTCATGATTTGATATCGATTAGGTACTTTCCCATCAATGTCTAGAATTTAGCAATAATGACAGCTTGGACTTGTTTGGTGCACTCACTACATAAGTTTTAAATTGAGTGCCGAAATTGAACTCTTTGCAAGGATTCAAAGTTTGAAAACTAAGGATGGAGAGGGAATTGGAAGCTGTTCTGTTGGCCTGGAGAAACTAAAAATCTATGTAACAGCTAGATGGAACAAGTCAAGGGCAGTGGATTTGTGTGGTCACTCACTTCACCTAAGTTTGCTGACCAAGATTAAAGTTAACACTTTAAAGGGAGTGCAACAATATGGGGAGGGAGTTGTGACCTGGTGGTCTAAGATCATGTGACATCACCTGTTGAAGGGAAAATGGATAAGGTGGAAATCTTGAAGAGAAATGTAAGGCAATGGGGTGATGTAGAGATGTGAAGTTAATTATGAGGAATTTTAAAATCAATCAGTTAAAACGAATAAAGACAGTGAAGGGAAAGAAGGAATGATAGGCGGTAGTCTCTTGGCATGAGATTGAAACTTCCGCATTCTATATTCTAAGTTTACAGCAAGAATACTGGAGAGAGTCAAGAACCAATGGTCCCTTATTTCAATGACAGAGATGAAAGTAAATTGTCACCACTTAACGGCCAGTGGATTTTAAACTGCAGTCAGTGCTCAATCTGACCATTTTGTATGATTCCTGAGCATATGAGAAGTAACCTATGAGCTAATTTGATTGAAAAGGTGTGTACTTCTGGGAGGAGGTAAGGAGCATTTTGTCTTACCATAGCAGGATGATAGTTGTGTGATGGAGGAGGGTAGTGGAGAAGTAAATCCCATCTAGACTTTTCCCATTAATGTCAGCACTGATTTCAATGTCAATACATTATACAGATGTTCAAAAGGAAATACGGTTTTGAACTGCTGTCTTATGTTTAACTGTAATGACAAATGGTTATTTGTTTGACCAGAGACATGATATAGATGTAATTAAATGGTGATAATATTTCAATTTGAAGCACATGTAATGAAGACTGAATACCTCAGATGCCTTTCACTTTATTTTAATACAGTCTGAAATGATCAATAAAAATAATTTGATTATTTCTAGGGTTTTGGTTAGTTATGCTGCAATGTACATTTACTCCCAGCATCTGATTTCTGTCACTTTTTAAGTAGGAGGTAGCAGGAAAGTTCATCTCCCTTTATTCTACTTGTGAGTCTATCCTGTACCAATGTTAATTCTCAAGAAAATTAATTTTCAAATGTAGGGGGAGGCAAATCATAACTTGGAGCTTTTTTAAGATGTGATTCTAATTGAAACTCCAATATACTTTTATTTTTTAATGTGGAAGAACAAATTTTCCAGTGAACCCAGTGACTTTAAAGGGAGCATAAAGAAAATACAGATGAGTTTCAGCAGAACACAGGGTTGGAAGCTCTGGTGAGGTCCATATGAACACAGGAACTAGGACCACGGTGAGTGCAGGATCCAGGCTCCCGGTTGATGGAAATGGTTTCGTAGAACACCTGTGAAACTCAATAATTTGTTCAAACATGATTTTCCTGTCACAATACCATTATCTTGAAATGCTCTGCTATACTGTTTTTTTTAAAAAATAGTTTCTAACAATTTCTCTACAATATTTGCTAATCTAACTACCAATGTTACTTCTTTGCAACTATGTTCAACATTGTTAGAATGACAGTGAATTGCATTAGACCCAGCGGCACAACTGAAAAGACCCGAAGTTAGATCTCGGGTATACAGCTGGCTTACTTTTCCCTGTCACTCCAACTGAGAGTTGTCTGCTCCACAGTCATTGTCCCTCCAGGTTATCATCCATCCAGAAGGCTGTGGGGGTGTGGGGAGTGATGAATAAAACAACAGCAATTTGGAGCCAAGAGGCGCTTGTAGGTGTCATGGGAAAACTGTGTAACTAGGAGAGGCACATCAGCACCTGTTGTCATGGGGACTGCACTTGTACAATTCATCAGAAGAGGCACAGCTTACACCCCTCAGCTCGAGTTATAAAATAACTAAACACACACAAGCAGCAAAACAGGCCCAAGACTTTTCTACACTTGACACAGCACAATTTGGACTGAAGTTCCATGTTTCAGAGCCAAGTGCTTGTTTTAGGCAGCTGAAATACAGCAGAAAATCTGGGAAATACTCAGCAGTTCAGGCAGCATCTTTAGGGGGAAGAAACAGCCAATGTTTTAGGTTAATAACCTTTCACTTGAAATAAAATGTGAATTCTGATTTGCTGTTTGCAGACCCTGGCTAGCCTGCTGCATGTACTGTACCTAGCATTTTCTGTTTTATTTTAGCTTAGCTGTGCCTGAACTTGTGTTCCTGACTGTAATAGTGATACCAGTTATTTATTTATTATTATTATTTCATTGTTTTCTTCTTTTTTTGTATTTGAACAGTTTGTTGCCTTTTGCACACATTTTGTTCAACCTGCTTGTGTGGTCTTTCTTTGATTCCATTATGGTTATTGGATTTATTGAGTGTCCACAAGAAAATGAATTCCAGGGTTGTATATGGTGACATATATGTATATATATGTTTGATAATAAATATACCTTGAACTTTGTATCTGCCTCCACCACCACCCTAGGCAGTGCATGCCAGCCACTCACCACTTTCATTAAACGTATGCCTTAAATATATGTCCTGTGGTATTAGCCATTTCAACCCTGATTGTCTATTCTGTTAGTATTTTTCATATCTCATAAACTTCTGTCAGATTTCCCCACAGCCCTCACTGCCCCAGAGTAACCAACCCAAGGCTGTTCAACCCCTCCTTATAGTACGTGACCTCTAATCTAGATAGCACCATGGTGAACCTCTTCTCACCCTCTCCAAAGCCTCAACATCCTTACTATAATGCGGAAGACTTTTTTACCACGCTATCAACCTACGTGGCCACTTTCAGGGAACTATGGACTTAAGCTCCAAGATCTTTCCGCAAATCAACACTGTTAAGGGTCTTGCCATTAACTGTGTACTTTGTCTTTATGTTTGATTTCTCAAACTGCAAAACCTTGCAGTTTATTTTATTCAGATAGAGTATGGAGTAGGCCCTTCCAGATCTTTGAGCCATGCCGCCCAGCAATCTCTGATTTAACCCTCACCTAATCATGGGACAATTTACAATGATCAATTAACTGGGAGGAGACCAGAACATCCGGAAGAGACCTGCGCAGTCACGGGGAGAACATACAAACTTGCAGGCAGCAGCGGTTTACTCCATCTGCCATTTCTCTGTCCATATCTGCAATTGATCTACATCATACATCATGCTTTGCCAGTTTTCTGCACTATAATACCACCAATCTTTGTATTGTCTGCAACCATGCTAACCCATCCATCTGCATCATGGTCACACATGTATATCTGGCAATCAGCAGAGGTCCTAATACAAATCCCTGTGGAACATAACTGGTCACAGACCTCCAGCAAGAATTGTCCCATTGGCAACTATCTCCTGTCTTCTATGGGCAAGCCAATTCTCTATCCAAACTGCCAATTCATTATGGATCCCATTCATTTTAATCTTCTGAATGAGTCTGTCATGAGGGACCTTATCAAACATCTGACTAAAATCCATGTAAGCAAAATCCACAGTCCTATTTTCATCAATCATAAGTTGCCTTGTGCAAATCCATACTGACTGTTCCTATGGTTTTCCAAATGTTTAAGTCCAATCCTTATGAATCTGCTCCAGTAGCTTCATTACCACTGGTATGAGCCTCAGCGGTCTATAGTTTACAGGAATATCCCATTTCTCTTCTGGAATAATGGAACAATATTAGCTATTTGTTCATCTTACAGGACCTCACCCGTGGTTAGAGAGGGTGAGAGGATATTGGTCAACAATCATGTGTCTTGCCTCACTCAATAACTTGGGAATATCATCATGCCCTGGGGACTTAAGTTCCTTAAGAGACCCACCACTACCTTCTTTATCACGAAACACCCGGGCATATTAGCACTTCCACATATAATTACCTATTATCCATGTCATTTTCCTTGGTAAATCCAGATGCAAAGTATTCATTTAGGATCACCCTCGCATCCTTTGCCTCGAAGCACATGTTCCCTCCTATACCTCGAGTAGTTCTGCCATTCACCAATTATCCCCTTGCTCTGGATGTATGTTAAGAATGTCTTGAGATTCTCTTTAATCCTACTTGCCAAGGATTTTTCATGGCCCTTCCTGGCTTTCCTAATTCCCTTCTTGAATTATTTTCTGGCATTGTTATAATCTTAATGGGTTCTGCTTAATAAAAGTTTCCTAAACCTTACATAGGTTTAGATTTTCTTCTTGACTAAATTTACTACTTCTTTAGCCAAGGTTCCCTTACCTTACCCTCCCGTCCTTACTGAAACATTCTTGTCTCTCTCCCCCTCTCTCTCACTGTCCCCCTCTTTCCCTCTCTCTTGCTCTTCTTCCCTCTCTCACTGTTCCTCTCACTCTCGCCTATGAGAAGGTTTCAACTTTTACAAAGAAGTTGCCCCTATTTATACCTTTCGAAAACTCTTATGTCACACAAAACGCTGGAGGAACTCAGGCAACATCTATGGAAGGAAATAAACAGATGATGTTTTGGGCTGAAACCCTCAAGAGGACTACATCAGATTTTCTGGCATCTGCACAATCTCTGTGTTTATAATCCTTAACCCATAATTGAATGTTTTCCATTCAATTATGATACCACTCCATATCCCCTTATCTCTCGTGACCCTTGGCCTCAGCACATATCTCAAAGACAGAGACAGAAGGTCTGCAAAAAGGCATTTTTTCACTGGTATGTAATCTCAAGAATGCGCATCCAAGGAGATCTTCAAAGCATTACCACATTCTAAGCTGATACCATTTTTGTGTTACATGCTTCGCATACACCAAGGAGGAATTAAACATACCTTTTGGAAAACGTACTCCTTACACAAGAAAGTCAATGTTCTTCCCATAAGTGGAACTGTGATTACACTTGCCAAGTACAGAACTCTGGTATCCCATCGAGTGTACTTCTGCTGTTCTGTGCCGATGCATGCTGATCACTGCACTTGCAATATGCTGATTTGTCTGATGTATACAAGTCATTCTACAGAGGAAACTTTAAAATCACATGCTGCATACAGATGAGGTCTATGTCTGAGGATGGGGGTGTTGTGGGGAATCATGGTTTTCTCTAACACAATACACAGCATCTGTGCATGTATCCAGAAATGTGTTTTTTTTTAAGTTTTGTCAATACTTTTCTCACATAACCTTTGTGAGAGCAAATTTTTATTCTGTATTTAAAAATGTTGGGTATTGATTTGTGAATTCTGTGTGGGCATATTTCTGTAACCCAAATGGCATTAAGGTGGGGGTTTTCTGTACATGGGGAAATAGTCATATAGAATATTTCAAGTTACCTGCCCTGATGTATTCAAGACATTTTGGTCAGTACTTGATGGGTATAATTTGTTGATAATGACTCAATATATTTATTAATCCAAAAAGTAAACACTTTGGTTAAAAACTGACATGTACAGTATGCAAGTCTTCCTCAGGTTTGGGAAGATGCCTGAAACCTTGCAGCAAATCCATTCTATCAGTCTCGCATACTCTTAATCACGTGAATGGGCGGTGCATTAAGTTGGGCATTTATAAGCTGGAGCCCTATACCAGTTACAATATACAGTACATGGTGTGATTTACACAGCATACGTATTGCTATATGTTACCCACTGTATCCCATCCTCACTTCCAGCACATATACAGTAAGTACTTGCTTGCAGTATAATACAGAACATAATCTGTTTTTATAACCAATGTGCTGTTATCCTTTAACATCACTTTCTCTCCAGGATTTGACAGAGGCTGAGCCAAGACATCTGGAATTTCAGAACATGGGACACACAGGACTTATATCGTATCCAACATTTACTGCTTCTGAAGAGGGAGAGAGCGAAAGATATTCTATCACGTAATAAAACTCTTCCATTATTCTACATTTATGCATGTGAAGAGACATAACTGTTTCCAATCTAACTGTTACACATTTTAGGTCCTTTTACAGAAAATCTTTTGGGATAGGACAATATTAATTTATGTTCAGCACGCTTTTGCTGCAAATGTTATCCTCCCTCATTATAATACTTGGACAATAAAACACATTATTATTTAATGTGTAGAAACCACCTCTCTGAGTCAGGGACCACTCCTAAAACTTGACCACATGGTAAACTAACACTGAGGGAGTGTTATACTCTCAAGAGACTCTGAATATCAGAAAAGGCCCTTTATCTTCTCAGATACCAAAGGAATATTTGAGAAATTGTACAGGAGTTCTGCCCAGTGACCTTAATATTTCTCATGAGTCTAATAAGTATCTAATATTTTCCTGATTCAGGAAAGAAAGAAACAGAAATGCATTTCATCACAAGATAATACAAAAGCAAGCTAATGCAGATACTCAAAACTTCAGAGAGTAACAGAAAACTTAGATCAGGCAATGCCAATAAAATGTAAAATATAGTTAACGTTTCAGGTCATTAACTTTTCATTAGGTCCAACAGGCATAGAATGAAGGGCTCTACTTTCAATAGTTATCACTACTGTTATGGCCAATTAACATAGCACAATCCTGACAGATACTTGTGTGGAGTTTGAATGTTCGTTCTGTGACAACATGGGTTTTCTCAAGGTGCCCTGGTTTTCTCTCACATATCAAAGGTGTGCTGGTTAATAGGTTAATTGGCCACTGTAAATTGCCCCTAGTGAGCAACATTTCTCTTAAATTCATTTCCTCAAATAAAGTTTATTATATATGTCAGGGAACAAATGAACGAGGGAAAAGTTGAAGGTGAACCTTTAACATCAGGGTAAAAGGTCTGTTGTAAGTGCTGCCTTTAGATATTCAGAATACTGAAGATGTTCCTTTGATTGCATATTCACAGGTTCTGAGTTGTACACTTCACTATCAGTCGTAAAAAGGAATATCTGCATCTCTCACCATCTTCTCTTTACTCTCGTTCTCGCCACCTCCACAAAATCTTTTGTTCTCTTAAAAGCATAAGACATAGGAGCAGAAGTAGGCCATTCAGCCCATTGAATCTTCTCCACCATTCCATCATGGCTGATGCCGGAACCCACTAAACCTCATACACCTGCCTTCTCATCATAACCTTTGATGCCCTGGCCATCAGGAAACTTATTAATTTTCACTTTAAATATACCCATGGCCTTGGCCTCCACCACAGTCTATTGCAGAGCATTCCACAGATTCTGTACTCTGGCTAAAACAAATTCTCCTTACCTCAGTTCTAAAGGGTCACCCCTCAATTTTGAGGTTGTGTCCTCTAGTTCTGGACACCCTCACTAGAGGAAGCATCCTCTCCACATCCATCTTATCAGGTCCCTTCAACATTTAGTAGGTTTCAATGAGATCTCCCTGCATTCTTGTAAATTTCAGTGAGTACAGGCCCGAAGCTGCCAAATGCTCCTCATATGTTAGCCCCTTCATTCCTGGAATCATCCTCATGAACCTCCTCTGGACTCTCTCCAATGACAACACATACTTTCTGAGATATAGGGCCCAGAACTGTTGACTATACTCCAAGTGTGGCATGACTAGTGTCTTATAAAGGCTCAGCATTATTTCCTTGTTTTTATATTCTATTCTCCTTGAAATAAATGCCAACATTGCATTTGCCTTCTTTACCGCAGACTCAACCTGCAAATTAACCTACTGGGGGTCCTGCACGAGGACTCCTAAGTCCCTCTGCAGTTCTGATGTTTGAATTTTCTCCCTATTTAGATAATAGTCTGCACTATTGTTCCTTTTACCAAAACGCATCATCATACATTCCAAACACTGCCACTTTTTTTTGCCCATTCTTCCAATTTGTCTAAGTCCTTCTGCAATCACAGCACTACCTACCCCTCCACGTGTCTTCGTATCATAGCAGACCCTGCCACGCAGCCATCAATTCCATTATCTAAATCATTGACAATGTGAAAAGTAGCGGTCCCAATACTGACCTCTGAGGAACACCACTAGTCACTGGCAGCCAACCAGAAAAGGCCCCCTTTATTTCCACTTGCTGCCTCCTGCCTGGTAGCCATTCCTCTATTTATGCCAGTATCTTTCCTGTAACATCTTAGGATTTTATCTTGTTAAGCAGCTTCATGTGTGGCACCTTATCAAATGCCTTCTGAAAGTCCAAGTAAATGACATCTACTGCCTTTACTTCGTCCACCCTGCTTGTTACTTCCTCGAAGAACGGATTTGTCAGGCGAGATTTACAGAAACCCTGCTGATTTTGACAGTTTATCATTAGTCTCATCCTTAATAATAGATTCCAACATTTTCCCAACCACTGAGGTTAGGCTAACTGGCCTATAATTTCCTTTCTTTTGCTTTCCTCCCTTCTTAAAGAGTGGAGTGACATTTGTAATTTTCCAGTCTTTTGGAACCATGCTAGAATCAAGTGATTCTTGAAAGATCATAACCAATGCATCTGTTAGCTCTTCAGCAACCTTTTTCAGGACTCCAGGATGTAGTTCATCTGGTCCAGTTGACTTATCCACCTTAAGACCTTTCAGTTTCACTGGCACATTTTCCTTTGTAATAACAATGGCACTCACTCCTGCTTCCTGACACTCACTGACCTCTGGCACACAGCTAGTGTCTTCCACAGTGAAGACTTTTGCAAAGTACTTGTTAAGTTCATCTGCCACTTCTTTGTCCCCCATTACTACCTCACCAGCATCATTTTCCAGTGGTACAATATCAACTTTCACCTCCCTTTTAATATAACTGAAAAAACTTTTGGTATCTTCCTTTATATTATTCGCTAGTTTGCCATAGTTCTTCTTTTCCCCTCTTATGCCTTTTTTAGTTGCCTTTAATTAAAATTCCCATCATCCAATTTCCCACTCACTTTTGCTACATTATATGCCCTTTCCTTGGCTTTTATGCAGTCCTTAATTTCCCTTGTCAGCCATGATTGCCTACCCCTGCCCTTTGAGAACTTCTACTTCTATTCAGTGCCTTGTGACCTATTCCTGGAAAACTCAGCCATCTCTGCTCTCCCATCATCCCCCCAGTATCCCCCTCCAATCCACCTGGGCAAGCTCCTCTCTCATGCCTCTGAAATTCCCTTTATTCCATTGTGATACTGATACATGTGAGTTCTGCTTCTCCCTCTCAAATTGCAGGATGAATTCAATCATATCATGATCACTGCCTCCTAAGCATTCCATTTCATTAAGCTCCCTAATAAGATTTGGGTTATTACACAATACCCAATCTAAGATAGCCTTTCCCAAGTAGGCTCAAGCACAGGCTGGTCTAAAAATCCATCTTGTAGGCATTCAATAAATTCCCTCTCTTGCAATTCGACACCAACCTGATTATCCCAATCCGCTTGCATATTGATGTCCCCCATTACAATTGTGACAGTACCCTTATGACATATCCTTTCCAGCTCCCTTTGCAATCTCAACCTCACAACCTGGCTACTATTTGGAGGGCTATATATGATTCCCATAATTTTTTTTTTAACCATTGCAGTTTCTTAACTCCACCCACAAAGATTCAACATTCTCTGTCCCTATGTCACCTCTTTCTAAAGATGTAATTCCATTTCTTACCAACAGAGCCACACCACCACCTATACCTCCCTGCACGTCCTTTTGATACTAAGTGTATCCTTTTGATATTAAGCTCCCAACTATGACCTTCTTTCAGTCAGTGATGCCCACAATGTCATACTCTAATTGCGCAACAAGTTTGTCCACCTTATTCTGAATGTTACATGCATTTAAATACAACACCTTCAGTCCTGCATTCTTCACCTTTTGAATTCTGCCTCTGTAGTACATTTTAACTCTTTGCATTGTCTGCATTTGTACCCAATCATTGGCTTATCCTTCCTTACATTCATGTTACATCCATCATCTACTGGTAAACCTGCTGGCTCATCCTTAGCTCTACCATACTGGTTCCTGTCCCCCAATCGTATTAGTTTAAACCACTCCCAACAGCTTTAGCAAACCTACCTGCAAGGATATTGGTCCCCCTCGGATTCAAGTGCAACCCGTCCCTTTTGTAAAGGTCCCACCTGCCCCAGAAGAGGTCCCAATTATCTAGAAATCCGAATCCCAGGCCCCTGTTCCAATTCTTCAGCCATCCATTTATTTGCCAGCTCATTCTATTCCTCTCCTTGCTGTACCTTTGAATATGGAATTAAATAAAGCACTTATGGGCACTACAAAGGCTGTGTAATAGCACTATAACACAAACGCGTTAAAAGAAAATTATACCCTAAGAATAAAACATAACTTGCGACAACATTTCTTGGAATCAGGTTTCAATGCATTTTGGTTGTCACGTTGTGGTGAAGAGCTCCTCTGTGAATTTGTTCTAAAATCTATCATAACATCATTAAGAGTAGAGGAGGAGAGACTGGGAAATACATGAATTATTGCTAAATTCAAAATGAACCAAATAGAAATGCTAATGAATCATGTAATAATGCACCTCATCTAATTTAGTGTGACGGTCTTTCTAATCATTCAGATACTCTAGTTTCTAAGCAAAATTGAGAGCAAATTACTTGTGGACATAAAAACTGCTCCAGCTGAATTTCCATGGAAATGTGGTTCCAGATGGAAATTAATAAGCTTGTCCAGCAATATCCTATATGCCATTTGTGATACTAAGAGGTCCAATGCACTAGGTACAATGATTGTAAAATAATTGCAGCAAAACAATTGCTAATGAGAGAGTTATTGGCATCTGTGGGGACCTTACTGATGGTTCACCACAGTTGCCATTTATTGGAATGTTTCCAGTTTGTTTTGTTTCAGTAATAAATTAAAGATAATAGTTTTCCTTCAAGCTGGAACTGTTACTTAGCAAATTTAATTTGTTATCTTGTTCATCTGTCGCATTTCATAGAGTGATGGTTGGCTCTTAGTAACGCCTTTGTAGGGAGCCATTCAAGCTTTTTGTTCTAGGAACAAGGATAATTTTAACAAACAGGATATTTACAGAAAATTTTAAAGATGGAAAATCTTTTGCGAGGCTTTCAAAGAGGATAAGTGTAAGGAAAGAACTGTAAAATGTTTCTTTTAAATTAATTTCCTTTAATAAAGATTAGCTTTATTTGTCACATGTACAAAGAAACATTGAAAGATAAAGTAAAATGCATCATTTGCATCAATGACGAACACAGTCAGGATGTTCTGGGGGCAGCCCACAATTTACTAACCCTAACCTGTACGTCTTTGGATTGTGGCAGTAAATCAGAGCGCCTGAAGTAACCCACATAGTCACAGGTGGTAGAGTAGGTGGGGTGGTGCTTAGAACAAAGGGAATTTCTCTGATAGCATGAGACCAAACCAATTAATGTGGCAATTAGAATCAGATAATGTTTCTTAGTCTGTGTTACATGTTTCCAGTTGGAACAGAACGTGTACAGCAGACCAGACTAAACAAAAGAGAAAAGTGGAACCAAAATCAAAAAGAAATGATAATCAAAAATAGACCCAGAAATGATGAACAATCAGCAGCTTTGACAAACTTCCATTGATGTGTAGTGGGGAGTATATTGACTGGTAAGGATAAGCAACAATAAAGTTCAAAGTAAAATTCATTATCAGATTACATACATGTCACCACATAGATGTAATGTAAATATTTTTACTCCTCATGTATTTGAAGGATGTAAGTAATAAAGTGAATTCAATTCAATTCAAACATACACCCTGAGATTCTTTTTCAATCTGTTTCAATTCTTTTCCAATTTGTTACTTAGCAAACCTGTAGAATAGTAACTGTAAACAGGATCAATGGATAACAAACTGTGAAAATCCAAATATAAATAATTGCAAATATAAGCAAAACTCCAACCATGATTATTCTAAACACTGGGGCTCTACAGATTTGTGCCCTCAACCTTCTACTCTGCTCCCCGTGCACTCATGAATGTGTGGCTAGTTTCTGCTCTAACTCCATCTACAAGTTTGCAGATGGGCTGCATCTTAAACAATAATGAGCCAGTGTACAGGAATGAGGTAGACAGCTTAGTAACATGGTGCTATGACAACAATTCCACCACTCAATGTCAGCAAGACCAAAGGGCCGGTCATTGACTTCAGGAAGTGAGGCATTACACGTGCTCCTGTCTATGTCAATGGTGTTGAAGTTGAGAGTTTCAAATTCCTAGATGTAAATATAACTTGTCTTGGTCCAACCATGTTGATGTCACAGTCAAGAAGTTCACCAACACCTCTACTTCTGTGAGAGACTAAAGACATTTGACATGTCCCTGTTGAACTTTAACAATTGTTATCAACACATCAGAGAATGCATCCTATCAGATGCAAGGTGACTTGGTATGGCAACCGTGCTGCATATGACACAAGAAACTGCAAAGTTGTGGGCACACCTCTGCCCACCATGGAAATCAGTCTCCCCGCTATTGACTCTGCCTATTGTTCTTGCTGCCTCAGTAAAGCAGCCCTCTTAATCAATGATCCCACCTACCTTGGGCATTCTCTCTTCTCCCCTACCTCATTGGACACAAGAAATAAAAGTCTGAAAGCACATACCTTCAAGCTCAAGGACAGCTACTATCCCACAGCTATCAAGTTCTTGAGCGGTCCTCTTGTACGATAAGATAGATTCTTGACCTCACAGTCCATATTGCTATGGTCTTGCACTTTATCGTTTACCTGCACTGCACTTTTTCAGCAGCTTTTAGATAGGTATGTAGATAGATAGATACTTTATTGATCCCAAAGGAAGCCGCAGTGTCACAGTAGCATTACAAGTGCACGGATATAAATACTAGAAGAGAAGTAGAAAGAATAAAAAATTAGTTACCTCCAACAGTCTAACGGGAGGGAGTCATTGCTTTCCTGGCTGTAGGTTGACTTATTACAGAGCCTAAAGGCTGAGGGTAAGGATGACCTTATTTAGCGCACTTTGCAGCAGTGCGGTTGTCTTAGTCTATTACTAAAAGTGTTCATCCAAGGTGGCATGCAGGGGGTGAGAAACGTTGTCCAGAATTGCCAGGATTTTCCGTAGGGTCTTTTGTTCTACCACAGCCTCCAACCAGTGTGTCCATTTTGACTCCTATAGCAGAGCCAGCTTTTCTGTTTAGTTTATTGAGCCTGTTAGCATCAGCCGTGTTGACCATATAAAAGATTGTAGACAACAGACTGGTAGAACATATGAAGGAGAGGCCTGCATACTCCAAAGAACTGTAGTCTGTTCAGGCAGTAGAGGCCACACTGGCCCTTTTTGTACACCGCCTCTGTATTGGTGCTCCACTCGAGTCTGTCACCCAGGTGCTCCCGCTGGTACTCCCCCCTCACCACATCCACGTTCTCACTATTAATAGTAATAGGGACTTAGTCATACTAAAGTCCATCATCATCTCCTTTGTCTTACTGATGTTGAGCTGCAGATGATTCAGCTTGCACCATTTGACAAAGTCCTCCACCAGGGCCCTGTATTCATCCTCCTGTCCTCACTTTATACACCCAACTATTGCTGAGTCATTGGAGAATTATTGCAGATGACATGACCCAGTGTTGTATCTGAAGTCCAAGGTATACAGGGTAAACAGGAAGGGAGCCGATATAGTCTCCTGTGGGGCCCCAGTGCTGCTTATAGCCATGTCTGACACACAACTCTGAAGCCGCACAAACTGTGGTCTGCCAGTCAGGTAATCCATTATCCAGGATACGATAGAAGTGGCAGCCTGCATTGAATGGATCTTTTCTCTCAGCGATCAGGGCTGCATGGTACTGAAGGCTGGGGGAGGTGAAGATCAGGATGACAGCAGTTGGTATGTGGAGGTTTGGATGGTAGGTGCAGGCCGAGGAGGGGATGTAGATAGAGGTAGCCTGTTGTTGTTCATCCATGTGTTGAATTGAAGGAGTGAGGAGGGAGAAAGGAGGCATTGGTACTGAGTGAGCATTGGGTGCCTCAGCACCTGGACTGGTGTGCTGAGGTGGGTGTGAACAGGAGGGCAATTGTCAAACCTATTGAGGAATTGGTTTAACTCATTAGCCCATTCACGGCTGCAATCTGAGGCTCTGCAGCTGGGCTGATTGAAGCCAGTGATGGTCTTCATGCCTCCCCACACCTCCCATGTGCTACTCTGCCCAAGCTTGTCACCTAACCCTCTCCTGTATTCCTCTTTAGCCTCCTTGATCTTCTCCTTTAGCTCCCTCTGCACATGTTTCAATTCCTCCCTGTCTCCTGATTTAAAGGCTTTCTTTTTGTGGTTGAGAAGAGCCTTTAGATCACTAGTGTCCCATGGTTTGTTGTTAGGGAAGCAGCAAACAGCCCTTGATGGTATTACAGTGTCTACACAGAAGTTGATGTAGCCAGTGATGTAATCAGTAAGTCTGTTAATGTCCTCCCCATGTGGTTCACAAAGCACATTCCAGTCAGTAGCCTCAAAGCAACCCTTCAAGGCCTCAATGGCCTCTGGAGACCATTTCTTAACTATCTTGGTGGTAGATAGCTGCTGCTATGCTTTGGGCTTACACAAGGCCATGAGGTGAACCAGGTTGTGATCTGAACTTCCAAGTGGGGGAGAGCTGTGTAGCAGAAGACCATGAGACACAGGAGCAGAATTAGGCATTTGGACCATCTAGTCTGGTCTGATATTCAATCATGGCTGATCCTTTTTTCCCCTTTAACACTTTATCTTATATTGTTATTTTACCTTATTTTACTTCTATTTGATCAACTGATAGTGATTGGATCTGTATGAATAGTATGCAAGACAAGCTTTTCACTGTATCTTGCTACGTTTGGCATTAAGTGCCATTACAAAGAAAGCATGGCAGTGCCTCTACTTCCTTAGGAGTTTGCGAATATTTGGCATGACATCTAAAACTTTGACAAATTTTTATTCATGTGTGGTGGAGAGTCTATTGATTGGCTGCATCACAGCCTAGTATGAAAACACCAATGCCCTTGAATGTAAAATCCGCAAAAAGTAATGGATACAACTCAGTCCGTTATGAGTAAAGCCCTCTCCAGCACTGAGCACATCTATGTACGTGAGACACTGTTGCAGGAAAGCAGCATCCATCATCAGGGACTCCCACCACCCAGGGCATGCTATCTTCTCGCTGCTGCCATCAGCAAGAAGGTATAAGAGCCTCAGAACTCACACCACCATATTCAGGAACAGTTACAACTCCTCAAACATCCGGGTCTTGAACCAAAGGGGATAACTTCACTCAACTTCACTTCCCCCATTATTGAAATGTTCCCACAACCAATGGACTCGCTTTCAAGGACTCTTCATCTCATAGAAACATAGAAAACCTATAGCACAATACAGGCCCTTCGGCCCACAAAGCTGTGCCAAACACGTCCTTACCTTAGAAATTACCTTGGGTTACTCATAGCCCTCTTATTTTACTAAGCTTCATATACTTATCCAAAAGTCTCTTCATCTCAAGTTCTTGATATTTATTGCTTATTTATGTATTATTATAATTTATTATTTTCTATTTGCGCGGTTTGTTGTCTTCTGCACTTTGGTTGAACACCCTAGTTGGGCAGTCTTTCATTGTTTCTGTTATGGTTATTATTCAGTCGATTTATTGAGTGTGCCCAGTGAGGATGGTGTGGAATATGAAGGGGAATTAGCACACTCTGGTTTTCTCTCCTACTCTTGTCCATCTTGCTGTTAAAGGTTCCGACATTAGAAGTTACTATTTGAGTTGTTTGGGTGAGGCAATTGCACTCCACTTTGTAGATGGTACACACTGTCCAGAGACAGTGGAGGAAATGAATGTTTAGGTTGCTGGATGGGGTACCAATCAAGGGAGCTACTTTGTCATGAACTTTGGTGGTGTCCGGTCAATCAGTCCAGTGGAGGCTACATATTCACACTCCTTATCTGAGTCTTGTAACTGATGGAAAGTTTGTTGTGGTGTAAGGTGAGTCACTCACTGCAGGACGTCCAGCCTTTAAACTCCCTTTGTAGCTACACATTGAAGTGACTGGTCCAGATGAGATTTTGATCAGTGATGACTGTTGGAAGACACAGCAAAGGAAATGCCATGAAACGTTAAGGTTAGGTATTGTACTCTCATTTGTTAGGTGTGGCCATTGATAGCCATATCTGTGGTACAAATGTTACTTGCCATTCAGCATTTGATTTTTGGATTTTATCTAGAACTTGCTGCCTCCAGATGTTGACTGTTTTATTTGTTAAGCAGTTCTGAGCATTGTCCAATTACCGGTGAACACTCCTGCCTGCTTTTATGATGAAAAGAAGGTCAGTGATGAAGCAAATGAAGATGGTTTGCTCCATGGCACTGCACTGAGGAACCCCTGCAGTGATGACTTGGGTTTGCGATAATTGATCTCCAATAACCACAACCGCGTTCTGTGGTGCAAGGTATGATGCCAATTGATGCTCATTGATTTCTGTTTTATGAAGAATTCCTGATGTCACACTCGGTCAAGTGCTGACTTGATATCAAGGCAGTCACTGTCCTTTCACCTCTTGGGTTCAGCTTTTTAGTTCATGTCTGAATCAGAGTTGTGGTGGGGTCTGGAACAGTGATCCTAACAAAACCCATACAAGGCATCAGTGTGTAGGTTTTGGATGACTAAGCGTTGCTTGATGACACTATCAAAGCCAATTTCCACAACGCTATTTATGATTGAGAGTACAATGATTCCTCAATTTCTAAATACTTAAATCATGAGTTTTCTTATTAATGCTATTGACTCTTTGGGTACATGTCCTCAATTTATGAAGCTAATTTTCACTAGAATGATTAGCATGACATTCTATGTTCATAGGAATATACTGCACCAAAACACCCATTATACAAACGTTCATTAATAAAATGTTTTCCAGGAGTGCATTCAAATAGAATTAGGGTGACCTCCGAGGACAGCAAATTGTAATGGCTGGAGTAGGGAAGTAAATTGTGAGAGGTGACTTTCTAAAGATGGGATAGGAATAATTGTGGCCAGGAGGAATGAATGCATACAAAAAAATGTTGAGGCCAGCAATCAAGGAGTGAAATGTTACGTTAACCTTCAGTGCAAAATAAATTGATATGAAGAGTAGTAATTACTGCAATCCTGGTGGTAATACAATGGATTCTGGTTAATTGGAACACATCAGGAACAATTATACTTTGGCTCAATTAAGCGGCTGCTTTAATTGGCTGAAGTTTCATGGATATACTTAAAAAGTTATAATCAGACAAACTACCATTTAACCGAGTAACAAATTATGTATTTAAATGAAATACAGTACAAATTAGAGTACTACCAAAACTGTGTATTAGTTCCCAATAGTTATCAACGGAGGAATTCATCCAGTGTGTGAGATGTCTAGGAAGGGATAGCACCTCTGGTGGGGAGGGTTGTCGTGTCCATCCTGGAGCAGCTCACTCGCCTTTGGTACCCCCCAGACACTCAGCTCTCACCTCAGGCTCCAAGTAGCTGTTTACATGTGACAGTGGCCACATCCCAGTACAAGGATTCGACAGGCGAGGATAGCCAACGGGCCTCATACCCGGGTGAAGTAGGGACATGTCTGTCCTAGCATGTGAAGTCAGCTCTGGCGGACTGAGTGAGTGAAATGAACAGTGAGATCTAATGGTCAAGAAGGTGGTTCTGCAAAG
The DNA here is from genome assembly GCF_030028105.1 of Mobula birostris. NCBI lineage: Eukaryota > Metazoa > Chordata > Chondrichthyes > Myliobatiformes > Myliobatidae > Mobula > Mobula birostris. The sequence continues at coordinate 35,410,740 of NC_092381.1, forward strand.
CTTTGTGAAGAGTGAAGGGCATGATAAGGCAAAGAAGTAGTCATGGTCATCCATTGCAACCGAGGAAGACCTCAGTTTGTGATGGTTATTCTTAGTACTAGAGCCAGACTTCTGAAGTCAAGAGAGTGGAACTGTCCCAGTGCAACAGCTTTTCCACTTTAAAACTCTCCTGCAGAGGTTTCCCTGTCATCGTCAGATATGATGGATAACCAATACTCTGCTGTGATCTTTTAATTGACTGTAAATGAACAAAATTAGTGCAGACACCTAGTGCAGATAATGGACTGCCTTCATACAATGCTTTCGATGATTGCATCCTCCAAATCTTCACTGTTATTGTAACATTCAAGATGATCATTGTTGACAACAGTCTCCTGTCCCAATACAGAGGTATGGTGTCCCAAATAAACAAAGGGAATCTTGTACATTTTCTCAATTAGTTTTTGATCTTTTTGATCTGTCCCAGTTAACTGATGGCTCAATTAACTGGAGTCCACCATTTATCTACAATTTTCTGGTACTCTACAATTAAGGCAAGATGACGAAGCGAACGCACTAAAGGTTTACCAGGTTGATTTCTGAACTGCTTGGTTATCATATGAGGAAAAAAAAATGCAGACTGAGTTTAGATTCTATTGACTTCATAAAAACAGAAACATTGTCTAATTGAAATATACAAAATATTTTATGGGACTTTACAGGGAATATGTAAGGATGATATTTGCCCTGGATGGGGTGGTTGGAATCAAGTGTTACAATCTCAAACTAAGACAGCCATTAAGGAAGAGAAATTTCTTCACCCAGGCGGTGAATTCTCTACCCAAGAGTGCTGTGGGAATTCAGTTGTTGCATATATTTAAATCTGGGTTTAATAGATCTTTAGATACTCAAGGAATAATGGGATTATGGGATTTATGTTGGAAAGCGGTTCCAAGGTAAAAGATCTTAATGACAGAATAGGCATAAGGGGCTGAATGGCCTACTCCTGTGCCTTATGTTCTCATCCAAGAATTATTGACTGTACAACAATGGTTCAGCAAAAATGAGAGAGGTTGATTTGGATTCTGTCTGTGTTGAAAGCCGATCCCATGTTATCTATAGAACTATTTTTAAATAAGAAGGTTCCATCTTCATCACTGTCCTATTGTTAATTCTGATGCTAAGTGAGCTTTTTTTAACCTAGAGAGATGTTACTGACATTATAGAATGGCAGTAATGTTCAAGTTGAAACAGATTTAATGAAGACTGGTTGCTATAATGTCTTAATAATGATTTTCAGTTGTGATATTTCAGTCTGAAATTATGTTGAATCAATAAACAATATTTTACTACTTGATGCCATTTACGTCTAGCGTTTGGAATTTTTCACACACAGTAAATGTCAGCTCAGGGTATTTGACTTTTCTATTACAGCTTTGCAGGATTTATAAATGGGAGTAAGAATTTAAGCATTTTATTGAACACCAGTTTCATGTGAATTCCTGTCCTAACTTCTCTAATTTCTCCTGACTATTACTTCAACAGAAGTGTAGTCCAGCCTGTTTTGAAAATCTGGGTATGGCAAGCAAGGCGAGAATTGTTGATTGCTCATGAGAAGGTGATAGTAAATATGAAAGATAATCTAGCTACACTTATTCAAATTGACATTGATGGGAATATTCAAATGGTTCATGATGAACTACAAAAAGCTCTCCTGTGATATTCATTCCCAAAATTAAGATTTGCAAAGTCCATTAGACCATAAGACACAGGAGAAGAATTAGGTCATTTGGCCCATTGAGTTTTTTCCGCCATTCCATTATGGCTGATTTATTATTCTTCTCAACCACACTCTGCTGCCTCCTCTCCCGTAACCTTTGATAGACTTACTAATCAAGAACCTATCAACCTCCAGTTTAAATATATCCAATGACTTGGCCTCCACAGCCATCTGTGGTAATGCATTCCACAGATTCGCCACCTTTTGCCTAAAGAAACTCCTCCTCATCTCCGTTCTAGAGAGACATTCTTCTATTCCGAAGCTCTACCCTCCGGACCTAGACTCCCCACTATGGGAAAAATCCTCTCCACGTCCGCGCTATTTAGGCCCTTCAATATCTGATGGGTTTCAATGAGATTTCCTCTTCCCCCATTCTTCTAAATTCCAGCACACAGAGGCCCAGAGCCAGAAAACGCTCCTTCTATGTTAACCCTTTCATTCTTGAGATTATTCTCATGAACGATTCTTATTTTGAAGTCATATTAGTTATCATAAGAGCATCATTGCATTATGGGGAGGTTTGACTGGATTGGAAACAAGGTAATGTAGTACCCACACAATGAGAAGTGAGAGGAAATTTAGGTACTCTTATTAACGGTAGGAACTGGAAAGGACAGAAACATCCATCTGACACCACTCCCACCACCCCCCCACCTCATTTCCTGATTGCTTCACCACTACTCTCCCCTCAACTAGTGCCTTTGAGAAATGCAGTCCCATGTTCATATTAACAAACAGATCAACTGACAATAGCTACGCTATTCATTACATTAATGAAGTGTCAATTTGGAGACTGGTTTCAGATCCTGCAGTTCTCAGAATGTTATGGCCGTATTGCACTCCTTAGGTTCATAAAAATAACCTGGAAACCACACTCACTCACCCACTACACTTCCTCAGCCTCTGTAGTTTAGCTCCTTCCTTCTGTTAGCTACACTGCTTCTGTATGTGAAGGTTCAAGGCTGACAACAGTCTTGTACACTACAAATGATCTCCAACATACACGCCATACATCATGCAAACTTTTATTAATCTAAGGCAGCAAACATTTATACTAATGTCTTGAAATCTGACAGTGTAGATTGCACTTTGTTTTAATTTAATTACTCATTCCTTACCAATAATTTGTCAGACTATATAATCTTAAAATATATTAATACATCAAATTATTTTTCCACTCACAGCAGTTATCAAATTGGTATTTAGTCCAGATAAATGACTGAATTTAAGGTTCTTTGATTTTATTGTTGTTAGTTTATTTTTTATGCGGATCAATCAAATGAATCATTGAAGCTGTTTTTTGTCAATATATAGATATGGCTGAGATTTGTATTTTAATTGGACATTTGCTAACTTATAACAAAGACCTCAGTAAACTTGAAGTGACTGATACTAATTAAGTTTAATTTTTGAACATAGACTTTTGCATTCTATTTGAACTTCTACTTCTTGACGGAAAGTTCCATTACTTTATCTATAATTACACAACTGGGAATAAAGTGAGCTTCGGTTGGGATCACCTAAAGCAAAATAACACGTAAAGAATCTTTAATTAGTAAAGTATCGGTTTACAGGAGAGGCAAAGTTGATGGCACTGGCAGAAGGATTCAGGCATACTGCGCCCGCTGAAACTCTTACTTTTCTGTTTAATATTTTAGCTCTGTTTTTTTTCCTCTGCATTCTTGGGGCACAACTACATTCACTACATGGACTAATGTTACAAAAGAAACTATGCCCAGTGTGTCAAAATACTGTAAATGTCCAGGCACATTATTATAGTTGTACATTCATTTAGCACATATACAGGTTAGCTATAATGTGCCTTACATCCATCAGGCGCTATTTAATATCAACATTAATCCCATTTGTTAATACTTGGTCTATAGCCTCCCATGCCTTGACAACTCCAGTGCTAAACGAAATACTTCATAAGTGTTATAAAGATTAGCTTTATTTGTCACCATGTTCATTGAAACATCAAAACATACAGTGAAGTGAGCCATTTGTGTCAAATCAAATCTGCGAGGATTGAACTGGGCAGCCCAGAAGTGTTGCCATGCTTCCCACGCCAACATAGCATCTCCACAACTTACTAATACCACCTGTACATCTTTGGAAAGTAGACAGGAAACAAATGGCGTCATGATTACCCAAAACAAAATGAAGATTTTATTGAAGTAATTAGCAGAATTACCCAGAGGTTCTATTGGCCAGTGAAATGGAAAAAGGGGAATGTTTCAAGCAGCAGCTCCTGACCAACACACAAAAATTGCTGGAGGAACTCAGCAATTCAGGCAGCATCGATGTAATGGACTAAAAGTTGACATGTTGGGCCAAGACACTTCTTCAGGAAGCATCTGCAGAATTTCTTGTGTTTCTGAGCAGCTTCTCTTCCCTGGATTCGACAATGGGATCTTGACTATAATGTGACTTAACTTAGTGACCTAATGGGACAGACTTGCTGCTTATTTTCAGCACCTTCTACCTATGAAATCCATTAATCATGAGTGAACCTAATGAGAATGGTTAATCATATTTCTAAATAGGAATTCTTCTTATATTTATTTCTTAAAGTTTATAATCACTCACATTTTCAGGTGTCTTATTCTCCATTGTATTAAAGACTTTTTATGCATCAGCATTTTCATTGGTTTATAAATGTTTCAAAAATTCAGAAATTTGGCAGTGTCTATTGCTTAAAAGATGAAAAAATCTATTGTGAAACCTCCTACACAGTGCTGACACATTTTTTTTAGCTTCTGAAAGCATTGCCAAAAGGGAAGGGAATGTACTTGGGAAAAATACAGAATAGACAAGATATCTTTACTAGAGATCATAATGACAGCGCTTCAGGATTCTTTGGATGGTTGGTGGTGAACCACTTCCAATTTAAATATGAGAAATTATATTGCAGAAGCTCGCAGAGGCTTTTTTTTGACAGCATTGTAATTTAATTCAAAGAAGTGCGAGGTATTGCACTTTGGAAGGACAAACCAAAGTAGGAATTAAACAGTGAATAGTAGGGCTTTGAGGAGTATGGTAGAGGAAAGATCCCTGGGAATACAGGTCAATAATTCCTCGAAAGTGGCAAAGTTCAAAATAAGTTTTATAATCAAAGTACATATGTATGTCACCATATACAACCCTGAGATTCACTTTCTTCTGGGCAGACTCAATATATCTATAGAATATTAACCATAACAGAATCAGTGAAAGACTGTTCAACTAGGACTTTCAACCAGAGTGCAGAAGACAATAAACTGTGCATATACAAGAGAAGAATTATAATAATAATTAAATGAGCAAAAAAAATCGATAACAGGAGAGAAGAATCTCTGGGTATTTGACCATTAGGTGGCAACACGGGTAGACAGGGTCATAAAGGGAGCTTTTGGCACATCGGCTTTCATAAATCACAGCACGAAGTACAGGAGTTGGGGAGGTAATGATGAATTTCTATAAGATGTTGAAGTACTGTGTGTAGTGCTTGTCACTTAGCTGCAACAAATATATTGATAAGCTTGAAAAAGTGCAGAAAACTTCTACAAGAGGTGTTGCTTGAGGATCTTAATTACAGGGAAAGGTTGAGCAGTTTAGGACTTCATTCCCTGAAGCACAGGAGAACGAAGGAAGATCTGATGGCATTATACTAAATTATGGAGGCATATAGGCGGTCTTTCTCCCCCTCAGGTTGGGAGAGACAAGATCTAGAGATTGTAGGTTTAGAGTGAAGAGTAAAATATTTAAGGGGAATCTGAGGAGAAACTTCTTCATCCAGAGGGACTTGTGAGAGTGGAGGTGGTAGATGCAGGTCCAGTTGTAACATTTAAGAGAAGTTTAGATAGGTACATGGATGGGAGGAGTGTGGAGGAATACGGTCTGATGGCAGACAGATGGAACTAGGCAGAAGATCAGGTGGCATGGGCTGGATGGATGAAAGGTCCAGTTTCTGTGCTGTGGTGTTCTATGATTCAATGACTGTAGCTCCCAAACCTGCAAATTCTACCATTTAAGAGGACAAGGTTCAAGGTCAAAGTCAAGGTAAATTTATTATTAAAGTACATATATGTTACCATATACCATTTGTACATACCATTCCAAACTAGGGTAGCAGATCCATGGAATTTTATCACTTGCAAGTTCTCCTTTAAGTCACAAATTAATCTGACTTGAAACTATGGGGACACAGGAGACTGCAGATGCTGGAATTTGGAGCAACACACACAAAGCTGGAGAAATTCAGAAAGTTCAGATCCTGACATGTTTTACAATTTGGATATATAAAAAATAAGGTAGAATTGGTAAGAATTGTAAAAATACCCCAGCATAGATAGATTTGACCTGAAATAATGATGGTAGTTACTAAGAATTTTACTGGAGACAAGACTCTGTGGGCCTGATGGGATTATACCCTTGGTATTTGATGAAGTTAAAGCTGTGGAGAGTGTAGAAGATTGTCGAAGGATATAGCAAAATATAGATCAGTGGGCATAGAAATGAAGTACAGTTTGGCGGTGACAGGTAATGCCATGGGAAATAAAAAGTAAAGGAACAATATAATAGAGACTTCTAAGATATTTAACATCACTAATGTATAGCGAGATCTTTAAAAGTGGCTGCACAGGTTGATAGGGTGGAATTATGTACGACATGCTTGTGGTCAAGGCATCAAATTCAAGAGTCAGGAAGTTATGTTCCAACTTTATAAAACTCTGGTTAAGGCATGGAGTATAAGAGTAAGGAAGCTGTATTGAAGCTATAGAAAACGTTGTTAGGCGGTACATGGAGTACTGAATTCAGTTTTGGTCATCCCTTTAAAGGAAGGATGTGGAGGTTTTGGAGTGGGTATGGAAGAGGTCTGCCAGGATGTTGCCTGGATTAGAGGGAACGTTCTAAGGGGAGAGGTTGAATAATCTTGAGCCTTATTCTCTGCAGTTACAGATTCTGAGGGGAGAACCCAGAGAAGTTTATAAGATCAAAATCAGAGTCAGGTTTATTGACATTGACATAAATTGTGAAGCCTATTTAGAGTAGACAACTGGTATCATTTTCCTAGCATTGAAATGTATATTATCAAAGCACATGAATTTATGGTGAGAGCAGGCAAGGTTGAAGAGGATTTCTGCAGGGCAAATTTTTTTTACACAGAGGATGATAGGTAGCTGGAATATGTTGCTGGTGTTGTACAGAGACTTTTAAGAGCTCTTGGATAGCCACACGTAGCCAGAAGGGGTTGGTTAAATGTTTTATTATGAGTTTAATTAGTTTGGTATAACATTGTGGGTCAAAGGACCTGTTCCTGTGCTGTATTGTTCTATGTTCAAAGATAAATATTGATAGTTTAGAACTGATATCAGAGCATTTTGAGATAGTTAGGACAATGCACCATATAGCACTTTTAAGAGTGATGGTGTAAAGGAATATTAGCAACTAGCATGTGGAAAGTAGTAGTTCCTGTTGAACAGTAGTAGTTACACATATTAGTCTTTATGATACTTAAAAGCTATAAGTATGAACTAAAAATACTTGAGTATTGAGAATGCACAAAGGGGAAGCAGTTGAATAGTGATTGTTCCCTGGTGTCTGAATCTTCACAAATGTAACCCACTCATTATTCAATGGCAAATGAAGGCACATAAATGTGTATTGTACTCCATGCTTATGGAAAATTGAGTTCTTTATTTCACTGAACAAAAGAATTGTCCAGATAATATGTCAAATGGAAAGTACATTGTCTTCAGTTGTCTATTTATTTTTGAAAGGAAAGTGATTTTTTTGAAAATTGCTGTGATGCCTGGAACAGTTCCTAATGGTCTTAGAATATCTAAAATAAAAATAATAATTGTTGGAAACACTATTCAGGTCAGGAGATACCTGCAAAAAGAGAAATACTGTAATGTTAATATGTTTTGTTGTGTCTAAACAATTCTATAGAATTTTTTGAGGGAATCACCAGAGGCAGTGGATGTTGTCTACATGGACTTCAGCAAGGCCTTTGATAATATCCCACATGGGAAGTTGATCAAGAAGATTTAGTCACTTGGTGTTCAAGATGAGGTAGTAAATTGAATTAGACATGGGCTTTGCAGGAGAAGCCAGTGAGTGATAGTACATGGTTGCCTCTCTGACCGGAGGCCTGTGACTAGTGGTGTGCTGAAGGGGTTGGTGCTGGTTCTATTGTTGCTTGTCATCTATATCAGTGATCTGGGTGCTAATGTACTTTGTAGTAAATAGGATCAGCAAATTTTCAGATGACATCAAGATTGGGGGTGGAGTGGACAGTGAGGAAGGCTATCAAAACTTACATGGTGAGCAGTGGAGTAGAGCAGAGGGATCTGGGAATACAGATCCCTCATTCCTTGAAGTGGGGGGGGGGGGCTGGTGGTCACAAAATAAAAGTCTTTGGCACATTGACATCCTGTGCTGAGTACAGGACTGCAATGTTATGTCAAAATTGTATAAGACATTGGTGAGGCTTAATATGGAGTATTGTGTGCAGTTTTGGTCACCTACCTATAGGAACGATGTCAATAAAATTGAAAGTGTGCAGAGAAAATTTAGGATGTTGCCAAGGACTGAGGACCTGAATTATAGGGAAAGGTTGAATAGCTTAATACTTTATTCCCTTGAGCGTAGGAGAATGGGGGGAGGCTTGGCAGAAGTATACAAATCATGAGGGGTATAGATAAGTTAATGCAAGTAGGCTTCTTCCACTGAGGTTGAGTGGGACTAGAACTAGAGGTCATAGGTTAAGGGTGAAAGGTGAAATGTTTAAGGGAAATATGAGGAGGAATTTCTTCACTCAGAGGGTGCTGAGAGTGTGGAATGAGCTGCCAGTGGAAGTGAAGGATATGGATTCAATTTCAACATTTAAGAGAAACTTGGATAGGTACATAGATGGGAGTGGTATGGAGGGCTGTGGACCAGCTGCAGGTCGATGGGACTGGTCAGATTTGGCACAGACTAGATGGGCTGAAGAGCCTGTTCCTGTGCTGTAGAGTTCTATGACTCTATGTTTCAGATGATTTGTCAGAACAGTTTGAGTAATACTTATTGTGTCAGTCAATGATTGACCTTTTCCCTCAGTGCCAATTTCTTCCACTAACCCCATATCCCATAATTCCATGAACCTCTGCACACAGTAGATGGAAACCTACTGAGTGATTCTTCATGGTCTTTTGCTGCAGTAGCCCATCCACTTCAGTGTGCGATGTGTTGTGCAGTCAGAGATGCACTTCAGCTCACCACTTTGGTAACGTGTGGTTATTTGGGTTACAGTTGCCTTCCTGTCAGCCTGAACTTGTCTGGCCATTCTCCTCTGACCTCTCTCAGTGCTTTTGCCTCCAGAACTGCTGCTCACTGGATTTGTTTTGTGTGTGTTTCACACCTTTCTAGAGACTGGTGTGTGTGTGTGTGTGTGTGTGAAAATCCCACGAGATCACCAGTTTCTGAGACACTCAAACCTCCCTGTCTGGCATCAGCAATCAAAGTCACTTAGATCACGGTTCTTCCCCATTCTGATGTTTGGTCTGAACAACAACTGAACCTCTGTGACCATGTCTGCATGTTTTCATGTATTGAACTGTTACCACATGATTGACTGATTAAATTCTTCCAGTAATGAGTAGTGTTACAGGTGTACCTAGTAAAGTGGCACTGAATGTATGCATGGAGTGGTCTGTCTGGATGGCTCTTTCCTGTCAACAACAAGCTAATCCCAATTATACTTACTGTACATAGTGCACAATAGTTCAGAGTTTCCAATAGTCAAGTTTGCTGGGTTCAGATGTTAACTTGATGAAATTTAAAGGACAGGTGCAAGTTTCGGCCAGTCCTCGGTCACCATTGGTCGGAAAGGAACACATCTCCCAAAATGCAAGAGGACGCCGAGAAGTCCTGGACGCTGCCGCTCTCTGCGCTGTTCCCACGTGTTGTCACCAGTGCGATCTATAAAGAGATCGGCGAGCAGAGCCGGGGATCAAAGCCCGTTAGCGACGGCGAGCAGACCCGTGGCTCAGAAACCAGGTACCCCGCATCCAGGTAGTGTGAGAGAGCGGTACCGCTGGGCGAATGAGATGTAACCTTGCTGCTACGGGCAGGTTGATCAGAGCCCTTGTTACTGACAAATGGAGAGTAAGATTAGAGGCAAATGTGCTTTTAAAATCGGCATCTCACTGATCTGAGTTTCTGGTAGGAACAGAGCGATCAGAGCTCAGGTACCGACAAGATCAGGGTCTCTGGTAGTGGCAGGGAGATTAGAGTCTCCGGTACTGACAAGGTTGTCAGTCCCGGTATCAACAGGGTTGATCAGTGCCGGCACTCACAGCGAGAGCAGTATCTCCGGTGCCGATAGCTTCAGTACTGACAACTCTGGGTAAAGGCAGAAAGTTCGGAACTCCCGGTACCGGTAGGAAAAGGCCAGCCCCCCGGGACGGGCAGAACCAGAGCCCCTGAACTGCCAGCATCAGCTCCCGGTAAGGACAACAGCAGAGACCCAAGACCTGGCGGCAGGGGTGACCGATGGAGCCCGTTACTGGAAGCCCTGGTGTACTCCCGGGGACATACTCCATCTCCGGGCTGAACACCTCTGTCACGAACGGCACGGAGCTCGGGGTGCTGCCCTTGCTAACTGACGCCTGGCTGGTGCCGCTGTTCCTCGCTCTCATCCTACTACTGGGGCTCGTCGGCAACTCCCTGGTCATCCACGTGATTAGCAAACATCCGCAGATGAAGACGGCCACGAACTTCTACATCGGTGAGTATCGGCTGCGCCCGAAAAGTAGCAATGGTCAGACAGGGCGGGGAAGATCGTCCGGAAAGTCGAGGATGGGGGGGGGGCGTTGTCGGGCTATAGGAGGCGAGATGGTCAGATGAGCGGAGAGAGTGAAGATGGTCAGGGGTGAGGATGCGAGAGTGCGGGAGATGTCAGGGGCATGATGGAGACAGTGGGGAGGTGGCCGGGGGAAAGGAGGAGAAAGTGGGGGGTGGTTGATTAGGAGAAAGATAGAGAGGGTTGGGGAGGTTGGGAAGAGGAGTGAGGGTGGGGGAGATGTCGGGGGAAGTGAGGAAAGGGTGAGGGAGATGTCTGGGAATGGGACAATAAGGTGGGGAGATGTCAGGGGAAGTGAGGAAAGGTTGAGGGAGATGTCTGGGGAGATGAGGAGAAGATAGTGGAGGTTGCTTCAGGAGGCAGAGCAGAGTATGAGGAGGTAGTCAGAAAAGAGGAAGCAAGAGCAAGGAAGGTGCTCAGGGGAGAGGAAGAAAAGGTGAAGACATCATCAGGGTGGAGGAGGCAACTGTGGGGGAGATGGTCAGAAGAGATCAGGTGAACGTGGGAGAGGTTAGGAAATATGGAAAAGGTGGGAGGGGTTAGTCATAGGCAAGGAAGGTGTTCAGCGGATGAGGTGAAGGTGAGGGAGATGGTCAGGGGAGATGAGAGGATAGGGTGGATAGTCAGGGAAGATAAAGCAATGGTGTGGGAGAAGGCAAGGGTTCGGGAGATGAGAGTGGGGTAGATGGTCGGGGAGAGGAAGCAATGGTGGGGGAGATGGTCATGGGAGAGAAGCTGAGGGTGGGGAGATAGTTAGAGTAGAGGGAAAGGTGGGGGAGGTGGTCAGGAGAGAGGAGATGATAGTGGGGGAGATGGTCAGGAGAGAGGAGATGATGGTGTAGGAGATGGTGAGGGGAGATGAGAGGATAGGGTGGATAGTCAGGGAAGATAAAGCAATGGTGTGGGAGATAGGCAATGTTTGGGGAGATGGTTAGGGGAGATGAGAGAGTGGGGTAGATGGTCAGGGGAGAGGAAGCAATGGTGGGGGAGACAGTCAGGGAGAGGAGTTGAGGTTGAAGGAGATAGTCATGGGAGAAGAAGTGAGGGTGGGGGAGATAGTCATGATAGAGGAGATGATGGTATAGGAGATGGTCAGTAGAGAGGAGGAGAGTTCTGAGGATATGTTAGGGGAAAGGTAGAAAGTGTGGGGAGATAGTTAGGGGAGAGGGGCCAGGGTGGGAGAGATGGTCAAGTGAGATGAGGCAAGTGTGGGGGAAATGACATGGGAAAGGTAGAGTGTGGGTGAGATAGCAGGGGATAGGAGGAAAGAGTATGGAGATGGTCAAGGGAGAGGAGGTGAGTATGAGAGAGATAGTATGGGGAGAAGAGGAAAGGGTGGTGATATGGTCAGGGGAGAGGAGGCGAGGGTGGGAGAGGGTTGGTCAAAGGAGAAGAGATGAGTGTGAGGGAGCTGATCGGGCAAGATCAGGTGAAGATGAGCAAGATGGTCGGGGAGAGGAGGCAAGTGTGGGGCAGATGACAGGGGAGTGTTGGAAAGGTTTGGGAAATGGTCAGGGAAGAGGAGACGAGGGTGGGAGAGGAGGGGAAATTTTCAGGGGAGAGCAGGTGCAGGTAGGGGCAAGATGGAGAGAATGGGGGAGTTGGTCAGGGGAGAGGAGGTATAAGTTGGGGAGATGGACAGCGGAGAGGAGAGGTGAGTGTGGGAGAGGAGGTCAAGGGAGAGGAGGCAAGTGTGTGGGAGATTTTCAGGGAAGAGCGGGTGAGGGTAGGGACAAGTGGAGAGAGAGGGGGAGATGGTCAGGGGAGAGGAGGAGAAGGAGGGGTTGTTGGATCAGGGGAAAGGTGGAGGTTGCTCAGGGGAAAGGTGTTGATGGTGGGGCAGATGGGTTGGGAGAGTTAAGGGTGGCGGAGATGCGGAGAAAGTGAGGGTGTTCGGGCAGAGGAGAGGAGGCAAATGTGAGGGAGATTAGCGGGGAGGTGGTGAGGGTGGGGGAGATGGTAAAGGGAGAGGAGGCTAGGATAGGGATAGGGGAGAGGAGGTAAAGGTGAATGAGATTGGCAAGGGAGAAGGGGCATTGATCGTGTGGATAGTCAGAGGTTTTCTCCCAGGGCTGAAATGGCTGCCACAAGAGGACACAGGTTTAAGGTGCTGGGCAGTGGGTACAGAGGAGATGTCAGGGGTAAGTTTTTCACTCAGAGAGTGGTGAGTGTGTGGAATAGGCTGCCGGCAACAGTGGTGGAGGCGTATATGATAGGGTCTTTTAAGAGACTTTTAGATAGGTACATGGAGCTTAGTAAAATAGAGGGCTATAGGTAAGGCTAGTAATTTCTAAGGTAGGGACATGTTCAGCACAACTCTGTGGGCTGAAGGGCCTGTATTGTGCTGTAGGTTTTCTATGTTTCTTTCTTTTCCACTCTTTTTATTAATTTTCAAAATTATAAACATAACAACAGTATTACTGAACAGAGATTGGGATTACATTATTAATAATTGACATTGCAAATATAACATTGGTAATAATACAGATATATAAAGTTTCCCAAACTCTAAATATAATTAAACATGGTAAAGGGATAAATGAGAAAAAACTAACCCCCCCCCCCAATTAGAAAAGAAAAAAAAGACATATTAATTAAACTAAGCGATATTAACCTAAACTAAATAAAATTAAAAACAGAACTATAGAAAAAAAAAGACAGGCTAACATATTACATTGGATAGAATCATTAACGTCATTAACTCCACTCCTCTATCCATGTATTTTAAGTTAAAAAAAAAGGCTTTGAAAAGGTCAAACTACATCATTTGGAAATGTTGAATAAATGGTCTCCAAGCTTCTTCAAATTTAATCGAAGGGTCGGAGATGCCACTTCTAATTTTCTCTAAATTTAAACAAGATATAGTTTGAGAAAACCATTGAAATGTAGTAGGGGGATTGACCTCTTTCCAGTTCAATAAGATAAATTTTCTAGCCAATAATGTTGAAAAAGCAATCATCCGACAGGCTGAAGGGGATAAGTAACTATCTCCCATCATTGGTAACCCAAAAATTGCAGTAACAGTGTGTGGTTGTAAATTAATACTCAAAACAGTAGAAATAATATCAAAGATATCTTTCCAATATTTATGCAAGAAAGGGCAAGACCAAAACATATGAGTCAAGGAAGCAACTTCAGAATGGCATCTATCACAAATTGGGCTTATATGTGAATAGAAACGAGCTAATTTGTCTTTAGGTTTTCTATGTTTCTATGTTTCTAAGAGGCGAGGGTGAGGGAGATGATCAAGGAAGAGGAGGCGAGAGTTGGGGAGATGCTCAGGGGAGAGGAGGTGAGGATGGGGGAGGTGGATGGGGAGAGGACAAGAAGGTAGGGTGGGTGATTGATCAGGAGAGAGGAGGTGAGTATGTGGGCAATAGTGTGGGGAGAGGAGATGAATGAGAGGAAGATCATCAGTGGAGAGGAGGAAAGGGTTGGGGAAATGGCCAGGGTGAAAAAGGAGGAAAGTGGGGAGATGGTCAGGGGACAAGAGGGCAATAGTGGGGAGCTTGATCAGAAGAGAGGAGGTGGGTGTGGGGGAGATGGTCAGGGGAAGCAAGTGTGGGGGAGGTAGTCCCGGAAGAAGAGGTGAGGGTTGGAAAGATGTTCAGGAGAAAGGAGGTGAGAGTGAGGTAAATGGTCAGGGAATACAGGTGAGGGAGATGTCAGGGGAAAAGTGGAAAGTGTGGGGGTGTTTGGTTAACGGAGAGGGGGTGAGGGTGGGGAGGGGATGTCAGGGGAAAGGTGGAGAGGGTGGGCATGTGGCTGAGGATAGGAAGACCTGGAGGGGAGATCATCAGGGGAGTGGAGGAGAAGGTGGGGGATATTGGTCAGGGGAGAGGAGGTGAGGATTGGGCAGATGACAGGGGAGAGGTAGACAGTCTGGAGGAGGTGGTAGGGCATAGGAGGAAAGGGTGGTGAGACAGTTAGGGAAGAGGTAGCGAGTGTAGGGGAGACGGTTGGGGAGAGGAGGGAAGGGTGGGGAGATGGTCGGGAAGAGAAGGCGTTGGTCAGTGATATGGTCAGGGGAGTGTAGGGGGGTGTTGGTGTGGGGAGAGGAGGAGGGAGTGGGGGAGATGGTCAGGGCTGAGAGTATTGATCAGGGAAGAGGAGACATGGGTGGGGTACGTGGTCAGGGGTAAGTTAGGGAGGGTGGAGAACATGGCTGGGGATAGGAGGAAAGGATGAGTTGATCAGGAGAGAGGAGGTGAGGATGGGAGAGATAGTCGGGGACGTGGAGATGTGGGTGGGGTATATGGTCATGGGAAAGGGCAGGAGACACAAGACCATAAGACCATAAGACGTAATAGGAGAATTAGGTGATTCATCCTATTGAGTCTGCTCCACCAGTCCATCATGGCTACTCAACCCTGTGCACCTGCCTTCTTGCCATATCCTTTGATGCCCTGACCGATCAGGAAATGATCAAGTTCTGCCTTAAGTATACCCAAGACTTAGCCTCCACCGCAGTCTGTGGCAGGCCATTCCACAGATTCACTACTCTCTGGCTAAATAAAATCCTCCTTACCTCTGTTCTAAAAGGCCATCCCTCAATTGTGCGGATGTGCCCCCTAGTTCTGAATATCCCCACCAGAAGAAACATCCTCTCCACATCCACATTATCTAGTCCTTCGAACGTTTGGTAGGTTTCAATGAAATCCCAACGCATTCTTCTAAATTCCAGTGAGTACAGGCCCAAAGCTGCCAAAAGCTCTTCATATGTTAACCCCTTCATTCCCAGAATCATCCTTGTGAACATCCTCGAGTCTCTCTCCAATGACAACACATCCTTTCTGAGATATGGGGCCCAAAACTGTTGACAATACTCCAAGTGTGGCTTGACCAGTGTCTTATAAAGGCTTAGCATTATCTCCTTGCTTTTATATTCTATTCTCCTTGAAATGAATGCCAACATTGCATTTGCCTTCTTTACCATAGACTCAACCTGTAAATTAACCTTCTGGGAGTCTTCCACGAGGACTCCTAAGTCCCTCTGCACCTCTGATGTTTGAACCTTCTCCCTATTTAGATAATAGTCCACACTATTGTTCCTTTTACCAAAATGCATTTTCATACATTTCCCAACACTGTATTCCATCTGCCACTTTTTTGCCCATTCTTCCAATTTGTCTAAGTCCTGCTGTAATAGCATTGCTTCCACAGCACTACCTAACCCTTCCCCCACCTATCTTCATATCATCCGCAAACTTTGCCACAAAGCCATCAATTCCATTATCTAAATCATTGACAAACAATGTGAAAAGTAGTGGTCCCATTACTGACCCCTGAGGAACATCACTAGTCACTGGCAGCCAACCAGAAAAGGCCTCTTTTATTCCCACTCGCTGTCTCTTGCCTGCAGCCATTCCTCTATCCATGCCAGTATCTTTCCTGTTACGCCTTCAGATTTTATCTTCTTCAACAGCCTCATGTTTGGCATCTTATCAAATGCCTTCTGAACATCCAAGTAAATGACATCCACTGTCCTCTCCTTTATCCACCCTGCTTGTTACTTATTTGAAGAACTCTAACAGATCTGTCAGGCAAAATTTTCCATGACATAAACCATGCTGACTTTGAATTATTTTATCATTAGTCTCCAAGTACCCTGAAACCTGATCCTTAATAATGGGCTCTGACACTTCCCAACCACTGAGATTAGGCTAACTGGCCTATAATTTCCTTTCTTTTGCCTTCCTCCCTCCTTAAAGAGTGGAGTGATATCTGCAATTTTCCAGTTCTCTGGAACCATGCCAGAATCAAGTGATTCTTGAATGATCATGACCAGTGCATCCGTTATCTCTTCAGCAACCTCACTTCGAGCTCTGGGATGTAGTCCAGGTGACTTATCTGCTTTAAAACCTTTGAGTTTGCCTAACACTTTTTCCTTCGTAATAGCAATGGCGCTCACTCTTGCTCCCTGACAGTCATGGACCTCTGGCACACTGTTAGTGTCTTCTACAGAGAAGATATATGCAAAGTACCCATTAAATTCATCTGCCATTTCTTTGTCCCCCATTACTACCTCACCAGCATCATTTTCCAGTAGTCCAATATCAACTCTCATCCTCCTTTTATTCTTTATATAAATGAAAATACTTTTAATATCCTACTTTATATTGTTGGCTAGTTTATCCTGATATTTCATCCTTTCCCTTTTATCACTTTTTAGTTGCCTTTTGTTGGATTTTAAAAGCTTCCCAATCATCCAACTTCCCACTCACTATTGCTACATTATATGCTTTTCCTTGGCTTTTATGCAGTCCTTAACTTCCCTTGTCAAGATTGCCTGCACCTGCCATTTGAGAACTTCTTCCTCCGAGGGACATATCTATCCTGTGCCTTGTGAACTATTCTCAGAAACTTCAGCCATCTCTGCTTTGCCAACATCCCCACCAGTATCCTCTTCCAAACCACCTGGGCAAGCTCCTCTCTCATGCCTCTACAATTCTCTTTATTCCAATGTGATACTGATACATATGACTTGTGCCTGCCCCTCTCAAACTGCAGTACGAATTAAATCATATTATGATCACTGCCTCCTAGGGGTTCCTCTACATTTAGTTCCCTAATACGATCTGGGTTATTGCACAACACCCAATCTAAGATAGCCTTTCCCCAGGTAGGCTCAAGCACAAGCTGCTCTAAAAAGCCACCTTGTAGACATTCAACAAATTCCCTCTCTTGCAATCCAACACCAACCTGATTTTCCCAATCCCCTTGCATATTGAAGTCCCCCATTACAATTGTGTCATTACCCTTATTACCGCTGTCTTTGCAATCTCAGCCGCACATCTTGGTTACTACTTGGAGGCCTGTATATGATTCCCAGTATAATTTTTTCACCCTTGCAGTTTCTTAACTCCACCCACAAAGATTCAGCATTCTCTAACCCTATGCCACCTCTTTCTAATAATGTAATTCCTTTTTAAAAAAATTTTATTTTTATTTGGATAAGGTATTCACAAGTAATATACAAACTATTTTTAAAAATATATAACCTTTTCCATTTTTATGTGACTAAGTCTGTATTAATTTGTACATTCACAAGTGCACGTTGAGATAATATAGAAAATAATTAGGCACTCAAATAGATGTTAATGTGCAATTGTAATTCCACTCTATTAAACTAAATAATGATAATAGTTGTTATAAAATATTAATAATTGTAGTCGAATACTAATTTCCATGTATCTCTTCTGGTCCATTTCTTTCTGGTCCAAAATTTCCCCAGATCTTTTCTTTACTTGTGTTAATTCCACATTTTCCAAAAAAAAAAAGAACAGTAAACATTTGAGCCAAGGGTGCTTACGTTAGCACTATTCCTATGTTGGTGAGACAAACAGTATAAACCATTCAGTGAGTCATCTAAAGTCTGTTCGCTCTGGGGTTATAAATTCAATCCATTTATTCCAAATTTGATAACATTTTTCCTTTTGAATTCTCAGAGAGAAGGTAATCTTTTCCATTTTAAATATTTCCAAAATGATTTCACGCCAATCTTCTAATGTAGGTGATGTTGGATTTAACCACTTTCTGGTGATTGATTCCTTACTTGCCGCTAAAAGGGCCTGCAGCAGCTTTATATCTTTCTTCTGTTCTAAAGATGTAATTCCATCCCTTACCAACAGAGCCACACTACCACCTTTGCCTTCCTGCCTGTCCTTTTGATACAAAGTATATCCTTTGATGTTAACCTCCCAACTATGGCCTTCGTTCAGCCACGACTCAGGTGATGCCAACAACGTCATACCGACCAATCTGTAATCGCGCCACGATTTCGTCCACCTTATTCCGAATGCTACTCGCGTTTAAATGCACCACTTTTATCCTGCATGCTTTGCCTTTTTGAATTTGGCTCTGTGGTACAATTTAACCCTTTATGCTGTATGTGGCTGGGGTTAGGAGGAAAGAGTATGTAGTTGGTCAGGGAAGAGGAGATAAGAGTGAGGAAGTTGGTGAGTGGAGAGGAGGCAAGGGTGGGGGATATTCTTAGGAGAGAGGAGGAAAGGGTGGGGATATGGTCTGGGGAGAGGAAGAAAGGATGGGGGAGACAGTCAGGGGAGAAGAGTGGGAGATACAGTCAGAGGAAATGTGGAGAGGGTGGGGAAGATGGCTGGATATAGGAGGAAAGGGTGGTGAGGGTCAGGGGAGAGGAGGAGAAGGTGATGGAGGATAGGGAGATGGTAGGCGGAGACGAGGCAAGTGTTTGGGAGAAGGAAAGGGTGTGGAGATGGTACCGGCAAAGGAAGTGAGAGGATGGGGAGATGGGCCAGGGAGAGGAGGTGAGGGTTGGGGAGATGGTCAGGAGAAAGGAGGTGAGGGTGAGGTAAATGGTCAGGTGAGGGAGATGTCAAGGGAAAGGTGTGGAGGGTGAGGGAGTTTGGTTAACAGAGAGGGGGTGAGGGTGAGAGCGATGTCAGGGGAAGTGTGGAGAGGGTGGGGCGTATGGCTGAGGATAGGAGGACAGGGTGAAGAGATCATCAGGGGAATGGAGGAGAAAGTGGGGGACATTGGTCAGGGAAGAGGTGGCGAGTGTAGGGGAGATGGTCTGTGGAGAGAAGGTGAGTTTGAGGGAGATAATCAGAATTGAGGAGGAAAGTGTGGGGATATGGTCAGGGCAGAGGAGGTGATGGTGGGGCAGATGGTCAGCGGAGAGCAGGTGAGTGTTGGCGAGGTGTCGGGGAGATGTTGAAAAGGTTGGGGTTTTTGTCGGGGAGAGAAGGAAATGGTGGGGAGATGGTTAGGGGAGAGGAGGCGGAGAAGGTGGGGGAGATTGGTCAGGATAAATGAGGTAAGGGTGGGGGAGATGTCAGAGGAAAGATGGAGAGGGTGGGGGAGATGGTAGGGGATAGGAGGAAAGAGTGGGGAGGTGGTTGGGGGAGTTTGTCAAGGAAGAGGAGCACAGTGATGGGGATGATATCAGGGGATAGGTGTGTCAAACTATTAATCTGCTAGTGCCAACCACCTGCACCGGAATCATAGCCCTCCTTAGCCCGCTCATCCGTGTACCTATACAAATTCCTCTTAAACATTGAAATCGAACTTGCAACCATCACTTCCACTGGCAGCTTGTTCCACACTCTCACCATCCCTCAAGTGAAGGAGTTCCCCCTCATGTTCCTCTTAAGTATATCACCTTTTACACTTAGTCCTGGGTGGTGGGGTAGAGATACATCCCTACCCAAAGAGGTGTAAGGCCCTCCTTCACTCTGCTAGTCTGCACGTCATCCTTGGAGAAGGTGTAGCACCTGCTTAGCACCCACGATCAGGATCACGTGAAGCCATGGGAACTCATGGAATGGCCATATGAGTAGCTAGTGCATATCACAAGTCCTGGCTATGCGACCACGGACACCATGAAGACACGGGAAAACACGGAACATCGAGGGCAATGGGTTAGCGGCCGGGGGCTGTGTGTCCAAAGACCTGAGCCCTGGGGCAGACTCTCTGGGTGTAGAGTCGGAAAAGCGATGCAATAGACTTTTAACATCATAAATCAGCGAATTGTTTTGTAATGTCTCCCCTCTTGCTGTGAAATGGGATCACCTCTTTTTCCCTTACCAGGGAGAGACAGAGCCTGCAGTATGTCGAGTTAGTGGGTGAACGAGTAGTCTTTGGGGTACTGCAAGTCTGTGTCTTTATTGATGCTTTGCTGCACGCTTGAGTGCTCGGTAGAAGGCGTCGACTTTTTTTGCATGTTGGGGGGGTTTGAGGGTTATTGCCTTGCTGCTGCTTGTGCATGGGAGGGGGGAGCTGGGGGGGGGCTTTGGGGTTCTAACGTTTAACTGTCATTCATTCTTTGGGGCACTCCTGTTTTGTGGATGTTTGTGAAGAAAAAGAATTTCAGGATGTATATTGTATACATTTTGCTGACACTAAATGTACCTATTGAACCTAATGAAGACAATCTCTGTAGAGTAATGGTAATGGCTGGGGTCACTTATCTTGTAAGGACACTGTCCAGAAGGTGGCAATGGTAAACCATTTTTGTAGACAAATTTGCCAAAAGCTATCATGGTCATGGAAAGACTATGATCACCACCTGATACAACACTGCACATAATGACAATGACACTTAACCTGAGACCTCTAGTTCTAGTCTCAACTAACCTCGATAGAAGAAAACCTGTTTGCACTGACTCTATCTGTATTCCTCGTAATGATGCAGTTTTGCACTATCAACAGCCTCTCCTCACTATATATTGCCTCTGTAAACCAGCTACTTCATCTTCAGCACGATTATCCGCCTTTCCTATGATACTTCTTGCATTGAAATATACGCAGCTCAGGACTCTAGTTGCACCATGCTCAACCTTTTGATTCCTGACTTTGTCTGCAGTCTTACCAACATCTGCCTCCACAACCTCTCCAATAACTGTTCTGGCACTCTGATTCCTATCGCTCTGCAACTTTAAACAAACTCTGCAACAAAAGTTTAAACCCCACCATTCAGCATTAACAAAGTTTCCTGCCAGGGTAACAGACCCCCCACATGTTGAGATGCAAACTATCCCTTCTGTACAGGTCCCAGCTTCCCTGGAAGAGAGCCCAATGATCCAGAAATCTTGTGCCTGAATGAATGAAAAGAATGCTGAGGACTTGATCTGAGACGTGCCGGATGGACCCAGGCGCCTGGAAGGCAACATAGCATCCGGGAATCTCATTCTCGCCCACAGAACCTCCTGTCCATTTCCCTAACTAACAAGTCCCCTTATCACCACAGTGTGCCTCTTCTCCCCTGTTCTCCTCTGAGTCACAGGGGCAGTCTCAGTGCCAGAGACCCGACGACTGTGACTTTCCTTTAGCCTTTCAGTTAGTCCTGACGAAGGGTCTCGGCCCGAAATGTCGACTGTACCTCTTCCTATAGATGCTGCCTGGCCTGCTGCGTTCCACCAGCATTTTGTGTGTGTGACTTTCCTCTGTTAGGTTATTCCCCCGACAGAAGGCAAAGTGATATACCTGTTGCTGAGGGGGGATCATCACAGGGGTACTCTGCACTGGTTCCTTAACCTCTTTCACCTTCCTATCACCCAGTTTCCTGTACCCTGCACCTTTGGTGTAACTACCTCTCTATATGTCCTATCTATCACCCCCTCAACCTCCTGGATGATCCAAAGTTAATTCTGATTGAAGTCCCATCCTCTCAAAACTTCCCACGTCCAGATTGGTTGCTAGTGATCCACCTGGTGATCCACACCCTAAGCTCATCCACCTTTCCTACAATACTCCTTGCAATGAAATATACATAATTCAGAACATTAGTCCCACTATGCTCAATCTTTTGATTCCTGACGTTGTATGTACAAGTCGCTTAACAACATCTTTCTCCACAACCATTTCACTCTCTGCTCTGGCACTCAGATTCCCATCCTCCTACCACTCTCGTTTAAACCTCCTTCTCATGCAGAGTGCAAACTTTCTGCAACGATGTTACTCTCCTGCTAGTTCAGGTGCAAACTGTCTCTTCTATAGAGGTCCCATCTACCCCGGAAGAGAGCCCATCTATCTAAATATCTGAAGCCCTCCCTCCTGCACCATTTCCTTAGCCAAGTGTTAAATGGTATCATCTTCCTACTTCTGATCTCGCAAGCATGTGACAGAGGTAGCGATCCTGAGATCACAACCCTGTCCTTTAACTTAGCACCTAACACCCTGAATTCACTTTGCAGGACCTTCTCAACTTTCCTACCCGTGTCATTAGTACCGATGTGGACAGCGACCTCTGGCTGTTCACCCCCCCCCCCCCCCCCACTTAAGAACACCATGGACTCGATTCGAAATGTCCCTAAATCCTGGCACCTGGGAGGCAACATACCATCTGGAAATCTCGTTCCCTTCCACAGAATCTCCTGTCTGCTCTCCTAACCAATGAATCTCCTGTCACTACACCTCACCTTTTCATCCCCTTCCCTTCTGAGCCAGACAGCCAGAACCTGTGCCAGAGACCTGACTGCTGTAGGTTTCCTCTGCTAGGTCATTCCCCTCTCCCACCCCCCAACGGTATCCAAAGCAGCGTTGATGGAAATCACCACAGGGATACTCTGCACTTTCCCTCTCCTGACAGTCATCTGTATCCTGCACCTTGGGTATAACTACCTCCTGGTATCACTTCTTAATCAATCCCCTCAGCCTGGACTTCATCCAGCTTCAGCTCTGGTCTGAAAGATGCTGTAGCTGGATGCACTTCTTGTAGGTGTAGTCATCAGGGACACTGGAGGTCTCCCTGCTGCCCTATATCCTATAAGAAGAGCATTCCACCATACTGCCTGGCAACCCCACTGCTCTAACTGTGTAACAAGGAAGAAGGAAAGAAAAATTAAATGAGAAATTCTGCCTGCAGATAATGCCTCTCCTTGCTGAAGCCTCTATAAGCCAAATCCTGAACTCACCACTTTAACAATTGCCTACTCACACAATGGCCGCTCCCACAATGGCTGTTATTCCCTTACCAAGTGTCTAATTATGCATAATCCAATGTCTCCAAGGGAACTGCAGCGAGCAGAACTGCTTCCGCTCACTTCTTTTGAAATCTCTTTCGCACCACGCAATGTAACCTCTCCAAGGGAACTGTGGCATGAGAATGCCCTGATTGCTCTGCTTGCTTCTTCTGAAATCTCTCTTCTCTGTCACCCTCCTGTCAGCTTGAATGCGTCTGGCCACTCTCCTCTGATTTCTCTCATTAACAAGATGATTTTGCCCACAGAACAGCTGCTCCCTGGATGTTTTCTGCTCTTTTTTTGCACCATTCTCTGTAAACTCTGGAGACTGTTGTGCATGGAAATCCCAGGAGGTCAGCTGTTTCTGAGATATTCAAACCACCCTGTCTGGCACCAACAATCATTTCACTTAGATCACATTTCTTCCGCATTCCGATGTTTGTTATGAACATCAACTGCACCACTTGACTATCACTGCATGCGTTTATTCATTTCCTTACAGGAATTCACAGTAGAGCAGAGAAATACAATAGAATCAATGAAAACCAAAAACACAAAGACAGATAAACAACGAATGAGCAGAAGAAGACAAACTGTGCAACAAAATATAAATAAATAAGTGAAACACTCTGGTTTCCTCGGCTGCGTAAGTCTAGGGATGACAATCTCCGGCCCCGCCAAATGTGGGCGATTGAGACGTGAGCCCCCCACCGAACCCCCATTTGTGTGGATGCTGTGTCATTTGTTACCTTGTTACAAATTAATGCCGCAAAATAATAGACAGTTCAATGCATATGACTAAAGGAATGATGTTTATGAATCTTACTAAAGGGTTAGTAAAGAATAACAAGAAGAAAAGAGCCCATTCTAATTAAACAGTTAAACGTGCACAAGTTGGAGCTCATCTTGAACTTCTCTGTCACTCGCGCGCTGGGCCCTCGGTCAGCGTGAAAGCACACACCACCTTCCGAACGTCGCTCGCAATCCATCTCAAACAAACAGGTCTCTCACCAGATCGGATGCTACGATCGGTTCTCCCCAGCATCTTCTCTCTCCATCTCCTCTCGAACAAAAGCCCAAGACCAACCTTATTGTCCCTCACCAAGAAAAAGCTCCCTCTAATTGGGTGGCACATCATCCCTTATCTTCAGCAATAACCCAACCAAGGTGAAACAGAACAGAGCTGCTAAATGAAGTACCTACAGCATAACAGTAAAGATGTGAACCTGGGCACTACATAAGTAAATAAATAATAACGAGAACGTGAGCTGTACAGACCTTGAAAGTGAGTCCATAGGTTGTGGAATCTGTTCAGGATTGGTGTGATTAAAGTTATTCACGCTGGATCAGGAGACTGATGGTTGAGGGGTAATAACTGCTCCTGAACCTGGTGGTGTGGGACCTAAGGCTCCTTGTTCTCTCTCTTGATGGCAGCAGCGAGAAGAGAATATGTCCTGGATGGTGGGTGTCCTTGATGATGGATGCTGCTTTCTCATGGCAGCGCTCCTTGTAGATGTTCTCAATGGTGGGGAGGGCTACATCCAGCACTTTTTGTAGGCTCTACCCTCTCATGGGGCATTGGTGTTTCCATACCAAGCCAGGATGCAGTCAGTCAGGATACTCTTCACTGTGCATCAAAAGAAGTTTGTTTAAGGTCTCAGATGACATGCCAAATCTACGCAAATGTATACAACAGTAGAGGTGCTGTTATGCCTTCTTTGTGAGTGCACTTGTGTACTGGTGCCAGGACAGATCTTCTGATATCATTACGTTCAAGGAATTTAAAATTACCGACCTTCTCCACTTCCGATCCCCTACTGAGGATAGGCTCATGGGCCTCTGGTTTCTTCTTCCTGTATTCAATAGTCAGGTCTTTGGTGTTGCTGGTCTTGAGTGAGAAGCTGTTGTGGCTTCATTCAACCAGATTTTCAATATCCTTCCTATATACTCAATTGCCATTCACCGTCTCCAGCTCAACTGACATTTACTTTAAATCTTCACCCTTTATTTCATTGGAAACAGTTTCTATATATTTTTTTTCTTTTTGGCCCTTTTAAGCTCTGTGATGATTACACTTCAAATATACAATTTCACAAATGATTGTAATATTGCACGGTGGAGAAATGTTCTGAACCTTAGCTTCATTAAACAGTGAACTGCCGCCGTCTAGTGGAAATTTAGAAAATGCCATACTGCAGGCTAAACATTGTAAGAAAAATAGCAGAGACTGGGCAGCTGAATAAACAAAACACATTCAGGAAACAAGTGGGGAATCAGACATTTCCGGCAGTACAGTAAGGAAACATTTCAGATGCAAACTGTTCTCTGCCATATTTATGCAATATGTGATTGGGACTAACTGGTCTGTATTAGCTTATGGTTGAAGACTGTGAGAGAAATGGTCTGGTATTTATGCTTAGTCTATGATGTAGCTGTGCCATTATTCAAACATACCATAATCCTCTCGTGTGAATTCAAACTTTTGAGCCCACTCCATTATAAGTTAAAGCAATTGTATTTATGCAGGAGACACAGAACCTGCAAGGTAATTCAATAGATTATGAAATTAAAACTGTCTGTGCATTTAGTGCTATTCTGCTCTTTGTTCCAGTGCTTCCTTTCATTTATATGTTTTTTTTCCCATTTATTACTGATGGTAGCAAAGTCTGGTTTCACGGTAGGCAGGAGGGGATGATAAATTATAAACTCTCTGCTGTGGAACCAGAATATAATGCATCAAGGTGGGCATCTCTGCTCTACTGACAGGTGGATGGGGGTCCGATGAACTGGAGGCGGAGGGCAGCATGATCAGGTTCTCGCGTTCTTGACATCAGGCTTACTCATCTCATAAATTCGACATTTGAAGTGTAAATTTTCACCGGGGCACCTTGTAGAATTGTAAAATTGTTATTGCACAGGATGATGCTAACTCCCCAACTATTTCTTCTTAATCTTGCACGTTATTTTCATTCTGTGAAATCCTTGATTAATTGAGGTTCCATCCCCTCCACAGTCTATAGTCAGAGTGACACGAGAGTATAGCGGTTAACAACACTATTACAGCATCAGCGACTTGGGTTCGACTCTGCCACTGTCTGTTAAGAGTTTGTGCATTCTCCCTGTGATCGCATGTGTTTCCTCTGGGTGCACTTGTCCTCTCACATCCCAAAGACACACGGGTTAGAAGGTTCATTGGTCACACAGGTGTAAATGGGCACATGACTCCTTGAGCCTGTATCAGTGCTGAATTTCCAAAAAAAAGAGTTCTAGGTGACAACTACTCTCTGTGTAAGGAAATACTTTCTCACAATACCCTCCAATTACCTAACTAGACTTTTATTCTGCATCCTCCGTTCTTCAAGCATCTGCAAAGATAATGGTTTCCATTTAGTTCACCTTATCTCAATCAGTCATGATCTTCTAAACCTCGATCAAATCTCCTTTTGGTCTTTATTTTCTTTTGCCATTATGATTTCCAAATTGTGATATTCATACTGCTGATTTTCTTTCCTTCTTGTTGAAGCTAACCTGGCTGCCACGGACATCATGTTTTTGGTCTGCTGTGTGCCATTTACTGCCACCCTGTATCCTCTGCCTGGCTGGATCTTTGGTGACTTCATGTGCAAGTTTGTCAACTACCTGCAACAGGTAAGCAGGAGGAAAATGTGTGGACAAGAACCATTGCCTGCCAGATAAAAATCAACCCAAATTGCTGATGTTTTGTGGTGTTCCAAAAGGCATCAAGGAAGATCTGCACTAATGCATAGGAAGATATGCTATGAGCAACACAGGCTTTCAGTTCCCACTTCGAAATCAGAAGGTTTTAAATGGCACTTTCAAAATGATTAGGAATATTCACTAAGTAGCAACAAAAATTTTGCATTTACACGGTACTGTTAATTTGGTTAAGGAAGCACTATCTCACATTTCCTTCGTATTACCTAGCCAAAACTTTAAATCTTCAACAATTTGCATTTCAAGACATCTTGCAGGAGGATGAATGGAGAAAATCTGTCATTGGCCACTTACCGAGAAACTTGTGTTGATGCCCAAAGGGTTGGACAAAGTCATCAGCCAAGAGAATTACTGGAAAACAGGGAAATGAAGTAGGAATGCAGAAAGATTCAGGGAGGGAACTCCAGAGCCAAGGAGCTTATAGCTGAATTTAGAACACAAATGATAGAATGATTAAAATCAAAGATTTGCAAGAGGGCAAAATTGAAGGAATAAATTAACTCAGTAAATTGCAGATCTAGGGGATTTTAAAGAGACATGGAATAGTGAGGTCAATAATTCTGTTTTGGTAGCACAGTACCAGTGATGCAGGTTCAATTCCCACCACTGTCTGTAAGGAGTTTGTATCATCTCCCTGTGACTGCGTGGGTTTCCTCCTGGTGTTCCGGTTTCCTCCCACTGTCCAAAGAGCTACCGTCGAAGGTTAATTGGTCATTGTAAATTGTCCTGTGATTCGGCTAGGGTTACTGGGGGTTTCTGAGTGGAGTGGCTTGCAGGGCTGGAAGAGCTTATTCTGCACTGCTTCTCAATAAAAAATAAATAAATACATCAACATAAAAAAGCTGAATTTAAGGAAGCAGAAGTCTAAAATGTGAATGCAATATTGATGATGCTCTTCTGTGTTTATTGTGGTGGCGGCCTTTCTAATTTGCTACTGCTAAGTCACCATGCTGACCTGGTCAATGAATTTATACTCACTGAGGCAGAGTTGTAATTCAACTGGAATTGTTGTTAAGAGTGATGAAGACATCATAGCCGTAAAGGCACTGAGTTAATGGAGCACTGCTGTACCCCAGCACTCAGAGTGATAGGCAAGCAGAGCCCGATTAGGGAATTGCTGTTAGCTAGCACCACCTGTGGGAACTGTTGAAAGAGAGACATGATTTTTGGTCATTTAGTGTACTGGGAAGATTTAGGAAGTGTTATTAGGTTTTATCAAGTACTCTGGACTATAAATTATTCAATATTCAGGAAACATGTCAAAGTACCACTGAAAGGTGCAAAAGAAAAATCTGTTTTTAATTTCTTTAAATAACAGTTGGTTTGATTCAGAATTCCTGCTTTGTCCCTCTACTCAGTAAATTCTTTCCAGTACATTAGGGAGTGCTTTTGGGACATATCAGATTTAGATGTCTACCTAACAAAAATATTCTGATTAATTTGTACTGAATAATGCGATTGTTATTAGGTAGAAAGGCACTTGGGGTCATAAATTATCAAGTGTATATATTAAGGTAGTGGTTCCCAACTACTTTTATGCCACGGACCAATTCCATTCAGCAAAGGGTCTGCGAACCCCAGGTTGCGAACTCTGTATTAAGGGAAAGGTTGGTTTGGGTTAGTTGGATTTGGGGGAGTAGATTTAGGATGAAGATGAGGAGAAACCGCTTTTCCCAGAGAGTGGCGAATCTGTGGAATTCTCTGCCCAATGAAGCAGTGGAGGGTACCTCAGTAAATATATTTAAGGCAAGATCAGATAGATTTTTGTATTGTAGGGGAATTAAGGGTTGTGGGGAAAAGGCAGGTAGGTGGAGATGAGTCCATGATCTTATTGAGTGGTGGAGTCCATGATCTTATTGAATGGTGGAGTCCATGATCTTATTGAATGATGGCCGCCTCCTGCTCCTATTTCTTATGTTCTTATGTTTTGTTTGTAGGGGAGGAGAGATTGACTTTAGCCGGTATACTCATTAGATTAGATTAGATTCAACTTTATTGTCATTGTGCCAGGTACAGATACAAAGCCGATGAAATGCAGTTAACAGTTCTCAAGCATGACCTTATCAAATAACATACATTACATTAAAAAAGTCAGGTATTTTACACATGCAAGGGGCTGCTTTTGAATGATTTTATGAAAATGATCTTAGTGTGACAGAGAGAGGAGGAAATAAATAATTCAGCCTGATGCACAAGGGCCAGGAAAGTATTCAATTGCCAACTGAATGAGTGAACTGAGATACTTAAAATTGGGTTCACAAATTTTGATCAACTTTTTCTCAAGGTGATTTTGTTACAAACTCATAAGTCCTTCCTTCATTCGGGAGAAGATATGTGTCATTTTATCCACGTGGACCTTGATATTTTCAACTTCAGATGGAATTCCAACAGGTTGCAGTAATGTATTGATCATGTTACTGGACTGGCAGACAAAGGTTTAGACCATTGATCCAAAGACACAAGTTTGTTTTCCAGCATGGCAGCTGGATGGTGGGGGGGGGGGGGGGGGAGAGGATTAATATTGAGTAATTAAATAAATGTGAACTTCAAGTAAAATATGAAGCTACTGGATTTTGTGAAATGTAGAATTTGCTATCTTGGAAAGGAGTTGTAGCCAAACCAGTAAATGTATTCCAGAAGTTCTCAGTGTTTAAGTGATAAAGGGACCTGGCAAAATAGCAAGAACAAGGTACTGAGTTTAGAGTCACAGAGCCACAGGGAACTACAGTAAAGAAGCAGGCCCTTCAGCCCATCTACTCCATAGCAGCCTGCCCTGTCCCATCTACCTGCACCCAGATTATACCTCTCCCATCACATACCTATCCAAACTTCGCTTAAGTATTACAATTGAACTTGCACCTATTGCTTCTGCTAGCAGTTTGTTTCACAGTCAGACCACTCTCTGAGTGAAGAAGTTTCCTGTCAGCTGATTATGGATGAGCACATCAATTGACTTAAAGGGCCAATCCTGTTCCTAACTTCTATGTTTGCAGTTAGCTATTGTCCCTCACAGCTCTGACCTGGTTTGGATCTAGACCATGGATACAGCTTGTGTGAAGTTCAAACGTTCTTCCTGCCACCACGTGTTTCTCCTGATTTCCGTCCTCATTCCAAAAAGGTAGCGATGGATTAATTACTGCTGCAAATTGCCCCTGGAGTTGATAAGTGGCGAAAGAAACAAAGGGGAGTTGAAGGGCATGTGGGAGAGAAGAAGTTGTAGGAGTGGAGGGAAGTCAGTGAGGGAAATGGAACTGCAGGAGTTACTCTGCTGGAACAGAATGCTCCTGAAGGGCCAACTAGTCCCCCTCCCCCCCCCCCCCCACCCCATGATTGCAGTCAGTAAGCAAAGTCTGTCAAGCCTGGTAAACTAACATCCTTGCCCACTTTTTGACTCATTTGTGATCCTAGGCCCACCCATGTGGTTCACTCTTAACTGCCTCCTTAATTTAGGAGCAATAAGTACCAGCGTTAACAATAATATATCATATAACAATAATATAGCAGAAGAAATAATGTATCATTTCTTAATGCATGCATTACTAAATGACAATAAAAGAGGACTACGTGTCTTCATAATCATCATCATCATATGTCCATTATGTAAGTCAGAAAAGTCTCCTTGTCAGTTTTCAAAAGCCAATATTCAGAATGAATTCCTTTCTCATCACAGTAATTCTAATGAGACATACAAGTGACCCCTGGATTCCGGGGAGGGGTTCTGTATTGTGATTTTCCATAATGCAAAGCTGCATCATCTGTGTATGATTCAAGAAAGGCATGCTGTGTTGGTGTATTTACTTCTCTTCACATAGATTCTGTGAGCAAATTTTATTCTGCATATCAGAATTTTTGGATAATGATTTGTGAATTCCATCAGGGTGGATTTCCATAACGCGAGTGACTGTAACACAGGGCTCTCTTGTATTTGCTTTAACAGGTTACTGTACAGGCAACTTGTATTACCTTGACTGCAATGAGTGCTGACCGATGCTATGCCACATTGTATCCACTGAAGTCGTTGAGGCACCGTACTCCTAAGGTTGCCATGGTGGTCAGCGTGTGCATTTGGATGTGTAAGTTACAAAGAATTTTGCAGCCAGTGAAGGCATGCTCATCCCCTTGGTGCAAATACCATAAAGACTGAAAAAATATTTCCCCCTGCCTTAGTATTTGAACCTTAAGAACTGCAAGAAGATATTTTTTTGTTTATGCAATTTCCACATCACTGTCATCTACTTTTTTAAGGATTTTTTTTGTTGAAAGATTTCAAGGAAGAACAGATGCCAGTCTTAAAACAAGCCTTCATGCTTCCTGGATTATGTGTTGTTTTCATCTAAGCAGATAGTTTGTTTCTAGATCATCAGCTGCAATATGCGGCAAAAGTATCCTCTGTTAAATATTCTGTTACACTGAGTGGAATACTGGCTGTGGTCTGCACCTCCCTACACCTGGCATTTTTCTGGGGAAAATGATGTGGGAAAGCAGTATGTCCTAAATGGAGACTAGATGAAGACAGAGGAAAAGGGGAAGTAAAGTGTTGTCTTGCAGAGATTAAAATAAAGAATGTAAGTTTAAAACCTTGCCATTTATAGTAAAAACAACACCACAGAATGGGACCTCTCCTTTGGCATGCCAAAGTTTTTAAATAGCAAATGTAAAAAGAATTCTGCAATTTGTTTTGTTCAGGATCTCAGAACCAGAGGTTGCTTTTGTTATACTGTACTAATTTATCCCTCTGTTGTTCAGGTCATGATCTTATCATTGCAGATTTGTCGGTACATGGTAAAAAAAAAGTTCTGGCTTAATTTTTTAAACATAAATTTACCATGCGTAGTCGACTATAATTTGAGGAATAGCAAAAAAATAAGTCCAGGAATATGCTTCAAAGCAATTATATATCATGAGAGCCCTGTCAAAATAAATAAAAAGGCATCCAAACCTTTTGAGTTATTTGCAGCCTCATAGTCAATCCCATCAGTGTGACATTCACAATGTTCATTCATGATTGATCTTAGTAACGTTGGTGTGTTTTCATTCTAGGTTCCTTTGTCCTGTCTTTCCCAATTATTATGTACCAGAAGATAGAAAAGGGATACTGGTATGGACCCAGAACATACTGTGCAGAGGCCTTTCCATCAGATGCCCATCAGAAGGGCTTCATCCTATACCATTTTCTTGCTGTCTACTTTCTGCCTTTGCTCACAATCTCCCTCTGCTACTCTTTGATGATTAAGAGAGTGGGCAAACCTGTCATTGAGCCTGCTGATAACAGCTATCAGGTGTGTATGCAGTTTTGTACAGCTGCCTCAGGCCGAACATCAAAAGTGAATTTTTCTTGACTGTGTGTATGGACTATCTCTGTCTGTAATTGGGAGGACAGAAATGTGGTAATAAATGTAGTAGTTATTGTAGATTTATTTCCAAACCATAGTCAATAATGCTTACAAGTCTATGCTCTGAAAGCCATTTGCTCTGGAGACAAACCACATCATGAAATTTTGACATGCTTTATACTTAACAGTTTGGAGCAAGGCAGATATACAGCAGAAAGCACAGATGCCCCATGGAACAATCTTTTTGGCTTCTGAGACTGCAGGAAACAGAACTGAAACGTGCAATGGGTTTCAAGACAGAATGGTCAGAATTTTCTAACTGTTAAGTGTCCCACAGATTAATGCACAGATCTTCTCCTGAACCTCTGACTATACAGTACAGAGTTATTAGTAGCATGATGTCATTGAGTCATGAAGTCATACAGATAAGTAGTAGGCCTACCAATATGCACCAACCATTGCACGCTTCTGTTCTGACCCTTCTTCCCTGCAACAGGGGTATAGCCTCCTGTGTCTTGTCTGGGAGAAGGCTGCAAAGCTAGGAGAGCTTGCAGTCAGTATTCATTTCAGATGCCTTGAGGTTGTAGAGGTGTCGATGAAGCAGCTGTTGGATTCCAGACAGGAACATTGATATCACATGTTAGAATTAATGAGTCTGCCTTCGGCATCGTCAGTCCACGAATTAGACCAAAGCTTTTTCGACAATTTCTGCTGCGTGTTTGCTTTAGTATACTTGGATACAATTACAAGACTAACAGCGTTGTCAAAACCCAAAGTGGAGATACAGGTAGATAATATACACTCCCTTAATTGATTTAATCTTTTTCACCACCAAAGTTAATTTATTACTTATCCGCTTCTTTTGTGGAAGTTTTGTCCTTGCTTACGTTTTACATCAAGTCAACTATGCTGCTAAAGGGACAAGTATAGAAGGAAAAGCTATTAACGAGATAAGTTACTTCTGATAACATTTGTTAAAAACCCGCATTAATACAAATGAACAGGAAAAGGTATTTTCTGAAAGATTACCGAATAAAAAATTATTATCCTTCAATGTTGATCTGGAAAAAAAATGTATGCATCCTGTTCACAAACTTAACAGATGTTCTAAAAAGGACATCTTGCAATATAACCGTATCGTGTTATATTACTGGTAAAGTCAGTGCTAATGCTCTGAGTTGTGTCAAATAGTATGATTTGCATTTATATCTCTTGCAGATATGATATTACAGCCCCCAGACTCTGCTTATGTTCTTTATTCCCCTGAACATAATTTCTCCAGAAACAGAAAGCCAACCTTGCTGTGTAGACACTGTCCTGGGACCAAATGAAATGCTTCCAGTTGACATAGGGCCCCAGACCTGGATTGTGTCACGTGGGCCAGTATCTTCTTTAAGAGGTGGTAAAGACATATCCTCGGCTTTGCTGTCTGTTAAATTTGTCAAGGATTATTTCAAGAACACAAGAAAGTAGGAGCAGAAGTACGCCATCAGACTTGTTCAGTATGATCACTACTGATCTATCCTGGTTGTGCCAGTTCCCCATAAGCCTCAATTTCTCAATCTTTCTTTACTTAAGTATACCCATTGATCTCTCCTTCAGTTTAACATGATCAGCCTCTTATTTTGTATCTATGTTCCCTTGCTCATGGTTGTCCCACTCATGGAAACAAATCTTAACATCTACCCTGCATACAAGCTCTTAGGAGCTTGTATGTTTGAATAAAGTCACTCCTGGAACTGATGCTCTATCAATAACTCCAAAAGACTGGAAGTAGGGTAAATACTGAAAGGCTTTTATTCACAGTAAAATATGACCTCCAGCATGCTGAGTGTCTGCCCCTGGACTGAGAGGAGGAGCCAAGGCCCAATCGCCTTTATTCAGGGGTCTGTGGGAGGAGCCACAGGAGCAGTCAGCGGAGGGGCGTGTCCAGACAGGTAACCCAGTTACAATATATATATATGGTTTACCACAGGAACCACACCTCAATCCCCGGTAGTCTACTCGTTTGCAGCCTCTCTCCATTTACGAGGAATACAGACCCCATTTTAAAGCAAGCGGGCTAAAATTCTGCTCACTGTCCCTGGCGTGGCTTCATCAACACCATGTGCAATTATATAAATAACCATCTATTTTTAAACTAGAGGTCCTTTGCAATAAAGGCTAATGTGCCATTTGTCTTTTTAACTGCATTTGAGATGATTGCTGGACCTTAGTGATTCTTGAATTATATTACCTAGATCATGGGCTTTTAAATCATACACAAACATCATGGGTGACGTCTTGTCAAAAGCCTTTTGGAAACCTAAATATGCTACATCTGCAGGTTCCCCTCTTATCAACTCACGCTGTTACATCCTCAAAGAATTAGAGCCAAATTGTCAAACTTTATTTACCTTTAATAAAACCATGTTGATTATATTGTTTTCATAAATGATTAGTTGTTTCCTCTTTAATTATTGACTCTCCAACTTGCCAACAATAAATACTAAACTAACTGGCCTATGGTTCCTGCCCACTGTCTTTCTTCCTTTTTGAATATAGGTCACATAGGCTGTTTTCCATTCAACATTTCTGAATCTTTCTACCATTCCAGAACACTTAAAAAACTATTAAAAATGAAAGAAAATAAAATTGTTATACATTTTAAGTTAAAGAAACAGCTTAAAAGGCTAAAGCAATTTAACTAATTATAAAAGGTAAACCAAACCAAATAATTCCAACAAAATTGCAACTTGCCTTTTTCTTCACTTTCTTTAACTCAGGCCTTTCATTTCTTATTCAAGCGAATGGGCCCATGGATGCCGTGTACGATCTAGTCTGAGAGCAGATTTGCCAAGTTTAAATGTTGGTAAATTTCAGTGAATTTGCATAGCCTTTGGACAGCATTGGCAGAGTGCATCTGTGAATGCACCATGTACACTCAGTGTCTGGTTTACTTGGTACCTCCTGTACCCAGTAAAGTGGCCACTGAGAGTATGTTCATG
Source organism: Mobula birostris (assembly GCF_030028105.1). Taxonomy (NCBI): domain Eukaryota; kingdom Metazoa; phylum Chordata; class Chondrichthyes; order Myliobatiformes; family Myliobatidae; genus Mobula; species Mobula birostris. The sequence goes on from NC_092381.1 coordinate 35,445,824, forward strand.
GTCTTCCACTGCTATAGCCCATCCATTTCAAGCCTGGACATGTTATGCACTCAGAGATGCTCTTCTGCACACTACTGTTGTAACACGTGGCTATTCGAGTTACTGTCACCTTCCTGTCAGCTTGAGTCAGTCATTCTCCTCTGACCTCTCTCACTAGAAACACATTTTCACCCACAGAACTGCCGCTCACTGGATTTTTTCTTTGTTTTTCACATCATTCTCTGTAAATTCTAGAGACTATCAATCCTCAAGGATTGTAATGAAGCCTGCATTTGATTTCTTTCAACCTTATAAGCTTCACACTGTAATAATATGTTCAACTGTTTCATAATGATAAAACCTACACAACCCAGAATGATGTTTTCCAACAAGATATAAGGAATAATTAAACCTAGTATGCCCAATTCGGAGTTGTGTCAAAATAAGTCCTTCCCTTCTTGTTTCACCTCCTTCTCCCAAAAACCCAACAGTTTTATGTATTCTGTAAAGCTGTCACCCCTTATGCCCGTTATCCCACAGGTCAGGCCATAATCCCCGAATTACAAACAAGAGAAAATCTGCAGGTGCTGGAAATCTGAACAACGCACAAAAAAATGCTGGAGAAACGTAGCAGGCCAGGCAGCATCTATGGAAAAAAGTACAGTCGACGTTTCGGGCCGAAACCCTACAGCACCTGCTGCCTGGTCTGCTGAGTTCCTCCAGCATTTTGTGTGTATAAGCCCCTAATTCTTAACCCTACCACCCCCTTAGCTTCTGATTTACTAAGTGGAAGTTTGAACTTTTTACAGCTATTCTGGCTAAACAATCGGCCCGTTAATTCCCCTCAACACCTCTACATGCAAGGACTCATAAGAAGAAGGCAGGTAAACCAGTACTTTGTATATGAAATAATGCTTGATGAGTTTAAATCTGATCTACTGCTAAAATGACCTGTTTTAAGACACATCAAAACTGAAAAGGAATCTGAACAAATTACAACTTTGCAAGGACAGATTTCCTCCACCCAACATAAGCCTAAAATGATGGCAACCAATTCTATTGTATATACTGATAAATGCTTTCTTTATCGTCATCTGTAATTCAGGCACAAAAACAGCCACACCAACATTCCCTGTTAAATTATCTTCTGACCTATCTGTAAAAATGGTTAACATATCATAATTTTCCTTAATATATTGATGAACCAACAGAATCCTTATATTTTATTAAATTGTGTAACTAAAATCAATTAAAATAATTGGAAAAGAAACAAAATGGGATTACTGAAAAAGCTACAGCAGGGCATATTGCCTAATCCATCAAACCAATATTCCCAGCATGATAACAACCCAGCCACCCGAAACTAAAACACTCTTCTTGTGAAGTTTCTAATAGTCCTCCAACACATCTTTAATAGGATGATCATTTCTTTGCCTCCTCAGATTAATCCAGTATGTTAACATCAACTTCATCCTCTGCATTTGTAAGGGTAATCGTCCCATTTCAACCAGTAAACCTGAAACAGGGGATAACCTTATTGCACCACAACTCAATCTTAAAACCTGTGCCCTGTAGCACATCCAAACGTTTTAAATTTGAAGATGAAGCTCATAACTGAACCTCTTGACCATGTCTGTATGCTTCTTATGCAATAAGTTATTGCTACATGATTGGCTGATTAGATATTTGCATTAATGGGCAGATGTACAGGTGTACCTAATAAGGTGACCATTGCATGCAGATTGCTGGCAAATCACAGCAAAATCTGAGCAAGTATTTTATTTTGAACATGACAGAAATTTAGTTACTGTTTTGTTTAAAAAGAGGGGATCACATGCTGTACTGTAATTATGCAGATCAATAGAAGGGCCCAGAAAATAGACTTCGCTCTTTATACAGGTGCTGTTTATTGCACAAATGTCCAATCAAATCCATCAGAAATATGGAATGTGTCACTAACGCATCAATGACAGTACCTAAATGGTTAGAGTCATAGTACAATACAATGTGGATGCAGGCTTTTGCACCCAACAAGGCCATGCCAACCACAGTGCCCACCCTCCTAGTCTCAATTTCCTGTGTTCAGCCCAAATCACTCTAAACCCCACCCTCCAGATACCTATCCAATTGCTTCTTAAACAATGCTATTGTATCGGCCTCAACCACTTCCCCTTGTAGCTCATTCCATATGCTCACCATCCTTTGTGTAAAAAAAATTGCCCTTCAGATTCCTGTTAAATCTTCCCCCCCCACCTCTAGTATTGGACTTCCCTACACTCATGAACAGACTGTTACCGTCCACCTTCTCTATGGCTCTCATAATTTTAACTGTTTCCGTAGGGTCATTCCTCATTCTCCAATGTTCCCAGTAACAAAGAGCTACTCTGGCCATCCTATTCCCATAATTTAGGAACTCTAGTCCAGGCAACATCCTGGTAAATCTATACTGCACTATTCCCAGTTTAACCACATTTTTCCTATAATATGGTGACCAAAACTGTACACAGTACTCTGAGTGACCTACACAACTGCAGCATAATGTCCCAACACCCATGTTCAATACTGTAACTGATGACGATCAGTGAATTAAACACCATCCTGTCTGCCTTTCAATAATTTGTGCTCTTGTACTCCTAAATCCATCCATTCAATTAAACTGACTGTAATTTCCATACTGTAAAAGGACTAGATGGGGGAGAGTTTGTCAAATGTGTCCAGGAAAGTTTTCTTAATCAGTACATAGAAGACCCAATGAGAGAGTGTGCAATACTTCATCTGCTATTAGGGAATGAGACAGGGCAGGTGACAGAAACTTGGGCAGGTGAACACTTTGCATCCAGTGACCATGATGCCATGAGTTTCAAAGTAAGTATGCAAAAAAAATAGGTCTGGTCTGCGGGTTGACATTCTAATTTGGAGAAAGGCTAATTTTGATGGTATCAGAAAGGATCTGTCAAGTGTGGATTGAGACAGCCTGTCTTCTGGCAAAGATGTACTTGGTAGGAGAGAGGCCTTCAAAAGTGAAATTTTGAGACTGCAAAGCTTGTATGTGTCAGTCAGAATAAAAGGTAAAACATAGAACATAGAATAGTACAGCACAATATAGGCCCTTCGGCCCACATTGTTGTGCCGACCCTCAAACCTTGCCTCCCATATAACCATATAAGAGCAAAAGGATTGCAAGGGAGAAAATTGGTCCTCTGGAAGATCAGAATGGTAATCCATGTGTGGAGCCAAAAGAGATGGAGGAGACTTTAAGTAATTTTTTTTGCATCTGTATTTACTCAGGAGATGGACACAGAGTGTACAGAAGTGAGGCAAACTGGCATCAACTTCATGGTCTCTATACAGATTACAGAGGAGGAGCTGTTTGAGGCAAATTAGGGTGGATGAATTCCCAGGGCTTGACAAGGTGATGCCTTGGACCCTGCAGGAGGCAAGTGGAGAAATTGATGGGGCTCTAGCAGAAACACTTAAATCATCCTTAGCAACAGGTGAGGTACCAGAGGATTGGAGGATTGACAATATTGTTCCACAATTTAAGAAACGCTCTAAAAGTAAAACAGGAAATTATAGGCCAGTGTACCTGACATCAGTAGTGGGAAAGTTATTGGAAGGTAATCTAAGGGACCAGATATATGAGTATTTGGATAGACATAGACTGATTAAGGATAGTCAGCATGGCTTCATGCATGGTAGGTCATGTCTAACCAATCTTATAAAGTTTTTTGAGGAAGTTACCAGGGAAGTGGATGAAGGCAAGGCAGTGGATGGTATCTACATGGTCATTCGCAAGGCATTTGACAAGGTCCCGCATGGGAGGTTGGTCAAGAACATTCAGTTGATCAGCATTCAAGATGAGGTAGTAGATTGGATTATACATTGGCTTTGTGGGAGAAGCCAGACAGTGGTAGTAGATGTTTGCCTCTCTGACTGGAGGCCTGTGACTAGTGCAGTGCCACAGGGATTGGTTTCTCAGTCCGTTGTTGTCCGTCATCTATATCAACTATCTGGATGATAATGTGTTTAACTGGATCAGCAAATTTGCAGATGACACCTGGATTGGGGGGTGTAGTGGACAGTGAGGAAGGCTATTATGGCTTGCAGTCGGATCTGGACCAGCTGGAAAAATTGGCTAAAAAATGGCAGATATGTGCAAGGTAGAACCAACCAGGATAGGTTTCACTCAGTGAACGGTTGGGCACTGAGGAGTGTGGTAGAACAAAGGGATCTGGGAATACAGGTTCATAACTCATTGAAAGTGGCATCACAGGTAGATAGGGCCGTAAAGAAAGCTTTTGGCACATTGGCATTTATAAATCAAAGTATTGAGTACAGTAGATACGATGTTATGTTGAAGTTGCATAAGACATTGGTGAGACTAATTTGGAGTATTGCATGCAGTTTTGATCCTCTACCTACAGGAAAGATGTAAATAAGTTTCAAAGAGTATAATTTACAAGGATGTTGCCGGATCTGGAGGACCTGAGTTATATGGAAAGATTGAATAGGTTAAGACTGTATTCCTTAGAATGTAGAAGATTGAGAGGAGATTTGATAGAGGTATACAAAATTATAAGGTATGGATAGGGTAAATGCAGGCAGGCTTTTTTCACTGTGGTTGGGTGGGACTACAACCAGAGGTCATGGGTTAAGGGTGAAAGGTGAAAAGTTTAAAGGGTACGTGAGGGGAAACTTCTTCACTCAGAGGGACGTGGGAGTGTGGAATGAGCTACCAGTGTAAGTGGTGCATGTGAGCTTGATTTCAATGGTTAAGAGAAGTCTTGATAGGTGGTAGGGGAGTGGGGGAGCTATGTTTCTAGTGCAGGTCGATTGGAGTAAGCAGTTTAAATAACTTGGCACTGACTAGATGGGCCAAAGGGCCTGTTTTTGTGCTGTACTTTGCTATGATTCTATGACTTCCTGTTGTCCTGCCGATCATAGTATAAATCTTACCCTGGTTTGACTTTCCAAAATGCATCAGCCTTGCACTTAACTGTATTGAAATCCACTTGCCATTTCTCAAACCACTTCTCTAATTGATCAAGACCCCCTTATAATCTACAATGATTTACACTCATTCACTAAATAAAACTGCTGTGGTACTTTGTGGGAGCTTCATAACAATCTCTTAACTCCTCAGTCGTGGGTATGCTGATTGTTTGGAAGGTATTGGAGCTTAAAGAAACACTCTCAATGGCAGCTACGGAGCAGCAGCGTGCATCGCACCCATGGCAATTAGGGCATGGAAATTAGGGCAAAGATGATAGGTTTGTTTATTCTTTGGATCCCTGGGTATTCTCCTGTATGCATAGTAGCCCAATCCAATTATTTAGTGCAGTCAGTGGTCCCAGGGGTGGAGAATGATTAATTCATGTTGGAGAGATCACAGATTGTGCATTGAGTAAAACGTCTGCATCAGTGATAGACTAAACAGTGATGAACATTGAAAACTGAGTCTGCCTGATGTTTTTGGCAAAGGTATGGGACATATGTGAGGAAATCTTCAACTAACGTCATATTGGTGATCTCTGCACAATACGCTTCTGAGAGGAGAGAGACTGATTTTTGGAGACCTTTCAATGGAAGTAATAGGTTGCACCCAAAAACACATTTATGTATTTGGGGAGATGATGGAATTTCCTGATAAGGGAGCTTTACTCAGAAAGATAGATGCAGGTGAACTCATTTCCTCGAGAGCTTTTAAAATAATAATAGCTTATTGAGCCATATGGCTTAAGCTGTGAATATATTGTAACTCAAAAAATACAGCAAAATCAGCAACATTCAATCTTATGACTGGCCATTTCTCAGTCCATCTTTTCTTTGTTGCTCATTGATTTCTTAGTCCTTTATCCTTTAAACTGCAGCTTTTCAAAAGTCGTATGTTTGTCTTTTGATAATTAAGCACTAATACACAGTGTATTGGTTTTCATCCAGGTTCAGCTCCTGTCTGAAAGGACGATTGCAATGAGAAGCAAGATTTCTAAAATGGTGGTGGTGATTGTGCTCCTCTTTACAGTTTGTTGGGGGCCCATCCAGCTCTTTATCCTCTTCCAGGCGTTTTACCCAAAATTCCAGGCCAACTATGAGACATACAAGATCAAAACTTGGGCTAACTGCATGTCTTACGCCAACTCCTGCATCAATCCCTTTGTTTATGGGTTTATGGGAGCCAGCTTTAGAAAGTCCTTTAAAAAGACCTTTCCATTTATGTTCAGACATAAGGTCAGGGACAACAACGTGACCTCTGGCAGTGGCAATGCAGAAATGAAGTTCATCACTGCAGAATCTTAACAGTTATGAATTCTTTGTACATAAACATGTTTAAGATACATAGTCACAGATGGCCATTTTGTTTGGCCCGGATAATTCCTCGAGGGCAAATGTACTAACAGTAATATGACATGCAAGTTCTTAATTTGTTTATGAGCTTGCCTTCGCTGAGTAGTACTTAACTATATGGCCAAGTATTGCGGTTTACTGTAAAAAAATGATTTACCTTCAAGCAGCTTCAGAAGCACAAATGATTCCTTTGTAATTGGTTGCCAAGAAGTATTCCCTTAGGATTTGGAATTCTATAAACTCTAGATGGAAACAGTCAGTGTGAAAACCTTTCTTGCCACAGCCCACTGAGTCACTTAAACAATTCAAAAGAAAAACAGCTTAAAACTTGGACTTAGAACAAGCTTTGCTTTTAGAGTTATATTTGGACCAAATTTATTATATAATGGTAATTCATGGGAAATGAGTGTACCATTTGGAATTTTTCAGTAATTTGAATTACTGGAAAGATGTAGCTTGTTTAATGAAATTGCAGGTGTGATTGAAGAGAGATCTGTTCAACCTATTGGAAATTGACAGGAAAATGTGATCCATTGCATTTTTATTTAATGGATTGCACGTATAAACTTAACACAAATAAAGAAGGATTTAGTTAGAAATATTTTTAATTGGAATATATGGAAATTTAAATTACTACAAAATCATTTTGCTCATGTTCTGTCATAGTCAGCTGCACTTATGAAGATATACAGTAAATTTGGATCTTGGGGTATTTTAATGAGTTATTCGGATTCATTTAGAACAGAAGAGATTCTGCAGATGCTGGAAATCCAGAGTAATACATGCAAAATGCTGGAGGGGAGCTCAGTGAGTCAGGGAGCCTCTGTGGGAACAAATAAAGAATGAATGTTTTGGGCCGAGACCCTTCATCAGGATGGGAAAGGAAGAGGGAAGAAACCAGAATAAGAAGATGGGGTGGGGTGGAGGGCATGGAGAGGAGGTGAAGCCAGGTGAGGGGCAAGGTAGGTGGGTGGGAGAGTTAGGGACAACATGAGTAGCAGAGAGGTGATAGATGGAAAAGGTAAAGAGAGGAAAATGAAGAATTCTGGTTGGAGAGTAGACCATGGGAGAAAGGGAAGGGGTATCAGTGGGTGGTGAAACACAAAATAATCTGCAGACGCTGTTGTCAAAGGAACACTCACAATGCGCTGGAGGAACTCAGCAGGTCATTCAGCATCAGTGGGTGGTGATAGGCAGGTTAGGAGAAGAGAAAGGGTAAGCCAGACTGGGGGATGGAAGAAGAGAGAGGGGAGGGGGGAGGAAATTACCAGAAGTTAGAGGAATCAATGTTCATGTCGTCAACATGTTCATGTTCACTCAGACAGAATGTGAGATGTTGCTCCTCTAACCCTAGAGTGTCCTCAGATGCATTTAGAATTTGAGTTTGAGTGATACTGAAATAAATAAGATCAATGCAGTTTTAAATTGCTGAGTGACAACATTTAGAGGATATCAGACAGATTGAATGAATTCTAAGTAAATTTTTATTTGAATTAAGAAATCAGTACAACTTGTTAACAGTCAGATCTTGTCAAGACATTAAATTTGTGGCAAGGAATTTTGAACTGTCATGACCAAAATCAACGACATTTGATTTTTAGAAGATTGGTCTTTGCAAAAAAAAGAATTAGTTCACATTCAAGGAAAGAGAATCAAGTTGAACAAAGTGATTTTTAAGTTAATGAGAGCTTTAACGAACTGAATGAGAAGTAATTTATATGAATTCATTAATCAGTTAACCAACAACCATTGTTAGAAGTTAATGAATTCACAGCTGAAAAATACTAAGAATAACCTTATGATGTGAATTCGGATAGATCCAGAATTAAAAAGTGGTTGTTTATGAAATGAGTCTTGAATGGGTTTTGGGGTAGTTAAAAAAATGCTCAGTGTACATCGTGAAAAGATATATTACCGATAGGTTGGATTAAGTACAATCTTTGACCTTTTCCGTTTGCATTCTTCAACAGTAGATTTGAAATGTTAGTCGATAGAATATGACAGATGTATATTGGCATAGTGCTGAGTCCAGGAAACAGTTTGATTGTCTTGGATTTGATACGTCTGAGTCGACGTACTATCTGATGTGAAAAGAAACATGGCAAGGGAAATATACAGTCAGGTAGACAGACAATTCTGCTGCCATATTATGCACCATTCTGGTACACCCATACATCATAGGAGTAATTTCAAATGTAAATTATATTCAATAGTACTTATACTCAAGTGTAAATATTGTGCATGTTATATTTCATTGCATGTGGTGAGATAACAATTATAAAATATATTTTTAAATTGTGGTTAAAATAAATTTACTGTATAAATGATCAAGCCAATAACTTGTAATACTTTGGTATTTTCCTGTCTTCTTCAATCTACAGGGAATAAAATAGAAAAAAACACAATCAATCTTGCTTTTAATTTGCTTCTTACCATCTAAATCAAGTTTATTTCTCTGATCTTGCAGCTGCTACGTCTACCTTTCTTTGGCATGAGAAATTCTTACTCTGTCAATTTTCTCACGTTATTTCCTGTGTCAGTTCTGTTTAAATAATGATTTTGGTCAGCAAATGTCTTTCTGTAAGTACACATTCCGTCCAAATCAAACCTCAGTACACACACTAAAACCACTTCAATCGCTGGTGTATTTCTTACTTTCAGCAACAAGATTTGTTCCAAATCCACCTCAGCAAAGCCAGTGGCTGTGAATGTGTGGGCAAGCTACTTGTGGAGAAGTAACTTGCAGGAAGAACTCACAATAAACCCTGAACTAAGGGCAGGGAAGCAGTTTCTACTGCTCCTGGTTCCATAGCGGTGAGGTGAGGATCAGAAAGCACTTTCTTGCTCCCCACAAATGTACAGGAGGAAATGTTGAAGGTTTAGCATCCAGGACTACAGAGTTGGATGTAACCCTGGGACAGTTCTCATCTGTCATCCTCAGCCACTGCTAGTCAATAAATCCTGAAATAGTTTATATAGCACAAAATATTGTAGGATCTTCAAATCCCGTGTAAAGACAGTCTATGTTGTGAGAATAGTAGCTCTAGGGAAGGGAAAAGGGTGAGATTTCCTCTGGTTTGAAAGAGAAGGCCTATTGCTTCTGGCCCCAAGAGGGATGTACGTATATAAAAAGAAATCTTATCCAAGCTTGGCTCTGATTTGCTCCCTTGGTCTTGTGAGAAACTTATTTTGGCTTTCCGTTCTGGCTGAAGACTAAAATGTCCCAAAGTGCTTTAATGTTTAATACCAAGTCACATAAAGGCTTATTGGGATAAGGAACCAAATCTTAGAACATAGAATAGTACAGCACTTTACAGGCCCTTCGGCCCACAATGTTGTGCTGACCCTCAAACCCTGCCTCCCATATAACCCCCCACCTTAAATTCCTCCATATACCTGTCCAGTAGTCTCTTAAACTTCACAAGTGTATCTGCCTCCACCACTGACTCAGGCAGTGCATTCCACGCACCAACCACTCTCTAAGTAAAAAACCTTCCTCTGATATCCCCCTTGAACTTCTCACCCCTTACCTTAAAGCCATGTCCTCTTGTATTGAGCAGTGGTGCCCTGGGGAAGAGGCGCTGGCTATCCACTCTATCTGTTCCTCTTATTATCTTGTACACCTCTATCATGTCTCCTCTCATCCTCCTTTTCTCCAAAGAGTAAAGCCCTAGCTCCATTAATCTCTGATCATAATGCATACTTTCTAAACCAGGCAGCATCCTGGTAAATCTCCTCTGTACCCTTTCCAATGCTTCCATACCTTTCCTATAGTGAGGCGACCAGAACTGGACACAGTACTCCAAGTGTGGCCTAACCAGAGTTTTATAGAGCTGCATCATTACCTCGCGACTCTTAAACTCTATCCCTCGACTTATGAAAGCTAACACCCCATAAGCTTTCTTAACTACTCTATCTACCTGTGAGGCAACTTTCAAGGATCTGTGGACATGTACCCCCAGATCCATCTGCTCCTCCACACTACCAAGTATTCTGCCACTTACTTTGTACTCTGCCTTGGAGTTTGTCCTTCCAAAGTGTACCGCCTCACAGTTCTCTGGGTTAATCTCCATCTGCCTCTTCTCAGCCCACTTCTGCATCCTATCAATGTCTCTCTGCAATCTTCGACAATCCTCTATACTAACTACAACACCACCAACCTTTGTGTCGTCTGCAAACTTGCCAAACCACCTTTCTACCCCCACATCCAGGTTGTTAATAAAAATCACGAAAAGTAGAGGTCCCAGAACAGATCCTTTTGGGACACCACTAGTCACGATCCTCTAATCTGAATGTACTCCCTCCACCACGACCCTCTGCCTTCTGCAGGCAAGCTAATTCTGAATCCACCTGGCCAAACTTCCCTGGATCCCATGCCTTCTGACTTTCTGAATAAGCCTACTGTGTGGAACCTTGTCAAATGCCTTACTAAAATCCATATAGATCACATCCACTGCACTACCCTCATCTATATGCCTGGTCACCTCCTCAAAGAACTCTATCAGGCTTGTTAGACACGATCTGCCCTTCACAAAGCCATGCTGACTGTCCCTGATCAGACCATAATTCTCTAAATGCCCATAGATCCGATCTCTAAGAATCTTTTCCAACAGCTTTCCCACCACATAAGTAAGTCTCACTGGTCTATAATTACCCGGACTATCCCTACTACCTTTTTTGAACAAGGGGACAACATTCGCCTCCCTCCAATCCTCCGGTACCATTCCCATGGACAACGAGGACATAAAGATCCTAGCCAGAGGCTTAGCAATCTCTTCCCTCGCCTCATGGAGCAGCCTGGGGAATATTCCGTCAGGCCCTGGGGACTTATCCGTCCTAATGTATTTTAACAACTCCAACACCTCCTCTCCCTTAATATCAACATGCTCCAGAACATCAACCTGACTCATATTGTCCTCACCATCATCAAGTTCCCTCTCATTGGTGAATACCGAAGAGAAGTTTTCATTAAGGACCTTGCTCACTTCCACAGCCTCCAGGAACATCTTCCCACCTTTATCTCTAATCGGTTCCACCTTCACTCCTGTCATCCTTTTGTTCTTCACATAATTGAAGAATGCCTTGGGGTTTTCCTTTACCCTACTCACCAAGCCCTTCTCATGCCCAAATCTTGATAAAAGGATTTTTAAAAAAAAGTAAGTGTCACAAAGGAGTCAGAAATATAAAGGCAGAAAAAGTTAAAGATGAATGACTAGAGCTTGGATTTCGAACTTTGAAGGAAGCATTGGTGATGTACAAGAATCTGAGGGTCAATATCTACTATTTACATAGAGTTTTTTATCATGGAGAAACACTTCACAGGATTATAACCATGCACAAAATATGTGAATAGGAAAGGGGTACAGAGGTGACTAATAAGTGTTGGGAGGAATGAACCCTTTTTGAAGATATTGTTCCGAAGTTTCATGCCATTTACTAGAATGTACTACTATGGCTTTGTCCATAGGTACATGGACCTGGCTGAGCTAGGGTGCATAGATCTTGCTGGGACAGCATTCTATAGTTGATATACATTTTACTAGAGGATAATTCTGCAGGTAAACAGCCTTTACTGTGGCTAATGTTACAGGTGTAAGCTCTTTAGTGGTCTCTTTGCTGTAAATGTGTCCTAATGGGGCACGTTCATGACTTGGTGTGTTCCTGCTTTTTGTTGGGGTTTGGTTCTTCATGTCCAAATCCACTCTGCAGCTGCCTGTCCCTTACCTGTCGATCTGTGCACCTTGTTGGGCTGATGCTCCGCAGCGCTTGCTGGACTATGATACGGCTTATTGAAGTCTTATCCCTGAAACCAACCTTATTCAGTTAACCTTCACCATAACTGTAATTTTAGATAGCTACAGAAGCAGTTTACTTATTACAATTGAGAGGCAATATGTGCATACCACTCACCCAAAAGCATTTGCTCTCTACTCATGTAGTATAGAACAAAAATGCTTGAAAAACTTCTCTGCTTTCACTTAAGATGACTGCAAAACCTGGGTGGCCACCAAGGTTTAGATCAATTTATACAGCACATGGTAGGGATATAACCGTACCAAAGATATGGAAAGAAAATCCAGAGAGACTGATTGATATTACAAGTAAGAATCTGAAAGCGACATAATGAGAATGAAAAAAATACCCCTGGCAGTAGAAAATCATAATGTTAAAATGAAATTAGGGGCAAGATGGAATATGAAGATATTTATTGGAAGCCGAGTGAAGACGGATGAATGAGCTGGCAGGATTCAAGTATAACAAGAATGATTCAGTAACTCAAAGTAGGGGAAAAGCAGGGAGAGAATTAAGCATTAGGTTTTACTTGCTATCTGAAATTCACTCCTTGACTCAACAGAGGCTATGGTTGCAGGCTAAATGAGTTATCCTGTATCTTTTCCTTCATACATTAGTGTTTGCTGTTAAAGCAGACCCTGCTTATGCAGTGTTCCATCACCTGGGTAACCACCATTTTTCGTTGAAAAAGATCAAGCTTCTGTTGACTGTTAACTTTTCCATTAAATGGCAATGATTCATTCCGAATCTATTCTCTGGATTTTTCCAGCTGCAAATTATGTTTTTTTTAAGGGAAGTCTTTATTTCCAGACCCATGATTCAGTCTAAATCATTTCCAGCATCAACCATTTCACTTAGGGCTCTGGTGATTCAGTGTTTGAATTGGATCCATGACCTTATATTTGTGCTCAGTAATTCATATAATTCAGTTATATCTGCTTTTACAAAACATTGTTCCAGATTGGCTTTAATGTTGTCCTTTATTGTGTCAGCTGTTGCTCTGTGAGTAGTACTAGGGTCTCTGAGGCAGAAAGTTGTGTGTTCAAGTTCTGTGTCCTGCTCCAGAAACTTGAGCCTGAAGATGCTCCTGTACATACCAAGAGAGAGCTGTACTTAAGATGTGTCATGAAATAAGACACTATCGTCTCTCTCAAGATCTTCTTGAACTGCTATTTTGAAGAAGAGTGAAAGTGTTATCCCTGTGGTCCTGTCCAGTGCAGTTTCCACAGTATTTAATTGTGGCCACAATGTGCGTCTGCAAAATCCCACCAGAGTACAGCAGGCTGATTCCCCATGACAGACAAGCTGCCATCTTGCATTTGTCAGCAAATGGGGAGAGGTTACACCCGCTCACACTGATGATGTCAGCTTTAAAGCCACACCCCCAAGGAGATTATTTCTTAGCTGCAATATTCTGCTATTTATTAATAAAAGATTTATCCTGATGCAGGTTTGAAGTACAAGCCAGTGATGGCAATAGACTTAAATGACTGGGAATGGGTTTAAGAGGACATGTCATAGACTAATATAAGAAAATAAGCTTGCTTTGTTGGTATTTGGCTGCAATGCCACCAGATGTCCAGCCTTGAACTGGATCTGATGGTCACTGCTTTCAATGAAAGAGATTAGCTTTATTTGTCACGTGTATACAGTAAAATGTGTCATATGTGTCAGATCAAATCAGTGAGGATTATGCTGTGGGCCACACTTCCACTGCTAGCATAGCAAACCCACAAACTCACTCACTTAAACCATACATCTTTGGAATGTGGGAGGATCTGGAGCACCCAGAGGTCATGAGGAGAATGTTCAACTTCCTTACAGACATCAGAAGGGATTGAAACTCAACTGATGATCGTGGAACCGTAAAGCAATTGTGCTAACCACTGCGCTGTGAAGCCAACCCTAGATGGTCAACTGTATTATTTTTTCATTTGGTAGTCTCCCACGATTGGGATCTGAGCTTTAGTAAGTTTGAATTACGTGCACTTTTGTCAGTGTTTAATCCAGATTGTACAGTTTGAGTCGGTCAAGTGGGTGAATCTGACGAGAACAGCAACATAGTTTTGTCGTGCTGGGATAGTGGTTGCTATTCCCCATTTTGATGAGTTAGTGATCTGAGTGTGTATTGGTGTCAGAAACCACAGTCCATCCCCTAAGAAGAAGACAAATCATAATGATATTCTTTTATCTGTTGGCCACCAATTATGCATTCTAACATGGAAGTAGTCACAGAACATAGCAGTAAATGTGGTGTATATGGATTTTAGTAAGTATTTGACGAGATCCTCCATGGTAGGCTCATTCAGAAAGTCAGGAAGCATGGAATCCAGGGAACTTGGCCACATGGATTCAGAACTGGCTTGCTCTTGGAAGGCAGAGGGTAGTAGTGGATGGAATGCGTTCTGCCTGAAGGTCAGGGACCTGTTATAGGATCCCTGCTCATTGTAATTTTTTATAAATGACTTGGATGAGGAAGTGGAAGAATGTATTAGCAAGTTTGCAGATGACACGAAAGTTGGTGATGTTGTGGATAGTGTAGAATTTTTTTGTAGGTTATAATGGGACATTAATAGGATGCAGAGCTGGGCTGAGAAGTGGCAGATGGAGTTCAATCCTGAAAAGTGTGAAATGATTCACTTCCCAAGTTTGCTTAACCTCTCCTCACAGTACGTGCCCTCTAATCCATGCTAGTAAGCCTCTTCTGCACTCTCTCCAGAGCCTCCAGAACCTTCTCAGAGTCACAGGGTCACAGAATGATACAGCATGCTAACAGGTCCTTTGGCCCAACTGGTTCATGGTGAGCACAGCATCCTCCCTGCTCGTCCCAGTTGCCCGCATAACCCTCTATGTACCTATCCAAATACCTCTTAGATTTTGTAATTGTACTCGCCACTTGTTCCAGATACTTACTATCCTCTGTGTAAAGAAGTTACCTCTCAAGTATCTTTCTGATCACTCCCCTTTGCCCTTGAGAAAAGACTATGACCGTCCATATTATCCATGCCTCTCATGATTTTATAAATTTCTGTAAGGTCACCCTTCATTTATCTGTGCTCCAAGGAACAAAGATTCAGTGTGTCTGGCCATTCTCCCCCTATAACTCAGGCCCTCAAATCCAGGCATCCTTCTTGTCAATTGACTCTGCACCATCTCCAGTTTGACAATGTGCACTTGTACTCCCAGGTTGCAGATCATCCCAAGGTTGTGATCCGAGTTCCACAACACTTGTCAATGCTCTGCCATTCACTGCATAGGTCATACCTGGTTTGAATGACTTCACATTTACTGTATTAAGATATTAATACAGTATTAAATATTGACGCTCTGCGTCAAGCTACCAAAGATCATGACAAGCTTGGTTTTACCATAAAACCATGGTGAACCAAAAGGGTCAGTCAGTTACGCTCACGGATCTCGATTTTGCAGACGACATAGTCCTGCTCTCTGACCAGATGGAGGAAACACAGCAGCTACTGACAAAAGTGGAAATTGAGTGCAATAATGTTGGACTTCACCTAAATGCTACATGGCGTTTAACTGTGACAAGAGTACTCTCAAGACCGTAGAGAATGGTACCATTAAGAAAGTCTTTGACTGCAAGTACCTTGGGTCAAGAATGATGAGTTCGGAGAAGGACATAAAGATACGGAAGGCACTGGCGTGGAGGGCTATGAACGACATGAAGGAAATCTGGAAGTTGAACCTGACCAGGGGCTTAAAAAGAGGATTTTCATAGCAGTCATAGAATCCATTCTCACGTACGGATGCGAGAGGTGGACACTCACCAAGGCGATGCCAAAGTCTCTAGATGGTTGCTATACACGAATGCTCTGGATGGCTCTTGATGTGAGTTGGCAACAGCACATGACAAATGTCGAGCTCTATAACAACCTACCGATGCTCACCACTAAAATCGAGGGGAGAAGACTGCAACTAGCGGGACACTGTCTACGCCACCCTGAGCTACCTGCCAGCCTAGTCATCATATGGGAGCCCAAGCGTGGGAGGAGGAACCCTTGGCGCCCTCCCAAGACTATGGTCAACACGCTCCTAGAAGACAGTGGCGCGGCTAATGTAGATGAACTGAACGCACTGATGAGGGAGAGGGAGAAGTGGAGAGTCTGTCATCATGCCCGACGCCGGCCCCCGAGGCCTAAGTCGACGTAGTATTGGTGGTAAGTATTAAGATATTAAGAGGAATAGATAGAGTGGATAGTCAGTGCCTCTTCCCCAGGGCACCACTGCTCAATACAAGAGGACATGGCTTTAAGGTAAGGGGTGGGAAGTTCAAGGGGGATATTAGAGGAAGGTTTTTTACTCAGAGAGTGATTGGTGCGTGCAATGCACTGCCTGAGTCAGTGGTGGAGGCCGATACACTAGTGAGGTTTAAGAGACTACTAGACAGGTATATGGAGGAATTTAAGGTGGGGGGGGTTATATGGGAGGCAGGGTTTGAGGGTCGGCACAACATTGTGGGCCGAAGGGCCTGTACTGTGCTGTACAATTCTATGTTCTATATTCATGTTCTATGTATCTAAGTCATTTCCTATAAGGGAGTAACCAGAAATAAATGTTATACTCCAGGTGCAGCCTAACTAGAGTCTTATAGCCAGGGTAGGGAATATAACTTCCCGACCCTTGAACTCAGTACCTCACCTAATACAGTCATTGAGTAACAACATGGGAGTAGGCCCCTCAGCCCAAATTGTACCTGCTGACCAACGTGCCCACCTAAGTTAGTTCTATTTGCTAATGTTTGACCTATATCCCTTTGAAACACGTACTTAACCAAATGTCTTTTAAATATCATTGTTGTACCTGCCTCAGCTTCTCCCTGGCAGCTTATTAGATACATGCTCCACTTCTTTGTGAAGAAGTTGTCCTTTTAAATCTTTTCTTTAAGCTTAGGCCCTCTTATTTTTTGGTTCCCTTGTGAGAAAGACTGTGTGAATTCACCCCTGTATATTCACAGATGCATTTGGTTGTAGAAAATGTTGCATGCTTCATTTTAATAGGTTTCAAAATCTTACTTGAAGTTTCTTTTGACTATCCCTTTCTAAAATGGTGTCATTAAATCGATTGTTGTGTTCTCTGATCACAGCCTTTCTTTACTTGTTTCAATATCACCCACTTAGTGCTTTGTTAATTTTGGTTTATTCCTGCTATATGCCATCTCATTGCTGACCAAAGTTATTTTGTTTTACTGGTAACCCTCTCACTGGGGCTGGTACACCAACTTGGCTTGTTAGCTAACTCTGCTGGCAGCCACGTGACTCAGCAGTGAGAAGGCCACCTTTCATAAACAATACACGTCTAGGGTTGGAATGATTTGGGGTTCAACCAAACAGGAAAATTGGGATGTTCCGATTAAGGAAGACTAATTGTAGCGAATGCTGTTTAAGCACTGCCCCATGCAGAGTTATCATTCACCAGAAATATAACAGATTGTGCACCAGCATAAAATTACAAAGGAAATATACTTACCAATTTTTCAATTTCAACAAACAGCTACAGAAAAAGAAAAGAAAGATAGAAGGGCCCATTACATTAAACCACTCCAATGTGCACATAAACATTGGAGCTCCTTTCTGGAGTAGTTGGGTGTATCACTTCACTCATGCTCTGAACCCACGTTCTGCATGAGGGACACTAACCGCAGATCTGACTTCCCTCAAAGACAACCCTGAATAAATTGACTCTGCTAGGAACATTCTTAAGTTGGCCAACATGGCTCCTTACCCTTAGCAGAAGCCAAAAAACTCTTACTAGCAGGACACACTGCTTTTACAGAAAACTGAGAGAATAAAAATACCTCACAGCACAGTAGTAGAAATCTTACACAGGGCATTACATACATTACAATAAAATGAAATTTAAGTGTGATATGTCCTCCATTTTTGATCTGTTTGATTGAAATTAATGAATATTTTTAGTTTCGCTAAAGAATTGTGAATGGCAAAAATTATGTGAAACTTACAACCAGGCTTTACGGTATGATTCTGAACATCAAGTCTCCCACCCAGACCTAATTCCCCCCACATGCCTCACCACTTCCCAATCATATTATCCATCAGCCTCCCCAGTGAGTTCCAGGTTGAACCAGAGATTCTGAAGCTTCCTGGGAACTCCTACGACCGGAGGACTCCATTCAGGAACCAGCCTAGATCCCTGGAAGAAGGGCTGGCCTCTGGAGCATAGGCTGAGAGATAACAGTTTAAGAATAAGGGGTAGACAATTTAGAACGGAGTTGAGGAAAAACTTTTTCACACAGAGGGTTGTGGTTCTGTGGAATGCTCTGCCTCAGAAGGCAGCGGAGGCCAATTCTCTGGATTCTTTCAAGAAAGAGATAGAGCTCTTAAAGATAGCGGAGTGAAGGGATATGGGGAGAAGGCAGGAAAAGGATACTGATTGTGGATGATCAGCCATGATCACAGTGAATGGTGGTACTGGCTCGAAGGGCAGAATGGCCTACTCCTGCACCTATTGTCTATTGTCTATAACATTCCCAGCTGCATTGGGCAGGATGGTGAAAACGGAAGTTAGTGTTTGGCTGTCACTGGATACCACCAAACCACTGGGCTGAAACCAGACTAAGTGCCAATAGTCGCAGTAGTGACTATCCAATCACAAATAAGAGAAAATCTGCAGATGCTGCAAATCCAATCAGCACACACAAAATGCTGGAGGAACTCAGCAGGCCAGGCAGCATCTATGGAAAAGAGTACAGTTGACTGTACTCTTTTCAATTGGTGCTGCCTGGCCTGCTAAGTTCCTCCAGCATTTTGCGTGCGTTGTAGTGACTATCCACGTACCTGTTGGATAATTATGACTGCAGTCATGTTGAGAATTGCCTTTCACGGTTTCTATGCGACAGCACTTCAAAATAAACCTTATTGTCTGGAAATTGCTTTGGGCTTTCTACAATTAACACATGACTATAATCAGGGATCACGAGGACTTCAAATAAGATGTCAGGTCTAAGAATGCTTTCCAGTATAGTGAGTTTAACAAGGAATGCTAATTTTCCAGCTTTGTTGTAAGTCTTGAACCCTGTGATCCCATTGTCACTGCTGAGCGTTTTTCGTTAGTACACACTGTAATGTCGGTTAAAGCCAGGTCTACAAAAGCATAGGCCTAATGGCACTGTCACGCACACCAGAGTATAAAATTATCCCTCCTATTGATATCAATGGCATGAAATGGAGGATTTGATTGGGAAAATCTGTAGGGGAGAATTTTGCTGTGGAAAAATAGTAAGCGAGTGCCACAAAATGGTCCACTCTTTCAAGGGCCAGGCCAAATAAAATGGGTTGAAGGCTTTTTTCCATGCTCCTCTTATTTTCAGAATTTTCTTTCCACTTATGCTGCAGGATGCACAGCTTCCAAGAAAAAAGCTGTGATTAAAACGACATGGAGACAGCTGATTCTGTCACTCTGGATTAGTTTTGTTTTGATGCACAACAAACAGATTTCACATGTAGAAGTTGCATCCTTTTAAAAGAAGTGAGTGTAGTTTTAACCAGCTATTGCACTTATGTTATTAATGAAACCATCTTTATGGTTATGGAATGTGACAATCCATTAGAGCAGTCCTCATGATTTAAAAAATACAACAGGATGAATTACAGATTCATATTCCTGAAACCAGAGTAAGTAGCAATAGTCACAGCAGTGACTATCTATGTCAGATAATCAGGACTGCAGTCATGTTGATATTTGTGAATTGGTTTTTGCAGTTTCTGTGACAATACTTCAAAATAAACCTTATTGGCCATAATATCCCTACAGAATAATGCTATCCCTACACTCGTGCTGGGAATGTTTGATCAGGGAGCAGGTATCTCCTGTACACTCTTCAATGTGCTCTGCCTGGCAAGGAAAACATACCTTAATTCATTGCAAATGTAATGGCTACAATGGAAGCATTGGTCAATGCCCCCATCAGAAACTGCACCAGATTACAAGCACAATTCTCTACCTTCCACTCACTAAATATTTCTGGAGAAATAATTCAGCTTTTATTGGAAGAAATTGCTGTGGTTTCCATTTCCGCAGTTCTTTCCTCAGATTTCCTGAGAAGTTCTGGGGCACTCTAAAGGGTGTGTAGGAATGACAGTGGAACAAAAACTCCTCTGGTTGTTCTTTAACACAAGGAAATCCAGTGGGAGAGATTATGGTTACAAGCTACCAAGCTTTGCTCATTTCAAAATATTAAAGAATTTCCTGGGTCAAGTTGGAAGGAGAAAGAGAGAGGGGGAGACAGAGAGAGATAGAGGGAGAGAGAGAGAGATGGGGGTGGGGGGAGAGGTCTTGGGTCAGCAATGTTCCTAGCTTTATAGGAGACACTCAAGTACTTTGGGAGATACAGCACTTACAATGGGGAAAAGAAGAAGATGGCAGAATCAAAGAAGCAGATGGCACTTGAGTCAGGGAATTTGATTCTGCTGGTAACAGGCGTGAGGGATGGCAATTGTTGTGGAGGAGAGAATTGGGAGACAGGATGGTACATGATGGAGGGAAATTGATAGGGGAGGAGAAGATGGCAGCGTGACGCAGCGCGTGCGGCCGCTCCGAAATGATATCGTATTTGTAAGTAGGTACCGTGCACAATCCTGATTTGATGGAGACAGCCGTGAAAAGTGTGGAGGAACACCTGGAGAAACTTCTGAAATGCCCGCTTCGCCGCCGCTGCTACTGTGCGATCCAGAATGTCCGGAGGGGAAGGCCCCAAATCCTCGGCTTTGCCTATTGCCTGTTGCCGGGGCTGGGGTTGAAGCGCTGGGCAGAGATGGTGCTCGGTGTGCAGTGTCAGAGGGCTGGTTGGAGGCTCGAAGTTTTCGGATGGACTCGGAGTCGGCTGTGGTCGGGTGCTTCCAGTGTGCTGCATCGGCAAGTTCGCGGCGCTGGAAGCTCATGACAGGGAGAGTTTTTCTTCCTTCTACAGTCTGCGTGAGATGATGGGACTTTCGAGAGACTTTGAGACTTTTCTTTACCTGTTCTTTATCAAATTACGGTATTGCTTTGCACTGTTGTAACTATGTTATAATTATGTGGTTTTTGTCAGTTTTTTTAGTCTTGGTTTGTCTTGTGTTTCTGTGATATCATTCTGCAGGAACATTGTATTGTTTCTTAATGCATGCATTACTAAAGGACAATAAAAGAGGACTGCGCGTCCTCATAATCTAAAAAAAAAATTGGGGAGCAGTACTGTGCATGGTCAGGGGGGAAAGCTGGGGAGTGGTGCAACATGTTGTTGGGTGGGATGGTATGTGATATGGCTGGAGCAGAGAAGAGGAGCTTGGAGGATGCTGTGGTTGGAGCGGTGATCGTTAAGCAGGAGGCAGGGGTTGTCAGGGAGTGGGATGGCACATGGTTGGAGTGTGAGGCTAGCAGCACCTACATGGAGTGGTGGGGCATTGCAGAGCAGGTCTGTACGTTGTGAGGATGGACAGAGGTTGGGATACTTGATGTTGACGAGGGATCAGGAGACTGGTGAGAAAGGGTTGTCAGAAAGTGTCAGGAAAAGTAGTGGAGCCCAAAGATTTCTCGTTTCTGCTCTTCTGCTACCCCTTGATGAGAAAAACAGGACAACGTGGTTCATGTTCTCTTAGAGTGCTCCAAAAGAAGATTTGCGTAGGGAACAAAATTATTCTTGCAGTCCTCAAGTGGAGATCACTTGCAGTTCACACAGGGGACTCCGAATAAAAAATGCCCCATAGAATTTCTATGACTTGACCTGAACATGTCATTAATCCTGAGTTAGGCAACTTCCAGTTACATGGTTTTGAAAAAGAAAGAAACATTATGAGATCAAATTTCTGTTTTCTGAACAAATTGGTTTTGTCTGCTGTACACATGATTGTTTGCTGAGTCCTATTTCAACTCATTGGCTCAAGCAGTGTTAGAGCCTGATTGCACCAAAGCTGTGTGGACGCTGTCTTGAAAGGCTATGCATAAAATATGTGAATTCTTGCTTTTCGGGCTGGAGATTTAGGTCCTTACACACCTGAACTCCCTTCATTTCACTTCCCCAAGTACTCAGTACCTGAACTTGTGAGTACCTTTTGGTGTCCTTCTTGAATAGATGGCTCTGGGCTGATGCCAAAGCAGGTGTGAATCTTGGAAATATTGGCTGCTCTTTTGACAGATTGATCTCTTCTTCAAAGCAGCCCCTAGGAAAGGCATAACCTGATCCTTTGTTATGTTGTACGTGAACAGTAAAATTGTGCCAGTTAGCAGCAAAATGATTACATGTAGACATGCCTTTCCCAACCGTTCTGCCCTGGAAGAACCCTTGAAATAATTTTCAGGTCTCGGAGAACCTCTGTGTAAAAATTATCATATCTACAGCTCACAGTATGTTAGCGTGATCAGTAAGTTGTAGATATAATAATCCAAAAATAATTGTCAGTACTCTTTTGGGTATAGAATAAATTTTTAGCCAACCTTTCTTGATTAATCTCTTTCTTTCCCTTTCATAAATTTTAAAAACATAAGGCAAGCATAATAAATTTCTTTTAAACATCTGGCTTAAACTAAAATGGGATTTAATTTTTCTAAATGTAGGCTTGGTAGATTTAATTCAAATAAAGGTTGTAAATTGATTTTAATTAATGCTATTTACAACATGAAAATTTATTGACAATGTTGAATGGTAAAGTTACTAAAAACCATAAACCAAAGCAATATGAATAAAAATATGGCCTAAGACACAATTTTATACAAGACTTTGAAATAACATTTTCTTACTATGTGTCATGATCAGGCTCAAATATAGGCCCAGCATGTGAAACCTGTGCTGGTTTTTTGCTGTGCAATTACTCAATTCTGGGTTGAACTTAAGATAAACACACACAAATTTCGCCTTCAACTGAAATGAAATGATTTCTGTCCTTGCTCTTGAAGCTTGTTAAACAAGAATATGCTTGCTCACACATGTAAGAAGTCGAAAACTGCTGCAAAATGGTCATTGCTTTCCTATGAATGGCAGGTACTCTTCTTCCACAGAAATCCAGAACTTGTCTGGGGCAGATAAGTAAATCTCGTTGAGTGCCCGATCAGACAGCACCTCACAAAGTTCTTTCTCTTCTCTATAAGTCAAGTTCTCAGGCTGAGCTGAAGATTCAGAGAAAGGGTCCCTCACTCAGTCGTACACGTGTGTTGAAGGGGAGGAAAAATGCCGTTCAATTTTGTTCTGCAGTTCTTCCAGGTGGTTTTCAATAAGACTCGAGACTTTCTGATACCCTTCCTCATTTTCAAGCCCAAGCAGCGGTGGAAACATTTCAAGATTTCCTTTTGCAACATGATTTTTCCAAAGATTCAGTTTCTGTTTCAATCCAAGAACCTTGTCATTTGAAGTCAAAACATTTTCTCCAGGGCCTTACAGAGACTTGCCTTGAAGTCCAGTGCTGATGCCACTACATCACTGGCTGGTTGGCATAAGTAATAAATCAGAACTTAGCCAAAAAGAAATTAATCTTCATTGTATTTCTTTGTTTTACTGTTAATGCCTGCCAGAAAATGAATCTCAAGGAATTATATGGTGAGATACACCCAGTAGTCACTTTACTAAGTATAGGGGTGGAATCTGGTCTGGTCTTTTTCTGCTGTAGCCTATCCACTTCAAGGTTCAACGTCTTGTGCCTTCAGGGATGCTCCTCTGCACACCACTGTTGTAACAGGTGGTTATTTGAGTTACTGTCACCTTCCTGTCAGCTTAAACCAGAATGGCCATTTTCCTCTGACCTCTCTCATTAACAAGATGTTTTTGTTCACAGAACTGCCATTCACTGGATTTTTTTTTTCACACCATTCTCTGTAAACTGTACAGACATTTGTGCATCAAAATCCCAGGAGATCAGCAGCTTCTGAGATACTCAAACTACCCTGTCTGGCACCAACAATCATCCCACAGTCAAAGTCACTTAGATCACATTTCTTTCACATTATGATGTTTGGTCTGAGCAACAAGTGGACCTCTAGACCATGTCTGCATGCTTTTATGCATTGACTTATTGCTGCATGATTGGCTGATTAAATGTTTGCATTTACAAGTAGTTGTACATAATATAGTGGCCACTGAATGTATACTTTGATAATAAATTTACTTTGAACTTTGAAATTTGACCATGATAGCTTTGATCTCTGTTTCAAGATGCTCCAAAAGGTTTTAGAAGTAATTAGGTATCTTTTTTTGAAGTATAATCACTGTTCTGATAGAAGAATTTCAGCAGCCCATTTACACATGGCAAATTCCTATGAATAGCATAAACGTGGTGACTGCATTTAGTAACAGTGATTGAGAGGTAAGTATCGGTCAGGATATGGTCATAGCTCACCTTCTGTTCTATACACTGACACCATTTCTTTTACTTCCACTTAATAGAAGGACAAGATCTTGGTTTAAGGTCCTCACCTGAAACTCTGTGCAGCACTCTTACAGATTTTTATGTTCCCGGCTTTGGAGCACGACTTGAAAGCATAACTGTCTGACTCAGAGGTAAGGGCACTATTCACTAAACAGTAAGGCGCCTTGAAGATGGTCAAACGAGAGCTATTCATTAAACTGTAAGGTGCTATATATCTGCAGTTTATAATCATACATACTTTCATTAACGATTTTAACTATATGTAAACAGTTTTATGGAGGAAGCAGCAATAAAGTAAGCTCACATCCTCATATATCTTTCAATAAACAAAGCAATGCATTTCTGTGTTTGACCTGCAGGTGGAGCCAGAGTTGACAGTAACTGTATGATTTGTCAGGCATGGGTATGGTGACTCTCATACCAGACATATGAATCATTAAACATAATTAAATCTGTAAATGTCAGAAGTAATCCTTGTGACTAATCACTGCTATTTGATGGGTCACTGGTTCACACATTGACTTAAGAAAATATATCATGAAGATTCTGCAATACAGGGCAGAAAAGCATGTTTGGCTTCATAAAAGAATCTTGTTATAAGAGCAGTGTTTCTTTATAAATGATAAAAGATGTCTTAATTATGGAGTAGAAGTAGACAGATAGAAAGATAAACTGTTAAGAGGAGGAAGTTCCAAGACCACCTCTATCCACAACAACCATGGAGCCCAGGAGGAAAAGGCTGAAACATTTGCAAGCAAGTTCATCCAGCAGTGTCCAGTATATGATCCACCTCAACGTCACAGAAACCAGTCCCCAACTCACTCTGTTCAATGATACAAATATATATGTGATATAAAGAACTGACTGAGAGCACCGGACAATCAGAACAGACAATAACCCAGCTGTCTTACTGGCAAGAGCATCCCAGAACTAGCTGAGACTCAGGCAAGCTGTTCTAGTTCATTTGCAAGGCTGGCAACTCCTAACAATGTGGAAAATTGCCTAGCAACAAAAAGAGCTGGAAAAATCCAGTAAGGTTAATTATTATCCAATATATCTGTTCTAAATCATCAACAAAATGGTGGGAGGTATCATTGATTGTGCTATCAACCTTCTCATCAATGCCCAGTTTGTGTATTGCTGACCACTCTGCTCCAGGCTTCGTCACAGCCTTGGGCCAAACATAGAATGAAGAGCTAGGCTCTGGAGGTAAGAAAGTGTGACTCCCCTTGATAGTAAGGCAGCATTGGACAAGAGCTCTGGTGAAACTGAAGTCAATGAGCATCATACTAGAGTAATAGGCGTTATATTTTATGTAAAGGCCTGTTCCAACATGCCAGCTCAATGCTTCCTCTGTGCTGAGATGAGGCCGCCCTCAGGGTGGAGGAGCAATGCCTTATATTCCATCTGGGTACCTTCCAACCTGATGGATTGAGGGTAAACAAATTCCCCCCTCCCCCTTCCTCTATTTCCCACTCTGAACTTCTACTTCTTCTCACCCGCCTATTACTTTCCGGCAATCCCCCAGGTCCCTTCCTCCTTCCCCTTAGCCTATGGTTCACTCTCCTCTCTTATTAGATTCTTTTTTCTCCAGCCCTTGACCTTCCCCACCCACCTGGTTTCAACTATCACCTTCCAGCTGGCCTCTTTCCCCTCCTCCCACTTTTTTATTCTGGCTTCTTCCACCTTCCTTCTCAGCCCGAAATATCAACTGTTCATTCTTTTCCATAGATGCTGCCTAGCCTGCTGAGTTCCTCCAGCATTTTGTGTGTGTGGCTTTGGATTTTATCAGCTGCAGACTTTCTCGTGTTTATTCTAGGTGGTTATTGTTGTTTGAGATCAATTATCCTGCCCTCAGGAAATCACTCGATGGATTTCTCAAGCCAGGTTCCTAGGCCTAAACATGTCAACTGTTTCATCAACAACCTTCCTTCCACTACAAGGCCAGAAGTGGGGAGATTCACTGATCATTTTACAGTATTCAATTCCATTTGCAAATTAGCCAATGAAGCAGACCACTCTTACATGCAAGATCAAAATTTATGCATAGACTGGTAAGTGATAAGTAACACTTACCACAAAAGCAAGCTTTGCTGCCTCCCGTGAGATTCAATGACATTACCATTGCAAAGTTCCCTCCAATATTCCGGAAGGCACCATTGATCATAAATATTGTGGTTGCAAGCGTGGGTCAGAGGCATTTCATTTAATACCATCATTCCCACAATCCTGACTGAGAAGTTGCAGAACCTGGGCCTCTGTACCTCCCTCTGTAATTCGATCCTTGACTTCCTAACTGGAAGATCACAATCTGTGCAGATTGGTGATAACATCTCCTCCTCACTGACGATCAACACTGGCGGACCTCAGGGGTGTGTGCTTAGCCCATTGCTCTATTCTCCGTATACACATGACTGTGTGGCTAGGTATAGCTCAAATACCATCTATAAATTTGCTGATGATTCAACCATTGTTGGCAGAATTTCAGGTGCTGATGAGAGGGCATACAGGAGTGAGATATGCCAACTAGTGGAATGGTGCTGCAGCAACAACCTGGCACTCAATGTCGTAAGATGAAAGAGCTGATTGTGGACTTCAGGAAACGTAAGACGAAGGAACACATACCAATCCTCACAGAGAGATCAGAAATGGAGAGAGTGAACAATTTCAAGCTCCTGGGTGTCAAGATCTCTGAGGATCTAACTTGGTCCCAACATGTCGATGTACAAAAGTTATAAAGAAGGCAAGACAGTTGCTGTACTTTACTAGGAGTTTGAAGAGATTTGGCATGTCAACAAATATACTCAAAAAACTTCTATAGTTGTACCATGGAGAGCATTCTGACAGGCTGCATCACTGTCTGGTATGGAGGGGCTACTGCACAGGACTGCAAGAAGCTGCAGAGAGTTGTAAATCTAGTCAGCTCCATCTTGGGCACTAGCCTACAAAGTACCCAGGACATCTTCAGTGAGCAGTGTCTCAGAAAGACAGCGTCCATTATTAAGGACCTCTAGTAGCCAGGGCATGCCCTTTTCTCACTGTTACCATCAGGTAAGAGGTACAGAAGCCTGAAGGCATGCACTCAGAGATTCTCTGCCATCCGATTCCTGAATGGGCATTGAATCTTTGTACAGTACCTCACTTCTTTTTAATATACAGTATTTCTGTTTTTGCATGTCTTTAATCTATTCAATATACATATACTGTAATTGATTTACTTGTTTATTTATTATTATTATTTTTAAAAATTTATTTATTATTTATTTTTCTCTGCTAGATTATGTATTGTATTGAACTGCTGCTGCTAAGTCAACAGATTTCACGTCACATGCCGGTGATAATAAACCTGATTCTGATTCTGATTCAAGTCATTTCCAGCATCCACAAGACAAAAGCTAGTAGTGTGGTAAAATATTCTTTGCTTGCCCGGGTAAGTACAGTGTCAGGCCGGCTGGTGGTGTAGTGGCATCAGCACTGGACTTCAAGCAGATGGTCCTGAGTTCAAACCCAGCCGGGTCCCAACCTGGGCAGCAGCAGTATCTGGGCGGAAGGAAGGTCTGGCAATCTACTTCCATATCTTGCCACAAAAACTCATGGATCCTATGGTCCACGAAGTCACAAAGAATCAGACTCGACTTAACGACTGAACAACAACAGTGTCTAGTGTTCAACACTGTTTAGGTGACAATTGATTGGCACCTTCTCTTCACCAATGCACAGTGGCCGAAGTGTTATTGTAAAAACACTTCCCACCTAGAATGCTAAAGGCAGCAGGTGTAATGGGACACTAGCATGTCATACACTATTAGATTCACAAATATATCACTAGTTCTTCTGGGTCTAAATCCTGAAATTTCCTTCTCAATGCAACTGTTCCGTACCTTCACCAGGGCTGCAGTGGTGACGGCTCACCATCACTCTCCTAGTGCTATTATAAGTGGACAGTAAGTGCTGTTGTCACCCAGATCATGAACATGAGTTAAACAAAAACTGTAAACTAACAACATTAAAGAAGCATCATGAGGAGGTGATAGTGAACTGAACAACTACCTGTGAATAGAGGAAAGTTACTCATTCAGTCAAAATATTTTTGGATGCCTACACAGTGCTTGTTGATTTATTAGTACCTTACAGGGCAGTCAGTGTTTCATTCAATGAGAATATCATTGGAGGGTCAATCAGTGAAGTAATACTGAGCAACCACATTAAACTAGCTTCCACAGACATTTTTGGAAACTACAATTGTGGTCAAGAGCCTGAGAGGTAATTGTAAAAAAAAAAGTGGGATTCTTAAGCATTAACAATGGAAAGCAAAACATAACGAGTATGCCAAGAAGTTCACTGGGATCCAGATGGCAAGAAAGTGCAGAGGAGGTTTACCAGCATGCTGCCTGGATTAGAGGGTATGTCATATATGAGGATAGGTTGAGAGATTTAGGGCTTTTCTGTTTGGAGTGAAGGAGGATGAAAAGTGACTTGATAGAGATGTACATGACAATAAGAGGCATTGATTAAGTGGATAGTCAGAGAGTTTCTCCTAAGGCATAAATGGCTAATACAAGGGAACATAATTTTAAGGTGATTGGAGGAAAGTATGAGGGGATGTCAGAGGTAAGTTGTTTACAAAGAGACTGGGGCTGCATGGAACACCCTGTCAGGTGTGGTGGTAGGGAAAGACACATTAGGGGCATTTAAGAAGCTCTTAGAAAGGCGCATGGATTACAGGAAAATCAAAGGTTATGTAGAAGGGAAGTGTTAGATTGATCTTAGAGTACCTTAAATAGTTGGCACAACATCATGAGCTGTGGGGCTGGTGCAATGTTCTATGTTACATTGCAACCAAGAGAGCAGTCAATTTAAAGAAATAATAGCTATTAACTATTAACCCTTCAAAATACTACTAACAGCATATTACAAAATTCAATCCATGATAGTTGTTGTCCAAAGGGTCCATCAGTTGATGCATGCAGCAGCTCTGTGAAATAATCTATTTCCCACTCTTCCAAGCAGAAAATTCATCTGTAGCTTGTCCCAATATATTTCTAAAACTTACAATTTTCCATTGCAAAACATTTAGCTCCACCCCCATGAAGTTGCGTGCCTAGCCTCCTCTGAGCAAGGCTTGTTGTTCTCACTTTTCTCAGTGTTCCTCTGGACTCTTGTTCCCATCCTATAGAAAGAAACCAGTGAAGAGCATCTCGCTTGCTTACACAGCAGCATTTCTCCCACGGTTAATAACAGGATTATATGGCCATTCGTCTCTTTGCTTACAGAGCCATACCCCAGCATGTAAGCTATGATTGCTAACATAACAATTGCAGCACACTGGTCTAGCTTGTATGCTAATACATTTCCCGTTCGAGGAAGGCCAACTTCAATAACTGCTGTTGGTAAGATGTAGTATTACCCAAAGTGACCAAAAAAAACAAAAATTAAAACTAATAATACGTTTGTACTTCATTTTACATTTTTATAAGGTGTCCCAACGTTAAGGTTTCTTGTCTGATTGCAGACTTGATGCAAGACAGACTGCTCAATTAACCTTAGATTTTAACAAGCCTGGCTTTGGAACTTACAGCTTGTAATTGAGGGAATATGTTGTAAATACGTGAATACAGACATTAGTGGAGGCTCTTAGCTTTAGGCTAAGTGTGTAAAACTCTTATTTATAACATTTCCCTGATTGTTAGGATTCTATATCCTGTTATGTACATGCTTAATATTTGGCAGATTGTGCACCACAACCTGAAGGTTGTGTGTGAAGGGGAAATCAAATCCCTTTGCAATTTGTGAAACACTTTATGTGTCCCTTTTGCTATTCTTAGTTGTAAATCTATGAATAATCAGGGCATGGTTTCATACACAGTATTAATGCTCAAAATGGTGGGATAAACCAATTGAGTCCAATGTGCCAAAACAGCAAACAAGGAGGATCGAGCCACATGTCTTCACTTAGCTGTACATCTAAGGAATTTATGAAGAAAAGTCAGGGAAGTTAAATCTGGGTATAAATAAACCACTGAAGTGATCTGTGGAAGTTTTCAAAATATTGAAGATAATATTGCACTTCAAATTGTCAGAGTTTACTTTTAGAAATGTATATTTTCCTGGTAATTTGTTCACGTTGGTGTTATATTTAAAAACTTGTGAGTATATTGAAACAATTTGGAATCATTGAGTACGAAGGGACTGTTGGCACCAGGGACTGATTTTAACCCTGACTGGCCTGCAGAAGTGATACAGGGGCTCAGCTAAAATGGAGGCCGAGGAAAAACCACTACGTTTCTACAGAACTGCCCAGAATTCAACAGCTCTCCCATATCTCAATGGCCTCACAATTTCCACATTTTGGAGGTCTGCTAGAGGGCGGGAAGAGGCCAAAGGAAGCATAAAAATGGAAGTTTTCTGCAGCTTCCTTGTTGTCCAGCAGGAACAGGAGTGCTGCGCCAGGAGCTGCAAAGGATCTCCTAGGCACCACTTATCCTCTTCCCCACAACATCAAAGCCCCTAGCCCAGGGCTAGATTTACACTCGCACCCTTCGTCTCCTGACCCGGCTCTTGCCCCACCAAACACATAATAGTAAAACATTTCTACTGTTTAGATATTGAGCCTTTAAAATGACTGGCAGAGTGGTAATGATGACATTTCATAGCAGGTAACTTCATTATCCTCTTCTTTAATCTGGATCACAATATAAATCCACATAGAGTGGCAAAAAGAACAGAGGATCCATACTTCATATACCTGATGTCCTGTCCATTATTTTAGGCAGAAGACTATTCTGCTCTTAACATGGGCTGACTTTTTCTCTTTCGCTGTATGTTGAATAAACAATCACTGTGGCATCACCATTGCTTTAGGTCTCTAGTGAAAATCAATGCTATTGTAACAGTGCTATTAATCTATGATTTTATGTCTAGGTTGTATGAGTAATAACAGTGACTGGAGACTCTACAGTATCGATCTCCAACTTGAGTTGTAAATCATCATGTTAATTCTGCAATCACGTTGGTGATAAAACTGAATTAAAGTGTAATCTGATAACTAAAATTCTGCTTTGATTACCAAACAAGTAAACTTTCCAAAATGCAATACAATCCATACAGATTAGAAATCCCTCTTCCTATTGTTAGTAACATTATTAAGCGGATGTTGTGAGACTCTGATCTTCCCCTGAACATTTGCTGTTGGAAAACGATTGACAGCCCTGCTTTTGAACAAGATCTTTAATACACAATGGGACTGAAAATAGAGAAAATAGCAGCAAGTAGAGGCAATTAAACTCTTTGACCCTGTTCTATCATTCAATAATCATCCATTTCAATAACTTGTTCTTTCTCCCCATATCCCTTGAATTTTTTGGCAATGAGAGATACATTTACCTTCTTCTTGAGAGATCCACAGCTTCCCTATTCTCTTGGTGAAGAATTTTCTCCAGGGTTCAGCTCCTCGTGGCATTCTGTGTATTTTGAAATTCTGGATTCCTAAGACATCAGGTCACCATCCTGGTATTGAGTTTGTACAGGTCTGTTTGAATTTTAGAGGCTTTTATGATCTCATTCATCTAAACGTCGGCAAATATAGGCAGAATTAACTCAGATCTCTTTCCTTATGATAATCCTGCCATCCCAGGCATCTCTGTCCTTCCATGTTTATACAGGAAGAGAAGCATGGTGCAGGGAAGTGAATTTCTCTCAAGGGAGTCTTCATGATTAAGATGAGTTGGTTCTATTTCTCTCCATATGCTAGTCCTTCCCATGAGTCCTGTCCTACCTCATAGCCCATTACACCTCATCCAATATACTGTGTTTTCCTTATCTAGGCTACTTGGATTCTTTAAAATGCTACGAGAAATCTGCCATATCTCTGCTTAATCATGTTACCTTGTGCTAAAAATGCTCTGTTACCATGATCTTAATAATTTATTCTAGCATTTTTATTTAGAACTGATCGCAGGTTAACTTCTTGATCTGCAGGGCAATCTTCATTCTGTGGGAAAGACATTGAAATTCACATTGTTGCTGTTGGGAAAGGGTTAAATGGATTATTCATATTTTGAATTAGGTTTAATGGTTCTGGAGGAAGGTAGTTTATAGAGGTGGGTTTTGCAATTAGTGAGTCATTCTCAATAGCTGCAATCTCCTTTATGTACATATAATTGTTAAGTAATCAAATGAAAGTGAGGGTAAGGTTTAAGTTATAGGAGTGGTAGATTGGAGCATCATAAAACTAATCCCACCTGTGATTTGTAAGATAAATTTTGAAGTGAGAACCCTTTCTCTTGATTCCATTTATTACAACAATGATGCTGAGGACTATCTGATCAGTTGCTTTGTTTCCTCAGAAATTTAGAAATCCTATTTAAAATATGTTGGTTTGCTTTTGCCATGGGGGCTTTTAAGACACCATGAAGATATAGGAGCAGAATAAAGTCTGCTTTGTCATTCGATCACAGCATTTTTATTTTTATTTTTAAAAAATTAGCCCACAAACCTGTCTTGGACCTTTTCATTATTTTGTTTGCTTCAGTTTTGGTAATTCATATCAATTTAATGGGTTTAATATTTGTGAGTAGTGCAACTCTTGTCTTGTAAGAACAGGAAGTATTGAAAGCCTTTGTTTAAAATTAATGCTTTGCATGTGTGGATTGATTCAAGTCTAAGTGATTGACTGTTTCTAGAAATGATTAGGAAGTATGTGCTGATCTCGGTAATATAAGTGTGGGTTGCGAGGATGATGCAGAGGGGCTTCAGAGAGACACAAATGTGTTAACTGAATGGGCAAAGACATGGTAGAGTAAACTATGGAAAATGTGATATCCACTTTGTAGACAGATCAGAAAGGTGGAGTGTTTGTTAAAAGGAGTGACTGAAATGCTGGTGTTCAGGGGCACCTGGAGATGAATGTTAACATGTAGGCCATTAGGAAAGCAAGTGGTGTGATGGCCTTTTATTGCAAGAGAATTTATGTACAAAAATAAAAATAGTTTTACTGAAACTGTTAAAGGCCATGGTGACTCTGAACTTGGACTGTTGTGTACAGGTCTGGTCTCCCTATTCAAGAAGGGGTTCACATTTGTGAGGGTTGAGGTGCAGTGAGTGCTCACCAGACTGATTCCTAGGATTAAAGATTAGCTTTATTTGTCTCATGTTTGTCAAAACGTACGGTGACATGTGTTGTTTGTGCCAATGACCAACACAGTCAGGTATGTGCTGGGACAGCCGGCAAGTGTCTCCATGCTTCTGGTGCCAACAGAGCATGCTCACAACTCACTAACCCTAACCGTACATCCTTGGAATGTGGGAATCCTCAGATCACTCGGAGGAAACCTATGCAGTCATGGGGAGAAAGTATAAACTCCTTACAGACAGTGGTGGGAATTGTACCCGATTTTACAGCTGGCTCTGTAAAGCACTACGTTAGCCACTATGCTATGGTCTTGTCACATGTGCAGAGAATAAATGGACTGGCCTTAAATCTCTTGCGATCAGAAAATGACAGTGGATTTGAAGCAGCAGTATCTCGAATGAAAGATCACAGTCTGTGGTCACATTTACTGTGTCTGCCATTCAGAACTGAGATGGGTAGAAGTTTCTTCACCCAGAGTGCAGTGAACTTTGTGTTCAGACTGTAAAAGCCACATTACCTTCAGTATTATGGTTAACAAAGGTCACTTCCCTGTTGCACTGATAGATAACTTTCAAACTCATGAATGAAGTGATATAAAGGAATTTAGTCTGAATCAATTCGGGAGATTTCACAATCTAAGTTGCAGCTAATTGAACAACATTTGAGATGGCTTCAACATCAGAATCTCGGCCTATTCCCTTTTACATGTGTTGGATTTGTAAGGAACTCAATTTTTTTTGTCAATGGTCTTTTAAAGTGATGTCTCATATTTTCCTTTATATAAGTTGAAATCTGTGTTGACTTTCAGTGCAATCCCATTCTACAATATATATTAATGATTTAGATGAGGGAATTAAAAAAATTAAAAGTAACATTAGCAAATTTGCCAATGACACAAAGCTGAGTGGCAGTGTGAAATGTGAGGAGGATGTCATGAGAATGCAGGGTGACTTGGACAGGGTGGGTGAGTGGGCAGATGCATGGCAGATGCAGTTTAATGTGGATAAATGTGAGGTTATCCACTTTGGTGGTAAGAACAGGAAGGCAGATTATTATTTAAATGGAGTCAAGTTAGGAAAAGGGGAAGTACAACGAGATCTAGGTGTTCTTGTACATCAGTCACTGAAAGCAAGCATGCAAGTACAGCAGGCAGTGCAGAAAGCTAATGGCATGCTGGCCTTCATAACAAGGGGAATTGAGTATAAGAGCAAAGAGGTCCTTCTGCAGCTGTACAGGGCCCTGGTGAGACCACACCTGGAGTACTGTGTGCAGTTTTGGTCTCCAAATTTGAGGAAGGACATTCTTGCTATTGAGGGAGTGCAGCGTAGGTTCACAAGGTTAATTCCTGGGATGGTGGGACTGTCATATGTCAAAAGATTGGAGCGACTGGGCTTGTATACTCTGGAATTTAGAAGGCTGAGAGGGGATCTTATTGAAACATGTAAGATTATTAAGGGATTGGACATGCTGGAGGCAGGAAGCATGTTCCCGCTGATGAGTGAGTCCAGAACCAGAGGCCACAGTTTAAGAATAAGGGGTAGGCCATTTAGAATGGAGTTGAGGAAAAACTTTTTCACCCAGAGAGTGGTGGATATATGGAATGCTCTGCCCCAGAAGGCTGTGGAGGCCAAGTCTCTGGATGCTTTCAAGAAAGAGATGGATAGAGCTCTTAAAGATAGTGGAATCAAAGGTTATGGGGATAAGGCAGGAACTGGATCCTGATAGTGGATGATCAGCCATGATCACAGTGAATGGTGGTGCTGGCTCGAAGGGCTGAATGGCCTACTCCTGCACCTATTGTCTATTGTCCTCCCTTACCAGTGATCTACTCTGTGATACCCTTCACCCCACACCGATGCTCCAACTGCCTTCCTACGCAAAGCACAATTACAATTGCCACTTAACCGACCAGCTGGCACATTTTTGCATGTGGGAGGAAAGCAGATGCCCCGGAGGAAAGACCATCCAGTTAAAGAGGAAACAAACAAATTCCACAAAGGGAGCTTTGGAGATGAGGATGGACCCTGGGTTGTTAGAGCTGCTACTCTACCTATTACACCAGCCTGTTGAAACAAAAGAGAAACCTCCCTCCGGATCGTTGGCTCCCAATGAGATGAATTATTTTGCAAAAATATTAAACAATCTTTAATGAATGCGACTTTCGCAATTGAAATAGCAGCCATTAGCAAAATGTTATCTATTAACTTCAACTTGTATGATTTACTGCAGTTTTTCCAAGAAAACGAAGAATCATTTTCTAACTTTCTGGTAACTTAATTTACATACTGGCTAAATATTTATTGGAATTGACTGCTCTTTTTTCTAGTTTGTAATATATGTTGCTATTAAACAGTTAATCATCAACTAGTTATTAGATTAGTCACTTGATTACATTATACCCCAATCTTGACTGAGAGTTGCAGTTAATGACAAAAAAAGAAGCTACGCAAAACCAGCATGATGAAGGATGAACTATGTAGTGAGAGAGAGAATTAGATTGCAGGCAGTCATAACTTGGTTGAAATTTGATGGCTTAAGTTAATATCATCACATGAGTTAAGAAACAGAAGGAAGTGTAGACCATTCAGCCTTACCCGGTGCCTTGCCAACTCAGTGATATTTTACCCCAACACCACTTTCCTGAATTAAGCACATATTCCCTGATTCCTTTTGTAATCAAAAATCTACCCGTTCCTGCCTTCAATATACTCAGTGATTTGGAACTATTCCATCACAAGTCAAAGGTTCAAAGGTTC
This sequence comes from Mobula birostris, assembly GCF_030028105.1. Taxonomy (NCBI): domain Eukaryota; kingdom Metazoa; phylum Chordata; class Chondrichthyes; order Myliobatiformes; family Myliobatidae; genus Mobula; species Mobula birostris. The sequence goes on from NC_092381.1 coordinate 35,482,198, forward strand.
ATTTTGTTATCAAAGCATGCACGCAGAATACACCCCTGATGTTCGTCTTCTTCAGAGAGCCATAAAATACAGAAAAGTCATGAAAGTCGTTAACAGAAGAGACATCAACCACCACACCCACCCCCCTGCACACAAAAGAAAAAGAAACAAAACTCACAAACTGCAAAACCAACCTCTTCCTCGCATGGAAACTAACAGGTCACTCACCCTGATACGGCAGTGAAAACATCAAACCCGTAACCCCCAAGCCCCTCCCATGTAAAAAAAATGCACCGACAATAGCATCAAACCCCCAACCTCTCGCAGACAAAAATCTAACAGATCACTCACACGGAAAAACACCGTCCAGAACATCAGACTGCAGAACCCCAACCCCTCCCTCGCCCAAAAAATGTAACATGTCATTCACCCGCTGATTGGCAGCAAGGAAGAAAACATAGGAAAAACAACTGGTTGGATTACTTGAGTACATTTCAGAGTTTGATAGGCATCCACCTAGTTAGATAGTCACTTCCAGGCTTCATTATTCTCTCATATAAGCAACCAAACTGCTTCCTAGATTGGAAATTCAAAGCTCAGTTCAAAGTTGATTTATTATAAAAGTATGTATATATTATGCAACCTGGCGATTCGTCTCCTTATAGGCAGGCACAAAACAAATAAACCCAAAAGAACCTATATAAAAAGAAGACCGTCAAATGCCTAATGTGCAGAGAGAGAAACAAAAACAAATTGTGGCCACCATTGTGGTTCCTTGCCTAAGCCATCTAAATTCTCACATTCAAGTTTATTGCCATGGGCGTACATAAACAGGCTGTAAATGCCATGAACATTAGTGTATTTTTGCAGCAGCACAGCGCATGACAAACATAAATTGTGTAGACAGACTGACATAAATTAGCGATACCATACATGACACATAAACAAAAATGAAATGACATTAGTACAAGCTGGGAGAAATATAGTCTGAGGTAGAATGAGAGATTCTCAGGCTTGTTCAAGAACCTGATGGCAGAGGAGAAGGAGCAGTTGTTGACCTCTGAGGAAGTGGGTCTTCTGGTTCCTGTATCTCCTGCCTGGTGGCAGCAACAAGAAGAGGGCATGACCTGGAAGATGATATCCTTAATGATGAATGTCGCCTTCCTGAGACAGACAGTCTGGAAGTGTTGTAGCTATCCTGAGGAGTTCTATGCTTCTTGTAAACAATAGGACCTTTCAATTAGAATGCAGCATTGTCATCTATTCCCTGAAATTCATTAATTAACATGATTAACTTTCTAAGCTCCTCTTGGGAGTTCCTCCAGCATTTTGTGCATGTGGCTTTGGATTTCCAGCATCTGCAGATTTTCTCATGTTTGTGATTCCCCAGGGCTTGATGGGATCTATCCTGGAATACTGAAGGAAGCAAACGAGGAGATTGCTGGGACCTTCGCACAGATCTGTGCATTTCTGTCACCACACCATAGTAAGAATTTGGAAAGGGGTCAGAAGATGTTCACCAGCATGTTCCTGGGTTGGAGTGCATTGGATAGAAGGAGAGTTGGATTGTTTTCATTGGAGTATCAAAGGCTGAGGGGCAACTTGGTAGAAAGATATAAAATTCGGAGTGGCATAGATATGGGTAGATAGTCAGTGTTGTATTTCCAGTGTGGAAATGTCATATACTAGAGTTTTAATGTAAGGGGGGAAAGTTTAAAGGAGATTTACAAAGGTAAACATTTCACACAAGTGCAGGGAATAGTTGCCAGGTGAGATGATAGAAGCACATACAGTGGCATTTAAACAGGCAAAAGAGAGTTACGGACATGTGCAACAGAAGGAATTAGTTTACATTGACATCAATGCTTGGCATAGACATGATGAGCTGAAGGTGTGGTGATATCACGTGCAATGATGTGCCAGTACATGATTGGACAGCACTGAACATGCACGTGGTTTGCCAGAGTGTTTCAGCATGTGGCGGGGTTAAGACATATTTATTTATTACTGTAAATAAAAGTTCTCTAATTCTTCCAGAATACGATTCTTTACTGTTAACCCACGGAACGTTTAAATAGAAGAGATATAACATGGCGTCAGAAGTGCTTCTGGAAGAATGATACGGGAGAATTGAGAATCAAGAATCGAAGATAATTGAAAAAAAAAGGGAAGGAAATAAGTTCGAACTGCAAACAGTAATATGGAAGGTTTACAACCCCCACCAAAACTTCAGCTGACTGGGAATGTAGCGGAGAATTGAAGGATCTTCAAGCAACAGTTTGAACTGTACTTACTAGTGATCGATTATGAAGAGAAATCAGAAAAAACCAAAGCTGCGCTTCTGCTCCATGTAATCGGGAATGACATAGTAGAGGTATATAATAATTTTGTCTTTGAAGATGGAGATAATTTCAATTTAAAGTTGATAATGGACAGATTTGAAGTATTTTGTTTACCTAAGCGGAACTTAACGTATGACCGATATAAATTCTTCACATGTGTGCAAATGATTGCTGAAACGATTGATCAATATGCTATGGAGTTAAGAAAGTGTAGTAGAACGTGCGAGTTTGGATTGCTCACAGACTCTCTTATTAAAGATAGACTTGTTTGAGGCATTTGATATAATGCACTGAGAGAAAGGCTGTCGAGAGAGCAAGATTTAAATTTCGAAAAAGCTTTCGTGCTCTACAAAGATTCTGAGACTGTAAAGTCACAGGCTGAAGAGCTTTTTGTAGAAAACTGTAATGTAAATGCTGATAAAAAGCGCGAATATGTCCCGCTTGGTGGCGCAATAATATCAGCGCCGGACTCCGGAGCGAAGGTTCCAGAGTTCAAATCCAAGTCGAGTTGAGCGTTGAGCTAGCAACTCGGCCTAATAAAAACAAGAGTAGCTTGCTACGGAAACACTGTCAAAAGACGGTGCCCCAATAACTCCACTGCTGAGTTAAGGGCTATTTTTCCTCTTCTTTATATCAAGAAGTATAATAATACGTTGACAAAATCAATGGAGAGCAAGACGGCATTTGAAAAGAAAAGTCGTGATCGCTGTGCGCGGGAACACCATCTAAGTCAGTGTTTCGCATATGGCAAACTTTGCTACAGCTGCGGTAAGATTAATCGTTTTTCATGCTGTTGTAGAAGTAGAAAGAAGGAAAATGAAATGAAACAAGTAAATGCAGTGATCGAAGATGAATGTGAGGAATTTTATATAGATGTGCTTTATGAAAGTGCTGACATGGAGAATATAAAAGCAGTAGCTGCAGTGTCTGAGACAACCAAGCAGGAGGCAATTGGTGATGTGAAAAAGCAACAGCAGGAAGAGGTTGCTTCAATGCAAGTGATAATGAAAGAGACATTGAGAGAATATGAGATACAGTATAATCACCATCTAGAGCAAGAACGCTCACAGTGGGCACAGTATAAGGAAGAAGTGAAAGCACAAGTAACGGAATTGAGAAGTTTTATTGAAATGATGAAGTCTCAGCATAAAAAAGAGATTTCACAGTTAATGAATGAATGAGATTAAGAAAAGATGATTCATATTTCATTACAAATGGAAGTGGAAGGAATTAGGAAAGATACAGTCCAAACAGAAGCAGGGAAGCAGATTGCTGAGGAGAATATTGTGAACTGCTTGCCTGAAATTCCAGATTCTAACCAAGAGGCATGTGAGAGTATACCAAAAAGTTTAGTTGAGATACATAAAGAAAAGCTTAAAGCAGAAAAGAAGAAGAAAAAGAAAAGGGTCATGGCTCAGATAGTGAAGAGCCAACTTCAGAGTTTCCGTTAGCTGATTTGTTTATTGGTTAATGTTGTTATTTGTTTTTCTTTTTAAGGAAAAGAAGATGTGATTCTTCAGAGATTCAGTTAACTGATGCAGACGAGACAAAACATGTAAATAATAACAAGGAAACGCAAGACCTGTGTGTACCACTTAGAAGGTCTACTCGTGTTCGTAAACCCACAGAGAGACTGATTGAGACTTGTTGAGTTATGTCTTTGCTTTGATTAATGTTGTTATTTATTTTTTCTTTTTAAGGAAGGGAAGGTGTGGTGATATCACGTGCAAAGATGTGCCAGTACCTGATTGGACAGCACTGAGCATGTGCGGGGTTTGCCAGAATGTTTCAGCACATGGCGGGGTTGAGACATGTTTGTTTATTATTGTAAATAAAAGTTCTCTAGTTCTTCCAGAATATGATCCTTTACTGTTAACCCACGGAACATTTAAATAGAAAAAATATAATATAAGGAACTCTTTCTGTGCTAGACTCTTCAATGTTCTACATTCTATCTTTTTGCTTTGTTTCCTGAACGTTGTTTTATTTCATAAGTCTTATTTTGCATCATATTAAATATTTTAGCTCATCTTGATTTAAGCTCTGCTGGTCTATGTGTTATTATGTGTGTACATAATATGGAACTTCAGCTCCTAGTCTGCAATATGGGAGTGACGTTCGGTGAGCTGGTCGCATGCGCTCAGGTCGAGCTGAAGCCATGAGCAGTCCGCACGCGGTCATGTGAAGCTAGAGCCATTGCTGTAAATAAATAATGTGTTAGTTTTACTCTCGCTAAGTTTGTCTTTTATTAAGAACAAACATAACATCAGAAGTTGGCATAAGGACTAAGCACGGAAAGTAAATGTACCACGAGTGATTAAGAAAGAGATGGAGAGAAACTGCTAGCCAGAGCGCAGGTTGTGTCCTGCAGCTGCCGTTGTTCATCGAAGTCTCTTGGTGCGAGAGCCTGAGAAGTTCCATAATGGATGAGTTAAATTCTCCCACACCGATGCAGTTGACTGGAAATCCAGCTGATAACTGGAGACACTTCAAACGACAATTTAATTAGATCAGATTAGAATAGATTAGACTATGAGGACACGCAGTCCTTTTTTTATTGTCATTGAGTAATGCATGCATTAAGAAATGATACAATATTCCTCCGGTGTGATATCACAGAAACACAGGACAGACCAAGACTGAAAAACTAACAAAAACCACATGATTAATATATATAGTTACAACAGTGCAACAATACCATAACTTGATGAAGAACAGGCCATGGCACAGTAAAAAAGTTCAAAGTCTCTCGTAAGTCCCACATCTCACGCAGACGGGAGAAGGAAGAAAAACCTCCCTGCCATGCCCGACCACAGTCCGACTCTGAGACATCTGAAAACTTTGAGCTCTGATCAGCCCTCCGACACTGAGTACCGAGCACCATCTCTGCCAAACACTTCGACCCCAGCCTCAGTTGCCAGCAGCAGGCAAAACCGGAGATTTTGCGGCCTTCCTTCCGGAGATTCTTGATCGCACAGTAGCAGCGGCAGCGAACCGTGCATTTCAGAAATTTCTCCAGATGTTCCTCTGTGCCTTCTCATGTCTGTCTCCATCAAAACAGAATTGTGCACGGCATCCCACTTACAAATACGATATCATTTCACCGGAGAGCTGCGTGCGCTGCGTTGCGCCGCTGTCTTCTCCTCCAGCCTCCTACATTCTCCTCCCGCCTCCAATATATATTTAGCAACGAGTAGAGCCAGAGAGGCAATAGAAAATTGAAGGCATCTATCATTGTAAACATAATTGGAGAAGTTGCTTTGGACATCTACAACAGCTTTCAAATTGATGAGACTGTTTTTACACTGGACATTCTGATTTTAAAAAATTAAGGTTATTTTGTTCCAAGTAAACACATCATGTTTGAAAGATATAAGTTGTTCTCCTGTGACCAGGAACAAGGTGTTAGCTTTGACCAATACTTAGCTGAGCTTCACACACTGAGCAAGTCCTGTGAGATTGGAGATTTGAGAGTCTCACTAGAAGAGACAAAATAGGTTGCAGGACTTCAAATAATGGGCTCAGAGAAAGATTGCTCTGTGAAAAAGATTTAACGCTGGAAAAGGCTATGGATATGTGTAGAGCTGCGAGACAACACAAACTCAAGCACAATAGTAGACCAAAGAAGATCATCAAACCACCTCAGAGTCCGAGAGTTGCTGAGTGAATAAGGGACTGTATTTGCTCATTACAATTGAAGTTAATGTAAATATCTTTGTTGGAAAGCATTATTGTTCCCTGCAGATTTACGTGGACATAGCTTTCTTTTAACTTTAAAGGGGGAAGATGTGTTATTATGTATATACATAATAAAAAATTTCAGTTCCCAGTGTGCGATGTGGGCAGTTCACTCAGAACTGGAAGTGACGTTGGGTGAGTTGGGTGCATGCGCTTAGGTCAAGCTGAAGCCATCATTCCTGGAGTGTCCTGTAAATAAAAGTGTACTAGTTTTACCTCCGCTGTTTGTCTTTATTAAGGCCAAACACAACATTCTAAGTAAGGAGCTCTTCAGTCTTTGAATGAAGATATTTTAGTACTTTTTCATTATTCACATAACTCCTGGTTATATTGTGAAATAAATTTCTAAAACACCTTAAGTAACTGCAAAAAGAATGAAAGCTGACAGCAGGTCTAAGTAGAACAGAAAAGGAGTGCCATTCATCTATTGCTGACCATAAAAAATCAGGTCATAGTAAAATTATTGTGTTGATTACTATTAAAGAAAGAGATACTTTTTCTGGCCCCACACTGGGCACCAAATTCTTGGATCCCTGTTTATCTTCTTATCCTGACGGTTCTTACAGGAGTCAAAAATGGCAAGCACTGTTAATTCCAAGATTTTAGTTTATTTTAGAGTACAAACAAACATACAAATACTAAGCAAACTAAATAAAGAGCTAAGAAACAATGCCAAGAGGGGAAGTAATACTAAGACAAAAAAATAATGATGGTGCTTCTGAAAAATCTATCACTTTTATGGATAAGTTAAGAGAAATTTCTTAGATAGGATTGAATTAGTTAATAGGCTACATAATTAAAATAATTACATCACGTGGGTAACATGCTAATACCAAGCCAATAAAAAAATGAGAAAGGCGATAAACCATTAGTTTAGCTGCTATACAGTACTGCTTTCTGCCAGTGAGTGTGAAAAATACCTGAGTTTGTTAAAAATACAAATCTTATAAAAGTTATTTTTAAATAATAGTGATTTCTAACAGGTTATCCCCAGATACTGAACATGTAACACGGGAACATATCAGCAACTTATACTCAGCAAACTTCACAAATAAAACATAAACTGATGGTGGAACAAATATTTGCCATTAGCCTCAATAATCTGCTGGAAGTAGACATTATTGTTTTACATTTGCCTGAGAAAAGTAGACAGAGCATCAGTTTAGCAAAGATACCTCTTTGAAAGTAGACTATTATACTAAAATATTAATCTACATTTTGGTACTGGAGTGGAAACTATGGGCGTCTGACTCACAGGAAAGCATGCAATCAACTCAGCCACAGCTGACATTGATATTAGAGCCAGCTTTCATTTACTGAAAAACTTGCTTATGTCAGGAATTGTTCAATCCAATATAACTGATGAATTTCAAATTTAACTTGCGGTAATAAATTACTTCTTAAGTATGAACAAACAGTTATTCTTTAAAAAGTAATGTAGATGTCTACACTCAAGTAAACCATAAATGCAGATTTTTCTGCCCAAAACAGAAAAAAATAAATTCACAGTGTTTGGCTCACCCCCATTAAACGTTTGCACATTGGAGACAAAAGATTGAAAACCTTTTATTTTCTTATTGGAGAAGCCAATCACATAGCGTATGAGAAAGATTTAAAGGAGTAAGGGAGAAAGTGAAAAAAATTATTGTACTATCTTGACGATGTTGGGTGTTACTATCCTAGATCTGGAAGAGAAAATAAATGATGAAAAATAGAGTTTTGCATTTTAATGCTGTGGGAGAAGGAACACTGGAGAAGGAGGCTGAGAAATTCTCTCACACAAATCTGGAAAAGCAGTGCTGCATAATTGAATGTAGGCTTTCATTGAATATAATTGAATAGAGTTAAGCCACATTGCACCCATTTCTGGGTTGCTTAGTGTGTAGTGGGAAATTCAACTCCAGACTTTTGGGCAGCGTTCCAGATTGCACTCAAACTTTTTCTACTGTACATGTCCAAATGATGTCATTGACAGCGCAACGTACAAAATTAACAACAAGGGTGATTTTCAACTGTACTGGTCTGAGAGACTGCAGTTTGAGGAATCATAGTAATGTACTGTAGTTCTCTGCTCACAGAATTCTCAGTATTCACCAACTGTTTCTCCTGGAACCCCACAGTTTGGAAGACTGACAGTCTACCTACATTCTCTGTCCTCAGTGTTAGCTGGAACATGTACAACCTCAAATACAGGGTTACATCTGTCTCTGGAAGTCAGGTTCATAGTCCCTCAAAGCTGACTAATAATCTTTGAGACATTTCAGAGTCTGCTGCTCATTACTGTACTAAGGTAGTCACCTACACTCCACATTGATGGGGAGCAGACCCCACTTATTTTATCTTCATCCCTTGGGAGAAGGCAGGGTGAGTACTAGGGTTCTCTGCATTGCACTTACACAAGGTGCAGGCATTTTGTCTAAAACTCCACTGGGAGCACCTGGCCATAACTCTGTAGCTCTCTTGTATGGGTATTGTTCTTCACTGACTTGTCCAGGTACTTCTGACACGCAGGAGACCCTCTTTCCCTCCTCCTATGACTGCACCATTCATTCTTGAAGCACTGTCTAGAAGAGTACTACTTTAAGTCTGTGCTTGAAGCTTCGCGCACTCCCTATTGAGGCTGCAGTTGCAGAGCTAAATGCCTACAAGTGGAAAATCTTGCAAAGTGTCAACAGAAGAGCTGAGCTGACATTGACAAAGTGTGGCAATGCTCAGTCAAGCCCGACAGCTCTGTTTTGGGAACCTTGCAATTGAATACTACCTTGCTTAACACTCATGATGTGTTCCCAGAAACTAGGATTCTAACGGAATAATTAAGGAGGTAATTACAGCTTTGTTTATGATGTGCTGCATTGTCCTGCCAGGTAGCAGGTATGACCCGCTATTCTTCCCGTTGACACACAGAGTACACAGTTCTCGCTCCTGTTGTTGGGCTGCAGACCTCCCCTTCACTCCTTGCTTCTGTGCTGTGTACCTGGTGCTCTCTCTTCTTTTCTCCCCACTGTTGTGTTGGGTGTCAGGAGAGAACCCCTGTCCTCCCCAGAGTTGGGCTTGGCAACTGGCATTACTTCCTTCCCTCTGCTGATCTTCCTGCAGCAATGGCTCATGGCCGAGAGATTATTTGTGAGGCTGAGACTGGGCGGGCTGGGGTGTGCAGAGCTGAAGTTTGGTACTGAGATGTGAGGCTCAGGTTTGCACCCTGGCCAGGTCAATGAGTGTGGAACAATGCAGGGGGCTGGCCACACCTGGTCTCTCTGCAGATCACTTTTCATCTTGCTATATATCCACCAGGCTGAGTGACAGGTGGAAATCAATCAGGAAAAGTGTGAAGTGATGCACTTTAGAAGCTCAAAGCTGAAGGCAGAGTAAAAGGTTAATGGTGGGATTCTTGGCAGTGTGGAGGAACAGACAGATTTTGGGATCCAAGTCCTTAGGTCATTTAAACTTGCTGTGCAAGTTGATAGGGTGGTTAAGAAGGCATATTGTGCATTGGCCTTCATTAGTTGGGTGATTGAGTTAAAGAGCCATGAAGTTATGTTGCAGTTATATGAAACTCTGGTTAAACCAGACTTGGAGTGTTTTGTTCAGTTCTGGTCGATTCATTAGAGGAAGGATGTGGAAGCTTTAGAGAGGATTTACCAGAATATTGCCTGGATTAGAAAACATGTCTTAAGAGGAAAGGTTGAGCGAATTAGGATGAGATTATAGTCTGCACCTTCTTGCTGGGATGGCAATGGCTAATACTAGAGGACATCTTTTTAAGGTGAATGGAGGAAAGTTTCGAGGAGATGTCAGAGGTAGGGTTTTTACACAGAGTGTGGTAATTGCCTGGAATGCACAGTTGGGGTGGTGTTAGAGGATGATATATTAGGAACATTTAAGAGACTGTTAGATAGACGCATGGATGAAAGCAAAATGCAGCGTGGGAGATTAGATTGATCTAATCTAAAGGTTAGATTGATCGTGGAACAAGTTAGAAGTTGGGCAAAACATCATGGCTGTAGAGCTGGTACTGTGCTGTAGCTAGTAAACAGTTCTATGTTACCAAACCACAGGGGCAGCTGTGCAGACAAAGGGAATGGGGAGGCAGTTGCTTCCCATAAGAAGTGGTCCATCAGCTCATGGTGCAGGTGCAGCTGGACAGCAACAATGTCCAACAGCCTCCATGCCAGCTAGGGTGCAGTGCTGAGCAACATCCCAGTGTAGTTCTTGTGTCAGTTTCACAGCACAAAGACATGCAGGCAGGCAGAAGACGTGTTCATGGCCAAGAACAGTGAAGAATTCCTCTTTTCAAGAGTCACTTTGTCACTCAATCATTTAGTGTCAAAGTCACCTTATGTGCAGATACTCCTGCACCGAGTGTCACTTCATGTACATACAGTCAGCCCGTTCAGTCTATGTATGTAGTATAAGTTATCTTATGTATATATGGCCACACTCAAACAGTGTGTTTTATAGGATTGCCTTCATATATATTTATTGTGTTTTTCTTTTGTTTTTATTGTGTTCTTCATGCTTATTGCATTTTTATATGCTGCATCAGATCAGGAGTAACAATCGTTTCATCCTCCTTTAAACTCAGGTACTGAAAGATGACAATAAATAATCTTGGATCTTGAAGTTCTCTACCTATGGACAAATAGCACAAGGATGCCAATACAACAGAGCCCAGCCCAACCAAATGTCTTGTTTTCAAGTACATGGAGCATGTAACAGTGAGATATTAGACTGGAGGAGTAGATCACCAAAACAAAATCAGAGCAAATACTAGGTTGGACAACTCTAAGGTGATTTGCCACATTGGCTTCAATACAAAACTTCAGGGGCAAAATCTGCAGAAGGTGTAGTAAAAATTTGAGATGGTGTCGTAAAAGGACTTCACATGTTTGAAAGAAATGCTCATTTTATGCATAGACATGACTTGGTTAGAAATGGAAGAGATAGCCAAAATTCTTGTCCACGATATCACAATTAAGGTATTGTGGGTGTTGGTATTTCAGTCGCTGAAAGAAGACGAAAGGATAGAGCTGTAAAGGGTAAGAGATGGCCACTGAAGACCACACATGTGACACTGAGGAAGAATATCTTGAGGACTGTGGTTTTGAAGATGACCTTTTCCAAATGTTTCTTGAGTCTTTTTATTTCGGCCCATAATACCCATAAGAGGAAATACTCATGGATTACAGAAATGACATGTCATTCTGAAAGATGGTCACTTGTTTTTTAAGAAAATTTCATTCAATTTCCAATGAGAAATGTTTGTGAAAAATGCTATATATCATCGCAGCTCTAAGATGACATAGTAGACGAAGACTTGAAACGTTAAATGAAAGCATGGTTTGTTAATCTTCACAGTACATGTCAGATCTTGGTTTGAAGCTATCATGCTGTGGCAATATTACTTGATTCATCTTGATTTAAATCACGTCAAGTAATTATAATATACAGAATAGATAGATCAGGATAATTAAGTCCTTCAAGTTTCAACTTCTGGACAAATGTTATATTGAAGGATCCCCTCTAAGCAAAAAAAAACAAATGCCACAGTGCTGGAATGTGTAATAAAATTAATTTTGGGAATCCTGTGCAAGTTACGCAGCACCTACGAAGAAAGAAATAGAACTAGCATTTCAGATGGATGATCTTTTATCTGCTCTAACAATAGCAATTTGTAATGTTATGGACTATTTTCTCATAATCTTATGCTTATTTGTTTTTAACCCTGGGTTGCCATGACATACAGTCATTCTTTGTTAAGAATTGTGGGAAAATGATGAAATTTATATAAAAGGATTCTATGAAATGACATCATTCCTATTTAGCTAATTAAACTAATTTTGTTTGTGAGGTTGAATGTCGAGAGAGGATGGGAGCAAGGAGAAAGTACAATCATCTGACATTTAAAGTTTATCTATATTTCACATCAGAATGAAAATAGAAAAAAAAAAGAATATTAATGATGTGTGTCCATTTTCTCTGCTTAAAATGCCCAGTAAATTGATAGATATTGTTCAATTCTTGTAAAATATTCCTTCAACTTGGGAATAGCTTGCTGCTTTTATCAGTGTCTGTGTACAGTATGCATGCTTGAAGAAATCTGATTTCTGGTGACTTTGATTTTTGTATATTTTCATGAATAGAATGGGGATGTCACTGGCATCCATTATCCATCCTTAATTACCCTGGAACTGAGGATGCAGTTAATAATCTATCATGATGGTGGGCCTGACATCATATGCTGATTAGATAAGCTAGGATTCTTGATTTCACTCTCTAAAGGACATTATTAATTAAATGAGTTTAACAACAATCCAGCACTAGTTTTGTTTTAAGTTCTTTACATTCACATCTATTTAATTACCTGAATAGAAGTTCTTCAGCTACCAGGGAGCAGTTCAAGCTTAGGTCCCTGCATTAGTGCTTCAGGTCTCTGATTCCTGATCCAGTAACTTTACCATTATGTTGCTGTAGCCTAATTTGTCATGTGGTACTGAAGTAAGACGATAAGACTGTCTCACAAGTAAAGTCCAAAATATTAAAACATAGGTTACTATGTAGCCATGCAATAATTTTTATAGAAACCGGATGATGTTCATTAGATCTCATTCCAAATAGTATTCTTGGCATTCTGAAGAGACCTGTGAAACTCTTTGAACTTTACCAGGTTAAGATGGTCAGTTAAGTGGAGTTAAGAAGGTGCCAGAGGGAAGCTTCTCTGAGCTTATCTGTGAAAGCAGTTTAATTTCTTCCTCTAATGTCCCTTTTTCACATTTCAAGGTGGATGGAGTCCTGTCAGAGTCCTTGATCTACAGATGCACTCAAACTGTGGTTCTTTTCTATAATGGCTCCTGCTCCCATCTCACCGACCGGCTGTTTTTCAGTATCCCAAGGATGCAGCCTGGAGGACGTGCCTGTCTTTGGGGTTTAGAAGCTCTGCGGCCCTGTGGACGAGCCAATTCCAAGCCAGTGTCACCTAATGAAATGTCTCAGAGAAAACAGGACGTCGCAGATGGCAGGATCAGCAGTCGGAAGCCTCTGTACCTGGATCGCTCTTTCTCTCTCTCTCGCTGATGGGGGAAGAGTTTGCTACCGATTCTTGAGTTGGAGAATTTGGGGGGAAAAAGTGACGTGACAGGCTATAACAGCGCAATCAGTGAGTTGTTTTTTTTTGTTTTGTTAGTCTCCCCTCTCACAGTGAGACACCTTTCTGCCCCTTTATTAGGGAGAGAGAGAGCCTGTGGCATGTAGTATCGCTAGGGTGAATGATTAGTTTTTGTTGTACTGCAGATCATGGTCTTTCCTTGGGGTTTTGCTTAGTGAGTGGTGGGTGCTGATGCTTTTTGCTGGAATAAGTGGGGAGAGGGAGGGCAGGGGCTGATGCTTTGCTGCTGCTTGTGCGTCGGAGGGGGAGGAGGGGGATGAGGGGGATTTCCGTTTCTAACTTTTTTATTGTCACTTATTCTTTGAAGTACTCTTCTGTTTTCATGGACGTCTGTGAAGAACAAGAATCTTAGGATGCATATTGTACACATTCTTTGATATTAAGGGGAACTACTTGAACAAAAAATATAGTTTTACAATTTTATGTGAACATGATGGGTATCTTTCTTGTACTGTTCTGCTTCAATTGAGCAATAATCATTCCTTCTGATGTAGATTCAACCAATTGTTGGACTTCTGAATGGCGTATTCAAGTGAATATTCATTTCATTCCAGCTTCTTTCACAGAACGATGTAATAGAGAAGTTGTGGGTGGATACAGGAAGGTTTCAGAAAGGGTTGCATAATTTCAATTGTTTTGTAGCTGAACTGTTAATTTTCTGGCACTTTGGCATAGGAGAGTTTGTCTCTATCTATTGAAGTTCTTGGTATTTGGCCGTTTTGTCAATGGTAAATGGCAGAACTGTATTCAAACGAAGTGGGAGAATGGGAGCTATATTGAAATGAAGAGACAATATTGTCTTTCACATTTAAGAAGCACTAATACTAACAATACAGAGCTGATGGCTTTACAGAAATTTTTGGTTACTGAATTTGAGTTTAGCTCAACTGTACAGGGTTAAAATTCTGTTGCTGATATTGAAATTCCAAGAAAAATAAACAGCTGAATTTTCATCCCATTGTCTAAAGGACATTGCTCCATGTCTCAAGGCATGTAAAGTCAAGGAAAGCTGAGTTATATCCAGCAGCTTCATGCATGTTGTTGAAATGTCTTCTGATGGATTGGTATCTGCTACAGTGATGTTTAAAACACATTTTAGTTCAGAATAATAAGAATTTTCTTTATTTAGTGATACCGCAGGAAATTGGCCCTTCGAGCCACACAGCCCCAGCAACCCCCACCAAACCTTGTCACCCTCAGCTAATCATGGGAGAATTTACAATGATCAGTTATTCTGCCCATTATGTCTTTGGTCTGTGAGAGGAAACCTGAGGACCTGGAGAAAACCCACATGTACAGACATTCCTTACAGAACGGCACCGGGAATGAACTGCAGATTTCAAGGACTTTCTGAGCTGTAACAGCATTGCGCTAATTGCTGCGGTACTGTGCCTTTGGTGCACCGGAGAAACTCCCTGAATTTAGATTAGAGATTTAAAAATTAAACTTCTTTATTTGTTGACCAACTTGTGGAATACCTTGAAATGTATTAATGCTGAAAAATCTGTTTATTGTTATTGCAGAGCCAGAACTTGCTGCAAGTGTGAACTTCCCCCACCTACCCCTGGAAGAAACAAGGAATTTCCCATGTAGTTTCCCAGTATCGTTAGTAAGACATTGACCGAAAGGCTCAGGTAGTGGCAGAGCTTTTTGTGACGTTATGGCATAATGCAGGCAGACCCTGTCCGGAACGCCCGAGAAACACTTTGGCAACTTGCAGAGCCAGCTGAATACTTCTTGATTTAGGTGATAGTCAAAACATTTAAAACTTCTTAAGATAAATAAAAAAATAAGAAATTAAGAATAATAAAAAATTAAGGAAAATAAATCACTTAAACACTTGTCAACAAAGGAAATTTAAGCAATTAAATAAATGCAAATTACCCTTGTAGCTGTTCCTCAGCATTAAAACAACTGAGCTTACTTTCGAGCCACACCACTGCTGCAGGTTTGGCAAATAGATTCCTCTGTGCAAATGCTAATAAATTCACAAAGTTTATCTTCATCCACTGGATGCTACCAGGAGGACAAGGTTGCAGGATATTTGGGAAGTTGCTGGCTGAGGTCAGCCAACAAGTGTAGGACTTGCTGTACATGCAGGTGTCCCGACCTCACTGATCTTCCAGGGGTTGGGAGGGAGGTGAAGAGGTGAATGCCAACAGTTCAGCACATTAGCATTGGCATTTCCCAGCAAGTGCGTATCATCCCATTGTCGAGTGATTGTATGTGATTGGCTTTCTGAAATAACTTGGCATACAATATTTCATGTTTAAGGTGATGCATAATGATAAAGTACAACAATTTGAAACAGAGGATACAATAGGAAGAGAAATCCATTTTGAATTGACCTTGGCTGTATTTAGACATTGCCTTTCAAAACTAAAAATTCATTATATTTCAGCTGGAAGTCTTTCTCTTTATTAGCATACATTTATAAAACAGAATGATAATCTGAAAGAGGTGACAGCTTACAACAATGGTGTGCTTTGCTAAAGGAGTAAAATGTCTCAATTTGTTTTAGAGGTGAAAATGATGGATAGGAACACATGCTAGGAATTTTTGGTAATCAAAACTTCAGGAAGAGTACTTAATTTTCATCATCATCATTATGTGTCATGTCATATGATGTAGGCGATCATGGTCTTTCCCTGACCATGAATGTTCTTGGCAAATTGTTCTACAGAAGTGGTTTGCCATTGCCTTCTTCTGGGCAGTGTCTTTACAAGGCAGGGGTCCCCATAGCCATTATCAATACTCTTCAGAGACCGTCTGCCTGGTGTCAGTGGTTGCATAAACAGAACTTGTGATATGCTCATATGACCATCCACCATCTTCTCCATGGCTTCACGTGACCCTGATCAGGGACTAAGCAGGTGATACACCTTGCCCAAGGGTGACATGCAGGTTAAGGAAGTGAAGGAGTACCTTACTCTTCCTTTGGTAGAGACATATCTCCACTCCACCACCCATTTAATTTTAAGGTATTGAAATATGGAAGTATGACATTGTAGAAAGATGGAAGGATAAAAACAATTCTAAAAGTTCGGAATTGAAATGACTAGCGTTTGGGATGAAAGTTGGGGGGGGCAGCAAACTAGACCATGCGGATTCTAAGAGGGCATGAAAACGTGGAGGGGATTGAGGAGATGATGTTGTATCAGTGGAAGGATTTTGAAGAGCACCAAAGTTGTAAAAGAGCTAGTGTTGGCAACTAAGAAATGGGTAAATAGGAAGGAATTTGATGTGAGAGGCTTATTGTGTTTTATTTAAAAGGCTGAAGAATGGAAAGCAACTGGTTTCAACATTTTCCTCTTAACAGAGCCAACAATATTTTAGATACATAATGGCTACATGTAACAGCTATAATGGTATCAGGCCTCTCTCTAAACTGTTCCAATAACTCTTTCAACAATAACCTTAGATGGGTATTTCCCTGATCCACAAGCATTCATAACATTGGAGTCAAACTTTCCATGACTTTGGAAACATGTCCAATATTTAGTATAAAATCAGATTTGAATGCAACTAAAATTATTCATACACATTAAATGCAGAAATATGCATTAATACTAGAACTGAGATCAAGCAGGTAGATTAGATACAATTTGCCAAATAAGAACACTTCTATTTTTTCCAGTAGTATTTATATGAAATCACTGCACCATCCAATGTGTTAACTTGATTGTTTACACAGTACAGTCTTAAAAAATAATATTTAGAAACTTTGTGCTCACTTTGACAGATAGATAGATAGATAGATAGGTAGATAGATATACTTTATTGATCCTGAGGGAAATTTGACAGCACGTATACTAAAACTGGAACAATACAGAGAAGATTAGCATGGCCCCTGCGCAAGAACGACACACAGATTCGTGAAGTGCTCCATATTTTGTGGGGCGCTATGTTAGTGCAGCAGTTAGCATGACGCTATCATAGTTCGGAGTGTTGGAATTCGGAGTTCAATTCCGGTGCCAACTGTATGGAATTTGTACGTTCTCCCTGTGACCACGTGAATTTGCTCTGGGAGCTCCAGTTTCCTCCCACAGCCCCAAAACGTAGCAGTTTGTAGGTTAGTTGATCATTCTAACTTGTCCTCTGATTAGGCTAGGGTCTAATAGGTGGGATGCTGGGTGGTGTGGCTTGTGGCAGTCTAAATCAGCAGTCCTCAACCTTTTTATACTTTATACTTTATTGTCACCAACCGATTGATACTAGAACGTACAATCATCACAGCGATATTTGATTCTGTGCTTCTCGCTCCCTGGATTACAAATTGATATTAAATATTAAAAATTTAAATTATAAATCATAAATAGAAAATAGAAAAGGGAAAGTAAGGTAGTGCAAAAAAATTGAGGGGCAGGTCTGGATATTTGGAGGTTACTGCCCAGATCCGGGTCAGGATCCGTTCAGCAGTCTTATCACAGTTGGAAAGAAGCTGTTCCCAAATCTGGCCGTACGAGTCTTCAAGCTCCTGAGCCTTCTTCCGGAAGGAGGAGGGACGAAAAGTGTGTTGGCTGGGTGGGTCATGTCCTTGATGCCACGGACCAAAACCAGATTCCTCCCAATCAATGAGACTTAAAAAAAAAATTCAAAAGCAAATCTAGTGATAGAAATTTGAAAGAAACCTTGAAAGTAGTGGAAATATACATAAAGTCAGGGTGCACCTGTGAAGAGTAAAACAAGTTTCATATGTGTGATCATTTTTCAGAACTGTTTGTCAAAATGTTAGACCTGTTTAGTATTTTCAACATCTTGATTTTTTAAAGAAAAATTTATTATGTCAATTACGTATTTCATGTGGGATCTCATTCGATATAATTTTGCTACTGTGTTTTCAACGCTTTGGTAGAGACCAAACTCTAAATGTTATTTTAGTAATGATGAAGCTTTATGGAAATTGTGTGAGGTGCTATATAAATGCCAGTCCTTTCTTTCTACTATATCTTCCACACTCCAAAGAACCAAAGTAGCTAATTTATTTCTAAAGTGGAAACTGATGGAAGTAAGGATGTAAAAGGGAGAAAGAATGTCACTTCAAAAAAAGGACCATAGGACCAGAAGATATGGCAGCAGATTAGGTCATTTGGCCCATCGAGTCTGTTCCGCTATTTCATCATGGCTGGTCCATTTTCCCTCTCAGCCCCAATTTCCCGCCTTCTCCCCCTTTTCCTTCATGCCCAGACCAATGAAGAATCTATCAACCTCTGCCTTGAAGACACCCAATGACTTGGTCTCCACAACGAATTCCATAGATTCACCACTCTCTGGCTAAAGAAATCCCTCCTCATCACCACTCTAAAAGCTTTCAGAAGCCCAAATGATGCATCAAATATTTTTGAAGTGCAGCGTTTCCGAAGTGTGGGAAATGTGGCGTGTTATTACTTTTTTACTTCACGTAAGTAATGACGGAATTAAAATAAGAAGTATTTGAATAATTGTTCAGGATGCAACACTAGTCTGTTAATCTCTAAACATGCAAAGGCATAACATGGCTACTCTAGATTGACTTCAGTGTCACAATCATTGCAAAGTAAGGACAACATTTAGCATGCTCACCATCCAGGAAATGCCCTCTTCTCATAACTACCATCAAGGAGGAGGTACAGGAGCCTGAAGACCCACATTCGAATGCTTCAGGCGACATTCCCTCAAATTTTTACAGCTGCATGGACCAACCATTGCAATGAGGATGAAATTTTTACATGGCCTAAATCCTGCGTGGCACATTACATAAAAGAAAATTCCAGCTGTGCAGCATCAAAGGCTATGTGAGCGGGAGGATTTCAGTTACTACACAGCCACAGACCCACAGAGCTTAGAGGAAGCAGTGGTTTTAGGAAAAGCTTTTTCCCCTCTGCCATTAAGTTTCTGAATTGTCCTTGAACCCATTAACACTGCCTCACTATTCCTCTTTCTCACTATCTATCCATCTATTTATGTATATATTTGTGTATTTATCTATTTATTATTGTAACTTATAGTAACTGCTACCACAAAACAATAAATTTCAACTCTAATGTGAGTGATAATAAATCTGATTCTGATAAAATTACTTACCTCATAGATCTGCTTCACCTCTACTCCTCAATCCTATTTCTAGCCTTTGTGAATTAAATGTAAAAAATCTGGCAATATGAAGACAAGCAGCCATTTCAGTGAATGATCATCAACTGAAAGCACTTTGATTCCTTCACCTCAGACCTGTTTCTATTAAGTAGGAAGTGGGAGAGTGGTTTGAGGCTGCTCAAATTTTTAACTGTGTGCTCATCTTCTGTCCATCAGCATAAAAGTGTTAAAATCATTTTTCCACAGTCATCCACCACCGCTACCTCATCACTGAGCTCCACAGGAGTGACGTTAGAGGTGAGTATATTGAATTACATAAGACTATGTGTGTAAGATCCAATTATGGTATTCAGTTATCACCTTTGGTATTATTTTGTGAATGGTACAGAATTTCTATGAATTTGAGAGGGAGGCAACATAATCCATTTGTTGGGACTCTGTATCACTAGCACAAGATGCTAGACCAGTTGTTAAGTAGCACATGCAAATGCTGGGTGAACTACTGAAATACTGATGAAGGGTCTCAGCCCAAAACAGCGACTGTTCATTTCTCCCCTTGGATGCTGCCTGACCTGTTGAGCTCTTCTCTTTCTTTTTCAATCTTTTTATTAGTTTCAGCATCATATACATTGCAGAAAAATAAAGACAGAGAAATTGGGATTACATTATTGAAAAGATAGTTTAAACCAATATAACCTCAATTGACACATAATTCACAAGCCTCCCAAAATCTCAAAAAGTATAGCTCTAATGTAGGGCAATATAAGATAATAATGGAAAAAATATCATGAAAGAAGAGAAAAAAAAAGAAAAAAAAATTCCCCCAAAACAGAAAAACAAATCTAAACCAACTAAAGAAAAACTAAACTAACAAAAAGAAAAAGTATGGGCTATTATGATACCTCAGATAAGACCATTAGTGTCATTAACTCCGCTCCTCTCCCCATACATAGAATAACAGAGTAGAATTGGAAAGGGTCAAATTACATCATATGAAAGTATTGAATAAATGGTCTCCAAATCTCTTCAAATTTAATAGAAGGGTCATAAATGACGCTTCTAATTTTTTCTAAATTTAAACAAGACATAGTTTGCGAAAACCATTGAAATGTAGTAGGAAGATTAATCTCTTTCCAATTCAATAGTATGGATCTTCTAGCCATTAGTGTAACAAAAGCAATCATCCGACAAGTGGAGGGAGTCAAATGATGTTGTTCTATCATTGGTATCTGTTGAGCTCTTACAGCATTTTATTTATTAATTTATTGAGATACAGCGTGGAGCAGCCATTTCCGGCCCTTTGGGTCACGCCGCCCAGTAATCCCACAATTTAATCTTGCCCCAGTCACTGGACAATTTACAATGGCTAATTAACATTTAGTAGTTGAGGCTTGACTCTCTGGCTGGAGGCCCGTGATTAGTGGTATGCCGCAGGAATCGGTGCTGGTTCCTTTGTTGTTTGTCATCTGTATCAATGATCTGGATGTGGTTAGCTAGATCAGCAAATTTGCAGATGATGCCAAGATTGGGGGTGCAGTGGATAGTGAGGAAGGCTATCATGGCTTGCAGAGGGATCTGCATCAGCTGGAAAAATAGGCTAAAAATGGCAAATGGAATTGAATACAGACAAGTGCTAGGTTTGCACTTCAGTAGGACCAACAAGGGTAGGTCTTAAACAGTGAACGGTAGGGCACTGAGGAGTGTGATAGAACAAAGGGAGCTTGGAATACAGGTCTATAATTCATTGAAAGTGGCGTCATAGGCAGATTGGATCACAAAGAAATATTTTGGCATATTGGCCTTCATAAATCAATGTATTGTACCGAAGATGGGATGTTATATTGAAGTTGTATAATATAATGGTGAGACATAATTTGGAGCATTGCATGCAGTTTTGGTCACCTACCTATAAGAAAGATTTTAAACAGGCTGAAAGGGTGCAGGGAAAATTTACAAAGATGTTGCTGGGTCTGGAGGATCTAAGTTATATGGAAAGATTGAATAGGTTAAGACTATATTCTTTAGATTGTAGAAGATTGAGAGGAGATTTGTTGGAGGTATACAAAATTATGAGGGGTTTAGATGGGGTAAATGCAAGCAGGGTTTTTCCATTGAGGTTGGGTGGGACTATAACCAGAGGTCATGGATTAAGGGTGAAAGGTGAGAAGTTTAAGGGGAACATGAGGGAAAACTTCTTCACGCAGAGGGTTCTGAGGGTGCGGAATGAGCTGCCAGCACATGAGCTTGATTTCAACGTCTAAGAAAAGCTTGGATAGGTGCATGGATAGTATGAGTCCTGGTGCAGATCGACTGGAGTAGGCAGTTTAGTGGTTTTGACATGAACTAGATGGGCTGAAGGGCCTGTTTCTGTGCTGTACTTCTCTATCACTCTTTGACTCTGTTTAGAGAGACTGCATAGTAACAGGCCCTTCTAAACTAATGACTCCGTGCCGCTCAGTTACACCCACGTGACCAATTAACCTACTAATCCGTACGTCTTTGGAATGTGGGACGAAAATGAAGCCCCAGAGGAAACTTGTGTGGTCACGGGGAGAATGTACAACTCATCCACAGGATATGGCCCAGTCCATCATGGGTAAAGCCCTCCTCACCATTGAACACATCTACAGGGAGTGTTGTCAAAGGAAAGCAGCATCTATCATCAGAGACCCCACCACCCAGGTACAGGAGCCTCAGGACTCACACCACCAGGTTCAGGAACAGTTATTACCCCTCAATCATCAGGCTCTTGAACCAGTGGGGCTAACTTCACTTGACCCATTACTGAACCGTTTGCATAACCTATGAACTCACTTTCAAGGATGTTCTAGGTATTTATCAATTATTTATTTATTAGTTATCATTCCTCTTTTTTTTGCATTTGCACAGTTTGCTGTCTTTTGCATACTGGTTGTCTGCCCTGTTGGGTGTGGTCTTTCATTGATAGTATTGTGGTTATTGGATTTAGAGTCAGAGAGAGAGAGAGAGAAAACAGGCCCTTCGGCCCATGCAGCCTGTGCTGAACCATTTAATGCGCCTACTCCCATCGACCTGCAGAGGGAGCACCGCCCTGCATTCCCCTACAACCCATGGGTCGATCCAAACTTCCATTAGACGTTGAAATCAAGCTCGCGTGCTCCTCTTGCGCTGGCAACTTGTTCCACACTCCCACCACCCTCCCGAGTGAACACATTTCCCCTCCTGCTTACATTTACCCTGTCTATACCCTCATAATTTTGTCATGTTGGCCCATGGCCAAGTGGTTAAGGCATCAGTCTAGTGATCTGAAGGTCACTAGTTTGAGCCTCAGCTGAGGCGGTGTGTTGTGTCCTTGAGCAAGGCACTTAACCACACATTGCTCCGGTGCCAAGCTGTATCAGCCCTAGTGCCCTTCCCTTGGACAACATCAGTGGCGTGGAGAGGGCAGACTTGCAGCATGGGCAGCTGCCAGTCTTCCATACAACCTTGTCCAGCGCTGCGCCCTGGAAGCCTTCCAAGGCGCAAATCCATGGTCTCATGAGACTAACGGATGCCTAAAAGACCCTCATAATTTTGTACACCCCTCTCAAGCCTCATTTCGATCGTCCATGTTTCAAGGAATAAAGTCGGAACTTATTCGGTCTTTCCATGTAACCTTGGTCCTCCAGGTCCTGCACACCCGACAGTGTCCTTGTAAATTTTCCCTGTACTCTTTCAACCTTATTTACATCTTTTCTGTAGGTAGGTGACCAAATTGAATATGCCCTCAAGGAAACAAACATTAGGGTTTTATAAGGTGACATACATGTACTTTGATAATAAATTTACTTTGAACTTTAAACTTAATTGTCATTACCCGTCCAGAAGCTAAAGGCCCACATGTATCAAGGTACACACTTTCCTCACTATGCTACCTTACAGCAACAGTTGAACGGCAGTTTTCATGAAGTCTGTTCAATAGTGGCTGTAGAGTTCATATGTTTATGGAAACCTAGTTCCAGTCCTCATGATAAAGCCCTGCAAGATTGCATTAGCTACATCATAATGGAATTTTGACTTTTGCTGTTGTTTAAAATAACATAAACAGATCAGCGAGTAAAAACCTGTTTCCACTCAGAGGGCTTGTTGTCTCATCAGATTTGAATGATACTTAACCACATCTGCAACAGCAGATTCTGCGCTGACTGTTGGCTTGCTACACACTCATACTGGTCACTAATTGCAGCAGATTTGCCGCTGTAAACATGTATTCTAGGGCTTAGTAATGACGGTGTTCTTGTGTTTGCATACTAGAAACATCTACTTTTGTAAGCAAAGAGGTTGTTAGAAGAGGAGGTACATGTTCATAATGTTTCCACACTCTCATAGGGAGGTTTTTGAATGGAGGTCTACTCCTGCCTTTCTATGGCTTAGGGTTCAAAGTGAACACTTACTTCATTGTCATTCAATGCTTTGCTTGCTTTTTGGCTTTCGTTTTCAGGAAATGATCTGGATGAACTGAATTTTAAGATGTCTATCGAGAGGGCAGGTTTGTGCAGATCACTGGCGGGATAGTATCTGAACGCCCTCCCACAATGGGAGAGGTAATGATCAAGACACTTTGTGGCTGTGGTGTGGATGAATCAGAATCAGGTTTGTTATCACTTAGAGGTACCTAATAAAGTGGCCACTGAGTGTATTTCAGTATGTTGGTGGTCTTCTGCTGCTGTAGCCCATCCGTTTCAAGCTTCAACATGTTGTGCATTTAGAGATGTTCTTCTACACAACACTACTGTATCACATTGTTATCTGAGTCACTGTCACCTTCCTGTTAGCTTGAACCATTCTGGCCATTCTCTGCCGACCTGTCTCATGAACAATTTGTTTTTTCCTACGCAAGTGCTGCTCACTGGATGTTTATTTTTAGTTTTCCCCAGAATTTTCTGTGAACTCTAGAGACTGTATGTGAAAATCCCAGAAGGTCAGCAGTTTCTAAGATACTCAAACCACCCTGTCTGGTGCCAATAATCATCCCACATTCAAAGTCACTTAGAGTACACTTCTTCCCCATTCTGATGTTTGGTCTGAACGGCAACTGGACTTCTTGACCATGTCTGCATGCTTTTATGCAGTGAGTGTCTGCCGCGTAATTGGATTTATGCATTAGTGAGCATGTGTACTGGTGTACCTAATAAAGAGGCCACTATGTATATCATGAAATTTGTAGTTTTGTGACAACAATACAGTTCAATACCTAAAATAGAATAAGAAATGTATTACAATAAGAAATAAACATGCAGTGCAAAAAGAAAGCTGTACTGTACTGTAAAGGGGCTAGAATATTCACTTAATAATAACTGACTAGAGTATCATATTATGTGTTCTTCACAGAAATGATAATTCAACAATGGAGTGTCGACCATGTAATCCAGAAGTATGGACTATTAATCCTGAGAAAGTAGGCTTCAGAATTTGAAGTAGTCATGAGTAAAATGGTGGCCATGAAACTTTCATTGCAAGGCCATAGCAGGCATCTTTTATATTAGGTGATCCACTATTCTTATCCAGTGAGACCAGTGGTTTTGAGTAATTTTGAATTGAATCAATAATGGTAAACAAATGGTAGCTCCACGTCTACCACTACGTACCTGATTCATTTACATTTCCTGTACCTAATAAAGTGACCCCTGAGTGCATTTTAAACATTTACAGCAGCAAGAAATACCAACAGAATAGAAAGGTGTCCCCTTAGAACAGAGATGAGGAGGAATTATTTTAGCCAGTCGGTAGTGAATCTGTGTACTTCATTGCCACAGACAGCTGTGGAGGCCAAGTCATTGAATATATTTACAGCGGAGGGTGATTGCTTCTCCATTAGTCAGGGTGTCAAAGGTTAGGAGGAGAAGGCAGGAGAATGGGGTTGAGAGGGATAATAATTCAACCATGATGGAATGGCAGAGCAGACTTGTTTGGCCAAATGACCTAATTCTGCTACAGTGTCTTAAGGTTTTATAAATACCAAGAATACAGCACATTTAATACTAATTAAATTCAAAGAACATTAATGTGGCTAAAGGAAATGTAGTCAGACACTTTAGTGGTGAATGCTGACAAACTCATGGTGAACCAAATATTAACCTTTAGAAAGTTGACTGCAATTTCTGTTCCAAGATATTGTGGTGGAATCTTACATCAGTGGTAATACTTTTCAAACAGACTGTAAACTGGAGATGGAATCCTGAAATATTTTGTTCATGCAACCACAAGCTTCTCTTCTGGACCCCCGCTGTTGTTCGTCCATCGTTGTCGTCGATGAGGACCTCCACACCATTATGATGGTGTCGAGACTAGTGCTTGATTTGGATTTAAGTGAGGGAGAGTTGCGCAGCGTCAGCCTCACTCTCTCTTCCCAATTCCCATCTGGATCCAGTGGCAAGACAGAGTCGAGATGGCTGGAGATGGGGCTAGGCGCAGTGGATGACTGAGACGTCTTCTGCGTCTTGTCCTGCTCTACATGCTCCATGACACTTGCAGAGACTGCCGCCTTGACCGTTGGACCTTCCATTGGTCTCGTCCGCTCAATCCGCCGGAGTCTGTCTTCACATGCTGGGATAGACAACTCCCTACCTCACTGAGGGTTTGAGACCCGTCAGCTACCCTCACCTGGTTTAGCCGGCTTGTCGAAGCCGTTGCCCGGGGTGTGGCCGCTGTCGCATGCAAACAGCTACGGGGAGCCACAGGTGAGAGCTGAGTGCCAGGTGGGGACCAAAGGTGGACTAACCGCCTTGAAAAGGACATGACATGTTCCCCACCAGAGGTGCTACTCCTCCCTGACACCCCACACACCCCATGGACCCCTGCTACAGTATATGATAATGTCAACAAAGTAAGAAGCCAATGCATCAAGATAACTTCAGCTCTGTCTCGCTTTGTCCCTAACAGGCATTCATGGGTGTGAATATCAGGGGAAATTATCGTTAATATGTTTTAGACTGCTGAGACACTCAAAACTTTTCTCTGTCAAAGAACATCAAACTTTACTTTATCCAGCAAACAGAAAAGAGAGGGTACAGACAAAAGGAAGGATTGTGTCAATCAAACTGGCAGTGGTGTGATTTTTGGACTATAAGTAAAGAGGGCTCAGAGGAAGAGATAGGTCATCTTGCAAGTTGAGGCACTGTACTTCAATGTAAATCTTAACTGTTTTTCCCTACCTAGTGGAGTTCAGGCTGAACTCAGAGAAACTACTTGTCGAAGAAAATACCTTCACATATTAAACTAGAGAGCGAGAGAGCAAGCATGAGTAAATATCATCAGCAGATGATAAGCTAAGAAAAGTATTGCCTTTTTGGAGTGAACTGAATGAATTAGTATCACCTGGAGATTAAAGATCTGTTGATTGTATATAGATTAGCTCCTGAGATGACAAGGTTAAGCAAGTGAACCGAAAGGTTGCAGGTAGAAAGTGCAAAATAAAGGGAAGCGTAAATATATTTTGTAGGAAGAATAGAGAAAAATAGATATTTAGAATTCAGGAGGAATTTAATGTAAAATCACAGGAAATTCTCACAGCATGGAAGGAGCCATTCGGCTACTCTGGTCCCTACAGGCTCCAAGTAAGTGCAACACAGTTACACCAGCACACTCACTCCACATTCCTGCAGTTGCTTTTTCTTCTAAGCACTTAACTAGTTACTATCAGAAGACGATGAATGACTTTGCCTTTCTTTGTTTTCACTGACATCACATTTCAGCATCTTATCACTTCTCAGGCAGGAGTTGGTATGTTTTATCACCAACCTCTCAAAGCATTTCATCACTGCGGATGTAAGTGCTACTGGACAATAGTCATTGAGGCAGATTACCAGGTTCTCCTGAGGCACCGGTATAAATGAAGTGTGCTTGAGCAGCTGGGAACCGCAGACTGCTGAAGCAAGAGGTTAAAGTTGCTGGTTAACACTCCTGCCAGTTGGTCAGTACAGGTCAGTAGTACTCAGCCGGGTATCCCATCGGGGCAAGATGCTTCCCATGGGTTCACACTTTCACATTGGCCTCAGAGACTGGAATCACAGGGTCACAGTGGGCTGTGGGAGTTTATGAAAGTTCCTCCATGTTTTGATGGTTAAAGTGATCAGAAAAGGCATTGAGCTCATCTGGGAGAGTGAAACCCTGTTGTCGCATATGTCACTTGGTTTAGCTTTATAGGAAGTGACGGCATTCAATCCTTGCCACAGCTGCTGAGCATCCTTCTGTGATTCAGATTTGGTCTGGAGTTGCCACTTCACATGTGATACAGCTTTCTGGAGGTCATACTTGGACCTCTTGTATTTTACTTGGTTGCCAGATCTGAACACCACTGAACTGCTACTTAGCAGACTGTGGATCACTGTATTCATCCAGGGATCCTGGTTGGGGAAGACTGAATGATTTTGTGGAGGCACACTTCCCCACGATTGACTTTATAAGGTGAGTGACAACCGTGATTATTCACTCAGGTCCTCTGATGAGTTCTTGAACGTGGCCCAGTCCACAGAATTGAAATAATCCCACAGCTGCTCCTCTACCTCTCACAACCACGTCCATGTTGTCCTTTCTTCTGGAGGCTTGCTCTTCAGCCTCTGCCTGTATGCAGGTAGGAGGACTGGGACCGCTGGTGATGCCGATGATATGTTGATGATAATTGGGCAGAGATTTCTTCTAGCAAACTTGATTGGTTCCCAGCAATGATTTGAAAGGCGTTGGTGAACGTTATTTCTTAATTGCTAACTGCAGCATTCAATACATTGAGTGCTTGCTTGACATTTGCTTAGGGTAGTATATAAACAGGGTCACGGAGGAGAATTCTTGATCAGCAGAATGAATGGCACTTAATCATTAGATGTTCCAGGTTGGGAGAGCAGGTTCGACAAGACCACTACATCTGAGCACCACGAAGAGTTTATCATGAAACACAGACCAACACCCCACCCCCACCTTTTGCCCTCTTTGATTCAGCATTTTGGTCCATCCAGTGGATCCAGAAGCCATTGGGTCAGATTGCCATATATTGTTTGTCCGGAGTGAGCCACGTCGCCGTGAAACAAAGAACACAGCAAATTTTCATTTCCCTCTAATACAGAAATCTTACCCTTAGATCCTCAGTCTTGTTCTCCAGTGACTTTACATTTGCTAACAAGATGCTGGGTAGAGGAAGTTTGATTCCTTACCATTTTAGTCCGACTTGGAGTCCTCCCCTCCTTCCTCTCTTCTGGCCATGGTGACGGAACTTCAATTGTGCTAAAACAATATAGCCTAAGACACAATTTTATACAAGACTTTGAAAAAACATTTTCTTACTATGTGACATGATCAGGCTCAAATATAGGACTAGTATGTGAAACCTGTGCTAGTTTTTTGCTGCACAAATACTCAATTCTGGGTTGAACCTGAGATAAGGACACACGGATTTCACCTTCAACTGAAATGAAGTTACTTCTATCCTTGTGCTTGATGCTTGTTAAACAGAAAAAGCTTGCTCACACATGTAAGAAGTTGAAAACTGCAGCAGAATGTTCGTTGCTTTCCTATGAATGGCAGGATACTCCTCATTCAGAGAAATCCAGAACTTGTCCAGGGGCAGGTCAGTAAATCTTATCCTGGGTGCACGCTCAGAATCCAGCTTACAAACTTCTTCCTCTTCTCTCAAAGTACGGTTCTCAGGCTGAACACTAGATTCAGATAAAGGATTCCTCACTCAGTCATACACTTGTTTTGTAAGGGAGGACACTGTGTTAACTGGGGTGAATAAAATGCAACACAGAATGGCATAATAAATAATAGGTGAGAAAACAGCAAAAAATATGAAAACTTCACAATACAATTCACTTCTAATCTACACAATCCAACTGTTACAACGTTTATAACGAAGTGGCAGGCCAGCAGCTGAGTTGTGGCGCATAAAAATGCCTTCTCTAGAATGAAAATTTCCCTCCAATTTTCTAGTTTGTTCCTCCCATTAGTCAATCAGCAGCATGTAAGGTGAAGTTGGGGGAGGTACTTCAGGAGGGAGAGGCTGAGATCACAGCCCAAGATGGGCAAGTCCATTCAATGTTCAGAAAACACACTTCACACTCATCAACCTACGGTCCTTCCCTCTGTCCAATACAGCACTCACCAATTATCAATGGCCTCCCCTATCTCACATCAACAACTGAGATTCGATTTAACCTAATAAACATGGTCCTACTCTGCACTGTCATACTGGGCTGAGAGACCTCTAATAAGTTACTATCAGGACTTTTTGGACACGGCCCACCACTACAAGTTTTAGCATTGTGCAGTGCACGAAATTCAAAAAAACAATGTTTTTTTAAAAATCACAATATCTCATGGAACCCAGGTTGAGAAACCCTGCATTAGACCTAAGGATTTGTATCTGTCCTGCTTCGCTCTATGATTCAATGATCAGCAGTCTCTTTTCTAGAACAGGGTAGTCTACTACTGGAGAGCTCATACATAAGTGAGAGGAGAGAAATTTAAAGATCTGAGGGATGTCCTTTTCACACAGAGGGTGGTGGGATTTATCTGTAACAGGGTGCCAGATGAGATGGTTGAAGCAGATACAGTGCAAAGTTTACTTGAACAGGTACCTGGAAAAGTTCAGCATGAAGTAGATGGGCCGAAGGGCCTGTTTCTGTGCTGTAACGTTCCATGAATCTGTGAAAGATGCAGAGGGATATGAGCCTAATGCAGGTAAATAAGATTAGTAGAAATTAGCACCATGGTGGGTATGGATACTATGGGTTGAAAAGTCCTGTTTCTGGCAGTGCAGTTCTGGAATGTGTACATTGCTGAAACAGGTGGTTGAGTGCTTACATTTTCTAAATGGGATCTCACACGTGTTTTCGGATTCCATGTCCATAAATATAATTAATAATTCACAGTGGAATGCTCAGGGTTTGTGCTGCGTTGTTTGAAAAATGGTATTCCAATTAGCATACTCTAGGGATCACTCTGGAGAGTGCCAAGATGCTTTGTGTGGTAATTTTTGTGAGGCTGTTCAGTTTTCCCTTTCACTACCTATAGATGCCAGAGACAGAATGCTTTATATTCAATCTCAGTCCAAATGTGTAGACAAGCTTTTTCTCCCCTCCACTGTAATACAGAGGGAGAGTCAAAATCTTAGAGGCGTCAACTGGATGTAAAAACTTCACAGCACTATTTAAACAAATGCAGATTTCTCCTTGATCAATACTTTTACATCGCAGACCTGAAAATAAATTATTTTGCCGTTATTACAATACCTGTGGGATCCTGCTGTGTGAATATTAGCAGCTGTGTTTCTCACATTAAGTCTGTAACTGCTCTTCAACAGCATAAGTAACCTGAGACCATGGAAGGTGAGAAATGTAACCTTTTCTTTCTTCTGCATCATAAAACAACGTCTCTCTGATTTTCAGGGTTTTGTGCTTCAAGTGTTTGAACTTGCAGGTTGATCTTTTTTCTCTTCGGAATAAGCAATGCAAATCACCACTCACTGTCTGCTTTTGTG
Source organism: Mobula birostris (assembly GCF_030028105.1). Taxonomy (NCBI): domain Eukaryota; kingdom Metazoa; phylum Chordata; class Chondrichthyes; order Myliobatiformes; family Myliobatidae; genus Mobula; species Mobula birostris. The sequence goes on from NC_092381.1 coordinate 35,512,979, forward strand.
AATATCTGCTGTTTTTTTAACCAAAATAAACTTTATTCATATTAAAAAAATACTTAATAGAACAAACCATGCAGCAGCTTTTCATTCTTACATTTGTGGATCACACATTTAGATTAGATTATGAGGACACTCAGTCCTCGTTTATTGTCATTTAGAAATGCATGCATTAAGAAATGATACAATGTTCCTCCAGAGTGATATCACAGAAAAACAGGACAAACCAAAGACTAACACTGGCAAAATCACATAATTATAACACATAGTTACAGCAGTGCAAAACAATACCATAATTTGACGAAGAGCAGACCATGGGCACTGTTAAAAAAAGTCTCAAAGTCCCGATCAACTCTCGTGTCCCTGATAGCAGGCAGCAAAAGGGAGAAACTTCCTGCCATAAACCTCCAGGCACTGACAACCGCCGACGCATTGGAAGCACCCAACAACAGCCGAAAACTTCGAGCCTCCGACCAGCCCCTCCGATAAAGCCTCCCGAGCACCATCCTCTGCCAAGCGCATTCGACCTCACCCCGGCCGCCAAAACAAGCAAAGCCGAGGATTCAGGGCCTTCCCCTCCGGAGATTCTGGATCACACAGTAGCAGCGGCAGCGAAAAAGGCATTTCAGAAGTTTCTCCAGATGTTCCTCCATACTCTCACATCTGTTTCCGTCAAATCAGAATTGTGCACGGTACCCTACTTGACAGATTACAGATATCATTCATCAGAGTGGCCGCGCGCGCTGCATTGCACCGCCATCTTCTCCTCCTCCGTTTAGTGTTCAATGACACAGTTTTAAACATCTAGCACTATTGCCACTTGGGTGTGGACATCTGCTGTTTACATAGAGTGGAGTTTCTAACTAATTACATCTATAGAACACAGAACATTACAGCACAGTACAGGCCTTTCAGCATACGGTGTTGTGCCAATCTCTTAACTTACTCTAAATTCAATCTAACCCTTCCTTCCTGCATAACCCTCCATTTTTCTATCATCCATGTTCCTGTTTAAGAGTTTCATGAGTCCCCCATATATATATCTGCCTCTACCACCACCCCTGGCAGGGTGTTTCATGCACCCACTAATCTGTATGTAAAAGGATTCCCCTGAGAATTCCCTCCAATTACCTTAAAATTATGTCCTCTCGTGTTAACTATTTCCACCTTGGGAAATGTCTCTGGCTGTCCACTAGGTCTATGCTTCTTGTTATCTTGTACCTCTCTATCAAGTCACCTCTTATTTATCCTTCGCTCCATGGACAGAAGTCCCAGCTCACCCAACCTATCCTCATTAGACATGCTCCCTAGTCCAGGCAGCATCCTGATAAATCTCTTTTGCACCCTCTCTAACGCTTCCACGTCCTTCCTATAATGAGGTGACCAGAACTGAATATTCCAAGAGTGGTCTAACCAGAGTGTTACAAAGCTGCAACATTACTTCTCAGTTCTTGAACTTAGGTCCCTGACTGATAAAGGCCATCTGAACAGCACTATCAATGTGTGCAGCAGCTCATTAGTAAAATGATGGATGTCCCTGATTTCCTCTTGTATATGGTTAGAAACATAGAAAAACCTACAGCACAATACAGGCCCTTCAGCCCACAAAGCTGTGCCAAACATGTACGTACTTCAGAAATGACCTAGGGTTACTCATAACCCTCTATTTTTCTAAGCTCCATGTACCTAACCAGGAGTCTCTTAAAAGACCCTTTCATATCCACCTCCATCACGTCACCAGTAGCCTATTCCTGCAATCACCACTCTCTGCGTAAAAAACTTACCCCTGACTTCTCCTCTGTACCTACTTCCAAGCACCTTAAAACTGTGCCCTCTCGTGTTAGCCATTTCAGCCCTGGGAAAAAACCTCTGATTATACACACAATCAATGCCTCTCATCATCTTATACACCTCTATCAGGTCACCTCTCATCCTCCGCCGCTCCAAGGAGAAAAGGCCGAGTTCTCTCAACCTATTCTCATAAGGCATGCTCCCCAATCCAGGCAACATCCCTGTATATCTCCTCTGCACCCTTTCTATGGCTTCCACATCCTTCCTGTAGAGAGGTGACCTGAACTAAGCACAGTACTCCAAGTGGGATCTGACCAGGGTCGTATATATTTGCAACATTACCTCTCGGCTCTTAATCACAATCTCACGATTGATGAAGGCCAATACACCATATGCCTTCTTAACCACAGAGTTAACTGCGCAGCAGCTTTGAGTGTCCTATGGACTTGGACCCCAAGATCCCTCTGATCCTCCACACAGCCAAGCATCTTACCTTTAATACTATATTCTGCCATCATATTTGACCTACCAAAATGAACCACTTCACACTTATCTGGGTTGAACTCCATCTGCCACTTCTCAGCTCAGTTTTGCATCCTATCGATGTCCTGCTGTAACCTCTGACAGCCCTCCACACTATCCACAGCACCCCCAACCTTTGTGTCATCAGCAAATTTACTGACCTATCCCTCCACTTCCTTATCCAGGTCATTTATAAAAATAATGAAGAGAAGGGGTCCCAGAACAGATCCCTGAGGGACACTACTGGTGACCGACCTCCATGCAGAATATGACCTGTCTACAACCACTCTTTGCCTTCTGTGGGCAAGCCAGTTCTGGATCCACAAAGCAATTTCCCCTTGGATCCCATGCCTCCTTACTTTCTCAATAAGCCTTGCATGGGGTAGCTTATCAAATGCCTTGCCGAAATCTATATACACTACATCTATTGCTCTGCCTTCATCAGATGTTTAGTCATATCCGCAAAAAATTCAATCAAGCTCGTAAGGCACGACCTGCCTTTGACAAAGCCATGCTGATTATTCCTAATCATATTATGCCTCTCCAAATGTTCATAAATCCTGCCTCTCAGGATCTTTTCCATCAACTTACCAACCACTGAAGTAAGACTCACTGGTCTATAATTTCCTGGGCTATCTCTAATCCCTTTTTTGAATAAGGGAACAACATCTACAACCCTCCAATCCTCCAGATCCTCTCCCATCCCCATTGATGATGCAAAGATCATCACCAGAGGCCCAGCAATCTCCTCCCTCGCCTCCCACAGTAGCCTGGAGCGCATCTCATCCGGTCCCAGGTACTTATCCAACTTGATGCTTTCCAGAAGCTCAAGCGCATCCTCTTTCTTAATGTCTATATGCTCAAACATTTCAGTCCACTGTAAGTCATCCCTACAATTGCCAAGGTCTTTTTCCGTAGTGAATACTGAAGCAAGGTATTCATTAAGTACCTTTGCTATCTCCTCTGGTTCCATAGACACTTTTCGACTGTCATACTTGATTGGTCCTATTCTCTTACATCTTATCCTCTTGCTCTTCACATACTCGTAGAATGCCTTGGGGTTTTCTTTAATCCTGCTCGCCAAGGCCTTCTCATGGCCCCTTCTGGCTCTCCTAATTGCATTCTTAAGCTCCTTCCTGCTAGCCTTATAATTTTCTAGATCTCTATCATTACCTAGTTTTTTGAACCTTTCGTAAACTTTTCTTTTCTTCTTGACTAGATTTTTAACAGCCTTTGTACTCCATGGTTCCTGCACACTACCATCCTTTCCCTGTCTCATTGGAACGTACCTATGCAGAACACCACTCAAATATCCCCTGCACATTTGCCACATTTCTGCTGTACATTTCCCTGAGAACATCTGTTCCCAATTTATGCTTCCAAGTTCCTGCCTGATAGCTTCATATTTCCCCTTACTACAATTAAACACTTTCCTATCTTATCTGTTCCTATCACTCTCCAGTGCGATGGTAAAGGAGATAGAATTGTAATCACTATCTCCAAAATGCTCTCTCACTGAGAGACCTGATATCTGACCAGGTTCATTTCCCAATACCAGATCAAGTACAGTCTCTCCTCTTGTTGGCTTATCTACATACTGTGTCAGGAAACCTTCCTGAACACACCTAATAATCTCCACCCCATCTAAACTCCTTGCTCTTGGGGGATGCAATCAATATTTGAGAAATTAAAATCTTCCACTATGATAACCCTGTTATTATTACACCTTTCCAGAATCTCTCTCCCTATCTGCTCCTTGATGTCCCTGTTACTATTGGGTGGTCTATAAAAAACACCCAGTAGTTATTGACCCCTTCCTGTTTCTAACTTCCACCCACAGAGACTCAGTAGACAATCCCTCTATGACTTCCTCCTTTTCTGCAGCCATGACACTATCTCTGATCAGCAGTGTCACATCCCCACCTCTTTTGCCTCCCTCTCTGTCCTTTCTGAAACATCTAAAGCCTGGCACTCTAAGTAATCATTCCTGCCCCTGAGCCATCCAGGTCTCTGTAATGGCCAGAACATCATTGCTCCAAGTACTGATCCACGGTCTAAACTCATCCGCTTTGTTCATGATGCTTCTTGGATTAAAATAGGCGCATCTCAAACCATCGGTCTGAGCACATCCCTTCTCTGTCACCTGTTGTACAGCACTGAAACAGGCCTTTGAGTTCATCACATCCATACTGAATTTTTTATCCTTTTTTCCCACATTTGGACCATATCTTTCTATGGGGCTTCACCTTCTGTTTGAATTTGAAGTAGATGTCAGGCTGCCAGCTTTGGCATTTAAATGAGGTCCTTGTAATGTTAATTGGATGCCAGCAGTGCTAGCAGCGAGCAGACTATCTAGGATTGTTAGATGCTGTGTTGCAAGTGGAAGTACAGTTAAACATTTAGTGTTGCATTTGTTTTTTCAATTTTCTTGTGAGGTTTTTTACCTCCTTTTCAGCACTTCATTGCCTAGGAGACATGGTAGCAATTGCTTTGGCATCGCAATTTATCAGCAAAACTGTGTTAAACAGTGGAGATTCTTATATAGCACCAGAGAAGCCACTAGGCACTGTGGGGGTCCCATCAGAATGGAATAATTTTTGCTAATTCCAAGTCTTAGTTCAGGCTATTGTGAAGTTGAAACACTCAAAAGGCCCATCGACATAACTGGAATTGTTTATTATTGTCACATGTACAGAGGTACAGTGAAACGCTTGGCTTGTATACTGTTTGCATAGGTCAGATCATTACACAGAAAGTTTACAGCTGTGGAGTAAGTACAGTGCAAGTAAACAGTAAGTGCAAGCTCATAATAAAGTAGGCTGTGAAGTCAAGAGTCCACCTTATCTCAGTAGGGAACTATTTACTAATCTTCTAATAGCTGGGTAAAAACTGCTTGAGCCTGGTGGTACAAGATGTCAGGCTCTTATACCTTCTGTAACAGACACACAAAATGCTAGAGGAAATCAGCAGGTCAGGCAGCATCTATGGAAATGAATAGGTAGTTGACCCTTTGGAAGGGTCTTGGCCAGAAACGTCGGCTGTTTATTCATCTCCATAGACGCTGCCTGACTTGCTGGAGCCTGCTGAGTTCCTCCAGCACTTTGTGGAATTCCAACATCTGCAGACTTCCTCGTTTTTATATCGTCTCACTAATGGAAGAGGGAAGCGAGAATGCCTGGGATGGGTGGGGTCTTTGATTATGCTGGCTGCTTTACTGAAGTAACGAGAAGTATAGGCAAAATCCACAGAGAGGAAGCTGATTTCCATAATGTGTGGAGAGAGAGGAGGCTAGTTTCTGTGATGTGCTGAGCCATGTCCACAACTCTCTGCCATTTCTTGTGGTTGCGTGCAGAGTAGTCATCATACCAAGCTGACATGCATCCAAGTAGGATGCTTTCCATGTTGCATTGATAACATTCGGTGAGCGTCGACAAGGACATTGGTAAAGGTGAGTGGGCACGTGATATATGATGAAGGTTTCACATATTAATGCCCATTGTACATTTCCCATGGAGTGGAGTCACACATTTCCAAAATTTTACAACTCTCTGACTTAAGAGCTTTCTCTCCATCTCAATCCCAATTGACATACTCATTATCTTGAGAACACGGCTTGAGAAACTGCCCTTCTGCATCTGACCAGTGAAAGTTAGTAAGAATGTGACAGGTTCCAAGACACCAGAGAAAATAAAACCATTCTATCTTTCTCTTAATATTCCATAAATTAATTTAGCAAAGCTTTTTTTTCATCCTCTCAGAGACAAGTATATCCTTTTGTGGGCAAGGAGACCAAAACTCTATACATTAGCCAAAATGTGCTCTTGCCAAAGTCATAGATAATTGTGACAGGACCTACTTGCTTTGATACCTTAACAGGACAGTAACATAATCATTTGCTTTCCAGATTATTTTGTACTTCAATGTTAAACTTTCTTGCACCAGCATTCCCAAATCCCTCAATATTTACTAGCCTCTTGGTACTTAAACACTATGGGAAATTGTAGATCACCACGGGACATAAGTTGAACTAGGACCTTGCACAGTAGGTGGTATTTAGGAAGAATCAAAGAGTTAGGGCCTCTAGAGAAGTGTGTTGGTTCTGGCTGGACATGGCTAGTATAATAGAGATTCAAGCCTTGCGAAATCAAGACTTCAGAATTAGACTATTGGAGGGTCAGGAGATTTGGGGGATGGGATTAGATTAGGTAATTAGGATATCTATTGGCCCAGACAATTAGGAGATAGGAACTTTGGGAAGTGCTGAGATATTACAGAATTAAACATTCTGAAGTCATGGCTGAGGTAGTTAGGATTGAGAACGGTGGGTTGATGGATGGAGTAGAAGGTCGAAGGCTTGTTTTGAATAAATGACTAACAATAGACACAATGTAAACTAATTTTCCCATCAGTGTTTCAAAATTTGCATTCCCCCAACTTTCCCACATTATACAACATCTGCTTACCTGCTCACTGACCTGTCAACAACCCTCGGCACTGTCTTTGAATTCATAAGCAAATCACATTGTTCTACAGAACATTCCAGTGGATTTTAGCCAAGATAGTCTTCAGGCAAGTCCTGAGTGGTTGAGGTAAAGTGAAAAGGTTAACAAGTTACAACATTATTAAGAAAAAACATCTTTTTTTGGTCTTTTGTTAATGGTCTCCAGATGGCTCTTGAAGAGGTCCTGGTTAGCCTGTAGTACAAAAAATCAAAATCAAAATCAAAACCTGGATGCTGGACATCTGAAGTAAAAGAAGATGCAGTATGTGGTCAAGCATAATCTGTGCAAAGGGAAACGTCACTAACTTTTCATTTCAAAGAGTGTTCTGATGTGGAGTCTTGGACATTAAATGTTAATTCTGTTCCCCTTTTTCTGGATGTTGCCCAACTGGCAGAGTGCTTCCAGTATACTTTGTTTTCAGTTTAGGCTCTAGGAGCTGCTTAAAGGGTGGAAGGCACATTACCATCAGGGACTTAAAATGATACTCAAGCTCTAATCATCCTGTTTCAGGAACCTATGCTGGCAGGCTCTTTGGCCAGTTAGAAGTCACTGATTGGTCCTGGTTAGAACCGATCTGGCAATTCATCAACCAATGTAATTTCAGACAATTATCTATGCTTAAATGCTTCAAGTACATATTCTGGTCGTCTACATGACAAACAACCATAGACAATAGAAAATAAATGTCATCTGAATCTCCTTAGTTTCTTTTTAATAGTTTTGAGTTGTAGTAAATGCTTTCATTTGGCATTCTCTACATTGGGTCTTCATAAAATACGAGCAACATGAAGCACTTTTACCAGCTTGCATTTTTATGTGTCCCAAAGATCTGAAGAGAAGCATATTTGAGAATGTTAAAAGGTCTCCATATTGTTTCCTTCATTTATTGTAAGCATGCATTTCATCCAAGTGAATAACATGCTTGCAATGTGCTTAAATAAAGCACTACTGTTCATACAACAAATGTGTCTTGAATTCTGTCCAATACAGAAGAGGAAACAGGCAGCGTGAATGAAAAATTTATTTTGCAACTGAATTTGTTCAGAAAGTAGAGGAAGTTAACCCTGTTAAACTCCGAGTTTACAATATGGAAAAAGGTATTTCTGACCCATTGATTTTCTGCCAGACCATAAGACATAGGAGCAGAATTAGGCTATTCAGCCCATCGAGTTTGCTCTGCCATTTACTCATGGCTGATTTGAGGGCCTCCATGGGTCAGAGCTGATCATGAATATTATGTCCTAACTGTCTAGATATGCAAGCCTGGCCAGTTCGATATGCAGAGCAAGCTCCTCCTCTCCACTCATCTGATGAACTCAAAGAGACCGATACAGTTTCTACCAGCAGTGTTGCAGAAGTTGCCAGTCAACATTGAACTCAACATAGGACTGACTTAGGGACTCCAGCTCTGGATCTAGTGTCCATCTTAACCTCATCCTCCTGCCTTCATCTTTGAACCCTTACTCATCAAGAACTGAACAATCTCTGCTTTAAATATACTCAATGACTTGGCTTCCACAGCCATCTATGGCAATGCCTTCCACAGATTCACCACCCTGTGGCTAAAGAAATTCCTCCTTACCTCTGTTCTAAAAGGATGTCCTCGTATTCTGAGACTGTGCGCTTTGGTGCTAAACTCCCTCACAATTGGAAACATCTTCTCCATGTCCACGTCATCTCGGCCTTTCAATGCTTGATAAGCCTTAATGAGATCCTCCCTCATTCTTCTAAACTCCTGTGAATACGGGCCCAACGCCATCAAAAGCTTCTCGTAGGTTAACCCTTTCATTCCCAGAATCATTCACCTGAACCTCTTTGTACTCTCCAATGCCAGCATATCCTTTCTTTAGATAAGGACCCAAAACTGCTTACAATGCTCCAGGTGCATTTTTTATTAATGCTTTATTAAGCCTCAGTGCTACATCTTTGCTTTTTATATTCTAGTCCTCTTGAAATGAATGCTAACGTTACTATTGCCTTCTTTACCACTGACTCAACTTGCAAGTTAACCTTTAGGGCATCCTGCACTAGGACTCCAAAGTCCCTTTGCACCTCCAACTTCTGAATTTGCTCTTTGTTTAGCCAATAGTCTATGCTTTCGTTCCTTCTTCTAAAGGGCATGGCCATATACTTCTCTTCACTGTATTCTATTTGACACTTCTTTGCCCATTCTCCTAATCTTTTTGCAGACTCCTTATTTCTTCAACACTACCTACTCCTCTATTTTCACAAAACCATCAATTCTGTTATCCAAATCACTGATATATAACGTGAAAAGATGCAGTCCCAACACCGCCCCTGCAGAACACCACTAGTCTCCAGCAGCCAACCGGAAAAGGCCGCCTATATTCTCACTTTTTGCCTCCTGCCAGTCAGCCAATCTTCTGTCCATGCTAGTATCTTTCCTGTGATACCATGGGCAAACTTATAGAGCAAGCCATTCTTCTCTAATATTTTTCTGTAACCAGTTCTTCCCAGAATCCCATCAATGGTCTGTGATTCTACCACTGGAACAGGGGTGGTTTACAGTGGTGAATTAACATACCGATCATCACGCCTTTGGAGCTTGGGAGGAAAGCAGAGCTGTGGAAAATCCATTGATTCACAGGGAGAACCTGCAAACTCCACATAGATGCTGGAGGTTTGGATTGAACTCGAGTTACTGGAGCAGTGGGAGAAAAGCAACAACAGCTGACGCTCTGAACCTTCTCCTTTCATTGTCGATCATAATTAGATAGATTTCCAATTGTAGTTAATTTCAATTTCTCCTCCAGGCCTCACAGTAATTTCTAGAGAAAAAAAGCAGTTAACCTCTGTATTGTATTGCTTGAGGTAGTTTTAATATGATTGCAAGAGCAGTAAGATATAAAATGTTTAATCGGCATGAGATGAAGACATTAAGCACTCCAGGTGGCAACTGCTGCCTTTAGGGTTTCTGGAGATGAAAAACAATATCTTAATAGTAGCTTCATTGGACTCATTGTGTCTTATGCTTTACATAATACCTATATTTCTCTCACATTGATAGCCCACAGAGATGTCAGAACTGAACACAAATGCAGTTGAAATTACAGAGGAGGAGCCCAAATTCACATAACATTTTCTATTTATTTCACGCTGCCTTCATCGGCCCTTTGAAGCAGCTCTCATAATATTATCATTAGCATTGATAAGCAAGAATATCACTAAAATCAAAAGAAATAGAGCAAAATAGGTTTATAGTTTAATTTTCTGTATTTCTGTTGATGATTAGAGCATGGAAGTTAAAGAAGCCAAGAAAAATAGTAATTTTTCTCAGTAAGAAATTTTAAAAAATTAAGAAAATAAGAAGAAGAATTTAGGGTCAGTTATGGTTTGACGGCAGGACCTCCACCATCCAGGAAGAGAAGTTCAGCATTCAAATCTTACTTTGCCGAATTAAGCACAGATCTTGGCCGACAGTTAGTGCAATAGTGAGGGGGCAGTCTACAGCAGGAGGTCTTTTTTTGGGACATTGAACTGAGCCTGCTGCATCCAACGTGGGTAGACATGAAAGTTCCTTTGGCACAAGTTTGAAGAAGAGAAAATAGCGTTTTCCTGATGCCCTGGCTAATATTAACTGCTCAACCAGCATCATTATCTGTTTTATGTTACTGTCATTTGTGGAACATCTGCTGCAGTTGTATTTGCTGCCAAGGTTGCTACATTACAATAGTAGCAGCACCTCACAAGTATTTAATTGGTTTTTAAGCACCATGATGCTGTTAAAAGCACTATAAAAAGCTAGTGCCTTTCTTTACTAACAGTCTGTTTACCTAAACGGTTATAATTTCAGAGATGTGCACGTGTAATTTCTCTTTCCATTTCTGCCATCACATCCCTACTGTAAAGAATGAGTTTGCATTTACTCTTCCCTGCCCTACTTTTGCTGTAAATCGCTAAAGTAGATCCATCATTCTGTCTTTCAGGTGAATCCCTAGCTTTCTTTATTGTTAAAATACTGTACTTTTACTAAGTCATTCCTGCTCTTTAACAAGGGCTTTATCTTATGGAATAATATTTAAATGTCTTAACTATACCTAAATCCGTTGATCGATTCCTGATCAGTCAAAGCATCAAAGGATATGGTGAGAAGGCAGGTGTGTGGGGTTGAGTGGGATCTGGGATCAGCCATGATGGAATGGCGGAGCAGACTCGATGGGCTGAATGGCCTAATTCTGCTCCTATGTCTTATGGTTTTAACCAATTTTTTTCTGCAGTGCAATTTTTAATGTGTATAGATATATAACTTTGAGACCTATTGACATTGCTTCACAGACACATTGAAAGTCACTTCCCTCCAATAGATTGCTTATGTTGTTTGGTCATTTGATTGCCAAGGCAAAGTGTTCTCTGACGTATGCTCAGTAATGTGGTTATATTATTGAACCATCCTTTTCTTTTCTAACTCAAGCAAGCCAGGCTTTTACAATGTTAACACAATATGATAAAATACCAATAAATTCCAACCTGAGATAAGACTAGAAAATACATTAATGAAGTTAGTCACCTTGAAAAAACAATTTGAGAAGATAAGCAGAAAAGTTGGCAAAATTGTTTTATTGGTCATACAATTTGATATGCTACATTTTTCTTTAAGTTACAATCACTCAATTTTCCTCTTTCATCTTCTAGCTGTGCTCTAAGATGCAAGTCTGATCAAAGGTATATCTGCACATGAGGAGTTTATTGGTAAATTATTGTGATGGACTGATAGTATTGTGGAAAAGCAACAACATACTGAATGAAAAGCTGGCTCCTATTTATCCTCAGATGATAGAGAAAAAAAAACACAGATCACTACAATGTAGAGACAGCACTAAAAAGAAAGGTGACTTTTAAACACATTGCATTAGTAGTCAGTAATTCAACGCAATCTGCTATTGATATTTTGGTAATTAATAATTTCCCTTCTTTTATTTTGTCTGGACCTACAAGATTATAACCTCTTTTTAGCTTTGCTTCTTTTAAGGAAAACAACAAAAGCTTTTCTAGTTTCTTCTCAAAGTTTTAATCCTGTAAAACTCTATTGTTATTAAAACTTTCATGCTATTCCCTAAAATATTATTTTTAGAATGGATACGACTGTCTAGGTGGAGCTAAGCCAGTATTTTATTTAGTTTAATACAACCAATTATTCTTTTATTCCATTGGGCAAAAATTCAACTTTTCCCACAAGCCATGAATGTGTGATAAGCTATAAAGTTGCACAGTACAGAAACAAGACTTTTAGCCCATTGAGTCCATGACAGCTATCAAACACTTACTTACATTAATTCTACACTGATCCCTTTTTATTCACTCCACATTTTCATTAACTACTACTGCTTACTAACATGTTAGAAGTAATTTTTAGCAGCCAATTAACCTACCAGTTTAGACATTCTTAGAATGTGAGGGGAGAAGCTCAAAGTGGCACGAGAGCCCGACGAGACCAGTAGTGACATCCTGCAGACAGTTCACAAAATTACATTTACTTCTTCTTCTTCTTTTATGCTTCTTCTCCAGAGCCGTGATTGACTGCAGACTGTAGTTTCTCTTCCCATGAGGCAACTTTAGGCCGACTGTGCGATCTGGTGCTTTTGCTGTTTCCTGGGGAACTGGGCGAAGTTGAGAGTGAAGTGTGTGGTCAGATGTTCCCTCATGGCGGAACATGAACTCCATTACTCCTTGCTGATTAAAGCTTTGAGCAAGATTGAAATCGATGAGGGCAAGAGCAGACAGCGAGAGGGTGTTCAGCACTGTGTACCAGCGTATGTCCCATCTCCCTCTCGCTGCTCCCGAGCAAGGTGCAGGAGTCTTGGGCCCCAAGCTGCAAGGTTCGATCGCAGCTCGTGGCTGTGGGACTCTTCCTTGGGAGAATCTTCGGTTTGATATCTAATATCCTCAGTGCTGAGTGTACTCTACCGCTGTGGACTTGTTTTTTGGAGGACTCTGCAGTTCATGTTCTATGTGTTTCTGGTCACTCTTTTTTGCTGTTTGCATGATTTGATCGAGGCACTTCGGTGTAGAACTTTCTCTGTGGCTGTGACCTGTTATCATCGACACAGTGCTAAACTGAACTGACTTGGTGGCTGTCACTGTTTCAGGCACTCCGCAGTTTGATGTTTAATACTCTGTGTTATTTGCTTGTGTTTGCTGTTTGCATTGTTTGTTCTGTTCTCGTGCTTTGGGTGTTTGGTGCTTTCCATGGAGCTGTATTGTTGCATGGCTGACTGTGGGAAGATGAACCTCAGGGTTGTATGCTGTGTACATAGTTTGATAATAAATGTATTTTGAAACTTTGGAAACCAGAAGATCCAGTGGAATCCCATGCAGTCACAGGGAGAACATGCAGACTCCAAATAGTCAGCACCAGGGGTCAGGATTGAACTGGGGTTGCTGAAGTTGTGAGTCAGCAGCTCTGCCAGTTGTGGCATTCACTGTGTAAGCTTCTGAAGTTTAATCTCTTTGACTTCAATGGAACCAAATTACAGACATGGAATTCATTCCACATACTCCACTATATCACAAGGTAAGCACATGCTACTGGGAATGAACTTTATCTATTTATAAAATCTCACATGGTTTATTTCAAGCCTTATTTGTCAGCATCAGCATCTTTTAAAAAACTATTCCATTTAGTTTGCATTGCCTTGTTTCAAACTAAAGCACATAACACCCTTTTATGCTTTGAATTTCATTTTGTGTCTGTCTAACCCAAAATTCTCATTTGTTACAATCTTACCCACTGTTGACAAATATTGTGTCATGTGTAAATTTTGAGAATGTACTGGTCTCAAGCCTAACATATTAACGCTTAACAAAATCAGCAGTTATCCTTATGCAAACCCATGCTATACCTTCTTCTGTTGAAAAAGAAACTGTTCGTCCCAATTCTGTTTTGCATCCATGAGCCAAATTTGTATCCATGCGGCTGGGTTAATACCTTTGTGATATAGACTTGTAGCCATTGGAGTTGTTTTTGAATGACCCGCAATGGACTACAGCCCTCCATACCCCTCCCCCGCATGTACCTATCCAAGTTTCTCTTAAATGTTACAATCCAACCTGCATCCGCCACATCTACCACCATCTGGTAGTTTGTTCTAAACTTGCACCACCTCTGAGAGAAAAGATTTTCCCTTAAATATTTCACCTTTCATTCTTCTCCTATGATATCTAGTTCTAGTCTCACCCAATCTCTGTGGAAAAAGCCTGCATACATTTACCTTATCTATACCCCTCATCATTTTGTGTACCTCTATCAAATCTCCCCTCATTCTCCTACACTCCAGGAAATAAAGTTCTAACCTATTCAACTTTTCCCTGTAACTCAGGTTCTCAAGTCCCATCAACATCTTTGTAAATTTTCTCTGTACTCTTTCAATTTTATTAATATCTTTCCTGTAGGTAGATGACCAGAGCTACATACAATACTCTTGATTTGTCCTCAGCAATGTCTTAAATAATTTCAACATACTTTGATAACATCCTAACTCCTGTACTCTATATTCCAATTTATGAAGGCCAATGTGCCAAAAGCTCTCTTTACGACCCTATTTACCTGTGATGCAACCTTCAAGAGATTATAGATCTGTATTCCTAGATCTCCTTCTTTTATTACACTCCTCAGTGCCACACTGGTTTGTCCTCCCAAAGTGCAACATCTCACGCTTGTCTGCGTTAAATTCCATCTGCCATTTTCACCCTATTTTTCCAGCTGGTCCAGATTATGCTGCAACCTTTGATAGCCTTTCACCGTGCCCCCTATCTGGGTGTCATCCACAAACTTGCTGATCCTCTTCACACATTATCATCCAGATCATTGATTATCATATAGATGACAAACAACAATGGACCCAGCACCAATTCCTGTGGCACACCACTAGTCATAGGCCTCCAGTCAGAGACGCGACCATCTACTACCACTCTCTGGCTTCTCCTTGTTAAGCCAATGTTGAATTCAATTTATTACTTCATCTTGAATGCCAAGCAACTGAATATTCTTGACCAGCCTCCCATGTAGGACTTTGTCCAAGGCTTTGCTAAAGTTCATGCAGACAACATCAATTACCTCTCCTTCATCAATTTTCCTGGTAGTCTCCTCGAAAAACTCTATAGGATTGGCAAGACACCACTGACCATGCACAAAGCCATCTTGACTAACCCAAATCAGGCCCTGTCTATCTGAATGCACCTTCCCCCTTCCATTCCATTCCTGAAGAAGGGTGTCAGCCTGAAACATCGACTGTTTATTCTTTTCCATAGATGCTGTCTGACATGCTGAGTTCCTCCAGCATTTTGTGGGTGTCGCTTTGGATTTCCAGTGTCCTCAGACTTCCTCGTATTTATATATCCTGCCTCTTAGAATACCTTCCAATAATTTACCCATTACTGAAATCTAACTCACTGGCCCATAATTTCCATAAGACTATAAGACATAGGAGCGGAATTAGGCCATCTGGCCCATCAAGTCTGCACTGACATTCAATCATGGCTGATCCTTTCTTTTTCTCTCCTCCTCAACCCCAGTTCCTGGTCTTCTCCCTGTAACCTTTGATGCCACGTCCAGTCAAGAACCTATCAATCTCTGCCTTAAATACACCCAACAACCTAGGCTCCACAGCTGCATGTGGCAACAAATTCCACAAATTCACCACCCTTTGGCTGAAGAAATTTCTCCGCAACTCTGTTTTGAAAGGGCGTCCCTCTATCCTGAGGCTGTGCCCTCTTGTCCTAGATTCTCCCACCATGGGAAACATCCTTTCCACATCTACTCTGTCTAGGCCTTTCAACATTTGAAAGATTTCAATGAGATCCCCCCCTCATCCTTCTGAATTCCAGTGAGTACAGATCCAGAACCATCAAACGTTCCTCGTATGATAACCCTTTCATTCCTGGAATCATCTTTGTGAACCTGCTCTGGATCCTCTCCAATGCCAGCACATCTTTTCTAAGATGAGGGGCCCAAAACTGTTCACAGTACTCAAGGTGAGGCCTCCTAACTTATTCTTAGAACCTTTCAAATTTTTGAATAATTAGCACATTGTTAACCATTTGAACTACAGTACATTTTAGGGGGAAGTCAATCCACCCCAGTTCGATGCAGTCTAACCGTAATTATAGAGAGAACCCATGGTACTGACCATATTCAATGTCTTACTCAACCAGATTCCATCAAATTAGCTGTAACTTTAGATCATTAGCAACGTTCCTCTACTTCTTGGATGTGTGTGTTGTAGAAAAGGTCTCCATAAAAGATAGAAGTCAGTAAAGTTTGAGGGTGATTTGAATGCAGTTGGTCCTTTTGGTGGGAGGCATGATGAGGTTGCATTGACTATTAAGGTCTGCCCACTTGGTGCTCCTGTAATTTACACCAACACACTGTGCACTGCTTACATTGGCAAATAAATACTGTAGCTCTTTACATTGTGGAAGCCAGAATGGATCATTTTTCCAGATGGAGTTGGCTGATCACTTGACACTAGGCATATTTAATTTGCACAAATCTCAAAATCTTACCAGTTGCAGCCCGTTTTGAATTTAATGTGCTGTTAATGAAATTCTTCCTTTTGATGGTCAGTTCTTTTCGGATTTGTATCATTAGATTACTATCTGGAAATAATTTAAAAATAAGAAAATAAATTAGGAACAAAGAAAATAATTCAATTACCGAGCTCCCAAGTTACTTTTGTTGAATTTGTAATGTTTAAATAATTTGTATTGTAATAACAGATAATTGTTTAGAAATGATGATTGCACTACCACCTGCCAAAAACTTATCCTCTCAAATATTCAGTATCTTTGTTAACTTTCATGGATTTGATGTTCATTTTAAAAACCTTACATCAATGTTGAATTTTGTTAGCTTCTTACTCTTACATGTCAAAATGTAAAGATAAACAAGATCAATTCTAGAAGTCATTTTGCTACTACCTCTTCCCTAATATTCTCCTCAGTGAGAAACATTGGTATCAAATTAAGTCAAAACACCCTAGCAGGTCTGAAATAAGTAGAATTTTATTTTCAACATGACACATATATTCAGGTCTGGTTGAGTGGCCAGAAATTCTTAATCAAATTTGAATTATTATTGTTCATTATATTGGTTTATCTTTGCTGAGGTAAAATGAATACTTGCCTTCGTATTCTATTCACGCATATCACATCATTACATGGCGTATTGAGGTAGTACAAGATATCGTGAGACTTTAAAATCATAGAGCGATAGAAGTACAGCACAGAAGCAGGCCTTTTGGCCCATCTAGTCCATGCAGAAACTATTTGAACTGCCTCCTCCCAACAACCTGCAGCAGGACTAGAGCCCTCCATATCCCTACTATCCTTGTACCTATCCAAACTTCTCTTAAACACTGAAATTGAGCTCGCATGCACCACTTGTGCTGGCAGCTTATTCCACACTTTCAGGACCCTCTGAGGGAAGAAGGTTTTCTTCATGTTCCCCTTAAGCTTTTCACCCTTCACCCTTAACCCATGGCCTCTGGTTGTCATCCCTCCCAACCTCAGTGGTAAAAGCCCTATCTATACCCCTCATAATTTTGTATACCTCTATCAAATCTCTTCTCAGTCTTCTACATTCCAAGGAATAAAGTCCTATCCTATTCAATCTTTCCTTATAATTCAGATCCTCTAGACCCAGCAATATCCTTGTAAATTTTCTCTGTACTCTTTCAAGCTTATCTAAATCTTTCCTGTAGGTACGTGACCAAAACTGCACTCAATACTCCAAATTAGGCCTCATCATCATCTTATACAACTTCAATATAACATCCCATCTTCTGTACTCAATACATTGATTTATGAAGGCCAATGTGCCAAAAGCTTTCTTTATGACCCTATCTACCTGAGAATTATGGACCTGTATTCCCACATCCCTTTGTTCTACCACACTCCTCAGTGCCCTACCGTTCACTGTGTAAAAACTCTCTTGATTGTCCTACCAAAGTGCAAAACCTCGCACTTGTCTGCTTTAAATTCCATCTGCCATTTTTCAGCCCATTTTTCCAGCTGATGCAGATCTCTCTGCAAGTCATGATAGTCTTCCCACTGTCCACTATGCCCTGATTCTTGGTGTCATCCAAAAATTTGCTGATCCAGTTATCCACGTTATCATCTCGACCATTGGTGCAGATGACAAAAAGCTAAGAGCCCAGCACCGATCCCTGTGGCACACCACTAGTCACAGGCCTCCAGACGGAGAGGCAACTGTCTGCTACCACTCTTCGGTTTCTCTCACAAAGCCAGTGTCTAATCATGTATCTAAATAAAATATCCAATGTGAATAAGGTGGGTAAGTGGATGTTTTCCATTTATGCTAATATGATGCCCTTAAAGTTAAGAAGGTGCTGTTTAAGGATTATTACTTAGAAATTCATCCCTGATCAGTAACGCTAAAATAGCAATGACATCTTGTACTCTGAGGTGGACGAATAATTCACTACCATTATTATATAGCAGCTAATAATGAATTTCTAGGCAACCATGTTTACAATAGAACAGAGTGCAATCAATCAGCTACTCTCATGAATGAGAGTAAGCACAGTTCAATTTCAGTTTAATTTGTTGTATGAATAGCTAAGCTTGTCACTAAAAAGTATTAAAATACTAAGGAATAGATTATGTATCACACAGTATTTGGGTGAGGAATTTTAATTACTAACTTTAAAGAAGCAATATTCTTTTACCATGACTCATGTGTTCTAGAATTACTAAATCTGCAAACCTACTTTTGATAACTAGTTTTGCTTTTAAAAAAGAGTCGCTTCTTTTGCAGTTGATGTTTTCTCATCTTTCATTCAGAGAATGGCTGGGAAGCAGGTGATTTCTAACAAGCTCATCGTCAAAGGTGCTTTGTCAGTTCTTTGTGCTGAACGCTGCCAAGGAGGCGGAGATACAGCCAGCAAACTGGCGAGAGTCCTGTCAGGAAAACTATGAGCAGAGACACTGAGTAATACTCTGAAACTGATCTGTGTATATGTGAAATCTGAACCCATTTCTGATTTTTGCAAGCAGCTATGATAACAAAATTGGAAATTTTGTAAGTAGATAACTATAATGGCAATTCCAGAAATTTAAGCATTTTGAGAGACAAATGATCTGAGTACAATATGAGCTTTGCCTTGTTCTTGGCAATTACTCTAATGAATTTTATTTTAAATAAGCTTTTTGAAAGAAGGGGATTGTTTGGGCGAGTTGAAGTAAACACAATAGTAAAGAACACGAAGAATCCAAGATAATTCCTGTTTGTTATTAACATCATGTTAATGTGATAGCAAATACATTTGAAAAAGGATTTGCATTATGAACTAATAAAACAGAAGATGGCTTGTTCACATTCATGTTTGGTAGATCCATGGAAGTCAATCAGGGAACTGGAAGCATGCTAGCATGTCACCATCTGGTACGGAAATTAGAAACATAGAAACATAGAAAATAGGTGCAGGAGTAGGCTATTCAGCCCTTCAAGCCTGCACTGCCATTCAGTATGATCATGCCTGATCATCCACCTCAGAACCCTGTACCAGCCTTCCCTCCATACCCCCTGATCCCTTTAGCCACAAGGGCCATATCTAACTCCCTCTTAAATATAGCCAATGAACTGGCCTCAACTGTCACCACTCTCTGTGTGAAGAAGTTTTTCCTAATCTCGGTCCTAAAAGCCTTCCCATTTATCCTCAAACTGTGACCCCTCGTTCTGGACTTCCCGAACATCGGGAGCAATCTTCCTGCATCTAGCCTGTCCAATCCCTTTAGGATTTTATACGTTTCAATCAGATCCCCCCTCAATCTTCTAAATTCCAACGAGTATAAGCCTAGTTCATCCAGTCTTTCATCATATGAAAGTCCTGCCATCCCAGGAATCAATCTGGTGAACCTTCTTTGTACTCCCTCTATGGCAAGGATGTCTTTCCTCAGATTAGGGGACCAAAACTGCACACAATACTCCAGGTGTGGTCTCACCAAGGCCTTGTACAACTGCATTAGTACCTCCCTGCTCCTGTACTCGAATCCTCTTGCTATAAATGCCAGCATACCATTTGCCTTTTTCACCGCATGCTGTACCTGCATGCCCACTTTCAATGACTGGTGTATAATGACACCCAGGCCTCATTGCACCTCCCCTTTTCCTAATCGGCCACCATTCAGATAATAATCTGTTTTCCTGTTTTTGCCACCAAAGTGGATAACTTCACATTTATCCACATTAAATTGCGTCTGCCATGAATTTGCCCACTCACCTAACCTATCCAAGTCACCCTGCATCCTCTTAGCATCCTCCTCACAGCTAACACTACCGCCCAGCTTCGGGTCATCCGCAAACTTGGAGATGCTGCATTTAATTCCCTCATCCAAGTCATTAATATATATTGTAAACAACTGGGGTCCCAGCACTGAGCCTTGCAGTACCCCACTAGTCACTGCCTGCCATTCTGAAAAGGTCCCATTTATTCCCAATCTTTGCTTCCTGTCTGCCAACCAATTCTCTATCCACATCAATACCATACCCCCAATACAGTGTGCCTTAAGTTTGCACACTAATCTCCTGTGTGGGACCTTGTCAAAAGCCTTTTGAAAATCCAAATATACCACATCCACTGGTTCTCCCCTATCCACTCTACTAGTTACATCCTCAAAAAATTCTATGAGATTCGTCAGACATGATTTTCCTTTCACAAATCCATGCTGACTTTGTCCGATGATTTCACCGCTTTCCAAATGTGCTGTTATCACATCTTTGATAACTGACTCTAGCAGTTTCCCCACCACCGATGTTAGGCTAACCGGTCTATAATTCCCTGGTTTCTCTCTCCCTCCTTTTTTAAAAAGTGAGGTTACATTAGCGACCCTCTAATCCTCAGGAACTAGTCCAGAATCTAAAGAGTTTTGAAAAATTATCACTAATGCATCCACTATTTCTTGGGCTACTTCCTTAAGCACTCTGGGATGCAGACCATCTTGCCCTGGGGATTTATCCGCCTTTAATCCCTTCAATTTACCTAACACCACTTCCCTACTAACATGTATTTCCCTCAGTTCCTCCATCTCACTGGATCGTCTGTCCCCTACTATTTCCGGAAGATTATTAATGTCCCCCTTAGTGAAGACAGAACCAAAGTAGTTATTCAAGACATTTGACCACAGGACCCGATAAGGATTGTGAGGACTGCTGAGAGGATCATCAGAGACTCTCTTCTACCCACTTGAGATATTTACCAGGAGACCTTAGCGTTGCCAATGATCCCTCCCACGCATCCAACAATCTCTTTGACCCCCTACGATGAGGCAGGAGGTACCGTAGCATTATGACAAAAACTGTTAGCATGGGAAGTACTTCTTCCCTAGGCCGTGAGACTACCGAATTCCCTGGCACAGTTGTGTTATACTGTTTACTTTTTAACTTGTGTCACAAATGCACCTGATTACTTGTTAACTTATTTGTGGTAATATTACTTAATGTGTTGTCAGTGTGTGGTATGTTCTGTGATGTGAACCTTGGTCTGGAGGATCAACTTCCATTTGGCGATATACATGGTGAATGAACATATGATTGAATAACAATAAACCTTGAGCTGAACTTGAACCTGAACCCTTCTGCTCTCATCCAAACCACCTCCCTATCCACCCACCCCACTCTCCCAACTTCAATATTCTGCTTCTTACTCCTTATCAGCCTTGAAACAAATTGACAGAAACAGAAAGAAAATCTTTGTCAACATTTATCTACTTGGATTTCTTCATATAAAAGCAGAATTTTTTGTTGGGATGCCTCTTATTACAAAAAAACAAATGATGATTTTGAGATTGAGAACTTATTTGTTGAGCAATATCTACCTTCTGGCTTATTTATCTTTTCAGCATGATCAATTGTTCTGGAGCCGAGATTTGCCCAAAATACTGACTTTTCCTTGTCTTTTCCCTTTGAGAAAAAGTCACTGTTAAACCTGAAGCGAGCACAAAGTCAACTTTCCTAATCGCGTGATAACTGAATAGAAAACTTCTAAGTATTCTGGTTGCACTTGGTGAAGTCCTGTCTTCAGCTCAACTTATGTAAATTCAATGGTAACTATCTTCCTCTCTCACCACCATTCAGGCCCTTACACTTCTTCCCTCACCACCATTCAGGTCCTTACACTTCCTCCCTTACCACCATTCAGGGCCCCAGACAGTCCTTCCAGGTAAGGCGGCACTTCACCTGTGAGTCAGCTGGGGTGATATACTGCGTCCGGTGCTCCCAGTGCGGCCTTTTATATATTGGCGAGACCCGATGCAGGCTGGGAGACCGTTTCGCTGAACACCTACGCTCTGTCCGCCAGAGAAAGCAGGGTCTCCCAGTGGCTACACATTTTAATTCCACGTCCCATTCCCATTCTGACATGTCTATCCACAGCCTCCTCTACTGTCAAGATGAAGCCACACTCAGGTTGGAGGAACAACAGCTTATATTCAGTCTGAGTAGCCTTCAACCTGATGGCATGAACATGAAATTCTCTAACTTCCGTTAATGCCCCACCTCCCCTTCACACCCCATCCCTTATTTATTTATTTAATATATATTTTATATATATTTTATTTTTTCCCCTTTTTTCCCTCTCTTTTTTCTCCCTCTGTCCCTCTCACTATAACTTCTTGCCTGCTCTCCACCCTCCGGGCTCTCCTCCCCCCTTCTCTTTCTCCCAAGGCTTCCTGTCCCATGATCCTCTCCCTTCTCCAGCCTAGTATCCCTTTTGCCAATCAACTTTCCAGCTCTTAGATCCACTCCTCCCCTCCTGCCTTCTCCTATCATTTCAGATCTCCCCCTCCCCCTTTCAAATCTCTTACTTCTTTCAGTTAGTCCTGACGAAGGGTCTCAGCCCAAAACGTTGACTGTACTTCTTCCTATAGATGCTGCCTGGCTTGCTGCATTACCATCTTCTAATGTTTGCTGAAGCGATGGTCAATCAATGTCTTCACAGAAAATAGATGTGAGCCACAAATGATCATTGAAGCTGAAATATTTAAATGATCACAGCAGAAGAAAACCAGATGGAACATATCCAATAGTCCTCCGGGAAATAACAGTAGCAGCAGAGGGAGCTGTAACAAATTACTGTAGTTGTGCAGCTCACTGATTTTGACAGACTTATAGAACATTGGAAAATGCCAAAAGCTTTCAGCTTGATACTATAATAGGAGAAATTTGGGACAATTTTTGCTCTCCTCTACTTGGTTGCATTAAAATCAATAATTGTTTGGAATGAGTTACAGGATTTAAAGATTTTTGACGGGAAGTACTGGGGCGGATTTAATTTGGAACAGATTTCTCAGAGAACTTTTCCAGAATGTTAGTTTTAGAGTCATAGAGCCATCTAAAACAAAAAATAAAAAGTCTCTTCTGGCTAACGAGTCTATGTTAAATGTCAAGTACCTAATTTCATTTATCCTACTTCAATTCCAATTTATTCTCCACATCAGCACCTTCACTCTGTCTGCCACGACAGGCAGGATCTCCTGGTGGCAACCAACTTTAATTATAGAACATAGAACAGTACAGCACAGTACAGGCCCTTCAGCCCATAATGTTGTGCCGACCCTTAAACTCTGTCTCCCACATAACCCCCACCTTAAATTCCTCCATATATCTGTCTAGTAGTCTCTTAAATTTCACTAGTGTATCTGCCTCCACCACTGACTCAGGCAGTGCATTCCACACACCAACCACTCTCTGAGTAAAAAACCTTCCTCTAATATCTCCCTTGAACTTCCCACCCCTTACCTCAAAGCCATGTCCTCTTGTATTGAGCAGTGGTGCCCTGGGGAAGAGGTGCTGGCTGTCTACTCTATCTATTCCTCTTACTATCTTGTATACCTCTATCATGTCTCCTCTCATCTTCCTTCTCTCCAAAGAGTAATGCCCTAGCTCCCTTAATCTCTGGTCATAATGCATACTTTCTAAACCAGGCAGCATCCTGGTAAATCTCCTCTGTACCCTTTCCAATGCTTCCACATCCTTCCTATAGTGAGGCGACCAGAACTGGACGCAGTACTCCAAGAGTGGCCTAACCAGAGTTTTATAGAGCTGCATCATTACATCGCAACTCTTAAACTCTATCTCTTGACTTATGAAAGCTAATACTCCATAAGCTTTCTTAACTACCCTATCTACCTGTGAGGCAACTTTCAGGGATCTGTGGACATGTATCCATAGATCCATCTGCTCCTCCACACTTCCAAGTATCCTGCCATTTACTTTGTACTCTGCCTTGGAGTTTGTCCTTCCAAAGTGTACCACCTCACACTTCTCCGGGTTGAACTCCATCTGCCACTTCTCAGCCCACTTCTGCATCTTATCAATGTCTCTCTGCAATCTTCGACAATCCTCTACACTATCCACAACACCACCAACCTTTGTGTCATCTGCAAACTTGCCAACCCACCCTTCTACCCCCACATCCAGGTTGTTAATAAAAATCACGAAAAGTAGAGGTCCCAGAACAGATCCTTGTGGGACACCACTAGTCACAACCCTCCAATCTGAATGTACTCCCTCTACCACAATCCTCTGCTTTCTGCAGGCAAGCCAATTCTGAATCCACCTGGCCAAACTTCCCTGGATCCCATGCCTTCTGACTTTCTGAATAAGCCTACCGTGTGGAACCTTGTCAAATACCTTACCTGTGTTATACATGCCCCATCTTCCCTCTTAAAATGTAAGCACATAAAAGTCCTTTTACTACTGAAGCCACAAGACTCCAGGCAAAAAAAGTGATTCATATAAACAGGCCCTTATAGTACTGAAACCCTTTCAAGAATTATTCTCACTTTTCCATACATACGTTTACTATGTACAAGAAACCATTTTTCTTTGAACATACACACCCCTCCCCCATTCTGTGCCTCAAGCTAGGAAGTTATGACCCATGAACTCTTAAATGTAACTAAGCAACCGGGAAGTTACAAATACACGACTCCCAAATACTTTGCTTTTTTAACTTTTTCCAGCAAAAGAAGTTTATCGTTCTTTACATCAAAAGAAATATTGTGTTCTGAAAGCATCATCATTACAGAAGAACTTCCTACTTCCCATTCCCATTCTGACATGTTGGTCCATGGCCTCCTCTACTACTATGGTGAGGTCATTCTCGGGTTCGAGAAGCAGCATCTCATATTCCATCAGGGTAGTGCCCAACTTGAATTCTGCAACTTTCGGTAATTTTTCCCCTTGCCCCTTCTCCCTTTTTCCATTTCCTATTCTGGCTCCCCTCTCATACCTTCTCTTCTCCTCACCAACACTTCTGCTCCCCTTCCTCCCATGGTCCTCTCTCCTCCCCTATCAGTTTTCTTCATTTTCAGCCCTTTACTTTTTCCACCCATCACCTCCTAGCTTCTCACATGGCCCTCCTCCTCCACAAACCCAACCTCCCCTTCACGTATCCTCTGCCAGCATATATTTCTTCCTTGTCTCCTCCCCCCCCTTCTTATTCTGGTTTCATCCCCTTTCCTTTCCAGTCCTGATGGAGGATCTTGGCCTGAAACATCGACTGTTTATTCCTCTCCATTGGTGCTACCCGACCTACTGAGTTCCTCCAACATTTTGTAGAGTGTTACTCTGAATATTCAGCATCTGTAGAATCTCTTGATGTTTTCGCCCCATCAGTTCCCTCCAGATTCTACGAGTATTATACACGCAAGAAGCAAATTATGCTGGCTGATTAACCTGCATGTCTTTGGGAAATGGGAGAAAGCTACACTACTGAGAGGAAACCCATGCAGTCACATATTTCTCCCCTCCTGTAAAGCACTGGGCGTGGAGACTCACTGGTTGAGTGCCCGAGGTAAGTGGAAGGTGCAAAACAGCAGATCCAGGGTAGATTAGTACATTTTGACATCTTGCCAATTTAAGGCAAATTAAAAGGGATTTGGGAGATGTGAATCAGGGTAGGAGAGATTATGGCTTCGCTTGTAGAAAATTACGATAGCCAATTTCCTCCAACCTAGCAGGAGAGCTATGGGGGTTTCCATTCCAACAGACATTTGGGAAAAAGTTAATAAATTTCCGCAGGAACCAGGTAAAATGCTTTTTGGATAATGCTGATGTAATCAGACTCTAATTTGTATAACATCAATGAAGGCTCCACATGCAGGCCCACATTACCATATAGACTAACATTTGAGACAATTAGACAGGTTGTCAATAATTGCTTTCATTTGCCATCTCTTGAATTGCCACATCAAAATACAAATTATCTGTTCTTAATATCCTGTGTAGTATTTATTGACTTTTTTCCAAATGTATGTTGGAATGGAAATTGAATTGAGACCAATTGGGAGAAGTCTATCTGATTCTTTAGGAAAGTATCAAGGGAGGTCATTGGTGAGGGTGGAAGCAGTGTGTTTCAATAGTCTACAAGGACCTAACTAAGGTTTGTGACATTGCTTCATATTGAAGGCTGGTTAAAATAATAGAAACTCACAGGATCAAACAAGAGTGGCAGATAGGATCTTAAATTGGTTCAAGGGCAGAAATTGGTTCAATGGATAATTTTGAGAGTCTGGAAGGTTAACTGTGAGGTCTCACAGGGCTCAGAACTCATTGTTTTGTTTTCTGTAATAATTGTTAATAGTATAGATGTAAATATATGGCACACTGTAAAGAAGTGAGCGACTGGTACATACTTTGACAGCACAATTAATGAAGTTAAAAGTTCAAAGTAAATATGTTATCAAAATACATATTTGTTTTCTTGTGGGAATTCACAGTAAATAGAAAGAAACACAATGGAAGCATTGACAAACTGCATGCAACAGAGAGAGACAATCAATGTATAAAAAACAGCAAACTGCAAATAAAAAAAGAAAAGAAATATGTTATATTCCATTTTCTACAGAAGTGGTTTGCCATTACTTCTTCTGAGCACTGGTTTTATAAGACGGGTGACCCCAACCATTATCAATACTCTTCAGAGATTGGCTGCCTGGCATCAGTTGTTGCATAACCAGAACTTGTGATATGTACCAGCTGCTCATACGACCATCCACCACCTGCTCTCATGGCATCACGTGACCCTGCTCGGGGGGGGGTGGGGATGGGGGAGATGCTAAGCAGGTGATGATCAGCAGGCTAGCGAAGGGAAGGAGTGCCTTACGCCTCCTTTGGTAGAGATGTATCTCCACCCCACCGCCCTAACCAAGAAATAACTATCGAGAATATGAGTTATAGAGTCCTTAAAAGTGAGTCTGTAGGTTGCAGAATCTGTTCAGTGTTGGGGGTGATTGAAGTTATCCTCTCTGGTTCAAGAGCCTGATGATTGAGGGGTAATACTGTTCCTGAACCTGGTGGCGTAGGAACTGAGGTTCCTGTACCTCCTTCCTGATGGCAGCAGCGAAAAGAGAGCATGGCCTGGATGGTGGGGGTCCATAACGATGGTTGCTACTTTCCTGTGACACCACTCCTTGGTGGGGAGAGCTTTACTCATGATCGACTGGGCCATATCCAGCACTTTTGGTAGTTCCTTCCATTGAAGGGCATTGGTGTTTCCATACCAGGCTAAGATGCAGCCAGACAATATACTTCCCACTACACATCTGTAGAAGTTTGTCCAAGTTTTGGATGACATGCTGAATTTGTGCAGACTTCTAAGGAAGCTGAGGTGCTGCCGTACCTTCTTTGTAATGGCAGTTGCATGTTGAACCCAGCACAGTTCCCCCAAAATGTTAACGCTGAGGAATTTAATGTTAGTGACTCTTGCCGTCTCTGATCCCCTGATGAGGACTGGCTTATGGACCTCGAGTTGCCTCCACATGGACTCAATAATCAGCTCGTTGGCTTTGCTGTCATTGACTGCAAGGTGGTGTGTTGGCACTATTCAGCCAGATTCTCAATGCTGATGATGAAGATGGAAGCTTCAGAATGAGGGAGGATATAAATATTCTGGTTGTTTGGGATGAAAATTGCAAAAGGAATTTTTACCTAGCAAAGTATGAAGTAATGCATTTGAAGAGGTGGAACAAAACAAAAGGATAAACAATATATGAAGACAGAAGAAAGACTGAAGATGTGGGAAAGCTGGAGCAATGCACAAAATGCTGGAGAAATTCAATGAGGCAAATATTATCTATTGGAGGGAAATAGACAGTCGACATTTTGGGTCAAGTCCCTTCATCAGGACTGGAAAGAAAGAGGAGAATTAGCATAAAATAGTGAGGGAAAGGAGTGGAGTAAGACATGGTGGGTGAATCCAAGTGAAGGGGGATGATAGGCAGATGAGGGAGGGGAAGAGTGAGAATGATGAAACAAGCTGGGAGGTGGTAGGTGGAAGTAACAAAGGCTGAAGAAGATGGAATCTGATAGGAGAGGACAGTGGACCATGGAATAAAGGGAAGGAAGTGAGGAAGGGATCCAGAAGGATGGGCAGATCGAGAGGGCGGCGAGGGGAAAGAGAAAGTGTATTGGGGCCGAAGGAATAAAGAAAAATAAGGAGGAGACAGAGGGGATCACTTTCCAGGAATGGAAAGAAGCTGATGTTCATGTCATGAGGCTGGATACCTTCAGGATGGAATATGAAGTGTTGTTCCTCTAATCTACATCTAACTCAACTTAGCTGTTGAGGTGACTGTGGACAGACATGTCGAGGTGGGAATAGGAAGTGGAATTAAATTGTCTGCCGTGACAACTGGGATATCCACCAGATCAAATAAATGGTCACATGTAAAGAGTCAGTAGGTTTGTAGTAGATGTCAATAGATAATCCATCTCCTCAGATGGAGACAGGGAGATCAAGAAAGTGAAGAGAACTGTTGGAGATGGGCAAGGTGAATTTGACAGCTGGGTGGAATTTGACAGTGCGAAGAGTGGGAAGTAGAATGAAATAGAAGAATAAATTGGCGACATGGGCTTTAAGTTATTTGTGGAAGATTGGAGGAGAGATGAGGAAACAATAAATGAAGGGATGTTGAATTGTATGAATGAAACAGAGGGACCTTGGAATGTATATACACATGATCTTTAAGTTAGCAGGACAACTTTTTAAGATGGTTATAAATGCACATGGGATACCCATGTATTTCATTATTGGACAAGAACGTATGAGCAGAGAGGTTTTCCTGGAAACGTAAGCAACACAATATACTATACAAGTCTGATCACCCTATTAACAGAAAGATGTGATTACATTTGTAGGACTACTGAGGAAATTTACAAAAGCATTGCCAGAACTGGAAGTGGTTAGCTCTGAGGGAAGATAAATAGAGTGTTTTTTCTCTGGGATAAAGGAGGATGAAGGAAGATTTAACTGAGATGAAAAAGGAGTCTAGATAGGTCATAAAAGCTCTCCTATATCACTTAGCAGAGGGTGTGAATATTGGGGAAATGGATTTAAAATCATTTGTTGAAGGATTAGAGGAGAGATGAGGAAACCCTTTCTTCATTGGTGGCGATCTGGAGAAGGCTCAAAGTACGGAGTAAATTTATCATCGAAGTATGTACAGTATATGTCACCCTGAGTTTAATTTCCTTGTGGACATTTGCAGTATGTACAAAGAAATACAATAGAATCAATGTAAAGTCACATTCACACAAAAATGGACAAAGTGGAAAAGAAGACGAACTGTGAAAATACAAAAAAAAGTAAGTAAATAAATAATATTGAGAACATGAGTTGTGGAGTCCTTGAACGTGGGTTCATAGGTTGTTGGATCACTTCAGTGTTGAGGTGAGTGAAGTTATCTACACTGGTTCAGGAGCCTGTTGGTTGAAGAGTAATAACTGCTTCTGAACCTGGTGGTGTGGGACCTAAGGCCCCTGTACCTCCTTCCCAACAGCAAGAATGAGAAGATAGCACAGTCTGGGTGGTAGGGTTTCTTGATGATGGGTGATGTTTTCTTGTGGCAGCACTCCTCGTAGATGTCATTTGCAGATGGATTAGAGATGCTAGAAGCAGACATGCTTAGCACCTAAATGTGCATTTGAAGAATTGTGACTTGGGTACTAGTGACCAGTACTGGAGGGTGGTTTATGCTGAATAGAATGTTTACTGTCTGTGCAGCAGAAGTGGCAGAAAGACCACAAATTGTATATTGATTTTACATTGTCGGCCCAGAGATGTTCTCATAGAACCAGTGTGAAAATAGATTGAGTAAGTGTTGATATGTACATAGTATTTATAGATTTTAACCCCCATCATTGGTAAATGAGCTCTTTAATTATAAAGGGTGAACATCAGATGCAACGTGCCTATGCCTATAGCAGACATCCCATCTCTCCCGGAAGTTCCAGGAGTCTCCCGCATATTGATAGTGGCTCCCTGACACCTGCGAATTATATACAATATCCTGGAAATCGATTTTTTTGAGAGCGAGAGGGGGAGGGGGAGAGGGGGAGAGGGGGGAGACAGAGAGGTAGCAGGAGAGTGACAGAGAGAGCATCCTGATTGGTCTCTCTTTGTGCTAAGTAGACCTATCAGTTTTCTCTGTGGGCGGGCTTTACAGTCGACCTCTCTCTCTCTCTCTCTCTCTCTCTCTTTCATTGTCCATCAGTTCAGTTTAGTATCCTGCAGCGCCATGGCAGAGTGTTCCAAAAAAAGAAAATATAAAACGTACTTCACCCCAGACTAAACTAAAGTGTACCCCTGCCTAATAGGGGTCAAAAATAATGACAGTGTTGCTCACTGCACTGTTTGCAACAGTGACTTTTCTATTGCCCATGGTGGGTTAAAATGTAAAAGACATGTTGAGGTGAGTTTAACAGGTGTCATTACAGCATAGCTAACATTATTTAAACTAGCTGGCTAGCTGCTAAGGAGCTACCCTATTGATGTCCTACGTGATGAGGCCAAACTCCCTGTAGACTTGCTTAAAGTTGTAATAGAATAAAAAAAGACTCCATGATAATATAAGTACATATTTTAATGTCACATTTTCTGCATGGCAATATAATAAGGATACATCTTATGCTTTTAGGGACCACAACATGTTAGGGAGGCTAAGCACAGGGAAGGCTGCTCAAGTATTTCACAGTTCTTTTCAGCAGAAAACCATGTCTAACAAAGAAGGTCAACCGGGGGGTGGGGGTGGGGGTGGAGATATGGGGTTGCGGGAGGTGATGGTGGTGGTGCTACCTCCCTGAAATGAGTTTTTGCAGGGTGGGATGTCTGCATGTACTTCTCTCTCCAGGCATACTGGCAAGCATGAGCAATCACTCGCACGCTGATGATGGAATGCAAGCCCTTACAATCAATTGCAGATTCAGTGCTCAATACTATAACAGAATACCTTGCACACAGATCCTCAGAATTTTCAACAAATGCATTTGCATGTCTCTTAAGTATAACCATATAACAATTACAGCATGGAAACAGGCCATCTCGGCCCTTCTAGTCCGTGCCGAACTCTTACTCTCACCTAGCCCCACCGACCTGCACTCAGCCCATAACCCTCCATTCCTTTCCTGTCCATATATCTATCCAATTTAACTTTAAACGACAACATCGAACCTGCCTCAACCACTTCTGCTGGAAGCTCGTTCCACACAGCTACCACTCTTCGAGTAAAGTAGTTCCCCCTCATGTTACCCCTAAACTTTTGCCTTTTAACTCTCAACTCATGTCCTCTTGTTTGAATCTCCCCCACTCTCAATGGAAAAAGCCTATCCACGTCAACTCTATCAATCCCCCTCATAATTTTAAACACCTCTATCGTCCCCCCTCAACCTTCTACGCTCCAAAGAATAAAGACCTAACTTGTTCAACCTTTCTCTGTAATTTAGGAGATGAAACCCAGGCAAAATTTTAGTAAATCTCCTCTGAACTTTCTCAATTTTATTGGCATCTTTCCTATAATTCGGTGACCAAAACTGTACACCAAATTCAGAACTCCAAATTTGGCCCTACCAATGCCTTATACAACTTCAACATTACATCCTAACTCCTATACTCAATGCACTGATTAATAAAGGCCAGCACACCAAAAGCTTTCTTCACCACCCTGTCCACATGAGATTCCACCTTCAGGGAACTATGCACCATTATTCCTAGATCCCTCTGTTCTACAGCATTCTTCAATGCCCTACCATTTACCATGTATGTCCTATTTTGATTAGTCCTACCAAAATGTAGCACCTCACATTTTTCAGCATTAAACTCCATCTGCCATCTTTCAGCCCACTCTTCTAACTGGCCCAAATCTCTCTGCAAGGTTTGAAAACCTACTTCATTATCCACAACGCCACCCATCTTAGTATCATCTGCATACTTACTCATCCAATTTACCACCCCATCATCCAGATCATTAATGTATATGACGAACAACATTGGACCCAGTACAGATCCCTGAGGCACACCACTAGTCACTGGCCTCTAATCTGACACACAGAAGTAATATCCCTTTTTTTCTGAACATGAAATGATATTTACATTAAATAAATTATTTTAACTCTTTAAAAATTATTTGAGCAATTGTCTATGTTTGTATAACTAAAGTGAACAGATTTCAAACTTGTCACATATACACTCAGTAAACACTTTATTAGATACATGAGTGGGGTTGCCTTCTGATGCTGTAGGCCACCCACTTGATAATTGTTTTTGGCAATAGGTTGAATCTTCTAAAGCTAAACCTGGAAATATATAGAAACATAGAAACATAGAAAATAGGTGCAGGAGTAGGCCATTTGGCCCTTCGAGCCTGCCCCACCATTTATTATGATCATGGCTGATCATCCAACTCAGAACCCTGCCCCAGCCTTCCCTCCATACCCCCTGATCCCCATAGCCACAAGGGCCATATCTAACTCCCTCTTAAATATAGCCAATGAACTGGCCTCAACTGTTTTCTGTGACAGAGAATTCCACAGATTCACCACTCTCTGTGTGAAGAAGTTTTTCCTAATCTCGGTCCTAAAAGGCTTCCCCTTTATCCTCAAACTGTGACCCCTCGTTCTGGACTTCCCCAACAGCGGGAGCAATCTTCCTGCATCTAGCCTGTCCAATCCCTTTAGGATTTTATACGTTTCAATCAGATCCCCCCTCAATCTTCTAAATTCCAACGAGTACAAGCCCAGTTCATCCAGTCTTTCTTCATATGAAAGTCCTGCCATCCCAGGAATCAATCTGGTGAACCTTCTTTGTACTCCCTCTATGGCAAGGATGTCTTTCTTCAGATTAGGGGACCAAAACTGCACACAATACTCCAGGTGTGGTCTCACCAAGGCCTTGTACAACTGCAGTAGTACCTCCCTGCTCCTGTGCTCGAATCCTCTTGCTATAAATGCCAGCATACCACTCGCCTTTTTCAGCGCCTGCTGTACCTGCATGCCCACTTTCAATGACTGGTGTATAATGACACCTAGGCCTCGTTACACCTCCCCTTTTCCTAATCGGCCACCATTCAGATAATAATCTGTTTTCCTATTTTTGCCACCAAAGTGGATAACTTCACATTTATCCACGTTAAATTGCATCTGCCATGAATTTGCCCACTCACCTAACCTATCCAAGTCACCCTGCATCCTCTTAGCATCCTCCTCACAGCTAACACTGCCACCCAGCTTTGTGTCATCCGCAAACTTGGAGATGCTGCATTTAATTCCCTCATCCAAGTCATTAATATATATTGTAAACAACTGGGGTCCCAGCACTGAGCCTTGCGGTACCCCACCCGTCACCGCAATAAAATAAAGGATGACATAATAGAAATAGAAAACCAATATTCTTGGGATAGCTTTAAAAATTAAAGTCACATCTTGTTATCCTGCATTGAGGTCTACAAAATAAAGCTTACAATCTAATTACAGAAGAATTTTTACTCTATAAATTAAAGATCCAAGATTATTAAAGAGCAGAGATTCATAAGTTTACTGCAAGTATTTAATTGATTTTGATATATCAGAATGGTACACGCCAAAGAGTGATATACTGGCTTCATGGAAAGTTATGACAGAAAAAGATGTTTTTTACTGTTGTGTTGTTAAGTTTTACTTTTTACTGTGGCATATTTTTGAATTCTGCCAACCTTAATTGCTACCTTTGTTTAAACTGTGTCTAACCTGTCACTATAGTACCTTCACATGTTAACATTCTATAATCACAGCAACTGAAGTGATTTGGAAATTAATTTTCTGTTCCAAATACTCCACTATTATCCATATACTCTTGTAATGTTTTAACATTCAGTATTTTTTCAAAACTGTTTTGTTTGCTGGATGAGGTTAAATCTAAATTGCACCTTTCAGAATCTATAAAAACACTGCATGGCATGGACCTGACTGCTTTCCAAAGTCCAGCTAGCGTACATGGCCACAGAATGCTAGAATTGTTATGGCATCGAAAGAGATCATTCAGCTCAGTGACCCCATGCTGGCTTGTAGAACCATCCAGTTCGTTATCTTCTCCTGATCTTTCCCTGTGGCCCTGCAGGGTTATCTTTTTCAAGTGTTAATTCAATTTCCCTTTAAAATAATTGGTTGTCTTGTCCTCTACCATGGTCATGGGCAGCAAGGTCCAGGGCTTTATCACTTGCTCTGTAAGAAAGTTCTTCCTCATGTTCTCTCCTTTACCTATTACCCTTAAAGCCTTAAATCTGTGTTCCTTAGCTCTTGTGCTGATGGCTATTGGAAACATTTCTTCTGTTGTTCAAGTTGCACACCTTTATTAAATTTCCCTTCATCCTCCAAGTGCCTAATATCATATACTGCAAGGCTCAAGGGCAGCTTTTGTCTCACTGCTCTCAGACTATTGAATGGTTCTCTAGTACGATAAGATGGTCTCTTGACCTCACAGTCTTGCTCCTTATTGTCTGCTTGCACAGCATGTCCTCTGTAACTATAATAGATGATTCTGCACTCTGTAATTGTTTTTCCTTGTACTACCTCAATGAACCAGAACCAGAAGCAATATCACTGCATATGTCTTGAAATTTGTTGTTTTGCGGCAGCAGTACACAGAAAATACTGAAGGTTCAAAGGTTCAAAGGTCCACTTTATTATCAAAGTATGTATGCAGAATACAACTCTGGGATTTGCCTTCTCCAGATAGCCAGAAAACCAGAGAAGTAGTGGAAAGAAAGACATCAGTCCGCCCCCCCCCGCCCTCTTGTTGTAACCCCCCGTATGAAAAGAAAAAGAAACAAAAACTCGCAAACCACAACCCCCCTCAACTCCTGCCTCACATAAAAACTGATAAATCAGTATATCAGACCCCAGACCTCCAGCCTGCCAATCAGCAACAAGAACGAAGGGTGAAAACATGAAAAAAAACCCCATAGAAATGAAAGACTCCCAATATGAACTACAGTTAATGTGAACTACAGCCTAATCCATAAATCGCAGAATTTCATTCAACTTCTGGGAGCATTAGGACCCAACGGCCTCTCCGAAGGAAGCAACATGAACCAGCTCCCTCTCCGAGGTAAACAAACTATAAATTACAATAAGAAATATATATGAATTAAATTAAACAAATAGTGCAAATAAGAGAGAAAATAGACAGATAGAGTTGGTTCATTAACTGTTCAGAAAACTGATGGCAGAGGGGAAGAAGCTGTTCCTAAAAAGTTGAGTGTATGTCTTCAGGCTCCTGATGTAATGACGTTATCTGTACAGATGACGTAAAGAACAAAGTTTTTTCACTACAACCTGGTACATGTGACAATAGTAAAACAATTTCCCACTTTACCAATGTAAATCTACTTTTACTAGTATAATATAAGATACTTACAGATGAATAACTTCTTTGGCCCTGAAAAAATAATTTTGTCTTTGTAACTTCATTCTTTCCAAAGAAAGTTAGTGTTTCTGATTTAAAAAGAATATCTTTCAATGTATATTTCTTTTTCTTTCATACTCAATCTGTTTTCAGTTTCTATAAATCAAATTTATATTTTTAACTTTATGTTTCCTGTTTCAGACACAAGCAGATGCTGGAATCCAACTGCTGAAAAACCCTACTATTACTTGGCCTTAAAGAAGAAAAAGTAACAGAAAGTTTAACTCGGAAGACAATCAAAAATCTTTAGGGAGACTTTTCAACAAACTGAATAGACTGCACAGTAGCTTTCCTTCATAGCAAAAACCAAAACAATTGCAGAAGAGTAAGCAAGATATTTTTACACCTTTATCTAAAACGTTGATAACAATTTTCCTGAGGTTGTTCTAAAGCCAATAATCCATCTTTTATAGAGACAAGACAAGGAACATAAATCAGGAAATTGTAGATTATAACACATTATAAACAAGAGAAATTCTGCAGATACTGAAATTCCAAAGCAATCCACTCAAAATGCTGAAGGAACAGCAGGACTGGCAGCATCATGGAAATGAATAAACAGTTGACATTTCAGTTGGAGACCCTTCATCAGGACTGGAAAGGAATGGGGAAGATGCCAGAATAAAAAAGGTGCGGGGAGGGGAAGAGGTGATAGGTGAAACCAGGTGAGTAGGAAAGGTAAAGGGCTGGAGAGAAAGGAATCTGAGAAGAGAAGAGCGTAGACCATAGGAGGAAAGGGAAGGAAGAAGGGACCCACAGGAAAGTGATAGCAAGGTGAGAAGAAGTAAGAGGATAGAATGGGGATAGAAGAAGCAGGGAGGGGCAGGGACTTTTTTTTTTACCAGAAGGAGAAATCAATATACATGCCATCAGCTTGGAGGCTACGTACATGGAATATGAGGTGTTGCTCCTTCACACTGAGGGTGGTGTCATCATGGCACAAGAGGAGGAGGCCATGGACCAACATGTTGGAACAGGAATGGGAAACAGAATTAAAATTACAAACAAGAGAAAATCTGCAGATGCTGGAAATCCAAGCAACACACACAAAACGCTGGAGAAATTCAGCAGGCTAGGCTGCATCTATGGAAAAAAGTACAGTTGAAGTTTCGGGCTGAGACCCTTCGGAAGGACTGGACGTGTATTTTTTTTCCATAGATGCTGCCTGGCTTGCTGAGTTCTTCCAGCATTCTGTGTGTGTTGATCAGAATTAAAATATTTGGTGGATAGGCTGTGATGCAAAAACTGGAATATTGACATTCACAATAAGGATGAAATCTAACTACATAGTCAAAGCCAAAAAGGACAAGGAACGCCAATGTTTTCATTACTAAATCTCTACCCTTCAGTGCTGTATTTAGAATTATAGGTTTTGCAATTGCTTTCACTTAATTTTGAGAATATTTTGACAAAAAATGCTTAAATAAAAGCATTGAGTTATCATCCCATGGAAGACCTGCAAGGAATTCTGGTTCATGTATGAAAAGAAGCTGAGTTCACTCACTTGATGAGACATTATCAAAGGTCTGAGTCCTTTCTTCATGCACACGATGTGGGTGTTGTTGGTGAAACCAGCATTTAATGCCCATTATTATCTGAAGTTGAAACTTACCTACTGCCCATTAAGCCCCTGGCATTTAGGGCAGCAATGAAGATTCTCCATTTCTGGCAGTGTTCAAGGCTCCCTTCATTGTGTCAGTAGCTTCCTCTCGGTTTTCACTACTGCCTGTCATGTAAGTCCCGGGTGGAGACTCAGGAATATTGTCACACTCAGTTGCAGAAGGATTCTTCATTGCTCTCTCTGTAACAATTTTGTTTTACCAGTCAGGGTTGTTAGCTCTGAGCTGAACCCCTATCCCTGGCTGACCAATGGACCTCTCTTAGTCTGGCCTCTACCTTTGACCTGTTTGGCATGGGTCATTCTACCAAAAGCCAAAGCATAAAGCCCTGACTCCAACCAACACAGCTCTCTGGGTCATTTAGGCACACAAGCCTCCAAACCACAACAAGGTTGTGGTCCTCTTGTTGTCAGTGGCTGGGAAATTTCAGAGGATGACTAAAAGCCAACTACATTGCTATGGTCTGGGGTCACACATACAGCTTCCTTCCTGTCAGGGTATTAGAAAGTCTACTTAAATCAGTCTATACATTTGGTTGGCATTTTAAGGTAATCACATTTTAGAATCATTATCTTTCATAGCAGCACTCATTATTTGCAAAATCATTTATTTTTAGAATTGAATGGAAATATGTCCTTTATACTGTGAATGCTGATCTTGGCACTTTGAAAATCCCGTTGACAATCACTAGCAATAGAATGTCCTTTGTTTAATGTTATTGTGATATGCTTAAATAAGGCATAAAATATTTAGCAAACATGTTGGCATTGATTTCAACAAGTAACGTTTTCCTTCAGTTGCTTTAGAAAGTAAATTTGCTTTAGACCCTACCAAAGATGTCAGTTCTTCCGTTACTGGTTTGTTGTTTTTCCTTCTCATGCCATTGCGGCAAATTTTGTCTGTTTTTGTTTTACAAGGCTGAGTTGCTAGCTTCATCACTCAGCAAAGATGGAAAGCGTGCGAGGAACCCACTGGATTCAAACCTGGGACCTCTCACCTTGAGGTCAAGTGCTGATGCCACTACGCCATCAGCCAACTGACTGAATTGGCTGAATTTCTTGGTATATACTCTGCCATCAGTTCTGTCTGATCAGTACAAATTGGGAACTTTATTTTCAATTAGACTGGAAAGCAACACTAACTCTACAAATGCAGAAATGGTTACTGGTACTTTCAATGAAGTGCTGTGACATAGAGGAGACAAAATATTCCCAAAAGTCCACCTTCCAGCTGCTGCCCATAAAATTCCCAGGCATTATTAGAAATGCTCCAGCTTCCTGTCATAAATGAGTCAATTTAACAAAATTCTTTCCAGTAAACAAAAGTAACCTATTACATGTTTTTTTTGTCTTTTATGATTGGATTTAATGGGTGAGTGTTCTCTTTGATTGCTACAAATAACTGCATACTACAAAGGAAGAGATGTGTGCTCCACACAATGCACTCTTGTTCATGTGTTCTGTGCTTTCAAACAGCTAGTGAATAGAATTGCAGGAGCGGTTACTTTCCGTGACTGCTGGCTGTGCTGATATCCTGACTTTGTAAAAAGAAATGCAAAAGGCAATGAACAGGACTCACAAATAAAGAAGAAGTGTTGTTCTAGTGAGAGGTTCAACACAAGACATTAGCTGCCCACAATATTTGAACCGAAACCTAAGAACAATACTGAGATGTACTGATCAGACACTAGTCTTTCCTTTATAATAGTTAAGGTTATGGGGAAATGCTTTTCACTCAACAAGGACTCAATTGTGTGAATTTGTGAATTATCCAAGTATAAAATAATAACCAGGTTACTGATGACTATATTATCAGCTTTACTAGGTTGTATAAATGAATTCCATAGCTGGTTGCCTATGTGATGAGAGGTCATCTGCTTTTCTTTCCAATGAAATAAAATGTAATGTGTGGACGAAATGTATCAAATGGACACCTCAGATGCTGGATAGGTGGAAAGCAGTGATGACCGATACTATGGAAGACAGAGAATTTGTCTTCCAAAAGCAGCCCGCCACAACACAGTGAAACCAAAACCCGGACTAGAACCTCAGAGTGCATTCCTGTTCTTGCTCAGAAACTTTTCAGTGGCAGAAAAATCAGAGAGTACTCTAGTTCGATGATTTGGAAGTGTGTATGTGGCCTTCACTATGTATACACATGCAGCCAAGGGATGCCAATGCTCATGTAGGCAATTAACTATCACCTTTACTCCTCTAAACATCTCCCCCACCTCTTTGCTAAAGGTCAGGGAGAAGAACAAAAATGCTAAGCCATAAAACACCCAAAAGCCGAGGAGCAGGGTGGAGAAAAACACAATGTGACATTTAAACTGCAATGAATGATACCGGATGAGTTCTATTAATACCAGCAGTTTGCACTGTTCTGAATTTGGGTAGGCAACTATTTCCACCAACTAGCTACAGAAGCACAAGGACAGAACTGCCGAGCAGCCTGTGAAATGAATGTAAATTTTCCATGTGAAAATATTTCGAAAGATTTGTTAGTGTTTTCCAGGAAGTTATCAATGACTGTTAGTTGGTCATTGACTGAAAGCATTTCTTGTTCTGATTTATATGATGTTATGCAACCCAGGCAGCAGAGAATCTTAAATTCATTATTTCCTGTCATTAAAATTTGGGCTTCACAAAAATTCTGCTCCTTGGTCCGTTACTAAGTACTTTTTGCAATTATAATGTGGGTGAAACTTTTGTCTTCTTGCATTCTACCGATTTTTAAAAATATAATTGATCCTGTTTGAGTTAAATTATATTGGGATAGGATCTCGCAGCATCTCTGCTGTGCACTAGATGCAGCAAATATTCAATTTAAACCAGATCAGTCAAGAAAAATATTTAATGTAATTATAAGTAATTTACAAGAGAGATTTTGGGCTATGGAACCATAAATGTGTGAAGAAAGTCTGAAATCAGGTTGTAGTTTTTCACTTGTCCATCTTTGTTCAGTTTAAAACGGTTATTAAAATTGCTGTTTCATTGTAATTCTTCTTGTCTATTTCATATAAAGCACAGATATGCTGCTCTTGAATCTGAATACTTATTGGAAACTCACTCACAACTAAGAACAACTGGTATTCCTTACATTTCAAAACACCAAATTTATTCCAATGTACTTTGCCCATTAATCCGAATTGAGTTGTCTGAAAAGGGACAATCAACATTTGGTCATAAAAAACAAAGACTCATAACGGAACATTAAACATGTTGGTTCATGTAAAAGGCACAGAATCATTTCAGAGTTGAGGTGAGTAAGGTTTGACATGCTGCTTCAGCAGCCCTTTGGTTGAAGACTAATAATTGTTCCTGAACCTGGTGGTACGTGACTTGAGGCTCCTGTACCTCCATCCTGATGGCAACAGTGAGAAGAGATTATGGCCTGGATGATGGGGGCCTTTGATGATGAATGCTGCTTTCTTCTGACAGCACTTCATGTGCTCAAAGGTGGGGTGGGCTTTGCCTGTGATGGACTGCACTGTATCTACCACTTATTGTAATGCTTTCCATTCTTGGGCATTGGGTCTGCACCAGGCTGCGATGCAACCAGCTAGGATACTCTCCACTGTGCATCTGTAGAAGTCTCTCAAAGTTCTTGGTGACATGCTGAATCAATACAAACTTCAAAGAAAGTAGTTGTGCTGTCTTTGTGGTGGCACTTATGTGCTGGTCAAACTAAGTTAAAAGCAAAAGAAAGCCAGGTGCTGCAGCTAGGAAAAGACAGGGATCTGTGATGGAGACAGAACATCAGGAAACCAGATCCAATGTAGCAAAACAGATTAATAATCTTACCAGTTCAGCAAAGGTGGGCAAATTCACCCATGTTCTGCAGCACAATTTATCCTGGATTGCTTTTCTATCACATCACTCCTCAAGCTGATTTTAGATTCAACAGCATCATATTTCCTTTTCATACACCTATCACAACTCATAATCATGTTTGTTCAGTTCAACCCAGTTCCATCTATAGATAATGTATTGCTACCTATCTTCACCCACAGGATTTTCAGCAGTCATATTCAAATACAAACCAGAAACACCTCTGTCTGATTATCACTTTCACCAAATGCACTGCATTTATTAAATATACACGTTTTCAAAGATTCCCATTGCAGAAACAGAGGGTGGAACACTGGACATAGTATGAAGTGTGATGGATATTCACTTTTTTGGGCCAAGAGGCCTCATGTTTCGCTAAACTTGCTTTCTAAACACGGCAGCTGTCACAGCACTTGTAAGATAAACAGACGAAAGTAAACTTGCAATTAATATTTCTTTGTTTATTATCTGGTCATAAAGGGGAGTTGGTCTTCAGTACTTAAAATGTAAATGTGAGGCAGTAATTAGTTTGAAGTTAAAAACAGCTTTGCAAACAAGCTCTTTATAGCAGGGATTTGCTTGCTCAGAGCATCTTGTTTTGCTGCTCAAGAGTTGAAGAATAAGACAATGTTGTTGTTTGTCATCTATATGAAAGATAATGTGGTAAACTGGATCGCAAGTATGTGGATGACACCAAGGCCGGGGGTATAGTGCACAGTGAGGAAGACTATCAAAGTTTGCAGCGGGATCTGGAACAGCTGGAAAAATGGACTAAAAAATGGCAGATGGAATTTAATGCAGACAAGTGTGAAGTGTTGCACTTTAGGAGGACCAGCCAGGGTACATGGTGAGTGGTAGGACAGTGAGGAGTGTGGTAGAATTATGGATCTGCGAATATAGATTTACAATTCATTGAAAGTGACACCACAGGAAGATAGGGTCATTAAGAAAGCTTTTGTCACATTGTCCTTCATAAATCAATGTATTGAGTACAAGAATTGGGATGTTACGTTGAAATTGTATAAGACATTTTGTGAAGCCTAATTTGGAATATTGAGCTCAGTTTTCATCACCTATCTACAGGAAAGATGTAAATAAGATTGAAGAGAACAGAGAAAATTTACAACAATGTTGCTGGAACTTGAGGATCTGAGTTATAGGGAAAGGTTGAATAAATTAGTACTTTATTCTCTAGAACATAGAATATTGAGAGGAGATTTGATAGAGGTATACAAAATTATAAGGGGTATAGATAAGGTAAATGCAAGTAGTCCTCTTCCACTGGGGTTGGGTGAGACTAGAACTAGTGGATATGGGTTACTGGTGAAAGATGAATGTTTAAGGGGAAAATGAGGGAAACTTCTTCACTCAGAGGGTGGTGAGAATGTGGAACAAGCAGCCAGCACAAATGGTGAATGCGGGTTCGATTTCAACACTTAAGAGATATTTAGATAGGTACATGAAAGGGACGGATATGGAGGGCTATGGTCTGGGTGCAGGTCAATTGGACTCAAGAGATTAATACTTTGGCTTAGACTAGATAGGACAAATGGCCACCTTCTGTGCTGTGGTGTTCTATGACTCAATGACAATAGGTTATTTAATTTGACTTGTTTCAAAAAAGACAAGTTGACTAAGTTGCTTAGATAAGTAAGCTGGCAGACCAGATGGAAACAACTGTTTGGCATATCAAATTACTGTTGTGTTTATAGTCAGAAGGTTTATGTACTCAAGAGAAGTTAGCATTAATTGTAGGTAGCTGGCATCTGTGTGTCCAAAAATTCTCAGAGCATTTGTGTAAAAAGGATTCCTAAGGAAATATCATATACATGTGAAGTCACCCAAGTGGCAAAGAGAAACTTCATAAATGTAGAGAGCAATTTGGGCTTACTAGGAATGGGGTACAGAACATCTAGATGCATGAAAGAAACACGTGGTGAATGAGAGTCCATTCCTCAGGTTTCAGTTTCTGTGATGGATGATTTGTTCATCTGCATCTGTATGTCTTTTTAGTTTATATGAGTTGTACCTGTGTTTTAGAAATGGTCTCTGTTATAAATAAATGGATTGCAATTTAGGAATGTTTTATTAGATGGAGTCAGATTTATTATCTCTGATGTATCTCATGAAATTCATTGTTTTACAGCAGTAGTACAGTGCAAAACATTAGAAATTGTTGTAGGTTACGATAAGAAATATAAAAATACATAAATATATAGTGTAAAAAGGGAACAAAATAGTGAAGTAGCATTTATGGACTGTTCAGAAATCTGATGGTGGTGGGGATTAAAGCTCTACTCTAAAGAACATTTGTTGAAAATATCTAAGATTAAGATACTGTAGATGTTCATTTCACAACCCTGGAGCTGCCAAATAACATAACAATTAACGTAATGCTCTATAGCACCAGAGACCTGGGTTCAATCCCCATCGCTGTCTGTCAGGAGTTTGCATGTTCTCTCATGACCGCACGGGTTTCCTCCAGGTACTCTGGTTTCCACCCATATTCCAAAGACTTATGGGTTAATAGGTTGCTAGTGTGCACTTGGGCGGTGCTGGGTTGTTGGGCCGCAAGGGCCCGGGTTACTGTGCTATATTTCTAAATGAATTATCTAAGAAAAACAATAAAATGGTGACTTCTAGTGTTGCGGGAAACAGGCAAGCTAAGATTAGCGACAGGGACAGCATGATGGTGCCACAGGTAGTGCTGGTCCCTCACAGTTCAGTTCTGACTTTCAGGTGCTGTCTGCATGGAGTTTGCATGCTCTCCCTGTGAATCCGCTGGCTCTCCTAGTCGCTCTAGGAACCATCAGCTTCCAACCAGAAACCAAATCATCTTGGTACATAGCTCCGCTGGCTATCATAAATTACCCTATGCAAATGGCTGATGGGAGAATTGAGAGGAGGTTAAAGATGCCCCTCTTCTTTCCAGGCCAGGAGAGGATGTTTCCCATGGTGGGGTGTCTAGGAGCAGATGGCACAGCTTCTGAATACAGAGACGTCCATTTAGAATGAAGATGAGAAGGAATTTCTTTAGTCAGGTGGCATTTGTTGCCATATCTGGCAGTGGAGACCAGATCATTAGGTGGAGGTTGATAGGTTTTTGATTAGTTAGGGCATAAGAGGAAGAAGGCAGGAGAAAGGGGTTGAGAGGGAAATGGATCAACCGTGATGAAATGGCAGAGCAGACTAGATAGGCTGAATGGCCTAATTCTGCTCCTATGTCTTATGGTCTTGTGGTCTTATGACCATGCTACCTTCTCACAAATGCCAATTGGAAGGAGGTACAGAAGCCTGAAGTCCCACACCACCTGTTTCAGGAACAGCTAATTCCCTTTAACTATCCAGCTCGACGTTCAAGGTTCCAAGTAGGTTTATTATCAAAGAACATATGTCATCATGCACAACCCTGAGATATGTTTCCTCGTGGGCATACTCAATAAATCCATGAAAGGTCACACCCAACAGTTCGGACAAACAACCAATGTGCACAAGACAACTGTGTAAATACAAAAGAAAAAAACAAGAATGAATAAATAAGCAATAAATATTGAGAATGTGAGATGAAGAGTCCTTGAAAGTGAGTCTATAGGTTGTGGGAACAGTTCAGTGAAGAGGTGAGTGAAGTTGAGTGAATTGATCCCCTCTAGTTCAAGAGCCT
Source organism: Mobula birostris (assembly GCF_030028105.1). Taxonomy (NCBI): domain Eukaryota; kingdom Metazoa; phylum Chordata; class Chondrichthyes; order Myliobatiformes; family Myliobatidae; genus Mobula; species Mobula birostris. The sequence continues at coordinate 35,557,652 of NC_092381.1, forward strand.
GATGGTTGAGGGGTATTAATTGTTCCTGAACCCCGTGGCGTAGGTCCTGAGGCTTTTCTTCCTTCTTTCTGATGGCAGCAGCAAGAGGAAAGCATGACCTGGATGGTGGGGGTCCTTGATGATGGATGCTGCTTCCCAGCGACAGCTCTCCATGTAGTTGTGCTCAGTGGTGGGGGGTGCTTTACTCACGATGGACTGGGCCGTACCCACTACGTTTTGTAGGGCAACACACATCAAAGTTGCTGGTGAACGCAGCAGGCCAGGCAGCATCTCTAGGAAGAGGTACAGTCAACGTTTCGGGCCAAGACCCTTCGTCATTTTGTAGGGATTTCCATTCAAGGGCATTGGTGTTTCCATATGAGGCCATGATGCAATCAGTCTTTATTCTCTCCACCACGCATCTGTAGAAGTTTGTCAAAGTTTTAGACATTTGCAAACTTCTAGAGAAGTAGAGGTGCTGCCATGCTTTCTTTGTAATGAAATGATAACACTGAGGAATTTAAAGTTGCTGACCCCCTCCACTTCTGATTCCTTGATGGGGACTAACTCATGTACCTCTGGTTTCCTCCTCCTGAAGTCAATGAAATTAAATCCATGCATATTTTGGATGATTGTTCCTCAAGGAGCTAATGTGATTACATCATCACAGGAAAAGCTGAAAAAGCCCAGGGCAGATCGTAGATCTTTTAGTTGTTTCAGCTGAGCATTTGGCTGGGGTCTCACCAGGTGAATCATAGCTTGAATCTGCTTACAAGCGAGGTGTAACTGTGAACAGTGTTGGAGTTGTCTTCTGATATAGGGCTGCATGAACCACAGCTTCAGGTGGTCTACGATGGAATGAAATTCCCCTGCACCTAACAAATACTCTGTGGTGACCTGGTGATGGTAGTTGTATGTGCCTAGACACACTAATGACAAACCTGTGCAATGCTATTTCCAACTTACTCTTGCCCCTGCCAATATCATGGGAAGTTGTATTATCCCAGCTCTGCCAAGTATCCTTCTCCTATGTTACACATTTATTGGCAATAGGTCCCAAATAGAGATAAGCATTTGGGGTGGTGGTAAACTTCACTGCCACCTGGTGCACCAGGTTCTTTTCTGGAAATCTGCCGTTGTCTGATGTTACTTTCTCATTTTGCTACCACGCTGTTCTCTGAAACTCTGCCTCTGAAGTCCATCACTGTCGGCATCTGTACGTCTCGAGAGTTGATGGTGTGACACTTCTCTGATGGTTCTTGGTCTTGTAGACTTGGGGCTATTTGCACTCTCTGCAGTGGCTGTAGAGCCCCACTCTAGAATGACAGTCTCGTTCACAGCGGCTGCAGGTGACGGAGGAAGGTGCTCTGGGAGATGCAGCTCTGGCTTTTCTTCTGCCTCTCTCGTTGATGAGCATGTAGGTCCCTGCTATCTCAGCACAGTGTATCGCACTTTTGACTGCGACCCTCCGTGCTCTCTGGTCTTCAACTGTTTCCTCCCATGTGTTCAGGCCGATGCCCGTCAGCTTCATGTCGCACTTGCAGACATCCCTGTAGCGGAGGCATGGTCTTCCTCATGGGTGGTAACCTTCACTCAGCTCATCGTGCAGCATGTCCTTGGGAAAGTGTCCCTGGTCCGTCCGTTTGACATGGCCCAACCATCTCAGGCATCTGTGACTGAGTAATGCGTGGATGCTGGCAGTGCTGGCCTGCTGCGGAACCTCTGTGTTGGTGATTCTGCCCTGTCAGGAGATGTGCAAGATGCGCCCAGAGCAGCCTTGCTGGCGAAGAGGAGTGTGCTGAGCTTGCTGGGCCTGGTAGACTCGCAGCTTGGTCTTCTTCATCAGCTGCCTGCTGTTCCACACTCTGTCGTTCAGTCTGGCCATGACAGCTGCAGCTTGGGCCATCCTGCTGTTCACCTCCGCTTCGAGGGACAGGGAGTTGGTGATGGTCGACTCAGGATAGCTGAAGGAGTTGACGACATCAAGGCAGTAACCATCAATGGTGATGTTTGGGAATGATTCTGCACCCTGGGCCATGACGTTTGTCTTCTTCAGACTGATGGTTAACCCACACTCCTTGCAGGCATGGGCGAAGCGGTTAGTCGGTTGTTGGAGTCCACCTTCAGTGCTTGACATCAATGCTGCATCGTCTGCAAACAGCAACTCACCGATGAATGCTGTTCTAACTTTGGTCTTGGAGCACAAGCAAGCCATGTTGAACAGCTTGCCATCAGCTGTTGTGTGAAGGTAAATGCCTTCGGTACAGACTGTGAAAGTGATCTGAAGGAGCATGAGGAAGAAGATTCCAAAGAGGATCAGTGCCAGGACACAACCTTGTTTCACTCCGCTGTTCACTGGAGAGACATCAGAAGTTGCTCCAGTGAAGCAGACAATGCTGTGGGTGTTGTTTGGAAGGATGATATGATGCTGTGCAGTCTTAGGGGGCAGACAATCTTTAGCAGGAGTTTGAAGAGTCTGCTTCTGCTGATGAGCTCGAACACCTTGGTCAGATCAATACAGAGGCTTCTGCTGCTTTCATCACCTCTCCTGCAGCTGGTGCAGCGAAAAGATCATGTGCACTGTAGACCTGCCTGTTCTGAAGCCGCACTGGGGCTCTGGGTAGAGTCTGGATGCAAGGCTCTGAAGTCGTGCCAAGATGACGTGGGCGAACACTTTCCCCACAATATCAAGGAGAGAGATGCCTCGGTATTTGTTACAATCACTACAGTTGCTCTTGTTTTTGTGCAGTGTGACAATTTTGGCATATCGTATGTCTTGGGGGATGTGGTCTTTTTCCCAGCAGAGGCACAGAAGCTCATATAGATGATGCAGCAAGGCAGGCTTCCCACTGTTCAAGACTTCAGGGGGGACTCCATCTTTCCCTGGGGCTTTCCCATTGGCGAGACAGTTGATAAGCTCCTCCATAGATGGCAATGTTTCAAGGTCTTCCATGACTGACTAGTCAGGCGGTGCCTCCAGGGCAGCATTGGTCACCTCGTTCCAGGTTGCAAACAGCTCCAGGTAGTGCTCTACCCAACGTTCAAGGTGCTTGCTCTGGGCTGTGATCACTACCCCATTTTTCCACCTCAGTGGGGCTGTCTTGGTGGCTGAAGGACGGGTTGCTGACTTGATGCCATCAAACATCCCTCTTGTATTCCTGCTATCAGCAGCTGATTGGATTTTGCTGCACAAATTCAGCCAGCGGTTGTTTCCATAGCATTGGGCAGTTTGCTGCACCTTGTTTCAAGCAGCTCTAAGGGCTTCGTGTGTGCTGGTGCAGGGATTTTGCTTGTAGGCCAGCTGGGCTTTTCTTTTGGCCTCAGTCACTTGCTCCATTTCTTCCCAGTCTGCTTCGCACCAGTCTGCATTGTTGTGCTCCTTTTCATCAAATGCTGCTATGGCTGAGCTGTAGTTGATTTGAGTTCATGAACCATCATGGTTAGAAACAGGGGAGGCAACAACTACAATTCAGAGAGTCAGGGACCATGATAGATGGAGAGACATGATCTCCCACACCGAACGGCAAGGCACCTGAATGAATGAATGTTATGGCTGAGCTGTAGACGGCATCACAAAGTTGCGACCCCATGGAGTTGATAAAGGTACTGTCACCAGAACGGTTCTTCATCGCAGTGTCAAAGGGGTCTGTGAACTGCTGCGCTCTGTCAGAGTTTGTTTTACAGCAGGTGTTGATGCGAGATCGGTCCTTAGTCTTGGAATGATGGAGTCTCTTTGCCATTAGCTCCATTCTACTGACAACAGGGGAGTAGTCTGTGTCACAGTCTCAGTCAGTCAGTCAGTGGGTGCCGTCCCGAATCCGGGCTTGGCGGCTATGCACCTCCATCTTCTTCGATCTTGTGCTCTTTTTCTGGCCTCAGCATAACTCAACCCAGTCCATTGCCTCACACTATCGTACCAAGTGGTTCGCTGCCTTCCTCTTTCCCTCTTTCCTTCTATCATCCCTTCCAAAAACAATTTCTGCAGTCCACCACCTCTTAACAAGTGCCCGGCATATTCCAGCTTCCTTTTCTGCACATTCTTCAGCAACTCCTTTTCTCTCCTCACTCTCCTCAACACTTCCATATTACTGACCTTCATCACCCATCTAATTTTCTGCATTCTCCTTAAACACCACATTTCAAATGCCTCCAGCCGTCGTTCCGCTTCCTTGCATAAGGTCCACGATTCGACTCCATACAACAGACTGCTCCAGACGTAGCATTTCCAAATTCTACAACGCAGCCCAAAGTCCAACCTCTTGCCACACAGCACGTCACCCAGGCTCCAGAACGTTGATCTTGCAAACTCAATGCTTCATCTAATTTCTGTATTACATTTCCTATCCTCTGTGACCATCTGTCCCAAGTACACAAACTTCTTGACTTGCTCTATGCCTACGCTATTAATTTTGATACTGATTTTGAGAACTTCTTTCTTCCGTGATACTACCATCATCTTCGTCTCTGCAGCATTTATTTTCATTCCAAATTGTTCACCTTCAGCATTTATCTTATCTACTATTCTGAGTAACTCGTCCTCAGTCTCGGCTCACAACACTGAATCATGTGCATACCTCAAGTTGTTCACCGTCACTCCACTAATTTGGGACACCAGCTTTATCATTCAACACCCTGAAGATTACCTCTGAGTAAATGTTAAATAATAAAGGGTAGATAATGCAGCCCTGGCGAACCCCTCAACTTCTGGTGAATTCCCACCACTAGTTCTTATTACTGCCTTCTAATGCCAGTACAGACTCGCAATCAGTCAAACAACTTTCCCGTCCAGCCCGAATGAGTTCAGGCAATTGACCAGCTGTTCATGCTTGACTCAGTCAAAAGCTTTTTCGTAATCCAGGAAGCACATGTAAATGTATTTTTTTTTCTAGACCTCATTCCACAATCATTTGCAAATTGAAAATCCCTTCACGGGTACCCTTACCCAATATAAATCCACTCTGGCACTCATTAATTTCATTAAGAACTGTCCTTTTTATTCTGCTTAGAAGTATTAATAACAAGATCTTGGAGGCATGACTTATAAGACATAGTTCAAAAGTCTGAGCATTTTGTGCTCTTACTTTTCTTTGGGATCATGACAAAGCCTGACACCACAAAATCTGTTGGCCACTTTGCTGTTGAGTAGATTGTATGGCAAAGCCTCGAGGCTTCGCAATACAAGTCACAGTCTGCATTGTGGTAACCGTGAGTGCCATGGATACTGTTCAGGTCCCTGGGCCTGGTGATGATAGGGTTGAGCTGATGCCACTGGTGGGACCGTAGATGTTTCCAGGAGACTTTGCGCCATTCCTTACACTGAAAATACATGTTGGTGATAGAAACATAGAAAACCTACAACACAGTACAGGCCCTTCGGTCCACAATGCTGTGCTGAACATGTACTTACTTTAGAAATTACCTAGGATTACCCATAGCCCTCTATTTTTCTAAGTTCCATGTACTTATCCAGGAGTCTCTTAAAAGACCCGATCGTATCCGCCTCCACCACCGTCACCAGCAGCCCATTCCACGCACTCACCACTCTCTGCATAAAATCTTACCCATGACATCTCCTCTGTACCTACTTCTAAGCACCTTAAAACTGTGCCCTCTCGTGCTAGACATTTCAGCCCTGGGAAAAAGCCTCTGACTATCCACACAATCAATGCCTCTTATTATCTTATACACCTCGATCAGGTCACCCCTCATCCTCCGTCGCAGCAAGGAGAAAAGGCCAAGTTCACTCAACCTACTCTCATAAGGCATGCTCCCCAGTCCAGGCAACATCCTTGTAAATCTTCTCTGCACTCTTTCTATAGTTTTCACATTCTTCTTGTAGTGAGGTGACCAGAACTAAGCACAGTACTCCAACTGGGGTCTGACCAGGGTCCTATACAGCTGTAACATTACCTCTCGGCTCTTGAACTCAATCCCACGGTTGAAGAAGGCCAATACACCTTTTCCTACCTATGTCTTTGGTACCAATATGTACCACGACCTCTAGCTGTTCACCTTCTACTTCAGGATATCCTGGACGTGATCAGAAACATCCCAGATCCTGGCACCTGGGAGGCAAACTACCATCCGTGCTTTGTTCCTGCATCCACAGAATCGCCAATCTGACCCCCTAACTATGGAGTCCCCTATTACTGATGCCATCCTCTTCCCTTCCCAGCCCTTCTGAGCCACAGGACCAGACTCTGTGCCAGAGGTGCGGCCACTGTTGCTTCCCCCAGGTAGTCACCCCCCAATAGTACTCAGACAGGAGTACTTATTGCTAAAGGGGACAGCCATTGGGATACTCTCTAGTATTTGACTCTTGCCCTTTCCTCTCCTGACTGTTATCCACTTATCTGTCTAGCGAGGCCTCAGTGTGACTACTTGCCTATAGCTCCTCTCTGTCACCTCCTCGTTTTCCCTGACCAGGCGAAGGTTATCGAGCTGCATCTCCAGTTCCCTATCTCGGTCCCTAAGGAGCTGCAGCTTGACGCACCTGGCGCAGATGTGGCAGTCCTGGACTTCCCACATCCGACACCCAATACAGGACACCGGCCTCGCAGACATACTTCCTATTCCTATTCCTCACAAGTAACTTACCTCGCCTTGACCTGTTATCGCCGAAGCCCCGTTGAGCCAAAGCCCTCTTACTCTGACTCCCTCTACTCTTTACCCACTCTATAAAGCTGTCTTCTTTTTAAATCCTTCCCACCAGTGATGCACAGTCCATGATGGCAGCACAGCTCTGGCAGTCTCTGCCCATTCTTGTTCATCTTGCGATGCCGTGATGGCCAGAGGAAGAAGGCCATGCTTCGTGGTGAACGCCGACTCTGGCATTGAAGTCTCCCAGCAGTTACAATCCAACAGTGCTTGGGATTCTGGATATTGCCTCATGCAGAGCCTCATAGGACCCTTTGGCCTCTGATGAAGAGCAAAATGTTGGGACATAAGTGCTCAGAAAATTTACGGGGCCAGAAAATGACAACCAGCGGAGAGCAAGGGTCCTTCCTGTTCTGCCTGCTGGTGGTCCCATGGTGGTGATGATAGAGTTCTTCACTGCAAAACCGTCCCCTTACTGCCTTGGGTCTTCATGAAGGAGACCCTGTCAAAAGAAGGTGTAATTGGACCCTCTGATGGAATGGATCCATCAAACGAATCTCCTGGAGGCAGGTGATGTCGCTGTTCAGCCAAGTGAGCTTCCTGTCAATGACTGCTGTTTTGCCGGGATTGTTGATCTGTTGGAGGTCGTCAGTCAGTCCGGGACGCATGGTCCAGATTTTCCAGCTTGCAAGGTGAAGAACTGGTGGCTTCCTAGTTTTAATCCTTCTGCCCAGTGCGGACTCACAGCTTGCTTGTCGAGATGAACTCTGAGCCCCACGTACCCAGTGAGGCAGGCAAGCAGTGGCGGGACAGCACCTTACTGGCTGGGGGCTGAGGTGGGCGGTAGCTGTCCAGTGAGATGTGGTGATCTCTCCCACCGTCGGAAGTGGCCCCTGCGCCAATCGAATGAGCTTATAACCAGTACCTCTCACTTCCTGTGTTGTGTCGATATTGATGGAGTGTCCTCTCCACTGTGCCATGGGCCTGGATGAGAGGATATGGAAGTCTTGGGCTCCCTAATGTCAGGAGTCCAATGGAATGGAATGCAGGAGTTGTCAGGAGGTGATGTAGTAAGCCATCCATCCGCCTTAGGACTCCACTCCAGATTTTCTGAAGGGCTTCACTACCTCAGCCTTTGCCCTTCCCAAGGCAGTACAGCTATTTGCCCTTAGCTCTGGTGGTGTGGCTGGCAATGAATCCCTCGGCTGTTCCTCCATCATCTTCTGAAACGATACGAGTCTCATTGAGATTTAGCCCAGAAATCATCAACCACTGGAGGGATAATGCTGTCGGAGGCACAGCTGCCGGGTACTGGCACCGCCCTACAGCCGAGCCTCAAGTCTCCACGTCCTCCCGCTGGCCGGTCAGGACCTGGACCGCCAGGCCCCCCCAACTGACCTGCACCCGACCCGGGCTGACGAACCCATCTCGTGGGTGCATGCTGAGTTGAGCCACCTCCCGTAACTAGTCCCCAGAGAAATAAATCCCCTCTCCATCTTTACCGACCCCTCTGCAGTTACTGGTTCTCCTCTCATTACCAGCTCCACATCTACCAGGCTCTTCGCCATTCTTTGCTCAGCAGAGACCATTTTTCCCTCAGGACTGACCTGCTGATCGATATCTTCCCCACATCCCAGTACTCTTCCTTCCCTCCCCACTACAGTACTGATCTTTCTCCCAATCCCAGGACTGAGCCCTCCTCCTATTACTGGCCACTCTGCCTGGTACCGACCCCAAATACTCCTCTCCCCCAGGTAACTCCTTCAGCTACGGTGCCTCCTCTGTTCTCCCCCAAAAGCTGAACCAGTCTTCCCATTACATTCCCCTACACTGATCACGCCCTTCCCCACCGGGTACTGACCGCTGACCGACAAACTAGCTTTCCGCTGCAGGCCGGGTGGCCCCACCATGATGTCTCCACACCCTCCCGCCGGCTGGTCAGTGCCACACCCTCTGCCTGGGCCAGCAGGCCGACCTGACTGGCCTGACCTTATCCATGGTGTCGGTGCCATTTCTTCAGAGCAGGTGATTGGAGGGTGGCACCTGGGTAAAACCTCATTTATGATGTAGAAGAGGCCATTTGGCCCCTCATGCCCTTCCCATCTCCCTGCAGATTTCTCCACCAAATGGCCTTCTTGTTGTGAGTACAGATTGTCTACTCATTCTAAAGTCCAGTCAAAAGTAGAGATAACATCAAATAACTCCTCCAAATTATCAAAGTATTCCCCCCCCCCCACAGCAAACAGACTTGCCCATGGGGAACTGAGAAGATCACTGTTAGCACTTAGTCTTTATTAACTTGACTCCTCCAGACTGTAAACCCAACACAGGAAGTTTTACATGAACTCAACTCTACTTCAATATTGAGCTTTCCCTGCACCAGAGAAACACAGCTAAAGTCTTAATTTGAGCCTGTGGCGTGGAGCCTGATATAAAAATTAGAACATTGTGGACCCTTTGTCTAGAGTGGTTTACTGGATTGACCCCTAACCTGCTGTGGTTCAACCAGAACGTGGTTAAATTATCCAGACAGGGAAATCAACATTTGCGGCCCTACGATCTGTCCTATGGCTCTTGGGGTGTTTAAAATACTACCCTTCATACCACAATGCCACCTCTCCTCATTTAATCTGGTATTCCTGGGGCTAAAGTGCAAATATCAGGCCTGATCAGTGGTGTATAAAAAGAATGCACAAGAAAATCGGAGCAAAAGCTTATCACCTGACCTATCAAGCATGCCCTGTCAATCAATATGATCATGGGCAAGACGAACGAGATTGCAGATGCTGGAAATCTGGAGTAACACACAGAATGCTGGAGGAACTCAATAGGTCAGGCAGTATCTACGGAAGGAATTAGACTATCAACATTTCAGGCTGAGACACTTCATCAAGACTGGACGAAAAGAGGGGAGTTAACCAGTATGAGAAGGTGGGGAAGAGCTGGAGTAAGAGCTCGTGGAGAAGGATGGTAAGCAGGAGAGGGTGAACGGGAACGATAATAAGAAGCTGGGAGGTGATAGGTGGAAGTGAAAAGGGGCTGATGTCCTCTATCCTGGGGAGGCTAGTGCCCACGATGGAGCTGGCTTTATTTTGCATTATTATGCAGCTTTTTCTGGTTCTGTGCAGTGGCCCCTCCATACCGTGCAGTGATGCAACCAGTTACAATGTTCTCCATGGAAGATCTGCAAAGTTTTGCTAGTGTCTTTGGTGACATACCAAGTCTCCTCAAAATCCTAATGAAATTTTGCCACTGTTATGCCTTCTTCGTAATTGCTTCAGTAAGTTGGGCTGAGGATAGATCTTCAGACATGTTGATAGCCAAGAAACTGAAACTGCTCACCCCTTCCACTGCTGATCCCTCAGTGAGGACTGCTGTGTGTTTCCTTGAGTTGTCCTTCCTGAAGCCCACAATCAATTCCTTAGTCTTACTGACCATAAGACCACAAGATATAGGAGCAGAAACAGGCCATTTGGCCCATCGAGTCTACTCCGCCATTTCATTATGGCCAATCTATTTTTCCTCTCAGCCCCAATCTCTTGCATTCCTTCGTGCCCTGGCCAATCAAGAATCTATCAACTGCTACCTCAAATATTTATTCCTACTCTTTGCCTTCTGCCAATCAGCCACTGATTTATTCATGCTAGGATCATTCCTGAAATACCACGGACTCTTAGTTAGTTAAGCAGCCTCATGTGTGGCACCTTGTCAAAAGCCTTCCGAAAATCCAAGTACACAACATCAACCAATTTTCCTTTGTCTATCTTGCTTGTTAGTTCTTCAAAGAGTGCCAACAGATTTGTCACGCAAGATTTTCTCTTGAGGAAACCATGCTGACCATGGCCTATTTTATATTATGGCCATGTGTCTCCAAGTACCCCAAAACCACATCCTTAACAATCGACTCCAACATCTTTCCAACCACTGAGATCAGACTAACTGGCCTATAATTTCCCTTCTTAAGACCATAAGACCATAAGACCATAAGATATAGGAGCAGAACTGGGCCACTTGACTCATGGAGTCTGCTCTGCCATTTCATCAGGGCTGATCCAATTTTCTTCTCAGCCCCAATCTCCTGCCTTCTCCTTGAATCCCTTCATGCCTTGACCAATCAAGAATCTATCAACCTCTGCCTTAAATATACATAAACACTACCTGTAACAAAGAATTCCACAGATTCACTACTCTCTGGCTAAAGAAATTTCTCTTCATCTCAATTCTAAAAGAACGCACCTCTATTCTGAGGTTGTATTCTCTGGTCTTAGACTTGCCCACCACAGGAAACATCATCGCCACAACCACTTTATCAAGGCCTTTCACCATTTGATAGGTTTCAATGAGGTCTCCCCTCATTTTTCTGAATTCTAGTGAACACAGGCCCAGAACCATCAGACATTCTTCATATGACAAGCCATTCAATCCTGGAATCATTTTCGTGAATCACCTTTGAACCCTTTGCAGTTTCAGCATACCTTTCCGAGATAAGAGGCCCAAAACTGTTCACAATACTCCAAGTGAGGCCTCACCAGTGCCTTATAAAGTTTCAACATCACATTCTTGCTTTTATATTCGAGTCCTCTTGAAGTAAATGCTAACATTGCATTTGCCTTCTTTGTCACAGACTCAACCTGCAAATTAACCTTCAGGGAATCCTGCACAAGGAGTCATTATGCAGGATTCTGAAAAGGTTAATTTTCAGGTTGAGGGGCAGGTCCATTTGCACCTCAGGTTTGCATTTTCACTCCATTTAGAAAATAGTCAACCCTTTTATTTCTTCTACCAAAGTGCATGACCATAACTTCCCAATACTGTTTTCTGTCTGTCATCTCTTTGCCCAGTCTCCTAATCTGATTAATTCCTTCTGTAGCCTCTTTACTTCCTCAGAACTACCTGCCCCTCCACCTATCTTCATATTGCCTGCAAACTTTGCAACCAAGCCATCAATTCCATCATCCACATCATTGACATATAACGTAAAAAGAATCGGCCCAAACACAGACCCCTGTGGAACACCACTTGTCTCTGGCAGCCATCAGAAAAGGCTCCTTTTGTTTCCACTCATTGCCTCCTTCCAATCAGTCACTGCTTTATTCATGCTAGAATCTTTCCTGTAATACCATGGGTTTGTAGTTTGCTAAGCAGTCTCATGTGTAGCACCTTGTCAAAGTCCAAGTACATAACATCAACTGATTCGCCTATCTCTATCCTGCTTGTTACTTCTTCGAAGAATTCCAACAGATATGTCAGGCAAGAATTTTCCTTGAGAAAACCATGCTGACTATGTCCTATTTTATCATGTGCCTCCAAGTACCCTGAGAACTCATCTTTAATAATCAACTCCAACTACTGAGGTCAGACTAACTGGCCTACAGTTTCCTTTCTTCTGCCTTTCTCCCTTCTTGAAGAGTGGAGTGACATTTGCAATTTTCCAGTGTTCCAGAACTATCCCAGAATCTAGTGATTCTTGAAAGATCATTACTAATGCTTCCACAATCTCTTTAGCCACCTCTTTCAGAATGCTGTGGTGTACACCATCTGGTCCAGGTGACTTCATCTACCTTCAGATCTGTCAGTATCCCAAGAACCTTCCCTCTGGTGATGGTAACTTCACACACTTTATGACCCAGAAAACCATGAATTTCCACCACACTGCTAGTACTTTCCACAATGAAGGCAGATGCAAAATACTTACTCAGTTCATCCGCTACTTTGTTGTCCCCCATTACTATTTCTCCAGCATTGTTTTCCCATGGTCTGATATCCACTCTCACCTCTCTTTTACACTTTATGAATCTGAAGAAACTTTTGGTATCTTCTTTATTATTAGTGGTTAGCTTACTTTTGTATTATATTTCTTCCTTCTTAATGACTTTCTTAGTTGCCTTCTGTTGGTTCTTAAAAGCGTCCTAATCCTCTAACTTCCCACTAATCTTTGCTCTATTAGATGTACTCTCTTTGGCTTTTATGTTGGCTTTGACTTCTCTTGTTAGCCATCGTTGTGTCATCTCTCCTTTAGAATACTTCTGCTCTTTGGGATGTATCTATCCTGTGCCTTCCTAATTGCTTCCAGAAATTCCAGCCATTGCTGCTCTGCCATCATCCCAGCCAGTGTTCTTTCCCAATCAATCCAGGCTAACTCCTCTCTCTCATGCCTCTGTAATTCATAGAACATAGAACATAGAATAGTACAGCACAAAACAGGCCCTTCGGCCCATAATGTTGTGTCGACTCTCAAACCCTTCCTCCCATATAACCCCCGCACCTTAAATTCTTCCATATACCTGTCTAATAGTCTCTTACACTTCACTAGTGTATCTGCTTCCACCACTGACTCAGGCAGTGCATTCCACGCACCAACCACTCTCTGAGTAAAAAACCTTCCTCTAATATCCTCCTTGAACTTCCCACCCCTTACCTTAAAGCCATGTCCTTTTGTATTGAGCAGTGGTGCCCTGGGGAAGAGGCGCAGGCTATCCACTCTATCTATTCCTCTTATTATCTTGTACACCTCTATCATGTCTCCTCTCATCCTCCTTCTCTCCAAAGAGTAAGGCCCTAGCTCCCTTAATCTCTGATCATAATGCATACTTTCTAAACCAGGCAGCATCCTGGTAAATCTCCTCTGTACCCTTTCCAATGCTTCCACATCCTTCCTATAGTGAGGTGACCAGAACTGGACACAGTACTCCAAGTGTGGCCTAACCAGAGTTTTATAGAGCTGCATCATTACATCGCAACTCTTAAACTCTATCCCTTGACTTATGAAAGCTAACACCCCATAAGCTTTCTTAACTACCCTATCCACCTGTGAGGCAACTTTCAGGGATCTGTAGACATGTACCCCCAGATCCCTCTGCTCCTCCACACTACCAAGTATCCTGCCATTTACTTTGTACTCTGCCTTGGAGTTTGTCCTTCCAAAGTGTACCACCTCACACTTCTTCGGGTTGAATGCCATCTGCCACTTCTCAGCCCACTTCTGCATCCTACCAATGTAATCTCTGCAATTTTCGACAATCCTCTATACTATCTACAACACCACCAACCTTTGTGTCGTCTGCAAACTTGCCAACCCACCCTTCTACCCCCACATTCAGGTTGTTAATAAAAATCACGAAAAGTAGAGGTCCCAGAACAGATCCTTGTGGGACACCACTAGTCACAATCCTCCAATCTGAATGTACTCCCTCCACCATGACCCTCTGCCTTCTGCAGGCAAGCCAATTCTGAATCCACCTGGCCAAACCTCCCTGGATCCCATGCCTTCTGATTTTCTGAATAAGCCTACCGTGTGGATCCTTGTCAAATGCCTTACTAAAATCCATATAGATCACATCCACTACACTACCCTCATCTTCATTGTAATCTGACTTTATCTTCTCTTTCTCAGATTTCAGGGAGAATTCGATCACATTATGATCACTTCCCCTGAGGGTTCTTTTACTTTAAACTCTCAAATCAATTCCGACTTTGAGTACAAGGCTGTTGCTGCGACACCACACAGCTGGCTGTTCCATCTCACTCCTGTACTCCTCCTCGTCACCATCTGAAGTTCTATGTTGTGCCATCCACAAATGTATAAATGATTTTTGTGCTGTGGCTAGCCACACAGTCATGGGTGCAGAGAGAGAGAGAGAGAGAGCAGAGCAAATTCAAACTTGCTCTCAAAGAAATGGGAATAATTTAGAAAGTGCTCAAACATTCAGAAGGTCAGGCAGCATCTATAAAAAAGAGAAACTGTTAATTTTTCAGGTCAAAGACTCTTGTCATAGTTTTTAAACTGACAGTTCACTCTGCTGTCCTTTCCACAGATGCTGTCTGACGTTTTCTGGCTCTATTTCAGGTTCCCAACATTTGCAGATTTTTGGTTTTCAATAGAGTCACACTGTCACAACTAGTTGGATTGGCATGAGGAAGGTGGCTGCTTCTAAAAATCTCTCAAAGTAACAAAGAGCCAAAATTAGCTCGGCCCAGTTTCTGATGGAGTCCAAGTCCTTAGGTGTTAGAAGGTGGTGTTCAGCTCTGACACACCCCTAAGGTGCAGCAGGCCCACAGGAACTTACGGGGTGTTGTCCTTTATCTTATCTGAATTAACACCCACAGTCTGGCATCTCATCTCAACCAAATAGCTATGTGGTTCACAGTTGCCAAAATGCTTAATGCAGTCCGATGTTAAACTGATATGGAGCAATAAGGAAGGCAAAGCACTTTGCAGAGATAACAAATATCTTCTTAATTTTGTTGACCGAATTGTATGCATCTGATAGCCCCGGATGAACATGTTATATCTGGCAAATCCTGAATGATAGCAATACATACACTTCGTTTTGAACTTGGAAACATGTCCAAAGTTAATTCAGAATCAGAATCAGAATCGGTTTTATTATCACCGGCATGTGATGTGAAATTTGTTAGCAGCAGCAGTTCAATGCAATACATAATCTAGCAGAGAAAAAAAATAAAATAAAACATAATAAATAAACAAGTAAATCAATACATATATCGAATAGATTAAAAATGTGCAAAGACAGAAATACTGTATAATTAAAAAATAAAGTGAGATAGTGTCCAAAGCTTCAATGTCTATTTAGGAATTGGATGGCAGAGGGGAAGAAGCTGTTCCTGAATCACTGAGTGTGTGCCTTCAGGCTTCTGCACCTCCTACCTGATGGTAACAGTGAGAAAAGGGCATGCCCTGAATGCTGGAGGTCCTTAATAATGGACGCTGCCTTTCTGAGACACCGCTCCCTAAAGATGTCCTGGATACTTTGTAGGCTAGCACCCAAGATGGAGGTGACTAAATTTATAACCCTCTGTAGCTTCTTTTGGTCCTGTGCAGTAGCCCCTCCATACCAGACCGTGATGCAGCCTGTCAGAATGCTGTCCACTGTACAACTATAGAAGCATGTTAAGACACAATTAACATTAAATCAGAAAGAGATAATTGAATGAATGGCTATATTTTTTGTTGCTTGAGTCAAGAAAGTTTAAGAATATTTTTAGAGTAAGTGGTGGAAATAGTGTGAAAGAAGAGATAATTCCACTGTTGGAAGCAGACCCATTTGGGGTGGAGCAAAGGAATGGGCTGCACACACTCATTGGGAATAGTGAGAAGAGGGGCTTTGGAGGGGTGGAGTTGCTTCAGGATTAGAGAGGTTGCAAAGAGAGAAACTGTGAGGAGAGCCAAACAAGGGAAAAGGAATCTTAAGTCAAGGAAATGCTGTCTGATCATCGAGACTCTTCTGAGAGGTGACTGATGAACTGAACCTGGCCAGCAAAAGGTGAGAATAATTGGATGGGGAGGTGGTAAAAACAAGGATGAGATTTTCAGAATGATGCCTGAGAAAGGGTTAATTCTACAGCATTAGAAATAGGCAATATTTATGATATAGAGATATTGGCAATTCATTTTGATCAAAATAGATCTAAAAGACTGATTCAGCCTGATGTGATACAATAGTGTCAGTAACATTATGCTGTCTTACATAAACATACACATCACACTTTATGTAAACCTGTCAACCTTCAGGCCATGCCACTTAGAGGTGCGTGATAATATTTTTTTTGGTGACTGTATGTGCCGGGTCGTAAATATAAGGTTGGTGCTGTGCAACTGTATGTGCTGTGCTTTGTATGTTGGCCCCAGAAGAGCGACGTTTCACTTGGCTGAATGACAGTAAACTTGAACTTGAGAAGAATTGCGAATGAGAGAGTGGAGACTGTGACAGGGGAGAGGAAATGGAGGAAATGGCAGCTCATCCATGTTGGGCTGAGCTATCAGAGAAATTTAGCTTGGCGTCACACTATGCAGGGACAAACCAGCAAATAAACAAGGTAACTTGAAAGCCACTTCCAACCCCTTAACTTGTGCTATCTGGAAAGGCATGGCTTGTCAGAAACTCTAATATCAGGAGGCACAGACCAAAGCATTAGATAAGGTCCACATTTAGTTTCAAGGCTCAGTCAGTTCTCTCTTTAGTCACTTAATATCCAAATTAAAAGGTATATCACTTCTAACTAATTTGGCTGTACCTTTTATTCTTCTACTATTATTTCTTCTCAATTACAGTGCAACAATTGCAGTCACTTGCGTCCTTCTTTCAGCTCATCATTCATAACGTGGCCTTGTCACCTCACATGAAGGTATTTATTTTCAAAGGCTCTCCAGTTCTCAATCATTTTATTGTCTATTCAGCTACGTGAGCCTAAACTGTAATTTTTTTCTTAGAAGCTGGTGTTAATTTGTAACCATGTAATTGCAAACATGCCTCTATCCATACTTTGTATGAGGAAAAGAATGCAAATTAGACAGTCCCCAACATGCACAGCTTTCAATCTGTCGGAAGAAATATTCGAGATGAAAATAGATTGAACATTGGCATGCCTCATAATTTTGCACTTACAGGAAATATTACAGGTATTCAGATCTACGCTGCTAACTTAAGAAATTAGGGCAAAAATATTTAAACTGAAATCATAAACACAAGAGATTCTGAAGATGCTAGAAATCCACAGCAACACACACTAAAATACCGGAGGAATTCAGCAGTTCAGGCAGCATCTTTGGAGAGGAATAAACAGTTGATGTTTGAGGCTGAAACCCTTCTTCAGGACTGGCCCTTCTGAGGACCCTGATCTGCTGAGTTCCTCCAGAATTTGGTGTGACACAAAAAAAAAATGAGCAAATGATTGACCAGCATCCGTCATTGTTTGTTCTTTATGTATTTCCGTGTGGTTTGCATTCCTCTGAAGACCATGCATGCTAATTCACTGGCCACTGCATTAAGCTGTCAATCTGCTTTATTCTGAGCTTCAGCCCTGTTCTCCAGCTTAGAATTTACAACAACCTTGAGTAATAGATCCGACTGGTGGCATTGCACTTCTCCTATTTCTAGAGCTTCATGCCTCAGAATCCCAGGCAGGGGACCTGGTCACACTCCCAGCCACATGTTAACCATCTGCCATATTGAGCACTACTCATGAGGAGATAAGTACCTTCAGCAGTCTGCTCATGGACCAGGTGAGGCCAGGCCCAACTGAAACCCTGGGCACCTAACTTTAGGAGGGCAAGAAGGTTCTAGAAAAGATTTACTGAACTACTTCCAGAGTTGCTAAACTGAGGAAACTGAAGCAAAAGAGGTTGACGGAGATTTGATGGAAGTGCGGAAGATGCCATCTAGTGTAGGAAGGGTGAGTGAGGGGAAGTTGTTCCCAGAGATCAGGGACCAGGGGAATAATAACTGGAGATAAGATTCAGTAATTGAAAAGAAAAATGTTGCGGATGCTGACGACAAGAGATAAAATCAGAAAATGCCAATGTGTTCAAGAGGCAAATTGGTGCTATGAGGAGAGAAATTAGGATCACTCTGTATTTTAAATTGGAGACCCTTTGTTGGAAAATAATTACTTGATCTCACTACATATGCCTGTCAGTCTCTCGGCATGAATTTATAGTACTCAGGACAAGTTTTGGAAACTAAAGATTAGCTTTACTGTGTTTGTCACATGTGACATTGAAACATCAAAACATGCAGCGAAATGTGTCATTTTGCACCAATGACCAGGATTGTGCTGGGGACAGGCTGCAAGTGTTGGCAACATAGCGTCTGCACAACTCACTAACCCTAACCGCACATCGTTGCCATGTGGGAGGAAACCAGAGCACCTGGAGGAAACCCATGCAGTCATGGGAAGAACGTACAAACTCCTTATAGACTGCAGTGGGAATTAAACCCTGATCGCTAGTACTGTAAAACTAGTACACTAACCGCTGTTCTACTGTGCTTCCCCAGCACTAATGGACATAAAGGATCCAGTTGTAGTTAGCAATTGAATTCCAGGCCAACTTCCTTTGTGCAGCACAAAACAACGTCGTGTCGGCTGCCTGCCCTGGATTTGTAATGCTATGTATTGCAAAATGTTGAACTATGTTAAGAGTGGTGTTTGAATAGTAGTGTTATATTAATAACTTGTTGCTCACTTGAAACGACTTTAATGTCTGAGTGGGAGTGTTGTGAGTTCAAGCCCCGGCAGAAAAATGAACATGTAAGTTTAAGGTGTGCCAGCCTGTGGTGTAGTCGCATCCGCACTAGACTTTGAGGCGAGTGGTCAGGGGATCAAATCCGACTGACTCCTGGCAGACTTTCCAACTCGGCCGCGTAAAAAACAGACAAGTGCTAAAGAACCAGCAAGGTTACCACCCAACGTGCCACAGGGCTCAGAGAGGAAGAACAACAGCAAATTTAAGATGACATTCCTGGTTTGAGGTGCCTCTGTCCAATGGAATTAGGAGAGCTGTATATAATATTGAAAAGGTGAGATCTCCATTGGCTCATAGACATTATTTATCCCATAATCAAAATGGATTGTCCTGTTACTATCATGCTGCTGTACATAGAAACACAGAAAACCTACAGCACAACACAGGCCTTTTGGCCCACAAAGCTGTGCCAAACATGTCCCTACCTTAGAACTACCTAGACTTTACCCATAGCCCTCTATTTTTCTAAGCTCCATGTACCCATCCAGGAGTCTCTTAAAAGACCCTATCGTTTCCACCTCCACTACCACCGCCGGCAGCCCATCCCACACACTCACCACTCTCTGCGTAAAACACTTAACCCAGACATCTCCTCTGTACCTATTTCCAAGCACTTTAAAACTATGCCCTTTCATGCTAGCCAGTTCAGCCCTGGGGAAAAGCCTCTGACTATCCACAGGGATCAATGCCTCTTATTATCTTGTACACTTCTCTCAAGTCACCTTTCATCCTCCGTCATTCCAAAGAGAAAAGGCTGAGCTCACTCAACCTATTCTCACAAGGCATGCTCCCCAATCCAGGCAACATCCTTGTAAATCTCCTCTGCACCCTTTCTATGGCTTCCACATCCTTCCTGTAGTGAGGCGACCAGAACCGAGCACAGTACTCCAAGTGTGGTCTGACCAGGGTCCTATACAGCTGAAACATTACCTCTCGGCTCTTAAACTCAATCCCACGATTGATGAAGGTCAATGCATCGTATGCCTTCTTAACCAGAGTCAACCTGCGCAGTAGCTTTGAGTATCTTATGGACTCGGACCACAAGATCCCTCTGATCCTCCACACTGCCAAGAGTCTTACCTTTAATACTATATTCTGCCATCATATTTGACCTACCAAAATGAACCACCTCACACTTATCTGGGTTGAACTCCATCTGCCACTTCTCAGCCCAGTTTTGCATCCTATCAATGTCCCATTGTAACCTCTGACAGCCCTCCACACTATCCACAACACACCAAACTTTTGTGTCATCAGCAAACTTACTAACCCATCCCTCCACTTCCTCATCCAGGTCACTTATAAAAATCACAAAGAGTAGGGGGTCCCAGAACAGATCCCTGAGGCACGCCACTGATCACCGGTAGTTGAGAGTTTTCTGAGCACAGAATGACATTACATTTCACAATGGAGTACACTTAAAATATGCTGCAAGTCATTTTGTGGAATACTAAAAGTAATTTGAAATGTACTGTATAAACATGACTTTTTCCAGAGATAAAATTGGAGATTTAGACTGAAGATCGGCCAAAAACCCTTTCGTGACTGTAGCTAGCAGCATTAGTGTTCTTGACAAGGACATCAGGGATGAGGGTTGGGGGGGGTGCGGGAAGTGGAATTGCTGACAAATGTAGCGGTAACAGTCAGGATAACTTTAGTAATCAGTCAAGAGGAAGTATTTTAATGCATACATCCATAAAGCACATGATATTAAGGAAACAAGAACATGCCTTCTAAATCATAGCAAATTCAAATTCCGATTTCTCTTCATGTGAACATCCTCTGTAATTGTACTTCCATAAGGTTATAAGACATAAGAGCAGAATTAGGCCATTCGACCCATCAATACTGCTCCATAATTCAATCATGTCAGATTTATTTTCCCTCTCAACCTCATTCTGCTGCCTTCTCCCTGTAACCTTCGGTGTCCTTACTGATAAAGAACCCATCCACCTCTACTTTAAATGTACCCAGTGATGTTGTCTCCACAGCTATCCATTATTTAGCCAATTCCTGCTCCATGACAGTGTCAGGCAGCATCCTCTGACCGGGAGACTGGGAATGTGATGTACTTGATGAGCACCAAGATGTGGAGAAAAATCGTGCAGGCTAATGGTTTAACTTCAGCTTCCTTCACACACACAAGTTACTAAATAAGCACCTTCAAGATTCCAAAGATTTTGCAGGTGCTGGAAATCTTGAAAATGCTGGAGGAACTCAATAGGTCAGGCAGCATCTATAGAGGGAAATAAGCAGTCAGCACTTTGGGCTGTGATCCTTCATCTTGATGACAAAGATGTTGCCTGACCTGCAGACTTCCTCCAGCATTTTGTGTATTTCGTTTAAGAGATGCAACTCAGTCAGGGCTGATGCCTCCCTGACCAACTATGACCAGTCAATGTGTTCAAAAATGTCCTCCATGCCTAGGAAACCTTGGGATCCAAAAAAAACTTTCAGTTTCAGCTCTTCTAAAATTCAGTTTAAACACTAAACTTTCTTGAGTCTTTTTCAGTTGCAGTCACTGTGCCAGACACCTCCCACATTGCCTTGCCACAGCATGCTGTAATTTTGTTACGTTTGCATATTACCTGCTTAAAAATGCTGTGTGTGTACTTCTTTTTTTAAAGTTTCTGAGCATACTTGGGCGTGGTAACAAAGAGAACTGCAAATGCTTTGTAGAGAGCTTGTGTATGCCAATAAATAGTATTCACTCCTAATGTTCCCTCTAATTCTTAGTAGTCAGTGTGAGCAAAAATCTTATATTGTGCAATTTTTTTTCTTGTGACAAAAGTACTGAATGCACACATGGCACAGTTTATGTAGGTTTACAAAACATTTGACGTAAAACTGCACAGAATAACAACAAAATGACATACATATTTAAGTCACTCAGTTATTTTCTCTCTCTCCTGTCTTTGGCATTTACCCATTCTTTGTAAACTCTATCCCGACTAATAGAACTTCCATCCCATTGATAGCTTTTGATTCTCATTAACATATCCAAATGACATTCACCTAAACGGTTTCTCAGCTTGTTTTTGAGTTGATGCATTAGGCTAAAACCTCACTCACAGTCCGCACTAGACGCAAGAAAGGTTCCCCCAATGTCCATCAACTGTGCAAGGTCGCAAAACTGTTCATTTTGAAGTAGAAATGCCACCATTTGAGCAAAGTTTGAAATCAGTTTGGATTTAATTTTTTCTTGCACAGAAAATTTGAGATCATTAAACTGTCTAACTACTACAGCATTTTCAGCTAGAAAATCATGATATTTTAGACATAAGGCATCAAACCTTTTCATCGCCAAATTTGAAATCACAATCTGCAATTGCGGAGAAATCCAAAGCTGACCATTCTTGCATCTCATCTTCAGGAAACCTTTCTTCTAAATGAACACAAAGACTATATATAAAAGTCAACAGCGAACTTGTATCTACTGTGACATTTTCTTCACGTTGTTGGCTTAGCAAAACTTTAACTTTGTCACTCCACGAAATATCGTCTCCCAGCTCCCAGAACAGGAAAGGTGAGGTGACGTAAATTAGTGACGTGCATTGTGGTATTTGAAAAACCGACTAACTAGTTAACAGAAACACACATCAAAGTTGCTGGTGAACGCAGCAGGCCAGGCAGCATCTCTAGGAAGAGGTACAGTCTACGTTTCAGGCCGAGACCTTTCGTCAGGACTAACAGAAGGAAGAGTTAGTAAGAGATTTGAAAGTGGGAGGGGGAGGGGGAGATCCAAAATTTTGGATCTCCTATCATTTTGGATCTCCCCCTCCCCCTCCCACTTTCAAATCCCTTACTAACTCTTCCTTCAGTTAGTCCTGACCAAGGGTCTCGGCCTGAAACGTTGACTGTACCTCTTCCTAGAGATGCTGCCTGGCCTGCTGCGTTCACCAGCAACTTTGATGTGTGTTGCTTGAATTTCCAGCATCTGCAGAATTCCTGTTGTTTGAGTTAACAGAAACATTTAGCTAAAAGATTATTTTCAATAAGTATAATTTTTAATTACTACATTATTTTAGGTAACTAACCTTTTGTGCACAGATTAATTTCCTTTGTGCGCCAGTTGAAAAATGTGTGCGCGCACACACGCGCACAGCTTAGAGGGAACATAGTTTACACGCCCTTAGAAGCTTCATGTTTTATTGTTTTGCAACTTTGAATCACAGTGGATTTAATTTGTTTTTTTTTTGAAGTGATCAACAGAAAAAGACTCTTTCATGTCAAAGTGAAACCAGATCTCTACAAAGTGATCTAAATTAATTAGAAATATAAAACAATAATTGCACAACTACTCACTCCCTTTGAGTCAATATTTAGTAGATGCACCTTGACAGCAATTACAGCTTTGTATCTGTGTGGATTGAGAAATTCTCAAGAGACAGAATTTGTAGAACGTCTGCGAGATGGCTTTTTAGAACAGCTTGTTGTTGAGCCCACTAGGGGATCGGCTGTACTGGATTGGGTATTGTGTAATGAACCGGAGGTGATTAGAGAGATTGAGGTGAAGGAACCCTTAGGGGAGCAGCGATTATAACATGATTGAGTTCACTGTGAAATTTGAGAAAGAGAAGCCGAAATCTGATGAGTTGGTACTTCAGTGGAGTAAAGGAAATTACAGTGGCATGAGAGAGGAACTGGCCAAAGTTAACTGGAAAGGGACACTGGCGGGAAAGACGGCAAGAAGTGAGGAAGGTGCAAGACAGGTATATTCCAAAAAAGAAGAAATTTTCGTATGGAAAAAGGATGCAACCGTGGTTGACAAGAGAAGTCAAAGCCAAAGTTAAAGCAAAGGAGAGGGCATACAAGGAAGCAAAAATTAGTGGGAAGACAGAGGATTGGGAAGTTTTTAAAACCTTACAAAAGGAAACTAAGGAGGTCATTAAGAGGGAAAAGATTAACTATGAAAGGAAGTTAGCAAATAATATCAAAGAGGATACTAAAAGCTTTTTCAAATATATAAAGAGTAAAAGACAGGCGAGAGTAGATATAGGACCGATAGAAGATGATGCTGGAGAAATTGTAATGGGAGATAAGGAGATGGCAGAGGAACTGAATGAGTATTTTGCATCAGTCTTCACTGAGGAAGACATCAGCAGTATACTGGACACTCAAGGGTGGCAGGGAAGAGAAGTGTGCGCAGTCACAATTACGACAGAGAAAGTACTCAGGAAGCTGAATAGTCTAAAGGTCGATAAATCTCCCAGACCAGATGGAATGTACCCACGTGTTCTGAAGGAAGTAGCTGTGGAGATTGCGGAGGCATTAGCGATGATCTTTCAAAAGTCGATAGATTCTGGCATGGTTCCGGAGGACTGGAAGATTGCAAATGTCACTCCGCTATTTAAGAAGGGGGCAAGGAAGCAAAAAGGAAATTATGGACCTGTTAGCTTGACATCTTTACCTGTTCTGCTACTCCTTGGAAACCACTATCTCAGTGCTAAATTACTCCCAACAGAGGCGTTCTGCCCTTTGTTTCTTCTTAGCTGCCTCCATTCTGTTTAAACATTTTAATTTTCCAACTTCAGATATTTATCACTGCACTTGACATCTTTTAGCTGCAATCAATTATTTTCAATTTGCCTACCTCTCTAAGCCTTCAAGATGGTCTTGGTGAACCACAGCGATGGTCTGCTACTTCCAAATATACCTCTTCTGAATTACTCTCACTGTAATCTGGGGCATGTAATTTCACTTTAAGCTATGCACTTTGAATCAACTTAATGAACTACAGATTTCGCAATCTTCTGAAGGACTCACTAAACTTAACTCTCAAGCAAGCAGGGACAGCGTCTTTAAGCGGATGAAAGTTCATTGCCTTTGCTGGAAGTGAGGCAGGAGGGGAGGACTCCAAACCAGCCTAAAATGCAGAGGAGTAAGACCCCCTCCACCCAGCATCTTATTAGCAAATATGCAGTCACTGGAGAACAAAATTGTGGGCCAAAGAGGAAGATTGCAGTATCAAAGGGAAATGAGTTACTATTGTACCCCATGTTTTACTGAGAGAAGTCTTACTCAGAGTAAACCAGATACAGCAATCAGACCTAGAGGTTTCTCGATATACGGGATGGACCGAACTGCTGATTCAGAAAAATCAAAAGATGGTGTTGTCTGTTTCATGATAAAATCTCTGTGGTGTTCTGATGTGGTAGTTTTGACATACTCATGTTCCTTCAACCTTGAACACCTCACGATTTACTGACAGAGTTCACTTCTGTGATCCCGACCACAGTTTACAAACCGCTAGTGGCTGACTATAATCATGTGTTTGAGGTACTGAATGATGCTGTCATCAAAGAGGAAACAGTCCACCCTGTCTCATTTCATACCATAGTCGGGAATTGCAATCAGGGTTGTTTGAAGAAATCCCTGCCCAATCACAATCAGCATATAAGCTTTAGCACCAGAGGTCCCAACACACTAGACCACTGCTATATTAAGAAAAGGGACACTTACTGTTCCATGCCCAGACCGCACTTGGGGAAATCTGATCACTTGGCTGCCCTTCTCCTACCTTCTTACAGGCAGAGGCTAAAGAGCAAAGCTCCAGAGATTAGGACAACAAAGAAGTGATCGTGACAGGCAGAGGAGTGGCTATGGAATTGATTCAAGTTGGTGGACTGGGTGCTGTTCAAGGACTCATCAGAGGATCTGAATGAATACACCACGGTCATCATCGACTTCATAAAAACAGCTGTAGACGAGAATGTCCTCACAAAATCATTCAGAGGCCCCAAACAGAAGCCTTGGATGAACCATGAGATCCTCAATCTGCTGAGATCAGAGGCCTTCAAGTCTGAAAACCAAGAAGGTTATAAGCCAGGTACGATCTCTGCAATGCCATCTCATGGGTGAAGTGGCAAGACCAGACTAAATTTGAATCACTGAAAAATTCCTGGCACCTGTAGCCAGGTTTGAATACTATCACCTCTTACAGAATGAAATCAAGTAACATAGCTGACAACAGGGCATCAATCGAAATGAGCTCAATGCCTTCTTTGACCGTGAAAACATGAAGGAACCATCACGAACTCCCACAGTCCCCAATAATATTGTGATTTCAGTCTCCGGGGTACCTGGCCGAATATTAAAGACCTGTGCTGACCAATTGGTTGGAGTGCTCATTGAGATCTTTAACCACTCGCTTTGGCAGTCTGAGGTACCCATCTGCTTCTAGCAGGCTTCAGTTCGACCAGTGCCTGAGAAAAAAGTGGTAATCATCCATAGTAATTACGTGTTTTGAGATGTTGGTGAATGAAATATATCAATTCCTGCCTGAGAAGTGACTTGGATCTGTTCCAGTTTGCCTTCTGGCACAACGGGTCCAGAGACAATGTTATCTCATTAGCTCTTCACTCAACCCTGGAAAATCTGTTCAGCAAAGATGCATACATCAGGATGCTCTTTATCAACTATAGCTCAGTATTCAATATCATCTCAAAACTCATCAATAAGCTTCAGGACATATTCCTCAATGCCTCATTGTGCAATTCAATCCATGATTTCTTTACTTGCAGACCCCATTCAGTTTGGATTGGCAACAACATCTCCTCCACAATCTCATCAGCACAGGTGTACTTCTCTACCTGCTTTTCCGGCAGGTGAGGCTCATCAGCCTTGGATGGCAGCCCGCCCAGGAGAAGGAAAACACAGATTTGAAACCTCTGCTGCCTTGCAGCCATACTCACCCATCGGAAAGGCTTCGGGAGTAAACCACAAGGAAGAAATCTGGAGCTGGGGTCCCTAAGGCAGTTTGATGTTGTTTACAGCTTCACTCTGGCAACCTTTGTGACGATACTGATGCCAAGCTGTATCGACGCTTGCCTTTCCCTTGGACTACATCAGTGACGTGGAGAGGGGGATCCCACTGCATGGGCAACAGCCAGTTCTTCAAATTTTCCTGCCCAGGCTTGCGCCCTGGAGAGGACACGGTCCACTAGAGGTGCAAACCCAATGTCCCCTGGGATCGACGGCCGCCTACCACTACTTCCTTTACATTTGTGACCGTGTGGCTAAGCACGGCTTCAATACCATATTTAAATTTGCTGATGGCCAAATCAAAGGTTGTGATGAATCAGCGTATAGGAGGGAGACTGAGATCCTGGCTGAGTGGTGTCTCAACAAAAACCTCTCACTGAATGTCACCAAGACCAAGGAACTGATTATTGATTTCAAGGAGGAGGAAACCAGAGGTCCATAACCATCAGGTCTGGAGTGTTGGAGAGGGTCAGCAACTTTACAATCCTCAGTGTTACCACTTCAGCTGAAGGTCAGAGCTGGCTTGGAAGGACAAATGATCAGCTCATTTTCCAATTAAGTTCTTATGTTGCATGGTCTACATTTTGTATAAATATAAAAATAAAGATTTTACTGTTAGCATATTCTAATTCGATTTTCTTTAATGTTTTCTATCATTGTAATCTATTTTGATGTGTTGGAGACAAATAATCAGATTTCATACTCAAGCTTTTAATAAAATGAACTCCCTGTATTTTGTTGTCCCAGAAGAAAAACTCTAGGTAACACGGTAATGTAGTGGGTAGCGCAATGCTGTTATACCTCAGGACATTCCAGAGTTAGAAGTTAATTCCAGCACCATCTGTAAGGAGTTTTTACGTTCTCCCTGTGAACCACGTGATTTTCCTCTGGGCGCTCTGGTCTCCTCCACAGTCCAAAGGCACACCGGAGAGTAGGTTAATTGATCATTCTAAATTGTCCTGTGATTAGGCTAATGTTACATACTAGCTCTGCTGAGACGCTTCTTGGGCTCGAAGGACCTATTTCATGCTGTAACTTTAAATAAAAAATAAAAATAAAATAATTTGAATTATTCAACTTTAACTGAAGCATTGGGCAAACCCTTTACCTAGTTTTAAAATTCAGAAGTTCATAATTTGACAAGAGTGCCAAGACTGATGTAACATCAAATGACCCAACTGATGGCGTGTATTTTAAAACAGCTCTTTATACCGAATTCATTGCCATGTTCCCAATACAGAGATGGAATTTCCAGAGAAGAAATTGCATGAAGTGGTGGAAATTACATATAGTGACGTAATTGGCATGCTAGGAGCCTAGAAAAGGTCCAAGGCACCTGGTTTATTAGAATACTGTATTGTATTTGGATGTTTTAGGAAGAAGTTGATGAAATAGGTTACACCTCATTCAGCACATTTCAAGATTCTTTGGAAATAATATCACTCAAAGATTGGAAAAAAGCAAATTAATAGCCAATTTACACATAGGGGCACGATGATCATCATGAAAATGGATGGTAATTGAAACTACCAAATAATCTGATTCATTTCTGTTTATTCAATCATTTTATCCATTAAATGAATTTGAAAATTGTGGTAAGGCAATGTGATGTAATACTTCTGTGGAAAATAAATGTTGACTGATGGGGATACCTTATTAACTGGCACGTCCGCACTAAGCCCATGGATGGAGATGAACTAAAGGAATATGGACAAACTATCACTTTGCTTGTTCAGACCCACAAAGCTCAACAGAGATCATGTGTTTGAAATGGTTACTGGAAGCTTAGAATACTTAGGTTACTTGGAATATACCCCTAGTGAATTTGAAAAATTATATGTGTATGTTGTATAGTATAAAACCCAGATGTGTTTATATTTCATTAATGATGAATGGACGTCACTTAGATTCACATTGAATAAAATAAAATTGCATCAGTGCATTTCCAAGAAATAAGCAACAAATAATTTACTGTAGTTTTCAAGCAAGTGTCACATCCAAGATGATGTGTGTAGAATAATATGTCTGTATTTGCCAGTCAAGTATTTGACAGTAATAATATATAAATATCTAAATGTAAAATCATTGTTGGTCTTGTAAGGATTATTAACTTGCAATCACCCATTAACAACTTCTTTTGCCGCTACAGGTTGTGTATGTGTTGTACAGGAAAACAGAACATCTTCATTTGAAATGTCACCAGATAATTTGTATTGTACCCTACAGTATTTAATTTATGCACTTAGCTTTGATCATCTATGCATAATCCATTTGTAGATTTAATTCTTACTTTTCTAAGTTACTGTGTGTTATAAATGTGTTTTGAGTACTACTGTGTTTTACACCCTGGTCTGGAGAATGATGGTACACAGTGCCTATAAAAAGTGTTCACCCCACCTGGAAGTTTTCATGTTTTATTGTTTTGCAAAACTGAGTCATAGTGGATTTAATTTGGCTTTTTTTGACACTGATCAACAGAAAAAGACTGTTTCTTGTCAAAGTGAAAACAGATCTCTACAAAGTGATATAAATTAATTACAAATATAAAACACAAAATAATTGATTGCAAAAGTAGTCACCCCCTATCATATGACACACCAAATAATCACTAGTGTAGTCAATTGGTTTTAGAAGTCACATAATTAGTTAAATTGAGATAATCTATGTGCAGTCAAGATGTTTCAGTTGATTGTAGTAAAAAATAGACCTGTATCTGGAAGGTCCAACTGCTGGTGAGTCAGTATCCTGGCAAAAAGTACACCATGAAGACAAAAGAACACTCCAAGCAACTCTGCAAAAAGGTTATTGAAAAACACAAGTCAGGAGATGGATACAAGAACATTTCCAAATCACTGAATATCCCTTGGAGGCATCAAATTCCCTGTATGTGTCCACATACCTGGCGATAATAAAGGATTCTGTTTCTGATTCTGATTAAGTCAATCACCAAGCAAGAAATGGAAATAATATGCTATAAATCTGCCTAAACCAGGCTGCCCTGAAAAACGGAGTGACCGTGCAAGATGGGGACTAGTGAGGGAGGCCACCAAGAGACCTATGACTACTGTGGAGGGGTTACAAGCTTTGGTGGGTGAGATGGGAGAGACTGGGATACAACACTGTCACCTGGGTGCTTCACCAGTTGCAGCTTTTATGGGAGTGTAGCAAGGAGAATGCCACTGTTGGGAAAAAAAAACTCACATGAAATCTCAGTTAGAGATTGCCAGAAGGCATATGGGAGACTCTGAATTCAACTGGAAGAAGGTTTTATGGTCTGATAAAACGAAAATTGAGCTTTCTGGCCATCAAACTAAATGCTATGTTTGGCGTAAGCCAAACACCCGCACATCATCAAATACACACCATCCCTAACATGAAGCATGGTGGCTGCGTTATGCTGTGTGATTCTTCACTGCAGCAGGTCCTGGAAGGCTTGTCAAGGTAGAGGGTAAAACAAATGAATTGAATTTAATTGACTTTATTTCTTACATCCTTCACATACATGAGGAGTAAAAGTCTTTACGTTACATCTCCATCAAAATGTGCAATGTGCAATCATAGCAATTTATAATAAATTGAATAGTCAATGTAATATAGAGTACACTCAGATCGGTGGGAGTTTATCAGTCCGATGGCCTGGTGGAAGAAGCTGTCCCGGATCCTGTTGGTCCTGGCTTTTATGCTGTGGTACTGCTTCCTGGATGGTAGCAGCTGGAATAGATTGTGGTTGGGATGGCTTGGGACCCCAATGATCCTACATGCCCTTTTTACACACCTGTACTTGTAAATGTCCTGAATCATGGGAAGTTCACAATTACAGATGCGTTGGGCTGTCCGCACCACTCTCCACAGAGTTCTGTGATTAAGGGAAGTACGGTTCCCATACCAGACAGTGATGCAGCCAGTCAGGATGCTCTCAATTGTGCCCCTGTAGAAGGTTCTTAGGATTTGGGGGCCTATACCAAATCTCCTCAACTGTCTGAGGTGAAAGAGACACAGTTGTGCCTTTTTCACCACATAGTTGGTGTGTACAGACCACGTGAGGTCCTCGGTGATATGGATACCAAGGAACTTGAAGCTGTTCACCCTCTCAACCTCAAATCCATTGATGTCAATAGGGCTAGGGCTTAGCCCATCTCCATTCCTCCTGTAATCCACAACCAGCTCCTTTGTTTTTGCGACATTGAGGGAGAGGTTGTTTTCTTGACACCACTGTGTCAGAGAGATGACTTCTTCCCTGTAGGCCACTTCGTTATTGTTTGAGATAAGGCCAATCAATGTAGTGTTGTCGGCAAATTTAATTAGCAGATTGGAGCTGTGGGTGTCGATACAATCATGGGTATACAGAGAGTAAAGGAGGGGACTCAGTACGCAGCCCTGAGGGGCTCCTGTATTGAGAGTCAGAGGGTTGGAGGTGAGGGAACCCAATCTTACAACCTGCTGGCAATCTGACAGGAAGTCCAGGATCCAGCTGCACAAGTCAGGGTCAAGGCTGAGGTCTCTGAGCTTCTTCTCGAGCCTGGATGGAACTATGGTGTTGAATGCTGAACTGTGGTCCAAGAACAGCATTCTCACATAAGCATCCTTCTTCTCCAGGTGTGTAAGGACAGTATGTAGAGCAGTGGCTATTGCGTCGTCTGTTGATCACTTGTGTGTGTAGGCGAATTGTAGGGGGTCCAGTTTGGGTGATAGCAAGCTGCAGATGTAGTCCTTGACCAGCCTCTCAAAGCATTTGCTTATTATTGAGGTGAGTGTGACAGGACGCCAGTGGTTCAGGCATGTTACCTTGGTCTTTTTAGGTACAGGGACAATAGTGGATGTTTTGAAGCAGGAGGGCACTCTACACTGGGAGAGGGAGAGATTAAAAATGTCAGTAAACACACCTGCCAGTTGTGCTGCGCACATCCTAAGTACTTGCCCTGGGATGCCGAACGGTCCTGCAGCCTTGCGGCTGTCCACTCATTGGAAACATTGTGTACCCCAGCCTCAGAGACGACCAGGTTGCAGGTTGTAGCATTGACTTTCCTTGGAAGCTCAGAGTTAGCGACATCGAACCGAGTGTGAAAGCAATTGAACTCATCTGGGAGAGAGGCCGCGATGTTGGTGGCACCTCAGTGTTTGGCTTTGAAGTCTGCGATGGTATGTAGCTCTCTCACCACAAGTCATGCGTGCTATTCATTATGAATCTTGACTCAATCTTCTCCCTATATTGTTGTTTTGCAGCCTTGATAGCTTTGTGCAGATCATAGCTGCTTTTCTTGAGCTCCAGTTGACCTCCAACGATGTATGCTTGATGTCGCTCTGTAAGTGCTGCTTGCATGGAACTACTGATCCAGGGTTTGTGGTTTGGGAAGACCCTGACCGACTTCTGGGGGTCAACATCATTGATGTACTTCTGGACGAAGCATGTGACTCCATCAGTGAACTTCTAGACGTCCTCATTATGGAAAACATTCAGTAAAATACAGGGAAATCCTGGAATCCTGGAGGAAAACCTGATGCAGACTGCAAGAGAACTGTGGCTTGGGAAAGATTTGTTTTCCAGCAAGACTAGATCAATTTGTAGAGATCTATTTTCACTTTGACAAGAAAGAGTCTTTTTTGTTAATCAGTGTCAAAAAAAAGCCAAATTAAATCCACTGTGATTCAATGCTGTAAAACAAAAAAAAACATAATAACTTCCAAGGGGGTGAGTACTTTTTACAGGCACTGTAGTTAAATGACAAAAAAACTTGACGACTTGTCGACTTGACAACTTACTAGAGCAGTGCGACAATAAATCTCCTTAGTGATGGTTCTGCAAAGGCTTTGTATGAAAACTTTGAAAGGGACAATATCTTTACCAACAATGTGACAGTATGTTGCAGTATTATCAGTTAATTATTTGGTTAATATTTTATCATTTTTGTCATACTCTTTATATATTGCTCTTTACTGTTTTGAGTATTGCTACGTGTTTTGATTCTGTATGATAATTTGGCATTTTGCTGATGAAAGCTGTTATTGTTAACTGATTAAAGCGATGAGAGAGATTAAAACATTGAGGCAAATGGGAAAAACGAGAGCTGGCTGACTGCCTTTTGATCACTGGGGGATCGCTCTGCAGCCAGAGGGAAAGGCCTGCCTCTGTGCCTGGAAAACGTTACCCATGTTTCTGCATTTTGGATAAAGACAATAAGATATAGGAGCAGAAGTAGGCCATTTGGCCCATTGAGTCTGTTCCGCCATTCAATCATGGGCTGATCCAATTCTTCCAGTCATCCCCACTCCCCTGTTCTTATTTGTAGCAGAAGTTGCTTGGTTTCTTTTCCTCAGCTAAGTGGGACCATAAGCAAAATGCCCATGGCCAAACACATGTTTCTTTTTGTGCAGAGGCATCACATCTATTTTGAGAGGACATTGTCAAAGAATTGTCACACAAGAAGTCTCCCCAGTGTTGGTGACGCCTTGACCAATTGTTCCATATAATCTTACAACGTGTTTTAAAAATTCTCTTCAAGTGGCAGGGTCACGGGGCACTAGAGCACAGAAAGAGGCCCTTCAGCCCATCTAGTCCATGATGACCTGACTTTCTGTGTCATCCCATCTACCTGCATCTGGACCACAGCTCTCCATACCCCTCCCATCATGTATTTATCAAAACTTCTCTTAAATATTCCAAATTAATTTGCATTTAACACTTCTACTGACAGCTTGTTCCACATTCATAGTTCTAAATTTGTGCTTGGCAAGTCAAGTCAGAACCTGATTGCTATGTTGAAGGAAGTGACTCACTAAGATCCAACAATTTCTATGGCAAGAACTTCCTCCTTTTCCCACACTTACTCTTTTTGGTCAAGTCATGAAATTCTCTGTCGCTAACAATCCATTCTGATCAGCAGTCTCATTGTAGTACCAGCACATTGTGTTCTGCCTTCAAAGTTGAAGTCAATGGAGGTGAATTTCTGAAGTGTTCTGGGTGTATAATGCACTGGCTGTGTTCAGAGACTGAACAGGGAAGAAAATGACACTTGAATGTAAGAGTAGTTTAGCAGATTGCAAAAGGAGTCAATTAACAAAATTTGACGTGAGTCCCTAACAGGGGAAGTTATGCAGGGAGTGTAAGCAAAAGACAGAAAAATTAAATTGATAAAGTGCGCCTTCACTGTCAGCAGTTTTGGAATTTTTGTGGCATAAAAAAAACACTCGCGAAAATCCTGGCAGCTCTAATCCAAGTCAATGGATCTGGCTGTTGCTGCCAGTTCAAATAAAGAAACTATAGTTGCTGGAAATATGAAATTAAAACAGAAAATGCTGAAAATACTCAACACGTCAGACTGCATCTGTGGGAAGAGAAGAGAAGTAACAGAAATAATGGTGTCAGTTCCATGTGTTAACACAGTGAATATTGATAGCTTCACTATTGTTACCTGCTGATGTACTGAAGTAAGCCAAGTATCATTTCCTGGAGACTGCTATGAACTCAGGAACTTGGACCTCAAAGTTTTCAACTGACTGCATGTTTAGATAATTTTTTAAAATTTTATGCCAGAAGTACTTTATAGACATTTGAGGGAGGGAACTCAATCATCACACTCTGCGGCATCTGTCAAAATCAACAACTATGAGTACAACTAAGACATTCCTTTGCTGGCTAACAAAGCAGTAGACCAAGTGGTAATCAAGTGCACAATGCTGGGAAGCGATGAGATGACTTGCTATTTAAGGGCAATCTCAGAATCTGGCGTCCGGAATCTGAACAGTATGCAGAGAAATCAACTGTAATTTGTGGCCTTGAAATATCCGCAGGCCTGTAACATTGGGTGAGTCACTGCTTAAGAGTAAAGGGAAGAGGAAAGAACTTATAAAATAATTCTGTGATCATTTCAAACATAATAGACTTCATTGCTTTAGCACACAGAATTGGGATTCATTCAGTAGCAAAATACTGCAAGTTCTAGAGAATATGTGCAGTCCATATTGGATAAAGGCAATAAAACACACACCTATGTATCACTGCACTACACCTTTGAGTGGCCATGCTTTTGGATGGAATGAAACATTTGATTTTGTTTGAACAACTCTGAGCATTGGTACTCTTAAGCAGTATAAGTTAAATGGAGTAATTGCAGAATGGATGGTAAATGTGGGGCAGGACTTCCATTGGTATGCTGCAAGCCCAAAAGTGTCATAATTAGATGTCATAAAGAGTTATAGTTATGGGTCATAAAGGTGTGATAATAAGGTATCATAATTTCATTGGATTAGGCACAATTATGGGAAAGGACAAAGATAAACCAAAAATAAAAGTTTTAAATTGGGGTAAAACCATTTTTAGCAAACTGAAGTATGATTTTCTTTGTTGAAGGTAAATCAGCAAGTTAACATTCCAGACCTAGAAAAGATTCAGCGCAGGTAAGTTTCTAGTGAAGAAAAAGGGGGATCTCCTAAATTTTGGCCCTTGTGATTTTTTGTGGAGCATCTAGGAAACAATAAAGCAAAATAATTGGAAATACAGTCCACTCTTGGTAATTTGGTCATCAGTTAATAGGGGAGGCCGCTCATTTGGGACAACTCTTAAAGAACAAAAGCTAATTGAGAAAATAGCCAGGATTACCTTTCTTTTTTTGGGGGGGTGGGGTACACTATGCTGCCAAATTGGGACAGGGAACTGTTGCTGACCAGTTTCTAACTAGTGTCAGCTGCGTGCATGTGTGTGGCCATTAGACGCTACACCATGCTTCGAGCAAGCAGTTTTTAAATAGTGTCATTTGTGTGTGTGTTTGCCTTCAAAGAGCAGTGCGCTCTGTCACTGATAGTTGTTGAGACTTAAACAGTCGGAAAATTCTGAACTGCGGTTTCAAGCATTCAAGCTTGGAAATGCCGGATATGGCTGTGAGTGAAAGGGAAGGATTTCACTACTTCAGAAAGTTAGGAACTACAAAGCATTTAAAGGTATTGACAATCACGTTGAATATTACAATTAAAATGAAGATTTGGTGGATACAACTGTGGAAAACATTTTATGAAGGCAGTCCATTATCTGCACTAAGTGTCTGCATGGAGTTTGGACCATAAGCCATAAGAACAGAATTAGGTCACTCAGCTCATTGAGTCTGCTCTATTATTCTATCACGGCTGATTTATTATCCCTCTAACTCCATTCTCGTGCCTTCTCCCCGTAACCTTTGACACCCTGACTATCCAACAACCTATCAACTTCCACTTTAAATATACTCAATGACTTGGCCTCCACAGCGTATGTTGCAATGAATTCCATTGGTTCACCACCCTCTGGCCGAAGAAACTCCTTATTATCTCTGTTCTAAAGATGTCTTTCTATTTTGAGGCTGTACCCTCTGGTCCAAGACTCATCCATTATAAGAAACATTCTCTCCATATCCACTCTATCTAGACCTTTCAATATTCGATAGGTTTCAATGAGATCCCCCCTCACTGTTCTAAGCTTCAGAAAGTACCGGCCAAGAGCCATCAAATGCTTCTCATCTACCTGCCTTTTCCCCGTAACCCTTAATTCCCCTACTATGTAAAAATCTATCTAACTGCGTCTTAAGTATATTTAGTGAAGAAGCCTCAACTGCTTCCCTGGGCAGAGAATTCCACAGATTCACCACTCTCTGGGAAAAACAGTATATCCTTCCTCAAGTATGGAGACCAGAACTGCACACAGTACTCCAGGTGCGGCCTCACCAGTACCCTGTGTAGTTGCAGCATGACCTCCCTGCTCTTGAATTCAATCCCTCTAGCAATGAAGGCCAACATTCAGTTTACCTTCTTAATAACCATAAGACCATAAGACCAGAAGACAAAGGAGCAGAAGTAGGCCATTCGGCCCATCGAGTCTGCTCCGCCATTTTATCATGAGTTGATCCATTTTATCCTATTTAGTCCCACTGCCCCGCCTTCTCACCATAACCTTTGATGCCCTGACTACTCAGATACCTATCAATCTCTGCCTTAAATACACCCAATGACTTGGCCTCCACTGCTGCCCGTGGCAACAAATTCCATAGATTCACCACCCTCTGACTAAAAAAATTTCTTCGCATTTCTGTTCTGAAAGGGCGCCCTTCAATCCTGAATTCATGCCCTCTCGTACTAGACTCCCCCATCATGGGAAACAACTTTGCCACATCCACTCTGTCCATGCCTTTTAACATTCGAAATATTTCTATGAGGTCTCCCCTCATTCTTCCAAACTCCAAGGAATACAGTCCAAGAGCGGACAAACGTTCCTCATATGTTAACCCTCTCATTCCCGGAATCATTTTAGTGAATCTTCTCTGTACCCTCTCCAACGTCAGCACATCCTTTCTTAAATAAGGAGACCAAAACTGCCCACAGTACTCCAAGTGAGGTCTCACCAGTGCCTTATAGAGCCTCAACATCACATCCCTGCTCCTATACTCTATTCCTCTAGAAATGAATGCCAACATTGCATTCGCCTTCTTCACTACCGACTCAACCTGAAGGTTAACTAAGGGAATCCTGTACGAGGACTCCCAAGTCCTGTTGCATCTCAGAACTTTGAATTCTTTCCCCATTTAAATAATAGTCTGCCTGTTTATTTTTTCTGCCAAAGTGCATAACCATACACTTTCCAACATTATACTTCATTTGCCACTTCCCTGCCCATTCTTCCAATCTATCCAAGTCTCTCTGCAGACTCTCCGTTTCCTCAGCACTACCGGCCCCTCCACCTATCTTCGTATCGTCAGCAAACTTAGCCACAAAGCATCTATTCCATAATCCAAATCGTTGATGTACAATGTAAAAAGAAGCGGCCCCAACATGGACCCCTGTGGAACACCACTGGGTAACCAGCAGCCAACCAGAATAGGATCTCTTTATTCCCACTCACTGTTTTCTGCCAATCAGCCAACGCTATATCCACGTATGCAACTTTCCTGTAATTCCATGGGCTCCTATCTTGTTAAGTAGCCTCATGTGTGGCACCTTGTCAAAGGCCTTCTGAAAATCCAAATATACAACATCCACTGCATCTCCCTTGTCTAGCCTACTGGTAATTTCCTCAAAAAATTGTAACAGGTTTGTCAGGCAGGATTTTCCTTTAAGGAATCCATGCTGAGTTCTGCCCATCTTGTCATATGCCTCCAGGTACTCCATAACCTCATCCTTGACAATCGACTCCCAACAACTTCCCAACCACCGATGTCAAGCTAACAGGTCTATAATTTCCTTTTTGCTTCCTTGCCCCTTCTTAAATAGCGGAGTGACATTTGCAATCTTCCAGTCCTCCGGAACCATGCCAGAATCTATCGACTTTTGAAAGATCATCGCTAATGCCTCCGCAATCTCCACAGCTACTTCCTTCAGAACACACGGGTGCATTCCATCTGGTCTGGGAGATTTACCTACCTTTAGCCTATTCAGCTTCCTGAGTACTTTCTCTGTCGTAATTGTGACTGCGCACACTTCTCTTCCCTGCCACCCTTGAGTGTCCGGTATCCTGCTGTCTTCCTCAGTGAAGACTGATGCAAAATACTTGTTCAGTTCCTCTGCCATCTCCTCATCTCCTATTACAATTTCTCCAGTATCATTTTTTATCGGTCCTATATCTACTCTCACTTGTCTTTTACTCTTTATATACTTGAAAAAGCTTTTAGTATCTTCTTTGATATTATTTGCTAGTTTCCTTTCATAGTTAATCTTTTCTCTCTCAATGACCTTCTTGGTTTCCTTTTGTAAGGTTTTAAAGACTTCCCAATCCTCTGTCTTCCCACTAATTTTTGCTTCCTTGTATGCCCTCTCCTTAGCTTTAACTTTGGCTTTGACTTCTCTTGTCAACCACAGTTGTATCCTTTTTCCACTCGAAAATTTCTTCTTTTTTGGAATATACCTGTCTTGCACATTCCTCATTTCTCGCATAAACTCCAGCCACTGCTGCTCTGCCGTCTTTCCCGCCAGTGTCTCTTTCCAGTCAACTTTGGCCAGTTCCTCTCTCATGCCACTGTAGTTTCCTTTACTCCACTGAAACACGGACATATCAGATTTCGGCTTCTCTTTTTCTAATTTCACAGTGAACTCAATCATGTTATGATCACTGACTCCTAAGGGTCCTTTCACCTCAATCTCTCCAATCACCTCCGGTTCATTACACAATACCCAATCCAGTACAGTCGATCCCCTAGTGGGCTCAACAACAAGCTGTTCTAAAAAGCCATCTCGCAGACATTCTACAAATTCTCTCTCTTGAGATCCAGTGCCGACCTGATTTTTCCAATCTACTCGCATGTTAAGATCCCCCACAATTATCATAACACTGCCCTTCTGACAAGCCTTTTCTATTTCCAGTTGTAATTTGTAGTCCACATCCCTGCAGCTGTTTGGAGGCCTATAAATAACTGCCATCAGGGTCCTTTTACCCCTGCTGTTCCTTAGCTCAACCCATAAAGATTCTGCACCTTCCGATCCTATATCACCTCTTTCTAATGATTTAATATCATTTCTTACCAATAAAGCCATGCCTCCCCCTCTGCCTACCTTCCTATCCTTCCGATACACTGTGTATCCTTGGACGTTCAGCTCCCAGAGACATGCATCCTTTAGCCAGGTCTCAGTGATGGCCACAATATCATACCTGCCAATCTGTAGCTGTACAACAAGATCATCCACCTTATTTCTTATGCTGCGTGCATTTAAGTACAACACCTTAAGACCAGTATTTGATACTTCTTGCTTTGATTTCACTGCAACTTTATTGCACTGCAACTCATCCCAATGGCTACACATTTGCCCCATCACCTGCCTGTCTTTCCTGACATCTTTACTGCTCACTATCTTAGATTTATTTCTGTTTTCCCCTTCCTCCGCTCTATCGTTCCGGTCGTCATCCCCCTGCCAAATTAGCTTAAACCCTCCCTAACAGCTCTATTAAACTTTCCTGCCAGGATATTGGACCCCTTCGGGTTCAGGTGTAACCTGTCCTTTTTGAACAGGTCATACTTCCCCCAGAAGAGATCCCAATTATCCAAGAATCTGAAGCCCTGCCCCCTACACCAGTCTCTCAGCCAGGCATTCATCTGCCTGATCCGATTACTCTTGCCCTCGCTAACACATGGCACAGGTAGCAATCCCGAGATTACTACCCTGGAGGTCCTGCTTCTCAGCTTCCTTCCTAACTCCTGGAAATCTCTCTTCAGGACCTCCTCCTTTGTCCTATCTATGTCATTGGTACCAACATGTACCAAGACAACTGGCTGCTCACCCTCCTCCCTTAGAATATTCAGGACCCGATCCGAGACATCCCGTACCCTGGCACCTGGGAGGCAACACACCATGCGGGTATCTCTGTCAGGCTCACAGAATCTCCTGTCTGTTCCCCTGACTATGGAATCCCCCACGACTACCACATTTCTCTTCACCCTCCTTCTCTCCTGCACAACCTGTCGTACCTGCAAGCCGAATTTTGCGATTCATGCACAAGCACTCCCAAGTCCCTCTGCACAATAGCATGCTGCAATCTTGCACCATTTAAACAATAATTTGCTCTTTTATTATTCTTTCCAAAGTGGACGATCTCGCATTTACCAATGGTGTATTCCATCTGCCGGACCTTGGCCCACTCATTTAACCTATCTATATCCCTCTGCAGACTGTCCACATCCTCTGTACAATTTGCTTTTCCACTCAGTTTAGTGTCATAAGCAAATTTTGCTATGCTACACTCAGTCCCCTCTTCCAAATCATCAATGTAAATGGTAAACAGCTGCGGGCCCAGCACCGACCCCTGCGGCATCCAACTCACCACTGACTGCCAACTGGAGAAAGACCCATTTATACCAACTCTCTGTCTTCTATTGGTTAACCAATCCACTATCCATGCCAATACACTTCCTCCAACTCCATGCATCCATATCTTATTTATAAGTCTCTTGTGTGGCATCTTATCGAACGCCTTCTGGAAATCCAAGTATACGACATCCACCTGTTCCCCTCTAGTCACTGCACTCATTATGTCCTCAAAGAACTCCAGTAAGTTTGTCAAACAGGACCTGCCCTTTCTGAATCCATGCTGCGACTGTCTAATGGAACCACTCCTTTCTATATGTTTCGCTATTTCTTCCTTAATGACAGCTTCAAGCATTTTCTCGACTACAGATGTTAAGCTAACTGGTCTATAGTTGCCTGTCTTTCATTTCATTTAAATACATGGAGAAATTGTAGCCTGTAACGGGGCCAAGACCTGACAAGTGACAGTAACTCAATTACCTCCATTTTTGGCGAAGATTGATCTAATATTCCATGCCGCGTGCTATGAAAGTGAAACTATGAATGAGCTGCACTCTAAACTTGGCAGTTATGTACTAAATGATCTCAGAAATGTAACACCATTTATAAAGCTAAAGGCATGGATTTACAGGGCATGCTAAAGTTTTATCCTGTCTATGTAGCTCAGTTCATTTGCTAGCCTTTTATTCTGCTGAGTATGGATGTTGAGTAAATGCACTGGTATGTGGTAAATTGACTGGAAAGTTCATTGTCTCTCTGCTAAATGTTAAGAGTTGACTGCACGTGGAAAACAACAGAATTCATTTTACCACACTTACTTAAGGTTCATAAGGTTATTTTCTTATTATCAAATCATGCACCAAATACAACATTGCTTTACTTTGGCCAGCATGATGTAAAACTCAATTTAGGAAGGAGTGATTGGGTTTGTGATCTGTTTTCTGGGGTAAGGCAGTGACCTTTGAATTGAGTAAATGAAGACGTGGAACTCGCTATGCTGGAGAAGTTGAGGAAATAGCAAAGAAAATTTTAAGGAGAAGCAAAAATAGTACATGTGGGAGGCAGAATATGAGGTAAAATTGATCAGCTGGGGCCTCAAATGGTGCATAAACTCTGCTGATAGTTTGAGTTTGTTTTATTATGTGCTGAAAATTCTGTTGCCAGAAAATTTAGTTATTTCCCCAGTGGTGAGTGATTCATGACTGCAAGACTTCTCTGCCATCCTCAATATAAACTCTGCAATATGATAGGAAATACTCAACTTGTCTGGATGAGTGTAGTTTCAACAGGATTGGAGCTAACCAGGACCATTTAGAACAAAGCAATTGCCATCGATGGCGCACAACCTAATCCTAAAAGAAACATCTACTTCAACAAAGAGGTCTTGCAGCTGTGGTGGGCATCATCTAAATGCTACAGTGGGGTTTCTTTGACTAAGAATTACAAGGGTAATCAGATTCATGTCAATCCCACCATCTGCAAAGTTCCTATCAAATCACACTGACTTTGAAATATGTTGTAATTCTTCAATCACTTAAAGTTCTGAATTTCTTATATAAATGTTTTGAGGGTGTAAAGCTTCAACCACCCTATAAAGGATGGCACAGTAGGTTTGGAATTACTTTGTCAAACCCTATAAAATAGAGTCTGTGTGGGAAAAAAAGACTGAAATTTTTAGAAATGACAGACATGGCAGTGTAGAAATTCTTGGAGACAATCCAGAGAGGGAGAGTCAGAAGAAGTGACTTCAAAAGCAACAGTGGGATTGAAGGAAGGTCCTGTGTCTACAAGAATCTAAGTGAGAAGTTAAGTGCCAGACAACTGGAAGCGGAGGCAGCAAAATGGAAGAGCTAAGAAGGAATTGTTACAACAACGTTCATGAGATTCAATAATGTACCAAATATAATCTATAATTATAACACTGCTAATGTTGAAAAAGCATCAGTAATCTTGTGTTAAGTTCACTGTAGAATCAGGTTTAATGTCATTGACATATGTTGCGTAATTTGTTGTTTAGTGGAGGCAGTACAGCATACAGATAAATTAAACAAGTAGTGCAAAAAGAGGGCAAAATGGTGGGGTAGTGTTGGTCCATTGTCTATTCAGAAATCTGATGGCAGAGGGGAAGAAGCTGTTCCTAAAATGTTGAGCGTGTGTCTTCAGACTCCTGTACTTCCACTCTGATGGTAGTAATAAGAAAAGAACATGTCCTGGGTGGTGGAAGTCCTTAACGATGGATGCTGCCTTTTTGAGGCATCGCCTTTTGAAGATGTCCTCAATGCTGGGGAGGCTAGCGCCCGTGATGGAGCTGGCTGAGTTGACAACCCTCTGTAGCTTTTTCCAAGCTTGTTCAGTGACCCCTCAGTACCAGACGGTGATGCAACCAGTTAGACTGCTCCCCATGGTACAGCTGTAGAAATTTGTTCGAATCTTTGGTCACGTACCACATCTTCTCAAGCTCCTAATGAAATATACCTGTTGATGTGTCTCCTTCGTATTTGCATCAATATACAGCACATGACAATGTTTTCGGATGTATGAGGGCAATTATGTTGAGACAAAGATTTTTGAACAGGATATACAGTCAAACATGTATGAGGTTTTCTCGGAAAGTATTTAC
This sequence comes from Mobula birostris, assembly GCF_030028105.1. Lineage (NCBI taxonomy): Eukaryota > Metazoa > Chordata > Chondrichthyes > Myliobatiformes > Myliobatidae > Mobula > Mobula birostris. The sequence goes on from NC_092381.1 coordinate 35,600,407, forward strand.
TGAACATTTTGGAGATTTCAAGTGAAATTTGCAGTGTTTAATGAATAACAAAACCAATTGATTGCAAGAATTCACAGATACTTTAATTTACAACTCTATATTAATGTAAATAATTAACTGATTGCATAAATTTGTGCTTGTGAGTGTGTGTGTGTGTGTGTGTGTGTGTGTGTGTGTGGGGGGGGGCATATTTAGTTATTTTTAAGAGCTGAGCGTACCATATGTATGACTTTGATACATTGTTGTGCTCATTTGTACTGTTAGTTGAGCGTTCTGATCTTCAGTAAAGGATGTTTTCTTGAATTTTCCATCTCTGTTATTTTCCCTTGCAAGTAGCAATACAAAAGAGCCATAACCCATGAAAATGACCATCTCCACGGTGTGGCCAGCCTATAAAACAAAGCTTTATTAATTACCAAAGGCTTGGCAAGAATTAAGGAGATGAGTTAAAAATATTAAAATTTAGCTTAAATGATAAAATACCACAGTAAAATTAAATTGAATTTGTCTTTTACATTCGAATCTCCAGGCTGGCTCTGCCTAATCTCTAGCTGTGTATGCCTATTCAAATGAATGGGAGTAGCAAATTTTTTTATCAGATGTAGTGGATGCAGGTTCACAGAGCAATTGGGCAATGCCCAGGAATCTCAGTACAACCAAACTCAATTGCTAGGCTCCACACAGAGTGGAGAGATAAATTTATCTTTCAATGCTGTTCCAGGATGTGCTTACCTGCAAACAATTGGTTCTGTGTCTAAATGAAATGCTTTGCTTTGTTGTAACCTGAGGTGACTATCTTAAAATATTTTATGAATGAAGCAATAAATATTTTCTCACCACCTTTTAGGATTTGTTTTTACAAGTCATAGGAGAATGGTGGATAAGAAAATTTGAGAAACCTATGAAAGAAAATCAAGGATATCTTATGGTTCTCTAATTTGGAATTTGTCATTTGGGGTGGCATGATAGCGTAGAGGTTAGCACAACGCTTTACAGTAGATGAACTGGGTTCAATTCCCGCCACTGCCTGTAAGGAAATTGTATGTTGTCCCCGTGACCACGTGAGTTTCCTCCAAGTGCTCTGGTTTCCTCCCACAGTCCAAAGACCCAGTGGCTGGTAGGTTAATTGGTCATTGTAAATTGTCCGGTGATTAAATCGGGGGATCGCTGGGTGGCGCAGTTCAAAGGCTGGAAGGGCCTACTCCATGCTGTGTCTCAATAAATTTTTAAAGAAATCATTAGAATCGGTGAATAAAAGATAAACAAATGTTAGCATTATTCTAAATCGGCACATTATAATGTTTAGCAATCCATTACATTTTAACTAAGTACTCTCACGTTAAGTGACGTATGAGGTGCAATACATTTTTTCCCGGACAGTTGACGTTCCTTGAGCTTTTCTTTATATCATCACATCTACAGTAAAACTCTCCCACATTGACATGCTGCTGGCGATTGCTTTCATCTTTACACATTTGTTGAAGTAGACAGTTTTAAAAAACTTGAAATAACCAGTTTCACCGTACTGCAAACTTTGCATGCACATTTAAAGCTTTCTCAGTACTATTCAGAGATTGAATCTTCCTGATCTAGAATCTTCATCAGAATCACCTTAACACACTTACTATAGAGTTGAAAATATAATTTGTTCTATTCTAGTGTTTAGAGTTTAGAGATGGATGTGCATATACAGCAAATGTAGGAAAATCATTCATCTTCCAACAAAATTGGGATAATTATTAGGGGAAATAGGCCTTGAAAGGATGGGTGTGTTTGTGCGCGCAGTACCATTGATTTTTAGCTTTTATTTCACACATGAATTGATACAATTATGATTCCCAAGCATGACAGATCAGATCAAAAGTGGCAGAAATACACGAGAAGCAAAATTGTTGGAAATGTGTATAATATGTGTATGATGCTTGACCATAAGACATAGGAGCAGAATTAGGTCATTTGGCCCAACGAATCTTCTCCGCCATTCATTCATGGCTGATCTTTTCCTCTTCTCCTCCTCAACCCCAGTTCCCGGCCTTCTCCCTGTAAGGTGTGGGCACGTGGTCAAGTGGTTAACGCATTCGTCTAGTGATCTGAAGGTCGCCAGTTCGAGCTTCAGCTGAGACAGCGTGTTGTGTCCTTGAGCAAGGCACTTAACCACACATTGCTCTATGTCTGTGCGAGGAGTGGCGTGACACACAGTCTTTCGTTCCGCGCCTTGTAAGGTATGAAAATGCCCGTCGCTGGCCTCTTAGGCCTGAGTCGACGATCCCCTCCTTGTAACCTTTGATGCCATGTCCAATCAAGAACCTATCAATCTCTGCCTTAAATACACCCATCGACCTGGCCTCCACAGCTGCATGTGGCAGCAAATTCCACAAATTCACCACCCTTTGGCTAAAGAAATTTCTCTGCATCTTTGTTTTGAAAGGGCACTCTTCTAACCTGAGGCTGTGCCCTCTTGTCCTAGACTCCTCCACCATGGGAAACATCCTTTCCATATCTACTCTGTCTAGGCCTTTCAACATTCGAAAGGTCATGTTTGTGCTCACACGAACTGCAATGTTGAGGCCCAAGTGTTATAACATAGAAATTTTTTGACATAAAGGGAGGCTATTTGGCCCATCATACTAAGCCTGTCAAAACAGAGCTACCCACTTTAGTCCCACTTTCCAGCACTATACGCATAGTCCTGCTGGTTATGGCCTTTCAAATACATATCCAAGTACTATTTAAAAATTATGAGGGGTCGCACTATACAAACCTATTAGGCAATGAGTTCCTTCCACTCTGTCAGTAAAAGATATCTGTCCTGATTTCCCTTCTAATTCTTCTAGTAATTCATTTTTAAGTCCATAATCAGTATCAAGAGAAAAGTTCTTCCCGTTTACTCTGTGTAGCCCAGGGAAAATACGCCCTTTTTCAACAACTTTGAGATGTGCTCTTTCACCTCACTGTTCTGATTGGGCGGAACGTGACGGTATGGTTGTGAAACAGACTCATCATCCATTAACTGAATTTCATGCTTGACCTTGTCAGTGTACCTAAAATCTTCATCTTTGACTGCAAAAATATCCACGTACTTAGCCAATGAAGCTCTTAGCTGAGCTTCTTGTTCTTCACTACCCCCAATGTTGAGTTTGTCTAGAATTGAATTTAACTTGGGGTTACTATCCTCCTCCTTTACACCAACTGCCACTTGTTCAATGCCAGATGAGATCTGCTGAAATGTTACATCACATTGCTGAATATTATCTACATATTCTACCTTTGACAGTATACCCAGCCAGGTCCTAGGTGAGAGCCATACATCCTCTCGAGAGAGGTTTAAAACCTGTACTGGCAGTGTACGACTACGAGAGTCAACAAGCATGGGAATAACTACAAGACCATCCAATTGAGGAGTGTTGAGTGGCTCAAATAATATCTTATAGTCAGTACCAGCATCTCCCGTGGCCTTCCTAGCCAGAGTGGTAACTACAGATCCAGCAGGTATGTGCTCAATATATTTTCCCGATACTTGGACTCCGGCTTTCTTTTTGGTAGTGCGCATCTACACTTTACAGAAAACTTCTCTTCAATCAGAATACAACTTCCCTTCTAGGGTCGTATCAAATTCGGCGTAGACAAGATGTCTACATTGGCTTATAATATCCATGCCTGCAATGCACGGGATGGATTGTTCAGTGCTAACAGGATCTCTGACTACTAGAAAGCCACAATTTGGTATCTTCATGCTCATTGCTTGAACCTCCAGCTCTAGTTACCCAAGATAAGGAATATCAAGACTGTTAGCGGCTGTTAACCTAAGCCAGTCAGCAGTGGACAACATATCCTCTTCCTCTCTCTTCAAGTGTTCTCAAAAGAACTGCTCAGTGTTGGTGCTCACTTGACTACCAGTGCCTAACAGACAACGGACAGCGACCCCTGATATCTTAAGCTCAACAACAGGACTTGTTCCTACGGCACATTGTAGCACATGGTTATGGGTTGGCTGTACGTTATCTGAGTCTGTGAGGTTCCCCCGAATTGCCCGACTCCCAACAACCTGGGGACTGGAGATTCAGACTCTATATCCCTTGTACTTCGCTTCGGTGGGCAATTCTTGGCCACATGCCCTCCTACCTGACACTTGAAACATTTTGCTTGCCCATCCTTTGTGAAGCTAGGCTGTAGCTTAGGTCTACTGCTAGCAACACCTCTCTTTACAGCAGGCTGCTCCACAGTTTGAGGCAACTCACTAATGTCTTTGCCCTGCTCTGCAACTACTTTAAAGACATCATCTAGAGTGACAGATTTAGATTCCTGAGCTTTGTGAGTGGAGCATTGTGCCTGGCTACTGAGGACTCTTCTGAAAACCACAGACAAGTCGCCTCCCGCACTTCTATCATTGAGGACTCGAGGTTGTCCACACGAATCGGTGGAGCTCCCTTCTAAGGGAAGGATCTCTGCTGCCCTCTATAAATTGATCTCTGAGTGCCACCCTCCTATTGGCCACAGCATCAGGGGAACACTTTAAGAAGCAAGTTAAGAACTTGGGCTAGGGCAAGTGAAATCTCTCTTATGTCTTCACCCTCATGCTGTTTGCGACTATAGAAGCTACAATTGTCACTATAAGCTTCTCCGAGATAGGTGAACAAGTCATCAGCCTGGTCTTCCTCAGCATCACTGCACATACGTGCTTCTTCTAGAGCTGCACCCCTAAGCAGGGACATAACAAAGTCATACTGATCCTGGTTAGACTGATTTCTAGCACAAAGCACCCGTTCGACTTCTTCAATAAAGTCATCAATAGACCTCCCATCTTTCTCAACATCCCCTGTAAATGGAGCAATGTATCTATAGTTGCCATAGTTTCCTCAAGCCTACTATGCAACTCTCTAATTTGTTCATTCAAATCAGGTTCAGTTTGCCCATCCTCTGGATGGAATATCATGAAAATTCAAGTCTTTAAAGTCTCTACAATCAGACTAGGAAAGGGGTCGCTGACGCCTCTTGCAGAAAACACGATGACTTCAGAACTTCACCGCCGCAGTTGCTCTGGATCACCATCACAGTTCTATGTCTTGGCGTCAGTCCTGGATGTCCCAGCCCAGTCTCAAGGCTCTACCATGGTCTCCACGCAATAACAGGCTCCCTCCATCCGTCCCACAGGAATGGCTGACCTGTCCTTCACCACTACCGTGTTATGTATTGTATATTGTACGGCATTCAAAAATGTAGCCTGGGGAAAAATATGCATGCAGGACAACAAATACTTTTTTGGGTCTTTAATTCCTTTATCTGTTTTAGATGTTTTAATGCAGAAAGAGTGTATCAAAATAAAAACAACAAAATGAATTTAAAAAAAAACACAGTTCCTCCTGTTATAATCTCAGTTTAATTTCAATCCACACCCTTGTTACATATGCAGGATGAAAATAAATAAAACAAAGTTTTATAAATAAAATTCATAAGATAAATAAAACAGAAAAACCAAAATAGTCAGGGCATCAAAGGAGAAGGCAGAGAGTGGGGATGACTGGAAGAATTGGATCAGCCCATGATTGAATGGCAGAGCAGATTCAATGGGCCAAATGACCTAATGCTGCTCCTATATCTTATGGTCTTATGGTCTAAAATATACAAAATCAATGTGGTAGTAGCAATTCGAAGAAAAATACAAACAACATTAGAATGCTGCATACCATGCACCTTATACACAACATCAAAAGTATGACTAAATACCTCTCTTCCTAACTAAGAGATATACTCACTTTGGCACACATGTGCCTAACTTCCAAACATGTATAGGTTAGACCCTGAAATGAGTTCTCCTCGTTCACGCTGCGTAAACGGAGATTAACACAATTCATATTACTCTGCTACATTCACATTCAGTCATGAAACAATAAAGAAAGACAAAGATAAACTTTTACAAAAATGTTTACAATATATTGCCTTGGAGCTTAAATTACTAAAAAGACTAACCTACTAGGTCAATATGGAAGTTCACACAACCACACTCTCCAGTGCCAATACCTTACACATGAAAACCTAAAGGATCCACAAGTAAGATATGTCAAACTACCGATATTCTAAATTTACAAACAAGTGAAAACAAATTTACATGGAAGTTATCAGATATTGTTCACCTTTCCTCACCAAACCTGGGAAAAGCATTCGAACATCGTTCTCTTTAGAACATGCTATCTCTTCTTTCTACTCCACCCATGCAAAATGACATTACTGTTTTCTCCTAAAGGCACAGGCAGCAATTTTAGCATTAAAAGGGTGAATACATGAGTGCACTTTAACAATAAAAAAATTATATTCAGCAGTCACCTGGTTGCATCTGATAATTTTATACATCTCATTTTAGTCTTCTCTCATGCTCTTTTCCAAAGAAGGCAACACTGCTTTAACCTTTCCTTAAAACCATGTTTTGTAGTCCTGACCTTGTCTTCATAAATCTTCTCTATACCCATGGACAACTGCACTTTTGCTGCATGGTGGTGACCAGAATTGTATTCACTACTCAAAGCTGTAACTAATCTGTCAGTAGAGCATAATTGCGTCATTGGGTGCAGGTAAAACATAAGAATTTAAGAAAATAAATGTACTGGGTGAAGGCCAATTGGCATCAGCCACCTTCTCTGTCATTCAGTAAAGTCATAACTGTTCCAATCTTAATCCCAACATCCCTTCTGGCAAATGTGTTCTGACAGAACATTTTTAATCTGAAATATTAACTCTTTCTCTTTCCACAGATGGTCCCTAACCTCTTGAGTGTTGTCAGCATTCACTGTTTTTGTCACAAGTTTTCAATGTCTGCAATATTTTTTGATTTTTACGGTGTGTAAGACATTGACAGAATTACTGACAAAACATCCTTTATTCAAGGCAGTTATCTCTTGGCTAATCGCAGTCCACCCTACAACAGTGTATCAAAGGTTACACGACATGTTTCACCAAAGTTCAAAGCTGCAAGTATGCTTATGTTGATGGGATCTAAGTCTCTGTAATAAGTTTGCCAGTAGGCGACATTTCACGATTTGACTTATGTTGGTACCTACTTGCCAGACTTACCTAAAATCCCCACTTCAATATCACACAAATATTACACATCCAGACAATTTGGTAATGCATTGCAAGGAGCATTAAACCACATACTAAATCAGATCTGGGAGGACCTGAAACCAACACAAGATGCTAAAGTTGGTTGTTTCCCCACCATTGAGGACATCTTCAAAAGACAATGTCTCATAAAGGTGTCATCCATCATTAAGGACCCGCACCACCCAGGACATGTCTCCTTTCCATTACAATCATCAGGGAGGGGGTACAGGAGCCCAAAGACACACATTCAACATTTTAGGAGGAGATTTTTCCCCTCTGCCATCAAATCTCTGAATGGTCAATGAACCCATGAACTCTTGCTCACTATTTTTGCTGTCTATTTGCATTACTTATTTAAAAATAATATATATATGCAGCCATCAAATTCTAAATTTGTGTATGTTTACAAAATACAATTAAGTTGGTCCGTAAAACTATTGAAAATCTTTTCTTTGTACTTCTGTCAGTTAAATAAAGGTTCACGTGAATTAACATATCACAGATTTTTGTTTTTATTGCATTTTGGAAAATATCCCAACTTTTCTGGAAATGGGGTTTGTGTGTATATATTTCTCATTGTAATTTATGGTATATTTTATGTATTGCACTCTACTGCTGCCAGAAAAACAAATTTTATGTCGTATGTCAGTGATAATAAAAATAATTCTGAATCTGATTCAAAAATTAAAACAAAGCTGCGTTCTTGATAAAGACCTAAATATCTTTTTGTGCTTCCTTTTCCTGCTGATTTTATTGCCTTGCCACTATTCAGCTGCTGATGAGGAAGCTTGTGCAATAACCTTACTCACCTTGGATGGCTCACTTCTGCCTTAAATTTTTTTTTCTTTTTATTCTATTATAGTACTGTTGATATTTCCATCAACAGACCTACAAGGTGGGCTTTCTTACGTTTTTTTTTCCAGCATTGCAAAGGTGGCATTGCTACATGTGTTGTCCATCTTTAGTTGCCTTGACAACTGAGTGAATAGATATGTCTTTGAGACCATGGGGCAATACAGTGATTCAGTTGATTTGCTTTCATGGTAGATCAACTCCAACAAAGACAAGTTCTGCATTGTAACGTCTATATCTTTCTGTGACATTTCTGTGCTTTACTGGACTGGGTAGAGATGGAAGAGGGAACCAACAGAGAAGTAACTGAAGGTTTCCTGGCCATTTTCTTTGCACACCACTAACTGGCTGATTTACAATATTTCAATTCAGTTTATCACAGTGGAATTTTAACACTTGTGTATGACTAAGGAGGTTCAGTCTTTGGGAGTTAATGTCATTGAGCTGGAAGTGTGCTTACTGTCTCTAGGCTTCTGCAGCATTAACGATTGCCTGGTATCTGGTGATTCAACAGAGAAGGCGGGCTTTGAACATTGATAGGGTAGTTGCATTACAAACTATTTTTACATCCCTACGAATGTGTCCAGAAAATGCCAGAACCAGTTGAAACAAAATGATTGCTGTGTATAGATTTAAATGAAGCCCCCACACATGCTTTTTTGTCTTCCATGCATGTTAAGTTGAAATTCTGACATGAAAGGACCCAAGCCCAGCGACGATAAAAGGGGGTCTGAGCACAAGGTTAGAAACACCATCCCATAAAAACCAAGAACTTCAGAAATGCCAATAGAAGTTGCAAAGACATCATCTCTGTGAGAGGAAGGAACTGCACCTATAAAACTTACGAAGTCACGTGGTGAAAGCCATCAGTCCGTGGAAGCTGGTCATCCTTCTGTCGTTCAGGACCACCACTATCGGAAGGAAAAGAAGAAGGGAATGGATAGGACACATGCTACAAAAACCACGAAGATGGGCTACACCTGGGTCCACGTTGAAAGACTGGCTCAAGACAGAGGACACTGGTGAGCTGCTCTCGGTGCTCTATACTGGTGTTTATTTTTGATACATTTCTCATAGTCTGTTTATCCTGACTTGGTCTATAGAGATATCTCTCTATTCAGTTTTTTTCAATGTATACCCTGTATGTCTAGAGTCATAAAATCATTGAATCTAGAGTCCTACAATTTAGAAATGGGATCTTTAGCTCACTGTGTCATTGCTGATCTTTTTCCCCATCTTCACTAACCCCATTCGGTGTATTAAGAGTGCATATCCTTTCACGTATTGTCATTTTAAGTCAAAATGCCTTATAGTGGTTGTGTCTGATCCCACACAATTTGGCAATTAGTTCCAACTATCAGTCATGTTTGTCAGGATTAAATTCCATTTGCCACCCCACCCCAACTTTCCATTTGATCTGTAACCAGTTGTAGACAAATATTTGTTTTACCGTCACTGACAAGGTTCATATCACCCAGACACTTACTAAGCATTATTCCTACATTCACCTCCAAGTTGTTAATATATATTACAAACAACAATCTCTGTTTTATACCACTGGCCACAAACATGCAATCAGAAAAAACAACCTTCTACCACCTCTTTCTGCCTCCTACCACCAGGTCAATTTTGGATCAAATTAGCTTTCTCGCCCAAGACCTTTAATCCACTGGACCAGCCTACTTTGCAGGATTTTATAAATGCCTTACTAAACTCTCATTTTCTTCTGAAAGTCCAAGGTGCTTACCTTAGCCATCATTCCACATTCTAACCTCTCACTGAGTGAAGAATGTCTTACTGAACTCCATGAGTTTAATTATTTTTTACACCTAGGACTCCTAGCTTTTGAAACTCTTCTTTGGGCACTGTGACTGCCAAACAGAGTCCACAAGTGTCGCCATGCTTCAGGAACTAGCATAGCATGCCCACAGCTCACTAACCCTAACTGGTAGGTCTTTGGAATGTGGGAGGAGCAACTGGATGAAACCCATATGGTCACAGGAAGAATACACAAACACCTTACTGACAATGGCTGGAATAGTGTTATGTTAATAATTGTAACACACACTAACTGTTGGAGAGACTCAACAGGCTTAGCAGCATCTATGGAAAAGAGTAAACTGTTGACATTTTGGGCCAAAACCCTTCATCAGGTCTGGAAAAAAGAGATGAGAAGTCAGAGTAAGAAGATGGGGGTGGCTGGGGGAGGAAGAAGTACAAGGTCGTAGGTGATAGGTGAAACTGGAGAGGGGGAGGGGTGAAGTAAAGAGCTGGGAAGCCAATTGGTGAAAGAGATAAAGGGCCAGAGAAGGGAGAATCTGATAGGAGAGGATAGAAGACCGTGGAAGAAAGGGAAGGGGGAGGAGCACCAGACGGAGGTGATGGGCAGGTAAGGAGATAAGGTGAGTGGGGGAAATGGGAATGGGGAATGGGGAATGGTGAAGGGGGGGGGGGAATTACCGGAAGTTCGAAAAACCGATGTTTATGCCATCAGGTTGGAGGCTATCCAAATGAGATATGAGGTGTTACTCCTCCAACCTGAGTGTGGCCTCATCACGGCAGTAGAGGAGGCTGTGGACTGATATATCAGAATGGGACTGGGACGTAGAATTGAAATTGGTGAAACCGGGAGACCCTGCTTTTTCTGGCGGTCGGTGTTCGGCGAAGCGGTCTCCCAAACTACATTGTGTCTCATTGATATCCAGGAGGCCACACCAGAAGCACTGGATACAGTAAATGACCCCAACAGACTCACAGGTGAGATGTCAGCTCACCTGGAAGGACTTGTTTAGGACCCTGAATGGTAGTGAGGGGGGAGGTGTAGGGGCAGATGTGGCACTTGTTCTGCTTGTAAAGATAAGTGCCAGGAGGGAGATTAGTGCGAAGGGATGAATCAATTACTCTGACTTCTCATCTCTTTTTCCAGTACCAATGAAGGGTTTCGGCCTGACTGTTTACTCTTTTCCACAGAAGCTGCTGAGTTTGCTGTGTTCCTCCAGTATTTTGTGTGTTTTATTTTGATTTCCAGCATCTGCAGATTTTCTCCTGTTTGCAATGTTAACCATTGTGTCTGGTGTGTAATATGAAGTGCATTGACTGTCTTATTGGCAAAAGGGATAGTTCTATTTTTTTTGACTAGTTCTATTTTTTTAAATTAGAAGATATTGAGGGACGAGGAAAATTGTGGTTTGAGAAAGAAGAGTAGAAATAAAAAACGCTATTACCCACTGTGTTTCCAGCCCCACTGCAGTCCAGACTTGGTTACAGCTGCATTAGTTATGGTCAGGTATCCCTCTTCCCTAGAGCCTGTTAACTGGTAGTTAGCCACCACTGCCTGCAATCATGTCCCTTCTGGAACAAAGAGTGAGTATCACACAGTGTTTTTCTATGATGTTGCCTTCATTGTCAAATAGCTGATCAACGCCAGTGATGAAGTGAGTGAGAGAGGCTCTACATCAGGGACAAAAGTTTGAGGAGGTGGAGGAGCTTGTGAATGCTCCGTATAAGCCCTGGCTGAAAGATGGTGAACGGTGAGTTATGGTGGGTTATGGTGTTTTGAGTAATGACTGCAACTGGAAGTGTAGCTGATGGGCGATAGGGCAAAAATAGAAACAGAAATACACAATATGGTTCCCCAGGCTTGCTCTACCATTCAGTAAGATCATGCATGATTTGATCTTGGTCTCAGGTCCACTTTTATGCCTGTTCCATATAACCTTTGAATCCCGACAGACCAAAAATCTATTTCAGCTTTTAATACATTCAATGGGTCGACCTTCACACTCTCTGTGTCTGAGAATTCCAAATGCCCACAACCTCAGTGAGAAGATATTTTTCCTAATCTTCATCATAAATGGTGTCCCCTTTTTTTGGAAACCTAGGTTCTAGGTTTCCTACTATGAGAACATTCTCTCAATAATCATTATGCCAAATCATCTCAGAAACTTATATATAAGAGTATATTTTATTCTTCCAAACTCCTGCTTAATCTGCTCATTTTTTCCTCATAAGGTCACTTCTTCACAGAAATTGATCTTCTCTAAGACGTCTCTATGTAAATATATGATCAAACAGTGTATAGTACCTCAAGGTGTTTCCTAATAACCTCTCTACACCCACAATTGTGTGGCTAGGCACAGTTCAAATACCATCCATAAATTTGCTGATGAGACAACTATTGTTGGCACAACTTCAAATGAGGAAGTGAATAGATTAACTGGTTGAATGGTGTCATGGCAGCAACCTTGCAATGAAAGTCAGTAAAACCAAGGAATTGGTTGTGGACTTCAGGAGGAACAAGTTGAGGGGTCGTACACCAGTCATACACCAGTCCTCATTGACGGATCAGAAGAGGAAAGGATGAACAGTTTCAAGCCCCTGGGTGTCAACATCTCTGAGGAACTATCTTGGGCCCAACATATTGATACAATTACAAAGAAGGCATGACAGCAGCTATATGTTATTCGGAGAATTGGTATGTCATCAAAGACACTCGCAAATTTCTACAGATGTACTGTGGAGAGTATTCCAACTGGTTGCATCACTGTCTGGCATGAAGGGGCTTCTGCACAGGATTGATAAAAGCTACAGAAAGTTGTAAATTCTGCCAGCTCCATCCTGGGTACTAGCCCCCCCAGTATCAGGACGCTTTCAAAACATTATGCCTCTAAAAGGCAGAATCCATCACTAGGGGTCCCCATCACTCAGGACATTTCTCTGGATGCTCTCAAGAAAGAGTTAGAATGAGCTCTTGATGATAGTGGAGTCAAGGGATAAGACCATAAGACCATAAGACAAAGGAGCAGAAGTCGGCTTTTCAGCCCATCGAGTCTGCTCCGCCATTTTATCATGAGCTGATCCATTCTCCCATTTAGTCCCACTCCCCCGCCTTTTCACCATAACCTTTGATGCCCTGGCTACTCAGATACCTATCAATCTCTGCCTTAAATACACCCAATGACTTGGCCTCCACTGCTGCCCGTGGCAACAAATTCCATAGATTCACCACCCTCTGGCTAAAAATATGTCTTCGCCTTTCTGTCCTGAATGGGCGCCCTTCATTCCTTAAGTCATGTCCTCTCGTACTAGACTCCCCCATCATGGGAAACAACTTTGCCACATCCACTCTGTCCATGCCTTTCAACATTCGAAATATTTCTATGAGGTCTCCCCTCATTCTTCTAAACTCCAAGGACTACAGTCCAAGAGCGGACAAACGTTCCTCATATGTTAACCCTCTCATTCCCGGAATCATTCTAGTGAATCTTCTCTGTACTCTCTCCAACGTCAGCACATCCTTTCTTAAATAAGGAGACCAAAACTGCCCACAGTACTCCAAGTGGGGTCTCACCAGTGCCTTATACAGCCTCAACATCACATCCCTGCTCCTATACTCTATTCCTCTAGAAATGAATGCCAACATTGCATTTGCCTTCTTCACTGCCGACTCAACCTGGAGGTTAACCTTAAGGGTATCCTGTACGAGGACTCCCAAGTCCCGTTGCATCTCAGAACTTTGAATTCTTTCCCCATTTTAATAATAGTCTGCCCATTTATTACTTCTACCAAAGTGCATAATGATACACTTTCCAACATTGTACTTCATTTGCCACTTCTTTGCCCATTCTTCCAATCTATCCAAGTCTCTCTGCAGACTCTCCGTTTCCTCAGCACTACCGGCCCCTCCACCTATCTTCGTATCATCAGCAAACTTAGCCACAAAGCCATCTATTCCATAATCCAAATCGTTGATGTACAATGTAAAAAAGAGCAGCCCCAACACGGACCCCTGTGGAACACCACTGGTAACCAGCAGCCAACCAGAATAGGATCCCTTTATTCCCACTCTCTGTTTCCTGCCAATCAGCCAATGCTCTATCCATGTATGTAACTTTCCTGTAATTCCATGGGCTCTTATCTTGTTAAGTAGCCTCATGTGTGGCACCTTGTCAAAGGCCTTCTGAAAATCCAAATATACAACATCCACTGCATCTCCCTTGTCTAGACTACTGGTAATTTCCTCAAAAAATTGTAATAGGTTTGTCAGGCAGGATTTTCCTTTAAGGAATCCATGCTGAGTTCTGTCTATCTTGTCATATGCCTCCAGGTACTCTGTAACCTCATCCTTGACAATCGATTCCAACATCTTCCCAACCACCGATGTCAAGCTAACAGGTCTATAATTTCCTTTTGGTTCCTTGCCCCCTTCTTAAATAGTGGAATGACACTTGCAACCTTCCAGTCCTCTGGAACCATGCCAGAATCTATCGACTTTTGAAAGATCATCGCTAATGCCTCCACAATCTCCACAGCTACTTCCTTCATAACACGCGGGTGCATTCCAACTGGTCCGGGTGATTTATCTACCTTTAGACTACTCAGCTTCCTGAGTACTTTCTCTGTCGTAATTGTGACTGCACACGCTTCTCTTCCCTGCCACCCTCGAGTGTCCGGTATCCTGCTGATGTCATCCTCAGTGAATGTGGCAGATATGGGGCAGGAACGGGGTACTGATTGTGGATGATCAGCCATGATCACAGTGAATGGTGGTGCTGGCTCGAAGGGCCGAATGGCCTACTCCTGCACCTATTGTCTATTGTCTATTGACATGCCCTCTTCTCATTGCTACCATCAAGGTACAGGTGCCTGAAGGCACACACCCAACATTTCAGGAACAGCTTTTTCCCCTCAGCCATCAGATTTATGAATGGACAAAGAACCCATGAATACTACCTCAGTTTATTTTCCCCTCTTTTTGCGCTACTTACTTAATTTAATTTTCTTTTTCTATATTTATAGCACTTGTGCAAATGTCTTAGGCTTACACAGAGGCTTAGTTAATGTGCCTAAGACTTTTGTACAGTACTGTATTAGTCAACATAGAGCAGAGAGCGAGTTTGTAAATCTGGAGGGAGCAGAGGATGCTGAGAATGGCAGGAATGGAGCACTGCGGGACGGGTGTGGGACAAATGGCAGTCAAGGAGTGCCAGGCTCAGGGGATGGCCGGGTTGCAGGTACACCCAGTCTTGAGACAACAGGCAAGGTCCTTTGATTCTAAACGACTGGTTTATTGATCATTACAAGATGATTCTCTGGTGCTTCCCTGCTCTCTCCCCTCTCCCTTTCTCTTTTCCCAACTGTGATTCCCCTCTCCCTGCCCTCTTCCCATTCTCAGTCCACAATAAAGACCCATATCAGAATCAGGTTTATTATCACTCATAGAAGTCATGAAATTTGTTTTTTTGTTGTGGCAGCAGTACAGCGCAATACACAAAATTACTACAGTACTGTGCCGAGGTGTTTGGAACCCTAACTGAAGACTTTTGCACGGTGCTGTGCTTATTGTAATTTATAGGTTTTATATAACTTATTGCAATGTACTGCTGTCGCAAAACAACAAATTTCACAACATGTGCCAATGATATTAAACCTAATTCTCGTTCCAATCATAGGCCTACACAGCTGTAGCTGGAGCTTGCTAATTTTGTAATTCATCCCCTCTGCAGTAAAGCATAACATGCCATTCATGTTTCTAATTACTTGCTATACCTGCATCTGATATCTGTATTTCATATACGTATACCCACCTGCACCTCACTGCTGCATCAGTCAGCAATCTTGCCACTTCTTTAGTGTTTGCCTGTTTTACGAGGCCAGGTTGCTAGCTTGACGCACAACTCAACGCGGACAGAAAGCGTGCAAGAAGCCGGCTGGAGTCGAACCTGGGACCACTCGCCCCAAAGTCCAGTGCGGAAGCGGAAGTGATAGAAGAGGAGAAAAGGGGAGAAGATGGTGGCGTCACGCATCGCGTGCGGCCACTTCGATGGTGATGTCTGTTATTTGTCAAGTAGGGGACTGTGCACAATTCTGATTTGATGGAGACAGACGTGAGAGTATGGAGGAACATCTGGAGAAACTTCTGAAATGCCTGCTTCACTGCTGCTGCTACTGTGTGGTAACCGGAATCTCTGGAGCAGAAGGCCCCGAATCCTCAGCTTTGCTTTTTCAGAGGCCAGGGCGAGGTCTAAGACGCTCGGCAGAGGATGGCACTCGGGAGGCTGTATCGGAGAGGCCGGTCGGAAGCTCGAAGTTTTCGGACAGACGGACTCAGTGTCAGCTGTTGTCGGCTGCTTCCAAGGCATCGCCAAGTTGATAATGCCTGGAGGTTTATGGCAGGGAGTTTCTCCCTTTGCCGCCTGCTATCGGGGTCTCGGGAGTCGGTGGAGTCGGTTGACCCGGGACTTTGAGACATTTTTTACCGTGCCCATGGTCTGTTCTTTATCAAATTATGGTATTGCTTTGCACTGCTGTAACTATATGTTATAATTAAGTGGTCTTGTCAGTGTTAATCTTTGGTTTGTCTTGTTGTTTTTGTGATATCACTCTGGAGGAGCATTGTATCATTTCTTAATGCATGCATATGCATTTCTAAATGACAATAAATGAGGACTGAGTGTTCTCATGGTCTTAAAAAAATGCCATTGCACCACTGGCTGGCCTTGTGTTTCATGGATAAGACTCTAATCCCCCTACACTGCACTGTCCTACGGCCTCTCTCCAGTTAAACAATATTCTGTTGTTCCATTCTTTCTACCAAAGTGGAATAAAAGTGAAAAAATATCAAATAAATGTATTAAAAAGGATTTTCCTTTCATGATATATGTGTTACTCAGCTTGATTATGTTATGATTTTCTAAATGATTTGTTATGACTGCCATAAATATAGATTCTAGCAATTTCCCAATGACAGATAGCCATAGTCAAATAGGTCTATCAGACCCATTGTTTCCTGTTTTCTTTCCCCCTCCTTTCTTAAAAAGGGAACTACACTTTTTATTTTCCAGGATCTTTCATGCTGGAAGATCACAGCCAATGCATCTTTTTCCCTGTTTCCATTTCTTTTATGATCATAGGACATGAGCCATAAGTTCCACGGGACTGTCTACCTTCAGCAACTAATCTGCCTTGTCGTTACTAATTGTAATCCACTTTAAGATATTCAAAGTTCAAATTACATTCTAAGTACACTTATCATCAAAGTATACAGCCTAGTGATTCATCTTCTTGCAGGCAGCCAGAAAACAAAGAAACACAATAGAACCCGCTTAAAAAAAAAGTCAACAAGACCATCCGACACCCAATGAGTGATAAAAAGATCATATTGTGCAAACAATAAAAAATAAGCAAACAACATTAACCATGGAGTCCCTGAAAGTGAGTCCTCAGTGCTGTGCCGATGGTTGTAGGCCACAGCTGCAGAGTCTGTTCAGTGCTAAAGTGCCTTGATCAAATCATGCAAATAGTAAAAAAGAAGTGAACACAGGCAGACGGATGGCGCTGAACACGTTTTTTTGTTTTCTGCTCTTGTCCTTGACGAGTTTAATCTTGCTTGACGCAGAGTAATGGAGCTGACCACTGTTTTATGTTCCACCATTTTGGATCGATGCAACACACACCCCCAGCAACAGCTGTAGCTGCACTTTCTGCTCTCATACGCAGCAAATCCCCGAGGTGATCGCACAAGCACTAGACCGATTAGTCAGCTCAAAGATCCATTCTGAAAAAAGAAGGTACAGACTGCAATCGGTTGCAGTTCAGAAGGAGAAGTATATTTACAAGAAGAAGAGTATCTAATAGTTTCGTAAGCTGTCGGCAAGATGTCACTGCTGGTTGCTGGCACTACCTTGCCAGAACTATTTCCTCCCTTTTACCAGCAGGTGTTCTAATGTTAGAAACAGAGAAACATAGAAACATAGAAAACCTACAGCACAATACAGGTCCTTTGGCCCACAAATCTGTGCTGAACATGTTCTTACCTTAGAAATTACCTAGGGTTACCCAGAGCCCTATATTTTTCTGAGCTCCGTGCACCTGTCCAGGAGTCTCTTAAAAGACCCTATCGTTTCTGCCTCCACCACCATCGCTGGCAGCCCATTCCACACACTCACCACTCTGCATAAAAAACTTACCCCTGACGTCTCCTCTGTACCTACTCCCAAGCACCTTAAAACTATGCCCTCTTGTGAAAACCATTTCAGTCACGGGAAAAACCTCTGACAATCCACATGATCAATGCCTCTCATCATTTTATACACCTCTATCAGGTCACCTCTCATCCTCCGTCGCTTCAAGGAAAAAAGGCTGGGTTCACTCAACCTATTCTCATAAGGCATGCTCCCCAATCCAGGCAACATCCTTGTAAACCTCCTCTGCACCCTTTCTATGGTTTCCACATCCTTCCTGTAGTGAGGTGACCAGAACTGAGCACAGTACTCCAAGTGGGGTCTGACCAGAGTCCTCTATAGCTGCAACATTACCTCTCAGCTCTTAAACTCAATTCCATGATTGATGAAGGCCAATGCACTGTACGCTTTCTTAACCACAGAGTCAACCTGCGCAGCAGCTTTGAGTGTCCTATGGACTCGGACCCCAAGATCTCTCTGATCCTCCACACTGCCAAGAGTCTTACCATTAATACTATATTCTGTCATCGTATTTGACCTATTAAGATACTATTGAGTTATTGAGATATTTTAACTCTGTTTTACCATGAAGACAGATAGAATTTTTTTCTTCTGCAGTATGATTTCCTTATTTCCACTTATTAATAGTCTTGTCTAATTTCGTAAGAGTCCAACATTCATCTTAGTTTCACTCTGCTTTATTATATACTTGTGAATAATTCATTCGCTGATGCACTCAGTGACCTTGAGCATGCATGTAAAGTCTTTTAAGTTTTGGCAGCAGTGTCTCCTGGTCCCTTGTATTTGTTTTCTAGCATTCACTATAAACTCTTTGTGGTGCTCAGATGCAGAGGTCTTCTCACACTCTTGTTCCCCTGACTCGGAGCATCTACTGACCAACCGTTCTACTGACCAAGAGAGTCCTCCTCTGTGATCTTGTCCGCAATTTACATAATGCCAAAGGCCGATGTTAAGCAGGCACTCAAGGTTCTGTGTGCTGCCATCAGCAAACAAAAAACAGCCTACCATGACACCTTTCAAATCAATGTTGGAGACTTAAGTCAGGCTTGTCTGAAGAAATCCCTGCCCAACCTGCAGCACCAGAGCATTTTGGGAAAGGTCATTATTTAGTTGTTCTTCTCCCACCTGCATACAGGCAGAGGCTAAAGAGCAGGGCTCCAGAAGTAAGGACAATGAAGAGTTGGTCGCAGGAGGCAGAGGAGCAGATACGGGATTGCTTCGAGTTGGTGGACTGGCCAGGCGTTCAAAGATTCATCAGAGGATCTGAACGAATACACCATGGTTGTCATGAACCTTATAAAAGCAGTTGTAGATGAGTGTGTGCCCACAAACTCATTCAGAGTCTTCCCCAACCAGAACTCCCAGATGAATCATGAGGTCCACAATCTGATGAGGCCCAGATGAGAAGTTTTCGTGTCTGAAGACCAAGTAAAATACAAGAGGTTCAAGTAAGATCTCCTGAAAGCCGTCTCACGTGTGAAGTAGCAATTTCAGGCCAAACTTGAATCCCTGAAGGAATGTCGACAACTATGGCAGGGCTTGAATGCTATCACCTCCTATAAAGTAAAAGCAAGCAATGTAAGGGACAACAAGGTTTTGCGCCTTTTATTCTCACTTTGACTGTCAAAACATGGACTTTCACAGCCCCCAATGACTCTGTAATTTTAGTCTCTAAGGTCAACATGAGAGCATCCTTCAGGAGGGTGAACCCACAGAAAGCACCTGGCCCAGCGGGATACCTGGCCTAATACTAAAGACCTGTGGTGATCAAATGGTTGGCATGTTCACTGATGTCTTTAATCACTTGCTTTGGCAGTCGGAGCTACCTACCCACTTCAAGCAGGCTTCAATTATACCAGTGCCTAAGGAAAACGTGCTAACCTACCTCAATCACTATCATCCATTAGCACTCTCATCCAATGTGGTTAAGTGTTTTGAGAGGTTGGTGATGAAATATATCAACTTTTACCTCAGAAGGGATTTGGATCCACTCCAACTTGCCTGCCATCACAATACGTCAACAGCAGATGCCACTTCATTGGTTCTTCACTCAATCCTGGAACATCTGGGCAGTGAAGATACATACATCAGAATGCTCTTCATTGACTTCACCTCTGCATTCAATACTATCAGCCCCTCAAAACTAACCAATAAGCTTCAAGACCTAGGCCGCAATACCTCCTTGTGCGACTGGATCCATGATTTCCTTACTTGCAGACACCAGTCAGTTCAGATTGGCAACAACATCTTGTCCACCTTCTTCATCAGCACCTGTGCACCACAAGGCTGTGTGCTTAGACCCCTGCTCTACTCATACGATTGTAGCATAGCTCCAAAGCCAAATTAATTTTGCTGATGAAGCTACTATTGTTGGCTGAATCAAAGGTGGTGTCGAATCAGCATATGGGAGGGACACTGGTTGGATGGTGCCAGTAAAACAGCAGCTGGTCACTCAATGTCAGAAAAAAACCCAGCGGAGGAAACTGGAGGCCCATGAGCCAGTTCTGATCAGGGGATCAGAGGTGGAGAGGGTCAGCAATTTCAAATTCCTCAGTGTTGTCATTTCAAATGATCTGTCCTGTGTCCAGCACGCAAGTGCCATTACGAAGAAAGCACAGCACTGCCTCCACTTTCTTAGAAGTTTGTGAAGATTTGCCACGTCATCTAAAACTGTGACAAACTTCTGTAGATGTGTGGTGGAACATATCGACTGGTTGCATCATAGCCTGGTATGGAAACAACCAACACTCCTGCATGGAAATGCCTCCAAAAGATAGTGGATAAAGCCCAGTCCATCACGGGTAAAGCCGTCCTCACCACTGAACGCATACACAATGAACGCTGTTGCAGGTAAGCAGCATCCATCATCAATGATCCCCAACATCTCTTCTCGCTGCTGCCATCAGGAAAGAGGCACAGGAGCCTCAGAACCCACACCACCAGGTTCAGGAACTGTTATTATCCCTCAACAACCAGGCTTGTGAAGCAAAGGGGGAATATTCACTGAACTTCACTCACCCCATCACTGAACTGTTCCAAAACCTTATGGGCTCACTTTCAAGGACACTGCACCTCATTTTCTTGACATTTATTGCTTGTTTATTTATTATTATTATTATTATGTTCTTTTTTTCCTTTTGTATTCAAATTTCAAAGTTCAAAGTAAAATTTATTATCAGAGTACATACACTTCACCGCACAGAACCATGAGATACTTTTTCTGCGGGCATACTCAACCAATCTATAGAATAGTAACTGTAAACAGGACAACAAACTGTGCAAATGCAGATATAAATAAATAGCAATAAATAACAAATATGAAAGAGTACTTAAGTGAGTCTAGTTATCCCCTTTTGTTCAAGTGCCTGATGGTTGAGGGATAGTAACTGTTCTTGAACCTGGTGGTATGAGTTTGTTGCCTTTTGCACTTTTGTGTTTGTCTGTCCTGTTGGGTGCAGTGTTTCATTTATTCTATTGTGTTTCTTGTATTTACTGTGAATGCCAGCAAAAAAATTAATCTCAGGGTTGTAGATGATGACATATATGTATTTTGACAATAAATTTACTTTAAACTTTGAACTTTTCTTCCATATCTCTTCCAATGCGTTATGTCTGTAGGGCATCCTACACTCCCGCATGAACAGGATATCTGTCCTACCTCTTCACCAAGGCTTCCATCCAAAGAAGTTGGATCTAAACTTGTCTTACATACTGCAATTCTGAAACGCCTTCTAGGTCAGAATATGTCCTCCTCACATCTTGATTTCAGGAATGCCTGCCAACAACCTCTTCCAGCCTCAAAGCACCTCTCTTTTAAGAAGCACAAGATAATTTTAAACTCTTCTTGCAATTAGTAAGTTTGAGCTTTTAACTGTGGTGTTAAGCTAATGAATAGCATTGTTGCTACGTACTGCTTGCACCATTATTTAAAGGAATGGGCAGCACAGCATTTATGCTCCTTGCAGCAGTCACAGAGTGGTACAGCTTAGAAATCTGCCCATTATTGGTCTACTATGTCCGAGCTGATCAACTTTCTTTCCGTACTAATTCCATGGCCATCACTTGGTCTGTAGTCTTCTGTATCATGGCAATTTAAGCGCTCATCTAGATATGTCAGAAATGTTGTGAGAGTTTCACTTTCAACTCCCTACTCGGGCATTTCAGATCCTAGCAACGCTCTGGGTGATAAAAAAATTCTGAGAACTGGCAAGGATTAATCCGACATTGTAAAATCCACATTGTACATTTGAAACATATTCAGTTTAGTGCTTGCTTTTTCTATATTTATTATAAAGTCTATTCATTGTTTTAATGCTACCTATGATGCTTTTCTTCATCCTTCTTCATTTAATTATGAGCTCCTTAAATATTCCATACATTTTCACAGTACTTTATTGTTTGACCTAGATCCTTTAAATGCGAACATTAATTGCTATATTTGAATTGTAGTAAATCTCCTGAAATAACTCTTTACCTGTACTTACTGAGAATAAACACAAGAGATTTTACAGATGCTGTAAATCTAGAGCACACACAAAAAGCGCTGGAGGAGCTCAGCAAGTCAGGCAGCATCTATGGAGAGGAAATAAATTCCTATGCTTTGGGCCAAGACCCTTTCTCAGGACTGAAAAAGAATGGTGAGGAAACCAGACTAAGAAGGTGGAGGAGGGGAAAGGAGTAAAGTTGGCAGGTGATAGATGAAATCAGGTGAGGCGAGGGATGGAGTGTCGGGAAGGTGGGTGGGGAGGGAGGGGAGATAAAGTTAAGAAGTTACTGAGAGTATTTGTTAATGGTATTTGGCTTTTATAACCTAAAATAAATCTGTTTTTTACAAACTGCAGCCAAAATCCAATACTTCAAGGCAGAAAAAGACTGGAACTGAATCAAATAGAATTGATCCATCTCCAAGCACTGAAAAATCTGTATCAGTATTACAACTTCTAAAAATAATACCTTAAATGTTGTTTTAGAAATAGCTGATGATCTATTTGTTATTGATCAACCATAAAGAAAGGCAAATGGTTTCATGTGAGTTCATGTAATGCTCCTGCTTCTAATCAGGAGCATTTTAAAAGAAAATGTGTTTGTCAAGTAAAACTCCTTGACTGCACCTTTTGATTGTGATCTTGAAAGAAAAATCAGTAAAAGCTGTTGCATTCTTTAATGGATAGCAGTGCCAAATCAATGACTAATTTATAAAAAGTATAAGATAACATAGCTGTTAAATGACCTTACAAATCTAAGGGACTTTTATGATTGAAGATGAAAGAAAAGGAGCCAAGAGTTTGAATGGGTGTAGCTGCAGACAGAGAGATGCTTGTCCCAAATATTACACCGCCCTGTTAGTCATTTGCCTTGGAGTTACTTTACTCAGCACTGAGTCATTTAGCAAACATAAATGCAAAGGCAAATTATGTCAGTCCATCGTAGGAGTAAATCTTTAAACTAGTTCAACAAGTGAGCAAATTAGATGATCAACTAGTATTCAACAACCTAGGTTTACATTACCATAATATCCGCAATGTTAGGATCCCATTTCACCAGATTGCACAATAAGATTTCTTCTGTCCCTACATGCACAAAGTTCTTTCGCTAGAATCAAGAGCTAAGGTATGATGTGAACCAACTTTGCCCAGAAACGTTCCTAAGTTCCATGATATTATGCAAAACACATTCTTAAGTATATTTAAGGTTGGACATAAAGAAAGTTAAAATGAAGTATTCAAAAACTTGAATGATTGATGCAGTTTGTATAGTAGTTTCTTGGCTAATCAAGGCTCTGCAAGGATTCTGCATGTTTTCTTGACATGCAATGGGAAGCATGATAAGTACTTATACACTGTCAAGGTTCCGTAGGCTGTCCTTTTGGACACAAGATTACCTGTTTCCACTACAGTTTTGTGTGTTCTTAAGTGGCAATTGGGCAAAGGTGGAAGCCTGATAGGTGTAGGCAGTTTTTGAGGTGGTATGCTTCTTCAATCGCATATATAGGGCTTCTATGTCCTTCCAGTGCAAGGCCTCAATGATCTCAGTCTCACCTCAAACACACTTTCTCCACTTTATGAAGTTATAGGCCAGAGATTCCAGGAGTCAGTGGATGCAGCATTTTTCCAAGGAAGCTTTAAGCACATTCTTTGAGCTCAGAGTAGAAATGAACATTTCTCATATGTTTTGGAGGTTTGCTACTACAATGGGGAGTTTGTGGGAGATTGTAGCCAGAGAGTTTGAAAGAACTATAGGGGCAATCATGCTTGCCCCTATAGGGGCATTCACCCTCCAAACCCTATTGTCCCCAGACTTCCTCATCTAATCTTTGACTTGATCATCAGACTCTAAACATGGCTAAAACTCCTTAACCAAGTTTCACCTTAACCCCTGACTGTAGCTTCAATTTGTACATGGCAAACTTTCAATGGCCTCTACTCCTTATCTGTCTACCCTCTGCTCCTATAACCACACTGCAAGCTGCTTGGACATGTTTGCTGATTACATCATGACACAGTATATATAATTCAAAACGACCCCATCAATCAATAAGATTGTAGCTAATTTTGCATCTTAACCTCAGTTTCCCAACTAGTTCCAAATTCTTTGGTACCTCTGGTTTCCAAAAATTCATCAGTCTTAGTTTAGAACATACTCAGAGACTAAGCATCCACAGCTCCTTGTGGTTGAGAATTACAAAGATGCACAGCTAACTGAGAAAGGAATTCCTCTACCACTTTTATAAATGTCCAACCCCTTATTCTGAGACAATGTTACCTAGCCTTGGATGCTCCAGCAATGGGAAAGAACTTGTCAGAACTTCTCTCATTCTTCTGAACCCCAGAAAATAAAACCATATCCTTCTCAATCTTTCCTCACAAGACATCCTTCTCATCCTAGGAATCAGTCTAGTGAACTTGCCGTTTTGACCGTAAACTGACGATGTACATACTTCCAGAATTATGGGAATCAAGCTATTTGCAATATTTCAGAAGTGTCTGACCCCCTTGCAAAAAGCTGGCATTCCATCTGCAGAGGAAGCAGAATGCTTTTCATGTTATTCAAGCAATCCCATTGCAAAGCACCCATTGCCAGGAAGATCAAGTATAACATGCAGGATTATATTGTTCAATTATGTGCCATAGTACACACATATCTACAACATTACAGATGTCTTTATGATATCCCTGGTTAAATGTGATTAGAATCAATTGTGATTGGAATTGTTCAAATATCAATCCAGCATTGCTTCCTTACAATCAGATGGTTGACAATATCTTCTATCATTCTATTATAGGCAGGTTCCAGATATGAAGAGCTTCAAAGTTCAGTAAATTTATTATCAAAGTACATATATGTCACCATATACTACCCTGAGATTCATTTTCTTGCGGTGATTCACAGTAGAACAAAAAATTCAATTGAAAAATTCAGTGAAGAACTACACGCAAAGACTGATAAACAACCACTCTGCAAATGAAAACAAATTGTACAAATAAAATAATAATAATAATAATTAATAAATAAATAATACTGAGAACGTGAGCTGTGGAGTCCTTGAAAGTTAGTCCGTGGGTTGTGGAATCAGTTCAGAGTTGAGGTGAATGAAGTTATCCATGCTTGTTCAGGCGCCTGATGGTTAAGAGGTACTAACTGCTCCTGAACCTGGTGGTGTGGGACCCAAGGCTCCTGTACCTCCTTCCTGATGGCAGCAGTGAGAAGAGAGCACGGCCTGGATGGTTGGGCCCTTGGTGATAGATGCAGCTTTATTTGTGACAGTGCTCTCTCTAGCTGTGCTCAATGGTGGGGAGGGTTTTACCTGTGATGTACTGGGCTGTATCTAGCACTTTCTGTAGGTTTTTCTGTTCTTGGAATGTATTTTTTATTAGGATAGTTGAACAATGCTCTGCAGCAGCTGACCCAGTCATCTTGCTGAAGGAGAGCCCCAAAGTTATTCCTCTGCACAGTCCTCATTTAAAACAAGCATGAACTGTTTTCCTCAGATGGGCGCCCTTTCTGAATTTAAATGTTACATTTGGATGGCCTTTAATGCACGACTTGAAGTGTGTTCATGGGATCCCAGGGCACCTGTTTCTTCTGTCCTGACAGATGTACAGTAATTTAAAATGCACAGGGAGGTGAAGCTGACTGGAATGTGCCGGGCACACATTCCGCCTATTTCTGTTCCAGTATGGGATCATGGGACTTATGCAGGTCATGGGTTCCTAATTTGCACTTAAACAAGCCTGCCAACTGAAAGAGGCAGACACATTAGCTGTTCATCGGTGAGCCCTGTTAAAATTGGTACCAGACTAACCATTGGGATTGATGTAGGCAATAAGTCTCACCTCATTTTGAGACCTTTTCTGCCATGCCATAGCTGATTTAGCCAACTTAAAATCTGCTCAATAGGCTGCCGAACCCATAGTTTTGCACTGTCACAAATGACTGTGACTGTGATATTGCGCTGAGCTGTCAGAGATGATAAACAGGTCTGAACAAAATTAGGACAAAGTACAAGGCTATATCCTCTCTTAGCTTTCTTTCAATGCCATAAAATCGGAAATGAAAGCTAAATGTTTTCTGAATGAATTTGCCATTGCAAAAGACTGTAATTGAAAACAGATTGCTAAGCTGAATGCATAACACCTGCGGATCTTCCCCTTGCTCCTTGATATAATTCTACCCTTATGCACACTATTTCCTGACACAGCCCTCTGAACCTGAAGATACTATCATGTGTCTCAGCAAATTGAGGGGTTTAGTGCTTGAAAACTGATTACAGTCTAAAACATCTTCAACCAAAAAATCAAAATGAATGGTTTCTTTGGAATCAGATATCAGTTGTAAGATCTTCATAACCCAGGTTCGCACAGCATGCAGGGAGTATTAATGTTTGCATTTGGCAGGCAAACTGAATGGTGCATTAAATCACAGAATGAAAAAAGACCCTTGCTATGGTAATTAAAAATAAGTTAGTTAAATAAACAAAATGAACATGTCTTCAAGGCTTCTGACTGTAGCTTCAGTATATACATAACCTTTCAACCCAGCAGCTCTCATCCTCTGGTTAACGTCAACCTATTACACAGGATGGAACACAATGCCTCAAGGAGTCCAGAGTTTCAAAAGCATCTGTATTCATTTTTGTCAATATGCTTTAATTGCTCATTCTAACTGCAAACAGTAATCATCAGTGGTACAACCTACTTAGTGAACTGTACTTGTAGAGTGGGTGCTCAATCTGCAAAGCAAATGAGGCTTGGCAGTAAATTAAACAAATAGAGCTGAAAGTAAGTGAGGTACTGCACAAAGAGTAGACCTTCATCCTTGACCAGGGTACCACTCAGGATAGGAACGTAAATCCGTGGTGAGGTCATCAAATTTCTAGTGCACCCGAATGTATGCACGAGGCAGTGACAGCAATGGGGAAAGTTATCAACCATTAATTAAGTTTAAGGCTAGCAGAGTTGGGGAGAAGCGTGGTTGTTGGTAATCAAGGTAAGAGTGAGTCCAAGGATGTGGAGGTGAAGGAGGAGATTTATGGAGAATGGGCCTCCATTATGGACTTTGGTTGATGAAAAGGTCAGGAGCATGATGAACTTCAGGTGCTGAGATGGAAAATGGACGAGTTGGTTAGAAGATAAGCCCTGTGCTAGTTGCTTCTGAAGCAACTTCACCTATAAGATTCTAAAAGGTGCATTGCCAAGGGAACGATGTACCTTGGACAATTAATGTTGTAAAGTAGATGGTCACAATCTTTTGCCCATGGTAGGGGGTGTTAAAAATTATAGGCTCTTGATTTAAGGTAAGAAGGGAAAGATTTAAAAGAGACCCGAGTGAAAACATTTTCATGCAGAGAGTAGTGGGTGAACAGAATGAGCTGTCAAATTAAGCTGTAGAGGGGGGTACAATTGACATAGTTAAAAGACATTGAGACAGGTAGATGGATAGAAGAGGTTTAGAGTTAAGTGGGACCAGCTTCGATTGACGCTGTGGTCAGTAAGGATGCATTGGGTTGAAGGTCCTGCTTTGGCGCTGTATGGCTCCCTCACTCAATGACGCTCAAGTCGTGCCAGTGTTCGCTCAGCTTTCTGGAGTAGCGTGATTTGATCCAGAAGTGCTCACTATTGCGAATCAGATCACACTGAAATAAAAATCTACTACACATCCAAACTGAAAATAAGAAAATAACTTCAGACATGGAAATCTGAAGTGGAAAGAGTAAATACTGGAGAAATTCTGCAGTACAGACAATGTGATGTTTTGATGATGAGTGAAGTGTTAACTGTTTCTCATTCCACAGAGATGCTGAATCATGAATCACTGTTCCCACAATGTATGGGCTTGCTTTCAGGGATTCCCCATCTCATATTCTTGATTTTTATTTCTTATTTATTATTATTGTACTTTTTTCAGCTTAGAGGTACGAGCATTACCAAGCACACTCTTTTCTCAATTGCTAGGAACTTTTGGGGACTATTCCAGTAGTGTTTAGTATTGTGGTTCTCTGGAGATTTACCTAAATATTGCTGTGTGGGCCTAATTGTGTAGTGACTTTGGGATGATACCAGTTGTTGGTATTACTATTGGGACAATATATGCCCGGTTCATGTTCCATGGTCTTTCAATTTCCTCTTTTAATTCAATATGTTTCTGGTATTTTTCACTCACTGATTTCAGTATGTTGTGTGTGTTTGGAATGGCTATATCTATCAAGTAAGTTGTTCTTGCTTGCCTATCCTGTAATATTATATCTTTATGGTTATCATAGATATTATATCCTTATGGTTATTATAGTTAGGGGGGTTGTGGATAGTGTAGAGGGTTGTCAGAGGCTGCAGTGGGACATTGATAGGATGCAAAACTGGGCTGAGAAGTGGCAGATGGAGTTCAACCCAGATAAGTGTGAGGTGGTTCATTTTGGTAGGTCAAATATGATGGCAGAATATAGTATAGTAAGATTTTTGGCAGTGTGGAGGATCAGAGGGATCTTGGGGGTCCGAGTCCATAGGACGCTCAAAGCAGCTGTGCAGGTTGACTTTGTGGTTAAGGAGACATACGGTGTATTGGCCTTCATCAATCGTGGAATTGAATTTAGGAGCCGAGAAGTAATGTTGCAGCTATATAGGACCCTGGTCAGATCCCACTTGGAGTACTGTGCTCATTTCTGGTCACCTCACTACAGGAAGGATGTGGAAGCCATAGAAAGGGTGCAGAGGAGATTTACAAGGATGTTGCCTGGATTGGGGAGCATGCCTTATGAGAATAAGTTGAGTGAACTCGGCCTTTTCTCCTTGGAGCAACAGAGGATGAGAGGTGACCTGATAGAGGTGTATAAGATGATGAGAGGCATTGATTGTGTGGATAGTCAGAGGCTTTTTCTCAGGGCTGAAATGGCTGCCACAAGAGGACACAGGTTTAAGGTGCTTGGGAGTAGGTACAGAGGAGATGTCAGGTGTAAGTTTTTTACGCAGAGAGTGATGAGTGTGTGGAATAGGCTGCCGGCAACAGTGGTGGAGGCGGATACGATAGGGTCTTTTCAGAGACTTTGTGGGCCGAAGGGCCTGTATTGTGCTGTAGGTTTTCTAAGTTTCTATGATTGTCCTTTCTGTAATAATGGATCAGTCATTATATAATTTGTAGGGCTCTGACTCTAAAACTGCATCAGGCTTGTATGAGTTTCTATTTTAAAGCAAGATTTTGGTGAATGCTTTTTACCACTTGATTGTACCTGTGTATCAGATTGAGTTAAACTGCTGCAGGATCCTGTAATCAGTTGGATTGTTTCTGGTTTCTCTTGGCATTTTCTGCATTTATCATCTTGAATTTGTTGGTCTCTTATTAAGTAATTTGATTTTTTTTTGTGTTAACCACCTGGTCCTGCATTGCCACAAAGAACTGCTCTGCTTCTGGAAAAAGGTCTCCAAAACTGAGCCAGGCACTCAACACTTTCTAGTCGACATCCAGTCTGCTCAGATAAAGGGGATGTTTTCCATGGCGGGTCATGCTCCTCCCTTGGTTAACATTTTTTTTCTTCTGAAGTGATAATTTATTCACTTTTCTGGGTTGTGGTTCATTTAAGTTTTGTGGTGTGAACTTCTTACCTGAATGATATATGCTCATTTGGAGTGCTGAATCCTGTTTTCATTGATGAAAATAAATCCTTAGAAGTTTTATCCAGCTGTTGTTTAAATATTTTTAATATCTGTTATTCCTCTTCCCCCTTCTGTCCTAGGTAGTCTTGAGTGTGTTTGAGAGTACTTAGTGTTTTCTAAAATTGGTCACTTCAGTTCTTATTTTTCTTTGTAAGTTTTCCAGATCAGTTTCGAACCAAGATATTATGCCAAAAGAATACATTAATATGAACATGGCAAAAGTGTTTACTGCATTTGTTATATTTTTACTATTGAGCTCTGTTTGGCAGGTTTTCTTAAAGTAAATTATATCAAAAGTTTTCCCTTTACCACATTATGATCTATTTTCTTTGCTTGTTGATATCACAGATACTTGCATGTTTTATATTCATCCATCAGTTGTATTGTATCTTGCTGCTCTGTTTTATATTCTACAAGTTCTATTGCACCTTTATGTTTAATATTCTGCACTTATCTAATCCAAAGTTCATGTTTATATATTTTGTAAATACTTCTACTATTTGAATTAATTGCTTTAGCTTTACTGATGAAGAAGTGTATAATTTCAAATCAAAGAAGGGGTATCAAGGTATAACTTATTTGGTTGTTTCTGATTTGATACCCTATTTTTGTTTGATTCAGTGAACTAGAGAGTGAGTTTAAATCTGGACAAAACCATAGTGGGCTTGGAGAGTCACCCTGGAAAATGCCTCGGTTTATTTTGATAACAGTGGTTGTTCTCTTTTGGTTATTAATAGACAGGGTGATTATTGTACACCAATGCTTCATCAGATGCTGTAGGAATGTCATGAGTATTGGGTGTAGTTTATATATAATTGCAAATTTCTATTAACCATGAGTGTGGGACAGAATCAAGTGCTTTTTGGTGGTTAATATAACAAGGTAAAAGATTTCTGTTTTTCCCCTGAGCTTGATTTAGAAATACAGAATTTGTTGCCATTTGTTCTTTACATCCTTTCAGACCCTTACAGCATCCTTTCTACTCTTCTGTAAGTATTGTATATTATAATTATCCATGTGAGTGGTGATTAATTGCATGATGCATGATGTTACAAATTTATATATAGTTTGTAAACAAGTAATAGAATGATATTTTGATAGATCATTTATGATTTTTCCTGCAGATAAGATATATTGTTTACCTTCTGTCTAAAATTCCGATACTTTTTCATGACTTTTAAGACAATTGTTGATAGGTATTAATAGGTACAGGTGAAGGCAAGTAAAGTTTTTACACCAATAATTATGCATATTATCACTGCCAGTACTTCTCTAGTTGTGCATACTTTTTATAACCACTTCTAACAAATCCATTGTAACTTCAGGTGTTTGCAAGTCTTCAAATGTGTGGGTGCATTCTTTTTCCTCCCTAATCCAGCTTGCTTCTTGATTGTGTATTAGCCTGTTGACCAGATAGTAGACCAAAAGCTTATAACCTCTGTGTTTGATGGTAATTCTGTGCTGGGATTGGTCACATTGAATTTAGTTTCAATGTTCTGTATAAACCTTTATCATTGTTTCTGAATTAATCATTCTGTTTCCTTCATCTGGTGCATTTCATGTATCTATTTATTCTAGGTTTGCAAGCGCCAAACTTTTGTTTTAGTGTATCTATAAATTCTACAGTGCTTTTGTTACGTTGATCTTATCTTGTGTGGACCTTATATTTCCTCCGTATTTCCTTCACTTTTCGCTTAACTTTTTTGCATGGTTATCCATATTATACTCCATTAGGTGGGCTACTTCAGCTTTTAAGGTTTTAACTGCTTCTTAATCTCTTCTTCCATTTCGGTGCTCTCATTTCATTACTCAGTTTTGGGTTTCTATTAATGAGTGCCTCTATTGCATTGCATTGTTGTTAATGCTGTGCAGTTTGTTACTGTGTGTAGTTCTTCAACTATTTCAATTTTTCCTAAATATTGTGGTAACATAGTGTTGTTGAAAGTATTAACAATGTTTGCAAATTTTAATGACGAGTTTTGTTTTGGTATGTAGGGTTTGTTATTGTTATTTATTATTATTGTTGTATTGTTACTTCCTCTCACCTCAAGCTGGTAAAACCTGAAGTACCGGCATAACCAAGCACACTCACTTCGATCCATCTGAACTGAAAATAAGAAAACAACTTCAGACATGGAAATCAGAAATGAAAACAATAAATACCGGAGAAATTCTGCAGGTCAGGTGGTGTGAAGTTCTGGTAATAAGTGAAATGCTAACTGTTTCTCATTCCACAGTGATGATGAATCATTAATCACTATTCCCACAACGTATAGACTCATTTTCAAGGATTCTCCATCTCATATTCTTGATATTTATTGCTTATTTTTTCCATAGCCAAACACACTCATTTCTTAATTGCTAGGAACTTTTGAATTATTCTTGTGGTGTTTCGTATTGTGCCTTTCTGGAGATTTACGTAAATATTGCCATGTTGTTTAATGTTATTGTGTAGAGACTTTGGGATGATACTGGTTGTGGGTATTACTATTGGGACAATGTATACCCTGTTCATGTTCCATAGTCTTTCAATTTTCTCTTTTAATTCAACATATTTCTGGTGTTTTTCACTCGTTGATTTCTGTATGTTATGTGTGTTTGGAATAGCTATATTTATTAAGTAAGTTATTCTTCCTTGTTTTTCCTGCAATATTATATCAGGCTGGTTATTATGGATTGTCCCATCTGTAATAACTGAGCAGCTGTAATATAATTTGTAGGATTCTGGCTCTCAAACTGGATCAGACTTGTAATTATAGTAAGGTCGGATGTTTTATATGAGTTTGTGTTTTAAAGCAAGATTTTGGCAAATGATGTTTGCCATTTGATTGTGTCTGTGTAAGTACTGTAATCAGATTGAGTTAAATTGCTGCAGGGTCCTGTAATCAGTTGGATTGTTTCTGCTTTCTCTTGACATTTTCTGCATTTACCATTTTGAATTTGTTGCTCTTTTATTATGTATTGTTGATATTTTTGTGTTATCCACCTGGCCCTGTTTTGCTACATGGAACCTTAGGGTTTCTGCAAAGACACCTTCAGCTCTGAGACAGGCGTTCGATGCTTCCTGCACTGAAGATCTCACTTGGACTGTACACACCGGCTGTGTGGCAAAAAAAAGTAAAACAGCATCTCCTCCACCTCAGGCGACTGAAGAAGTTCGGCATGAGCACCCAAATCCTCAAGACCTTCTACAGGGGCACCATTCAGAGCATCCTGACCGGCTGTATCACCACCTGGTACGGGAACTTCACCAACTTTGATCGCTGAGCACTTCAGAGAGTGGTACAGACAGCCCAGCGCATCTGTGGATGTGAACTTCCCTCCATTGAGGACACTTACAGCAGCAGGTGCGTAAAGAAGGCCTGGAAGATCATCGGGGAGACCAGTCACCCCAACCATAGACTTATAGCGGCATCTGTCAGGCAAATGTTACCACAGCATTAAAGCTAGGACCAACAGGCTACAGGACATCTTCTTTCTACAAGCCATTAGGCTTATAAATTCACATGTCTGTACATTGCGACGGAGTCATAATGCAAAGATTTTTGTTCCCTCATCTTGTGGGATGGATATAAGATTTAAATAAATTCAAATTCAAATAAATTCAGATTGTCAACAATATTATTATTATTACTATTTCTTTTTTTCCTCCTTATTTTAGTATTTGCACAGTTTGTTGTCAGTTGCACATTGGTTGTCCACCCTGTTGGTGTGGTCTCATATTGATTCTATTATGGTTATTGGATTTATTAAATATGCCCACAAGAAAATGATTCTCAGGGTTTTATATGATCCATATGTGTTTTATAAACATGAGAAATTCTGCAGATGCTGGACATACAAAATGCTAGAGGAACTCAACAGGTCAGGGAACATCCATGGAAATGAATGAGCAGTCGACGTTTCAGGCCGAGACCCTTCTTCAGTCTGGAAAGGAAGTGGGGAGACACCAGAGTAAAAAGGTGGGTGGAAGGGAAGGAGGATAGTTAGAAATTGATAGCAGAGTTCAGTGGACCACAGGAGAAAGGGAAGGAGGATGGGCCCAGGGGAGGTGATAGGCAGATGTGAAGAGGAAGAGGCCAGAGTGGGGTATATTAGAAGAAGAGAGGGGAAGCCAACAGTTTTTTTTAACCGGAAGGAGAAATCAATATTCATGCCATCAGATTGGAGGCTACCTTGATGGATTATAAGGTGTTACTCCTCCACCCTGAGGGTGGCCTCTTCATGTTACAAGAGGAGACCATGGACTGACATGTCAGAACAGAAATGGGAATCAGAATTAAAATATTTGGCCACCAGGAATTTCCACTTCTGGTGAATGGTACTTTGATAATAAATTTATTTTGAACTTTGAAAAATTTCTGATGAAGAGTCTCCGCACAAAACATCGACCATTTATTCTTCTGCTTAGATGCTGCCTGACCTGCTGAATTCCTTCAGCATTTTGTGCATGTTACTTATTCCAGAGATGCCACCTGACCAGTTTTGATTATTTTCTATTTTGACACAATTGTGTTCACTTAAGCAATTATGTACCCTGGCCTAGATTCCAGCATATCTAATTGCTGCTTGAGTGAGCACCAGAGCTTCTCGATAGAGTTCTCCCCTTCAAGCAAATGACCTTTTTCTCCATAGCCCTGAAAGTATCACTCTGATGATACATCCAGTTCATTTTGAAAGTTATAGTGAATCTGCCACCCCTATTCTTTCAGGATATGCCTTCCAAATCAGAAAATGAAAGGCTCCAGCCCAAAAAGTTGACTCATCGTTTCCACAGATGCTACTTGACCTGCTGAGTTCCTCCAGCGTGTTGTGAGTGTTCCAGAAAAAAAACAATTCTCTTCAAATACCCTTTAATTATTTTCCCCATCATTCTAAAATGTTACCTCCTGTTTACTAATCTCCTGCTTGTGGATTTAGTTTTCAATACTTATTCAATCAAAATATTTCAACATTTTGAACGTTTTTTAACTGCCCCAATTGACTTGGTTTAGGGAAGAACATGGCTTTAATTTCTAAGGAAATAAACAACGATACACGTAAAAAGGGTCAAAAACCATTGCATTTTATTCTATTATATAGATAATGGAATTTCCTTGAGGTTAGAAGTGAGGCCAATTCCACATAATATACAAATGCAGCTATATACAACTTAGGCCTCCCTTGGAGCATTACAGCTTGGTATTAAATCATTAGAAAGAGGTGATATAGGATCGGAAGGTGCAGAATCTTTATGGGTTGAGCTAAGGAACAGCAGGGGTAAAAGGACCCTGATGGCAGTTATTTATAGGCCTCCAAACAGCTGCAGGGATGTGGACTACAAATTACAACTGGAAATAGAAAAGGCTTGTCAGAAGGGCAGTGTTATGATAATTGTGGGGGATTTTAACATGCGAGTAGATTGGGAAAATCAGGTCAGCACTGGACCTCAAGAGAGAGAATTTGTAGAATGTCTGTGAGGTGGCTTTTTAGAACAGCTTGTTGTTGAGCCCACTAGGGGGTCGACTGTACTGGATTGGGTATTGTGTAATGAACCGGAGGTGATTAGAGAGATTGAGGTGAAGAAACCCTTAGGAGACAGTGATCATAACATGATTGAGTTCACTGTGAAATTT